>NC_137343.1:20423974-21070786 GCF_965287045.1 Carcharhinus amblyrhynchos
GACAAAAGAGCATGATCAGTCCTACAAACTTCGCTTGCCATGCATATGACATAATGGTGGTGTGGTACCTTACTTTATTAACATTGCTTTGTGCAGCTTGCAGCTTCACTTTCTGTTTGATCTCCGACTGGCCTATGTTATTGGCACCAGGCCATTGGTACTAGACCAAGGAGAAATGGACCTGCTGAAATGTAAGTGTGAGGGAAGGGATGTGCTGGTTGAGTTGTGATGCCCATCACAACATAGAAAGACAACAGAAGCTTACGAAGTACTTAACTCCTACTTTGTATAAATTGTGCTTCAATTTTCCATTGTAATTCCATTTTCATTGTATTTCTCCATCTCCATTATCTTAGACATCATACATGAAGTCTCAATGTTACATGTGTTTTTCTCAGATGTAGCAAGCAATAGATTAAAGTTCATTTATTAATCACAAGTAGACAATGAAGTTACTGTGAAAATCCCAGATTCCGGCACCTGTTCAGGTACATTGAAGAAGAACTTAGCATGGCCAATGCACCCAACCAGCATGTCTTTTGGATTGGGGAAGGAAACCCACACAGACATGAGGAGAATGTGCAACTCCACACAGACAGTGACCCAAGCTTGGAATTGAACCCAGGTTCCTGGCACTGTGAGGTTGCAATGCTAACCACTGTGCCACCATGCCACCCAGCTTGTTCTGCTATCATGGTTTTCTCTTCAATTGTTCAGCAATATTCATTGTATCGATTAACATGTGCAAATGGAATCATTGTCTGAAAAAAAATTGATAATGCTAGGTTGGGGGAATAGCATGTGGATAAAGCATGACCAGTGGGAATTCAGATCATCTAAGCGTATATTCCCTTCCCCCTCCACCAAATGAAAAGATGTGAATGTGCCTGTTCTGGTAGCTTTTACTGGAGAGTGAATGACATGGGTTGCTGTGAGATTCTGCAGACAGGGAAAATGTTACCCCTTCATTTTCCTTCCTACATTTTCTTTCCTACATTGACTCTGTCTACACTTCTCACTGCCTTGGAAAATCAGCCAGCATAATTAAGGATCCCACGCACCTCGGATATTCTGTCTTCCATCTTCTGTTGGGAAAAAGGTACAAAAATCTGAGGTCACGTACCAATCGAATACCTTGTTCCCTGCTGCCATCAGACTTTTGAATGGACCTATCTCGCATTAACTTGATCTTTCTCTACACCTTAGCTATAACTGTAACACTACATTCTGCACTCTCTCGCTTCCTTCTTTATGAATGGTATGCTTTGTCTGTATTGCACGCAAGGAACAGTTCTTTTCACTGTATGTTAATACATGTGACAATAATAAATCAAATCAAAGCAAATCGAACAAACATCTTTAAGATCAGAATAATAGCAACTCTTCTAAAGGACATTACACAATAAACCTTTGTAAGTTATGAACCTGCAGTGCAGTGCTTGTTGGTCCTCACTTGCTAGATTTATGTGGGACATCAGAAGCATATTTCTGTGGCAAAGATAAAGTGGACTCTGCAGCAATATGGAAAAGTATGTTTATATGTATGAAGGTATGTTTATATGTATGAAGGTATGTTTATATGTATGAAAATCTGCCTTTGCATGTTGCCTCTGTGTTTATTTATGTTTGTGAAAGGCTGCCTTTGCCTGTTACCTCAATAAAGCAGTGGCAAAGTGATGCCAGACACTGAAAGTAGGGAAAATGTGGACATTCTTACCTTGGCAATTTTCCTGAGACCAGAAGACTCCTTTCTCTATTTTTCCACATACTATGGATGTGGAGAATTCCTGTGCTATTTGGAAATTTTTCCACTGAACCTACAACCCAACTTTCTTCTGTTTGGGCTTGTATTTGTTTTCTAATGATTCAATCTGTGAAAATGTAGTCAGTGTTATCACTGGGGAGCCAGTTTGTGGTAGTATCACAGTACTACCAATACAGGCGCCCAGGATCTGGAGATATGGCTTCAAATCTGGTGGGATTATTAATTAGTTAATTTTATTATTCTTATTATTTTCTGGAATTAAGATGGTGTCAATAGTGGTGGACATGAAACGATCATTGATTGTTGCAAAAACCCATTCTGGTTCACCAATGTCCTCTCGACAAGGAAATCAGCCATCCTTACCTGGTCTGACCCACATGTGACTCCAGATAAGCAGCAATGTGGTTGCTTTCCTGTCCTCTGAACCAGCCTGGCAAATAACTGAGTGCAAGGACAAATAGGGATGGGGAATAAATGCTGACCTTGCCAGTGATATTCCATGAAAGAAAAAAGAAAAAGATTGATGCTGACAGTCATATGGACTCAAAACATGAACTTTATTTTCTCTCTCCACAGATGCTGTCAGACCTGCTGAGTCTTTCTAGCATTTTCTGCTTTTGTTTCAGATTACAGCATCTGCAGTATTTTAATTCAGAACAATTATTGTGTCTGAGTATTTCCCAGGTTTAACTCAACAGATTTATTTTAAATATGTGGCCTATTCCTGACGAATATTATTGAAGAGTGATGTAGATGTGATTAAAATTTGATTGTGTTTATCACTAACACAGCAAATAAAAAAAAATTATTGCACCATCCATCTGTAGAGCGACAAGTGGAAAAGGCAAATAGTTTAGAACACAGTCACGGCAATCAGATATTGAATTATCAGATAAAAAGATGGCTGCATCTATCGTAGCAAGTTGGTGAACATCCGAAATGGAAAGAACGTTCATTGGAAGCATGAGTTCTGTGTCTGACGGACATAGAATCCCTACAGTGCAGAAGGGGGCCATTCAGCCCGTCGAGTCTACACTGACCATAATACCACCCAGCCCCTATCTCTGTAACCCCATGTATTTATCATGCTAGTCTGCCTGACACTAAGTGGCAGTTTAGCATGACCAATCAACCTAATCCGCACACCTTTGGCCTGTAGGAGGAAACCGGAGCACCCGGAGGAAACCCACGCGGGCACAAGGAGAATGTGCAAACTCCACACAGATCTAAGCCAGGAATTGAACCCCTGTCCCTGGCGCTGTGAGGCAGCAGTGCTAACTACTATGCCACGCATGCCACCCTATAAATTAGATCATTTCAGCTGGGGCTAAACTACTGGGACTACACATGAATCCAGCACCCTTAAGTAAACAATAGGGAAGAATCAACCAAGATTCCTGATAATCATCCAGTAATTCCTGATGGGAAGTGACATTGTATGTGTGACTGCTAAACAATGATGCACCCCATGAGCGAATGATTCGCTATCACCAACTGTCGAAGGGCACAGCAAAGGCTTAGTCACTTGGCAGAAGTATTGATGAGATCCCGACATTCAAGAAACTGCCCCACTAGGAGTCAGGAAATTATAGAAGAGAGTGCAAAGAGCGACAAAGTTTCTGTTAGTTAGAGTTCTTGTATAACGTGAAGGCTGTGTGAAAAGCTGTGTTCAATTTGCGCAGAGTGAGGGGGTGGGCTGTCACCCAGCTTCCTGACATTCATACAGAACATTTTGACAGACAGGTTTGTCACTGGATTATGCAGAAGGCAAACATGGCAAATGTGCTGCCTCCGTGGAACTTCTTATTCTGTGTAACCACATCAGAACTGTCTGGCTAGCACAGTACACTTCCACAGCCCCGACTTGGTGTTCTGATGGGCTGCTGACATAAATCACATCATCTGGGGCTTGGTGACTAACAGTGTCGGCTTTTTGTTTGCTCGAGCTGCCTCAGAATGACACGACTGAGGTGTGTCATCTTTGGGCGCCAAAGGCTGTCCGAGGGGCACAGATGTTTCACTTCTCTGCCACCCCCAATCTCTGTACACAGGATGGCTCACAGAAAGCTATTTGACAGCCATCAAGGCAAGGGATGCAAGTACAGAAGAATAGGGCATTTTTCTATTTTGAATTCCATGCGTCAACAGAAGTAGATCTGGTAAAGTGTGCCAACTGAACAGGAACACTCCCACCTCATGCAAACAATGAACTACAGTCAAATATCCTTCATCTGCACATCCAAATACCAAACGCTTGCTTGAACGGCCATGCACTTAATTTGTATGTTAATAAAGCAATGTAGTGTTACATTGTAGGTGTAATAGATAAGAAGTAGGGTGTGTGAGAGTTGGCAAGCGCAGAAACAATCATGTTTGTAGACAAAAGCTAACCTAGGTTTAGGCTATTATAATCTAAGTAGACCTCGGCCTACTGAATGCAGAGTAGCGATATCATATCCAAAAACCAGAATATCTAAACAGCAAAATGCAGTCAGCCCCAAAGTTTTCAGATAAAGAACCTATAGAAACAAATGAAAGTCAAGTCTTCCGTGAATCACAGAATTATTACACGCAGAAGGAGGCCAACTGACTCATTGTGTCTGCACCAGCCCTCCAAATGAGGATCCTGACTTAGTTCCCTTGTCCTTTCCTCGTATCCCTGCATATTGTTTCTATTCAAGTAATCATCTAATGCCCTCTTGAATGCCTCGAATGAACCTCTCCCTCACTTCCAGACAGTGCATTTCAGACCTGAATTATTCGCTGTTGTGAGAATGTTTTTCTTCTCACATCACATTTGCTTTTATTGCAAATCACTTTCAATTTGTGCCCTCTCGTTCTTGATCATTTTATAAGTGGGAACAGTTTTCCCTATCTACTCTGTTTATCTCCCTCATGATCGCTATCAAATCTCCTCTTCGCCTTCTTCTCTCCAAGAAGAGTCCCAACTCTCCAATCTATCCTCATACTGAAGTTTCTCATCCTTGGAGCCATTCTTGTAAACCTCTTCTGCACTCTCTCCAACGTGTTCACATCTTTCCTATAGTGTGGTGGCCAGAACTGTACACAGTATTCCCACAGAGGTCTAACTAGTGCCTTGTATAAATTCAGCATAACCTCCTTGCTCTTGCACTCTATGCCCCTATTAATAAAGCCCAGGATACCATATGTTTATTAACTGCTCTCTTCACCTGTTCCACCCCTTTCCATTTATTTATGCACATATATGCCCAGGTGCCTGCACCTCTTTAGGAATTTTACTTCTGATTTTATGTTGCCTCTCCATGTTCTTCCAACCAAAATGCATCAGGTAACATCTCAAAGTGTGAGGTGTAGCACCCCATGTTCACTTACTAAATGTGGCAGATGCAGAATAAATTCCTTTGTACCCCAAAGCATGAACTTGTACAAATTTAATGAAGAACCACCAACTCCACCAGCATGACACTTTCTCATTTTTGAACATCTATTATCCCTATGGTCTCTAAGTAAGGTAGAATTTATCACAGGTTTAAGGACAATTAATGGGAGGTTTTGTACTTTTGCTTTATGTTTAATAGAGACCGGTAGGTCATCTTCAAAAACATTCACCCAAGACTCTTACAGCTGTACAAGCTAAAATGGGACTGCTGCCCCAGAGGGGAAAGGGCAGTGCAAAGCTCATTTCATTGGCCAGTTCGCTCCGAGTATCTCATAATGGTATGGGTTGAGAAAGATGCAAAGAATTTAGCAATTCAGTATAATACCATAATTGATGAAAGAATGCACTGAGGTAATGCTTCAATACTTGATAGAGCCATCTTCTCAGTCTCATGCTTGCATTGAAAAGCTTGTTAAATTCTCAAGTTAATTGAAGGCAAACTGGGTGCTAAAATCAGCTAACTGAGCCAAAAGAGTGGATGGTTTTCGCCTCCATTACGTTATTAATGAGAGGTCTTATGGTGCTGTACATAGAAGAAAGAATAAAGAATATTACAGCACAGGAACAGACCCTCCAAGCCCGCACTGACCATGCTGCCAGTCTGAATTAAAACCCCCTACCCTTTCAGGGACCATATCCCTCTATTCCCATTCTATTCATGTATTTGTCCAGATGCCACTTAAAAGTCATGGCATCTTTTTCTCTGGATCAGAAGCACCAATCTCAAAGACTTGATGGCGAGGCAGGTTTATTAATACTGTAGCCAAACAGGGTAATTATTGTAATAATTCTTGTTCACCAGTTAAGGAAAATAACAATAACAGGTTTATTTACAGGTAAAGGCAATATAAAAGCTTGCAGACTCATGGCTGCAGCTGGCTCCCAAGAAGGTTCTAGAAGAGAAAGCCCTGCATCCCAGGGTGATCCTCCACCCTTCTCTCCAATTGGTTCCCCAGTTCATGTGATCTTTACTCTGCAGATTGATTCTTAAAGGGACAATCACCACAATTATCAATCTGCAAATCCTTCAAACACACATACACCAATGGCAGGTGGTAAGCATGGAAGAGATTCCTGGTCAGCCGTGTGATGGAAGGAATGTTGGAGCCTCTATCATCATTATCCATAGCTTCAGACCACAACATGCATGTAAAAATGGTTGTAATCTCTGAGCAATTAGTAACATTGACCATAACAACCTGGTGGTTACCAGTTGGAGACAGCTCTGTGCTTTGACCATTGACAGGCCAGGTGAGATGGGAGACTGCATGGGAATAAAGGGTTGAGTTGATCTCTGCAAACTCTGCCAACCCATCAAAGGAATATGAAATCAGTCAATCACTAATTATTTCCTAAGGCGCATTGTTCTGAAAGTGAATTGTTCGATTGGACCCCATGCAATATAAATTTGATTTAAATCAGGAGTGGGACCCACAGCCAGTTTAGAAAGTGGTTGAATATGTAGATATAACATTGGGAAGAATGCCATCCTGCTGGGTTAGATCTACGATGGACAGATTCTTCTATCTGGAAATTTCCAATGTATAACCCGGATACCAAGGTGGGAATTTTTAATCTCTCCCGGGTGGGAAAATGGCTAACCTGTCCCAGACTTACAGCTGAGTCTCACTGAAAACAATAGGACTACTGTGTCAAAATGGGAGCGAATGGAAAATGAGACAGCCCGCAGGCTGCCTGTTGGGGCTAAATCTGGGGCTGGGTGAGAAGGGGTTTCAGGATAATCAGTGGTTTGCTCAGACAAGGAGAGACTACACGTTCCTTCTGGGCTTTTTATATAATAGGACCTGCATTTACTCCCATGTGTGAGGCAGTGTGTGAAAAATCAAGCATTTTGGAAATGAAATGGATGGGGAACAGAGTTGATCCCATTTCTTTTTAACTGACCAGATTTCGCCAGGTGGGTAAGTTACAATTTCCCTCACAATTCTTACTTTTTAGATGAAAGGCTGTTTTCTACACTTACTACTCTGTCTCACAATTTAGCATGTGCTAGTTGCTGGAAGTATTTAATATTACCAACAGCAAAAAAAATCAGTACTATCCCTACCCTGTTTAGGATTGAAAAGAATATTATATATTCACTCATAGGATGTGGGCATCAGTGGCTGGTTGTCCAGCCCTGAATTTCCCTTGAACTGAGTGATTTGCTAGGCCTTTGGAGACTCAACCACATTGCTCTGGGTCTGGAGTCATATGTAGGGCAGGCAAGGCAAGAATGTCAGATTTCCTTCCCAAAAGGATGTCAGTGAGCCAGATGAGTTTTTACGACAATCTTTTCATGGTCATCATTAGATGATCCTGATTTTTTAAAAATTGAATTCAAATTTAACCATCTGCTATAGTGGGATTTGAACGTAGGTCTCCAGAGCATTACCCTTGATCTCTACATTGCTGTAGAATAAATCTTGGGGCAACGTGCCTTTAAGGGGTGGCAGAACGACATCAGTCAAAGAAAAGTTATTGGCCGGATTCTTACCACCATTCACACTGGTGGGATTTTTACATCCTGCTGCAGTAAACGGAGTTTTGGCTGGGTGCCAATTTCTCCGACCTCACTGCAGCAGGAGCGTGGTGTGAATGGTAGGTAAGATCGTGTCCGTGGTCTTAGTTTCACTTTTGCTTTTGAGCAGAGCACACTGCACACTTAGCTCTGCTGGTTTCCTCAAGCTGTCTATCACTGTATATCTGTTTTCATGTGCCTGGTTTAAATAAATGAACCCACAATGTGTTTACGAGTGACTGGTGATTTTATATGATTATAAAAACATAACATGGTGTTTGGCGGTGCATGGCAGCAAGATTAAGTACAGTGATGATATGGTAAGCAGCCTTAGATTGTGCTAGATGCCATGGAATGAGACTGACCGTTTTGGTTAGAAAATTACAAAGCCACAGCATGGGAGAGTATTGTAAACTCAGCGTGCTGACTGTATGGAAAAGCTTTGAAATGCAGTGAGCCAGCGCTTAAATAAAAAGCTTTTTTTATTCATTCATGGGACATGGGCTGGCCAGCATTTATTGCCCATCCCTAGTTGCCCGAGGGCAGTTCAGAGTCAACCACATTGCTGTGGCCCTAGAGTCACATGTAGGCCAGACAAGGTAAGGACAGCAGATTTCCTTCCCTAAAGGACATTAATGAACCACTTGTGTTTTTCTGATAACCAACAATGGTTTCTTAGACATCAGTAGGTTCTTAGTTCCAGATATTTGTTTTTTATTGAATTCAAATTCCACCATCTGCTGTGGCAGGATTTGAACCTGGATCCCCAGAATATTAGTTAAGTTCCTCGATTAATAGTCTAGCAATAATGCCATGAAGCAATTGCCTCCCCATGCTGGTGAGCAGATGGATCCCTCATGGCGAGACTACACAAGTGCGTAGACTGTTAGTTCTGTGAGTGGGACAGCGCATCGAGAGGATCAGCATTACCTTAACTCAATTGGGAAGGGCAAATGCAAGTGCAGCACTACAGCTTGGACAACAATTTTGTATTCAAGATCCCACAGGAGGTATTTAATAACCAGCCAAGGTGACAAGAATCTATTTGGAACCAAGCTCCTATGCAGCCATTATACACAACTATACAATGGTTAGGCGTAACTGAGGAAAAATCAGATCTATTCCAGCTTTTCAGCCAGCATGCAATCCTATCACATTAAGGGATATATCCCAAAAGCAATCAGGAATAACATCCAGGAATGGCAATACTGTAGATAACTGTGAGCAATTAAAGACACCTCTTGACAATATTGCCATGGCAAGATTTGGGCTTACCAGCAGATTGTCTTTACACCTCACAGATTAAACAATTCTGTACATTTATATAATGGTAACTAAACATGAATATGTACTGTAAATTGTTATCTTTCTTTAGAAGAGGGGAAATATATTTCAAAAGAATATGTGAAGTTGCAATGTGCTTAAATGGGTAACAGCAGAACGTTACAAGAAGGGAAGTATGTCATGCTATCTAGTCTGAATTTCACTTCTGGTTTTGAGCAGTGTGACACACATGTACACATGTGCACATACACACCATTCTCTGCATGTGTATCTTTCATATCCTCTCACAGTGCAGAAGAAGGTCATTCAACCCATCAGGTCTGTATTGACAACAATCCCACCCAGGCCCTATCCCCACAATGCCATGTATTTACCCAGTCAATCCTCTTGACACTAAGGAACAATTAGCATGGTTAATCCACCTAATCTGCACATCTTTGAACGGTGAGAGGGAACCAGAACACTGGGAGGAAGCCCAGAGAGACACGGGGAGAACGTGTCAAATCCACACAGACTGAGGCCGGAACTGAACCTGGGTACCTGATGCTGTGAGGCAGCAGTGCTAGCCACTGTGCCACCGTGCCGCATATCTGTTCTTATGTGACTAGTTTAAATGAATGAACCCACACGTGTTTATCCAATCCCTTATGAGTAATTGGTGCTTTATGTCATCGAATACCACATCAAAGCTCGTGAAATCCTTTGTTTTCTGTGATCCCATTTTTGAACTGGAATGAAAACGGAATGCAATCGCGTTGTTTTGAAGAGATAAACCCGTATCCTGAAACCATCTGGGATAGAATCAGTTTTACTCTGTGGCACATAATATGTTGAAGTAAAAACTGATTTATCAATCTGTGCAATCGATTGACGTGCCCAGGGATTGAGTGGGATACTTCAGTGACAGTGAGACTAACCGTTCACACTTGTGAGGAGGTGCGTACACGGGACAGTGACAGCTCAGGGAGAATAATTGAGTCAGTTGCCTGCATGGAGATGAAAATGGCTTTTAACAGGAGCATGGTCGAAGTAGAATGGGACTTTAAACAACCAAAGAAAAGTGTTCTGCTCTATTCTCACCTTGTTGCAACTATGAGCTATTGCTCCCAGTGCTGTCAGTAATCGGCAGAGCACCCTGGTGATGCGGTATTTTATGGCCTCTGTTACACAGCAGGCTTGTCATCGATGTGGCACAATAAAGAAGAGATTGAAAGGCCCCACAACTTCTGTAGATTTGTGTGGGGCGCACGTATAATGGACTGTAATATTGTAGCCCATTCTGTGATCAGTGCTCAAGTCTAGTGAGCCTCCACTCTGACAGCAGAGCCTTGCAATTCCTTGTGTTGGTGCCAGCAGCAATATTACTTGGAAAAAATGATCTCATACTGTTAGCGCTATGCACTTGTATGCAGCTGACTTCATATGTGAGTCCAGACAGAGTCTTCACGAGCTTTCAAACACAGCGGCACCACAAGTAAGCACTTTTCTTTATTGGCCCGCAAAACACAAGCACTCTCCAGTAGGAGGCATTGGCTGGTCTTCACAGTCTTCCTCAACAATGACAATCTAAGTGCAGCGAGTCACTTTGATATAACATCAACAACTTGTGCCTTTAAAAGAGTAAAACATTGCAAAATCACACAATGGGAGCATTATCAAACAAAGCTTGGCACAGCCCCAAAAGAACCAAAAAAAACTTGGTCAAAGAAGTAGGTTTTAAGGGGTACTTTAGATGAGAAGAGAACAATAGAGAGTTGGAGACGTTTAGAGAGAAAATTCCAGAGATTAGGGCCCAGGCAGCTGAAGATATGGCCACCTATCGTGGAGTGATTAAAATCAGGAATGCGCAAAAGACCAGAATTGGAGGAACCCAAGGAGTGTAAGTTTGAAAGGGAGATAGAGAGAGACAAGGTCATGGGGGCTTTCAAAAGGGATGAGAATTTTAAAACTGAGATGTTGCCAGACTGGGAGCTAAGTCAGTGAGGAACGGGACAATGTGTGAATGACACTTGGTGCAAAGCTAGGATCATGGCAACAGATTTTTGGATGAAGTCTAATATATGCAACGTAGAAGAGGGGAAGTCAGTCAAGAGAGCATTGGAATTGTCCATTAAGGGTATAACAAAGATGTTGAAATTGAGGCAAAGATGATGTGTGTGGTACACATACGTGGTCTTGGTACTGAAGCAGATGTGTGCTCGGAAGCTCACCTCAGGGTCAAATACAAAATTAAGATCACAAATAGCTGGTTCAGCCTGATGCATTACTGGGGAGAGTTGAGTTTAGTTTCAAAGTTCATTTCATTATTGTCACAAGTAGGCTTCCATCAACACTGCAGTGAGGTTACAGTGAAAATCCCCTCGGGGCCTGTTCGGACACACTGAGGGAGAATTTAGCAATTAGAACCAATGCACCTAACCAGTACATTTTTCAGACCTTGAGAGGAAACCAGAACACCCAGTGGAAATCCATGCAGATATGGAGAGAACATGCACCCTCCACGCAGAAAGTGACCCAAGCTAGGAATTGAACCCGGTCCCTGGGTCTGTGAGACACCAGTACTAACCACGGTGCCACTGATCCTTGAGAGGGATGGTGAGAGTGACAAGGGAACTGAGTTTATTTAGGGACAAATGGCAATGGTTTTGCAATCCCCAATGTTTAGTTGGAGGAGCTTTCTTCTCGTCCAGTATTGGATGTTGTACAAGAATCATAGAATCCCTACAGTGCAGAAGGAGGCCATTCGGTCCATTGAGTCTGCACTGACAACAATCCCAGCCAGGCCATATCCTTATAACCCCATATAATCTCCCAGACACCAAGGGGCAATCCCACCCAGTCCTGTTCCCTGTAGCCTCAAGTATTTACCTCGCTAACACCAACTAACCTATACATCTTGGTACACTAAGGGGCAATTTAGCATGGCCAATTCACCCAACCTCCACCTCTTTGGACTGTGGGAGGAAACTCGAGCACCCAGAGGAAACACACGCTGTCATGGGGAGAATGTGCAAACCCAACATAGACAGTTGCCTAAGGTCGGAATTGAACTCGGGTCCCTGGCACTGTGAGGCAGCAGTGCTAACCATTGTGCAACTCCAAAGTAATTGTCACAAGTAATGTGACAATTCAGAGACAGAAGGGGGTCGAAAAAGTTGACATGCGATAGAGATGGGGAGACGCTGGGGAGACACAATGAAAACTGAGGAAGTATTAGTTGAATAGGAATATTTGTGTGATTGTTCCAGAAGGTAACAAAACATATCAGAATTACAGACCCATCAGCCAAAATAATAGTTCAAAATAGCAACAATCGAGTAAATAACAGCCATGGTAGATTCAAGAGAGGAAGACTTTCCCTGGCCAACATTCTTGAAGTCTGAGGACCTCATATTACAGAATGATTGTAGAATAGCTAAAAATGAAATGTAATAACACATGCAAAAGTAATTTGATGAAGTTTTCCATCAGCTTATTAGCAATGAATATCATGATAAAACCTGGAAATGGGTAAGACATTTTCTGAAAGGGAGGAAGTATTTGTTTGAGAAGTGGTGGTAGGGTTGAATGGTGAAAGTGTTGAATGAGGTGCCGCTGGGATCAGTATAAGGATCCCAACTGTTTCTATTTTATACTTATGACTTAGGTTCAGAAGAATGATGAAAACAGTTCCAAGACAATACCCAAATTATTGTGAGGCGTTAACAAAGGAAATCCAAAAGGAATTACACAATTGACTAAAAATTTTCAGACTATTGACCTGATGTTAAGTGCTGGGATCTGCCCATCAGGAGACTTGCTGCTGACTTTGTCAGAGTATCTATCGTTGGGCACTTTATTTGATTTGATTTGATTGATTTGATTTTCTTATTGTCACATGTATTGGAATACAGTGAAAAGTATTGTTTCTTGTGGACTATATAGACAAAGCATACTGTTCACAGAGAAGTAAAGGAGAGGATGCAGAATGTAGAATCACAGAATCATACAGTGCAAAAGAGGCCCTTCGGCCCATTGAGTCTGCACTGACACATTAGAAACACCTGAACTCACACCTAATCCCATCTGCCAGCACTAGGTCCATAGCCCTGAATGTTGTGATATGCCAAGTGCTCATCCAGGTACTTTTTAAAGGATGTGAGGCAACCCGTCTCTACCATCCTCCCAGGCAGCATGTTCCAGACTATCACCGCCCTCTGGGTAAAAAAGATTTTCCTCATATCCCCCTCTAAACCTCCAGCCCCTCACCTTGAAGCTATGCCCCCTCTTGACTGACCCTTCAACTGAGCTGCTCCTTATCCATTCTGTCCATGCCTCTCATAATCTTGTACACCTCGATCAGGTACTCCTCAGTCTTCTCTGTTCCAGTGAAAACAACCTAAGCCTATGCAACCTCTTTTCATATCTTAAATGTTCCATCCCAGGCAACGTCCTCGTGACTTTCCTCTGCACTCTGTCCAGTGCAATCACATCCTTCCAAAAATGTGGCGACCAGAACTGCACACAATACTTTAGCTGTGGCCTCACCAAAGTTCTATATAACTCCCACATGACTTCCCTGTTTTACTAATCTATGCCTTGAATGATGTGTCCCATATGCCTTTTTCAACACCCCACTTACATTCCTTTCTGCTTTCAGAGATCTGTGGAGAAACACGCCAAGGTCCCTTTATTCCACAGAACTTCTCTGTGCCCTACATTCACTGAGTTCTTTCTTGTCACATTACTCCCTCTGAAGTGTATCAACTCACACTTCTCAGAGTTAAATTTCATCTGCCACTTATCTGCCCATTTGATCATTCCATCCATAATTTCTTGTAGCCCAAGACACTCTGCCTCACTGTTAACCACTTGTCCAATCTTTATGTCATCTGCAAACTTACTAATCCTATCCCCCACATCATCATCAATGTCATTTATATAAATGACAAACAATACAGGGCCTGACACAGAACCCTGTGTAACATCATTGGACACTGGCTTCCAGTCACTTCTGTCATCACCCTCTGTCTCCTGCAACTGAGTCCATTTTGAATCCACTTTATCAGATTGCCCCGTATCCCATGTGAATTTATCTTCTTTACAAATCTCCATGTGGGACCTTGTCAAAGGCTTTGCTGAAATCCATATAAACCACTTCGACTGCACTCCCCTCGTCTATGCACCTGGTCACCTCCTCAAAAAATTCAATCAAATTTGTTTGGCATAACCTCCCTCTGATGAAGCCACGCTGACTATTCCTGATCAAGCTCTGCCTTTCTGAGTGGAGATAGATGCGCTCATTCAGAAGGTTCTCGAATCGTTTCTCTGCCACTGACGTGAGACTCACTGGCCTGTAGTTCCCTGGTTTATCTCTACAATCCTTTTTAAATAGGGGAACCACATTAGCTGTTCTACAGTTGCCTGGCACCTCCCCTGTGTAAGAAATCTCACAACACCAGGTTAAAGTCCAACCAATTTATTTGGTAGTAATTTATTTGACAGTAATGGGTTTACTATCAAATAATGGTTGAACTTTAACCTGGTGTTGTGAAACTTCTTACTGTGTTTACCCCAGTCCAATGCCGGCATCTCCACATCATGACCTCCCCTGTGGCTAGAGAGGAATTGAAAATTTGGGTGAGAGCCCCTGCAATCTCCTCCCTTGCCTCCCACAGCAGCCTAGGGCACAATTCATCCAGACCTGGAGATTTATTCACTTTTAAGGCTGCCAAAACCACCAATACCTTGTCTTTCCCTATTCAATTCATTCAAGACCGTCACAGCCTCCCTCCCTGAATTTCATACCATTGTCCTTATTCTCTTGGATGAAGAGAGGTGTGAAGTATTCATTCAACACTCTACCAATCCTGTTGTTGTACTTGTCGAATATCTTGGGATCTCCCCTACTTTAACCAGCCAGAGCTTTCTCATATCCCCTCTTTGCATTCCTAATTGCTTTCCTAAGCTCCGCCCTGTACTTGCTATACCTCACTAATGCCTCCATTGATTTGCTCCCCTTGTACTTTTCAAAAAACTTTCTTTTCCTTTTCATTGCATCCTGAATATCTTTGGTGATCCATGGATCTCTGGGCTTGTTAATTCTACATATCACCCCAGAGGGAACATGCTGAGCTTGCACCCTCCCCATTTCCTTTTTGAATGCTCCCCACTGCTCTTCTGTAGATTTTCCCAATAGTAGCTATTCCCAGTTTACGATGGCCAGATCCTGTCTTATTTTACTAAAATCCACTCTCCCTGAATCCAAAACTTTTTTCTTCCAGCTTGTCTATTTTCCTGTCCATAATAGGCTTAAATTTTACTATGCCGTGATTGCTATAACCAAAATGCTCCCGCACCACCACCTCAACAATTTCCAGCTTCATTCCCCAGAATCAGGTCCAGCACTGCTCCCTCCCTTGTTTAACCCTCCATATATTGGTTTTAAAAATTCTCCTGTATACATTTCAAGTGTTAAAGCCACAGCTAGGGTATAATTAGAGCATTGTTTCAGACTTCAAGAGTTAGAATAGAATTTTAGAAGCATGGAATGAGAGTAAAGGATAGAATTAGAGGGTATGCTGGGCACAGCTTGCAATAAGTAGCCTTGCTCTGGTAACATCTTGGGAGTTAAATAATCCAGGGCAGCATTGTGCCTCTATGGATGCCCACCAAAACTGGGGGTAGATATGCTGTGAAGTGGTTCAGCTTGCCCCAGTAGCTTTGACCTCTGGGCAAATTTTCAAAGAGCTTTTCAAGTCTCTATGTGAACCTTGTCACTTATGCATGCCTAGAACTAGTATGTCTTCTTTTTCCTATTGTACAGTTGCTCAGTCGAACCCAGGCCGGGGCTGAGGAAACACCCAATTTGGGAGGTTCCTCCTGCTGGCTATGCTCCATGTGATATAGTGGAATGAGATGAATGAATGCCGTGCCCCATACAGACTAATCAAAAACCCATTAATACACACTGTGAATTGCATGCCTAGAACTAGATGGCACGGTGGCATAATGGTTAGCACCACTGCCTCTTAGGACCAGGGACTGGGGTTCCATTCCTGGTTTGAGTCATTGTCTGTGCGGAATCTGTACATTCTCCCCATGCCTGTGTGGATTTCTTCCCACAGTCAGAAAGATGTGCTGGTTAGGTGCTTTGGCCACGATAACTTCTCCCTCGGTGTACCCAAACAGGCACCAGAGTGTGTCGCCTGCAGCATTTTCACTATAACATCATTGCAGTGTAAATTTAAACTTACTTATGACACTAACAAATAAACTTTTGATCCTGACCTAACTAGCCATGCTGAACCAGAAAACCTGCAGATTTTCTTGGCTGAATTACAAGTATTCAGGCCAATGGTGGGTGAAACTTGGCACAGGGAAGTGTTACGGATAGGAGAGAGAGGGAAGAGTAAACTCTTTCATTTTCTTACTGCCTGCCAATGAGCAGAGGTGCTTGAATATTTTGAATAGACTGTGTTTCCCCAAACTCTTTGCTTGTGATAAGTTTGAAAGTGAGTCACAGCAGATTCTCTTTCTATCAGAATTACAGTTAATTCACACATTCAAAGCCAGGAAATGGTCATAACTTTATCCACACTTACACGCAATAAGATGATAGACAAGAGGAGTTTTTACAATTGTGAATAACTCAGAAGGACATAAATAAGAACATCAGCTCCCGTGATTACCAGAGTCCAGAAAGTCAGAGACTAGTGAGAGTTCCTTTATAGATGGGTTCGGCTAGCTGAACCAGGAGTTTGCAGAATTCCTTTAACGTTGGTGGTGAGAGAGTGAGATGAGTCGATATATCGAGATTTGGTCTGCTCAGTAGGCTTCAAGGTTGTAGAGCCTTAGTGCACATTGTAGGTCAGCCAGGTGTCCCTATGCTGGAGGCTAAATATCTGACTGGGGGGTAGACAGCTGAATGAGTCTAGAAATGTAAGATTGAAACTTTCTAGAGGGCAGAAGCTTAGGCCATGTGATGTTGCCCATTAATGTGTCAAGTGCAGGCTATCAAGCAGTTTCTAAGGGCAGTATGGTGGCACAGTGGCTAGCACTGCTGCCTCACAGCACAAGAGACCCAGATTCAATTCTGGCCTCAGGTATGTGGAGTTTGCAAGTTCTTTCTGGGTGGGATTTTATGACCTTGCTCATCCCAAAACCATAAAATCCCACCCGAAGTCAATTAACCCCTCTATGGTTGGCCCTGATTCCCATGGAGGGTGGGACAATAAAATTCTGGCCCTTGTGTCTGTTTGGGTTTCCTCCATGTGCTCTGGTTTCCTCCCACCGTCTGAAGATGTGGGGGTTAGGTTGGTTGGCCATGTTAAATTGACCTTTATTATCGGGGGATTTGCAGGGTAAATACTTGTGGTTATGGGGATAGGACGGGGTGTTGTCAGTGCAGGGTCAATTGGCTGAATGGTCTCCTTCTGCAATGTAGGGATTCTATGATATGCCTCTGATGAAAATACATTGTTCACCTTAGGAGATAAATGATGACCATTAGCAGCTGCACGGATATGATGAGTTTCAGTTGCTATACCTTTGTTACAGGGCCAGCAAAGGGAGATAGATCATCTGCTGGTCCCTCATTTTATTGATTCTACTTTGTCCTCATAATGAGAGGTGAGAAGGTTCAGAATCATGGCACTTTGAGATCCTGACAAGCTCTCATCATTGAGAAAACAGTAAAATCCAAAGGCATTTTGGAGAAGGCCCAGAAGATGATTGGGGCATGGATGCCAGCATAGACTAGTTGGACTGAATGGCCTGTTTCTGTGCTGTATGTTCCATGCAAGTTTGAGGTGTGAAGGGAGATCAGAAATTCTTGAGATTGTTGGTCTTGAAAAAAATTGCCTGTAAGGTGAAGCTATGGAGGTGTACAATATAACACAGAAAAGGTGACTCTACAACACTACCTGAAGCTAAGGTATAATTGTAGCACAACAAGCCACGAGTACTAAGCTGAAGGAGGATGGAAGGTGACAACTCAGCAAATGAAGACTGAATGGAGTTTCTCCTGATGGGCTGAGTGAGATTTGCTGGTTTGGACTTTCTGTTGACAATCACTTGCCTTTTGATGCAAAATTGAACTTCTGGAAATGTAAAAGATTTGTCTTATTTTTAAACAAAAACAGCTCTATCACTGTTGGAGAAATCTATAAACGGAAAGAAAAATGACGTGAGTTGGAACTCCCTGAGCAGAAGTTGTTCTCTGATGTACATGCAGAAGTGTTGCTAGGAGGCAAACTGTTCCAGGAATGTAGTACTCGCGGGGTTCAGAGAGAGCAGGAGGATGATTGGAGGAAGAGGCAGGAGTTGTTGGAAATGCAGTGAAAGGCCTTGATGACAAACCCCCTCAGGCACCCAGCTGACAACACGAAGAAGAGAGAAGTCTGGAAGATGGTCCATGAGGAGTTACAGAGCAGCACTCCAATACTGCTGTAAGGCTCCAGTGAGTGACCCTAGCAGGCTTTATGGCAGCAAGCAGAAAAAATATAACACAGATGTTTCTATTTAATGAAAACTGGTGGACTGTCAGCCTGACTAAATCCAATGATAGAGTTCAGTCACTCTACAACTTATGCAGGGCTTCAACACTTCCCATAATTACAGAACAGATTAATGATTGTTTGAAAATATATCTTTTCTCTGTGCACTAACTTTTTGGACAATATCGATTCAGGTCAACTTGGAAGCAAGTCTGACAGAAAGTCCAAGTCTAGTTAGGTGTCAATCTATATTAAGCATTCAGGGTCTATATTATGCGTGTGGGCGGCATGGTGATACAATGGTTAACACTGTTGCCTCACAGTGCCAGAGTCCTGGTTTCAATTCCAGCCCAGAACATTGTCTGTGTGGAGTTTGCATGATCTCCCTGTGTCTATACGTGTTTTCTCTGGGTGTTCCAGTTCCCTCCCACAGTCCAAAGATGTGCGGGTTGGATTGATTGGACATGCTAAATTTCCCCTTAGTGTCACGTGGATTAGCATGGTAAATATGTGGGGCTGCAGGGTGAGGGCCTGGGTGGGATTGTTTTCAGTGTAGGCTTGCTGGGCTGAATGGCCTCCAGTAGGGATTCTATGATTCTGGAGGTGGGGCCCAATCTTTCTGAATCAAAAACACAGTGGTAGTGTACAATACTCTAGGAACAGCTACTTTGGTCACTGAGGGACCTGAAATGGTTTCATTCCTCAATCCCAGCCAAGTAATGTGGATGGAATTTCCATGGGCGTCAATTTTTGTGAAATTATTATGCTGCACAAGCTTCTTGCCTGGATTTCTCTGACCCCATTCACAGAAAGCTACGAGGAGATCACGCATTGACACAGTCCCCGCAGCATGGGCCATGAAAAATATAACAAAACTCTCTTCAAGAATAACAAAACATCCCTTTATTTGCAATTTGCCTCACGTTCTCTCCCTTAACAATCTATTTAACATCAGATCAAAGTTTATCCATTTGGATAAACACCCCAGTAATCTTTTCAGTGTTCCTACTAGAATTCTTAATACATGCAGGAGCTTGTGGCTAAATTTGGGTCTTCTTTATCTGAATTCTGCCAACAATGACACACGCCACAACTGGACCTGTAAACATTGTGGAATGTTCATTTGGTGCTACATCAGTTTAGCTCCTTGGAATGTGGTGGAATCATTTGTATAGATTTACAAGCGGATCTTTATTGTTTGCTACTGATAATGGAATTCATATTTGCTCATGACAAAATTGTGCATATCTTTGATTTGATCTGACTTATTATTGTCACATGTATTAGTATACAGTGAAAAGTGTTGTTTCTTGCACACTATATGGCACAGTGGCATAGTGAGCACAGTGCTGGGCTGCATGGTGGCACAGTGGTTAGCACTGCTGCCTCACAGTGCCAGGGACCTGAGCTCAATTCTCGGCTTGGGTCACGATCTGCATGTTCTCCCCATGTCTGCATGGGTTTCCTCCGGGTACTCTGGTTTCCTCCCAAAATCCAAAGATGTGCTGGTTAGGTGCATTGGCCATGCTAAATTCTCCCCCAGTGTACCTGAATAGGTGCCAGAGTGGAGCGATGAGGGTATTTTCACAGTAACTTCATTGTAGCGTTAATGTAAGCCTACTTGCAACAAATAAATAAACTTTTAATTTTAACTATACAAAGCATACAGTTTGTGGAGAAGGAAAGGGGAGAGTGCAGAATGTAGTGTTACAGTCATAGCTAGGGTGTACAGAAAGATCAACTTAATGAAAGGATTAAATTAAAACATTGTTAGAGGGTTTAAAAGAGTTGGAATGAAGTTTTAGAAGCACAAAACAAGAGTAAAAGATAGAATTAGAAGGTATGCAAGAAGTCACTTCTTGTCTGCCTCTTGTGAAAAGGAAACATCTTGAATGTACACTGAAAATAGTCATTGTGTCTGTCCTAGAATTCAACCTTGTCAACACAGACAGTCATAGGACTTTCAGAACTGCAATTATGTGAAATTACCTGTTAATTGTAAAGAATTTATTTCTCATGCATTTCTAGTTTACGTACATTCCCTATGTTGTGAGGAGAATTTATTTCCCCCAGTTCTTTTCTTTTTTTCCTATTCCTCCTCTAAAGCTTTTGATTATAAAGCTGCTTTTTACCTTTCTTTCGAGCCCATTCTCGAGATTGACGGCAACTAGGGGGTTGTGGGGGAGAAACTGAACTGTAGTACTTGGTACTAAACCTGCCACCCTTATCCTGTCTGAGTTATGTGTGACTCCAGCCCCATGCCAATGCGCTTGTATCTGTTAATTTCATCACATTCTGAGGGTAATGGTTGACTGGCAACAAGTTCCACATTGAGGGGGAATTTGGAAGAAGTGGTTTGTCTAAGGATCCATGGTGCTCATGATGAGGTTAGCTGTAAAGACTCACATTCTAATCAGTATTCTGTAAACTGTGTGAGACTTTATTTGCCCTTCCCTGATCAGAACCTTCCACACACCTGATGAAGGAACAGTGTTTCCGAAAGCTTATGGGTTTACTATCAAATGAACTGGTTGGACTTTAACCTGGTGTTGTGAGACTTCTCACTGGATCTATGGTGCACCACTGTGTGGGGATAAATGGGGAAGGGGTGTGTCTGAGTGTCTGGTGCTCTGATAGATGGGGAGGTGAGGGAAAGGGGTGTGTCTGAATGTCTGCAGGTCTGATAGGTGGGGAAGTGAGGGGAAGGCATGAATCAGAGGGGGGGAGTTTTCCCATCCTGTCCACAATGGGAATAACAGTGGGCGGGGGGTGGTGGGGGGGGGGGGGGGGGGGGGGGCGAACTATGCAAATGTCCATTGACCTTAGGCGGGATTTTCTGACACTGAGGCGAGTGCAGCTGCAAAATCCCACCCTGAGTGTCAGACTCTCCAGTAGTGGAGATGTGAGGGAGGAAGGGGTGTGTCTATGAATCTGGTACCATGGTGATGGGTTGTGTTGGGGGGTGGTGAAGGGAATGCCTGGGTTTCGGAATGGGCTGTGTCCAGGGTCTGCCTGTATCCATTGTATTTGGAGCAAATCTCAATCACACTGACCCCAACCCCAGAGTCTACCTTCCATGGTCAGAATTTTACTACCCCACCTGCCACGGGAATAGAGCGGACGAGGGGCAGATAATAGAAGGGTCCGTTGACCTCGGGTCGGAGTTCACTGTTTCAGGATGAGCGACACTGTAAAATCCCATCTGTATCTCTGGATTTTACCCCTGTGTGCTTCAGACGATGCTATGTCCAAATCGGAGTTGTTATACACAGTAATATTACCATCTGTTAGACAGCTCTTCATTAAGTCTGCAGAAATCCCTTATCCTTCCATTTGAGAACAATTAATTGTGATATCTACAGAAATTCAGATGCCAATTCTCTTTGCTATTTTGGCAAAGAGTGGGCGGCACAGTAGCACAATGATGAGCACTGCTGCTTCACAGCTCCAGGGACCTGGGTTCGATTCCCAGCTTGGGTCACTGTCTGTGTGGAGTTTATACATTCTCCTTGTATCTGCAGGCGTCCCCTCCATGGGGTCTGGTTTCCTCCCACAGTCCAAAGATGTGTGGGTTAGGTTGATTGGCCATGCTAAAAAATTGCCCCTTAGTGTCTTGAGATGAGCAGATTAGTGGGTAGATATGGGGATAGGGGCCTGGGTGGGATTGTGATTGGTGCAGACTTGATGGGCTGAATGGCCTCTTTCTGTACTGTAGGGTTTCTTTGATTTCACTCCCTCTCCTTGCTGGGGTAAAATTTTATACATTCCAAGTAGATTATAAGACATAGGAGCAGAATTAGGTCACTCGGCACATCAGGTCTGCTCAGCCATTCAATTGTGGCTGATATTTTTCTCATCCCCATTCTCCTGCCTTTTCCCCATATCCCCTGATTCCATTATTAATCAAGAACCTATCATTCTCTGTCTTAAAGACACTCAACGACCAGGCCTTCACAGCCTTCCCCGGCAAAGAGTTCCACAGGTTCACCGCTCTCTGTCTGAAGAAATTCCTCCTCACCTCTGTTTTAAAGGATCGTCCCTTTCTTCTGAGTTTGTGCCCTCTGAGTACATTTACAGCCCTTGTTAGTATGTCAATTCTTCGTAAGTGAGCTGAAATATTGAGTGCTATGGTTCCGTTCCATTTTGATGCTCACCCAATTCCCCACTGGCATCAACTTCCCAGCTGAAGTAGAGATCTGTCTGTTGTTTCCCTTCTTGCTAAGAGTCATGATAACTGCAGTTACCCTCCTGCTGCACTGGCTCAGACTATTTAGATTGGCCATTGACTCTGAGACTGCCCTGGCTGCCCTGCTTCAAAGGAAAAGCTTCGGAGCGGTAAACATGGACGGACAAGTGGTTAAGGCAGTAACCCCATGGCTCCTGAGCCGTTGCCTCAATCCCTGCCACCGCTGCTGTTGTCGCTCACCTGAATCTGATTTGTTCCTCTCAGACTGGATTCCCAGGGAAAGCAGATTGAATGACCCGGCACTTGGCATAACGGAGAGGCCTAAATATTTATCCTACCCACCTGTCTGTTTTATCGCAAAATTAAAAAGGATGATGTCTAAACCTTTCCAAGTGGAGCTGCGGCACAGGCGCACTTTGAGAACCAGGTGGTGGTGGGGGTGGGGGTCAGAGGGGGTGGGGGTGGTCTCACTGCTCCTGGCCAGTTTGCTTTCAGTTATGTCAGGACCTGCTGGGGCTGGTTCCATGCGAGCCTGCCAGAATAATTGTTGGCGATCTCGCAAACCTTGTTGTGACAAGGGCCAGGAGCTGCTGGTACGATGTGTAAACCAGATGTTTCATGAGGGAGATGAGAGAGGGGGAGAGAGGAAGAGGTCTGTTGGTGATTATTGCTAATTTTCAGTCAGGACTTCGAGGTGGGAACGTCAACTTGAAAGAAGGATCAAGAGAAAGAAAAGGGACAAATGCAGAGCTTGCCGTATGAAAGTCAGTGACATGTTCTATGTATTAAAATAACACATGGAAGTACTTTGGGTGCATTTTGATGTTTAGCGAATCCTTTGAGCTTTTTTTTTCCAGTTGATTTACAGAAGTCTCATGAGCGGGTCTAAGTGCTGCCAATGATGCAAGGGATTGATCAGCAGACATGGGGAAAGTGTTTATTGCCATCCCAGGGTCAGTGGCACTTTTACATTTTTGCAGTTGGAATCAGCAGGTGATTGGCACAGCTCTCTACAAGGCACAGGCTGGAGGTGTTGTGTTCACGGCTCTGATAAAGATTCTTGCACATTTTCAGAGGCAGATTTCGTATAAGCTGCAGTTTTGTATCTAGTTGAACTCTGCAGCTGCCAGAGTTGCCACACCACCACACGCCTGCAGTTTGTTTAACAACGCACCTCCCCCTTCCATCCCAAGATTGCATCGAATCCAAGAAGGGCCTTAATAGGATGTGCTTCAGCCTCATTTGATTTCATTCTTCCAGAAAAGCAGGCCCATCAATCCTCCCTTCTACTGCTGCTTCTTAAAGAAATCCTGAACAACTGATACTTGTCCCAGCAACTGTTCCAGCTGCTGATCCCTCCATACAAAGAAATATGGGGTGTGACATAGCTCAGTGGCAGCGCGTGTGCTTTGGCAGCATGAGGACCCATGTTCAAATCCCAGTCCCACCCAAACATCTTTTGTTTTCTTTGTCCTTTGCCAGGGAGGCAGTAGAAGCAGATACAATAGTAACTTTTAAGAGACATCTTGACAAATACATGAATAGGATGGGAAGAGAGGGATATGGCTCCCGGAAGATTTTAATTCAGTCGGGCAGCATAGTTGGTGTAGGCTTGGAGGGCTGAAGGGCCTGTTGCTGTGCTGTAATTTTCTTTGTTCTTTGCTCTTTGACATCTGTCTTAAACCTCCTTTCGCCAGCCTGAACTGGTGCTCACTTGTCGCTCTGACACATCTCAGCTTATTGATTTGGCTTACTTTCTTCATCTGCTTGGTATCAGCAAAAGCACCTGACACCACCTCCCCCCCGCCCCATCAAATCCCCAGTCCCCCCCATCTCTACTCCCTGCAAACCCTGAATTATGGGCAAAATGGCCACACAATTCAATTGAATTGAAAACAGGCCTATTAAGGCTTACATTAACACTACAATGAAGTCACTGTGAAATTCCCCTAGTCACCACAGTCTGGTGCCTTTTTGGGTCAGCACGTCTTTCAGAATGTGGGAGGAAATTGGAACACCCAGCGGAAACCCACACAGATATGGGGAGAAAAGGCAAACTCCACAGAGACAGTGACCCAAGCTAGGAATCAAACCTAGTCCCTGGCGCTGTGAGGCAGCAGTGCGAACCACCGTGCCACCGTGTCGCCCCATGGTAGCAAAGTAATAAACCATCAGATGTATAATGACTCTGCAATTGGACTAAAACTGCCAGGACCAATCTTTCAGGAAAGTTTCAAGTGGAATCAAAGATTTAATTTGATTTCACCTTGTTTCTGTTCACTGTTTTGTTTGTGGTAGGTCTTTACCTCTCCTTTCACCTGTTTCTTCCTCTCTGTCCAAATAATTCACTTGATTACAATATCAAGAAAGAGAGAAAGAAAGAAAGTTTAGGGAGATGTGCACAAAGAAGGTGCAATATCTAGTTTCTTAATATACCTTCTCTGCACATCTCCCTAAACTTTCTTTCTTTCTCTCTTTCTGCCTGTTTGTAAACCCAACTCCCACTCACCTGATGAAGGAGCAGCACTCTGAAAGTTCACATTCTCAAATAAACCCATTGGACTTTAACCTGGTGTTGTGAGACTTCTTACTGTGCTTACCCCAGTCCAATGCTGGCATCTCAACATCATTTCCCTCTTTCTTTCTCTCTCTTAGTCTCTTTCTTTCTCTGAAACACTCTTTCTTATTTTCTCTCTCTCTCCAGCAATCTCTCTATGCACATCTCTGCCATTTGCTACATGCTTCTGTCCATTCATCTCTCCCTGCACTTCTCTCTCTCTCTTGCTGTCTGTACATATCTGTCTCTATGCACATCTCTCTCTCGCTATCCCTGGTTGCATTATTCTGCCTGTCCCTCCTGGCCAATTCCCTTTCTGGCACACATTCCTCTCTACATTTTCTATCTCCCTTTCTTGGCTGGATTTGAAACTGAGATCCTTGAAGGTGAACAAACACAATGTGATAATGTACTTTCCCCTTTTATTAAGGCATCCCGGTGGGAAACCAAAGATTAACCTTAATCCTAGTTTAATGTTGACTTGCCTCTGAAAACTCCCAGATGTGCGTTTAAAGGGTTAATCATCCCCTGCAGTTCCAATAATGTCTATTATATGAAAGGCTGTAACTGAGTCATTATATCCAATTTTTACACATGTGGTCTGTAATACAGTTGATTCCTCTTAAATCTATAACCTATTAACCACGGAATTCTAGACTGATTCAAAACATACTCTTGTGTCCATTCTGCAGACTGTGTCTGTCCTACAGCATTTTGAAATGCTGCATTAAACTCTACTGGGTATTATTGCACACAGGAGTGCAGTCAACTCTGCTACAAGTATATCTTGCTTTTAGCCAGAGTAAATCCACCGGTCTTGCAGAAGAGTGAAGTCTCATTTTTTGCTCGGCTAAGGGACGTAGGTGAGGAGTCAAAGCCTTTAATACTCACTCCCGACAGGCTTATGAGGAGTGGTGGAGGAATCGAAGTGTAAATTGAGAAGTAGTGAGGAGATGAATGGGGAAAAGTTGTGAATGTAAAAAAAGGATCTGCTATTCATATTGAGATGTTGGGATATCAACAATATCTAAGTGACATAGTAGCATTAGGCTCTCCTGTCTCCTGCTGAAGTGTATGTTATTAACCTTCTGCTACTGGGTGAAATTCCAGTCTCCTAGAAAAGCTCGTACTTACTCCCGTAAGAAAATTTCCTTCTCCATGGTAGATAGAGAGTTCTCTCCCTCCTATTGGACTGGGTTTCGTATTATCAGATAAGCTTCCCATATGCTGCTCTATGAAGTACCTACCTTCTCCTTTTAGAGGCCGAATCCTCTAATCCCCTGATGGGACATGGATCTTTTTCCCAGAGGTGAATTGTCTAATACTGGGGGATGTGCACTTCGGGGGAGAGGGGGAAAGTTCTAAGGACATGTGAGGGGCAAGTTTTTTTACACAGAGTGGCAGGTGTCTGGTACACCTCCCCAGGGTGGTGGTGCAGACAGATATTATAGAAGTGTTCTTTTAGAGACTTTTAGATAAACACATGAATGTGCAAGGATAGAGAGGTATGGACTCCAAGGATAGACAGATTGTCATGTTCGACACAAATCGTGGGCTAAAGGCCTATTCCTGTGCTATGTTCTATGTCCTACGAATGCCATCCTCTGATTCTTGATCAAGACTGTTTCATCCCTCCTCCAGTTTGAGTGAAATACTTAGCAGATGAGGCAGTGTCTATGGAGAGAGGGACAGAGTTAATGTTTCTTTTATTAGAGTTGGGATAGGGACATTGATTGGAAATTTATGCTGGAATTTACCAGTACGCTTTCCCCAGGATCAGGGAGGGTGGGGCTCGCGGAACGGCATTCTCCGCTGGCCTCGGGTGAAATCCTCGGGCAGGCGAGGTGGTAAAATTCCGGAAATAAACTCAATTTTTCAGTCCACAGATGGAGCAGGAGCTATACCAAGCTGTGACTCATCCGGAAAAGATGCTTTCTATGGTGCATCTGTAAAAGTTGGTGAGAGTCGTAATGGACATGCCAAATTTTCTATAGTTCTAACATTTCTAAAAGCATGAACAGAAAGAAGGTCATTTTAAATGTAGCTCTTTTATAGATGGATGCAATCTAACTACATATCGAACCACCAAAGATTGCAAAGGGGAATACTGATACTGACACTCACTTACCTCATCCTTCCTGGATACTTACAATCCCCTGCTCATATCATTTAGCTGCCTTCGGAGACTCTAGGGTAGACCTTGACTTTGTGTCATTGCAACACAGGTAATAATTAACCTGCATTTTTTTTTTATTCTTTCATGGGATGTGGCTGCCATTTTAAAAACAGCATTTGTTACCTGTTCCTAATTGCCACTTGAGCTAATTGGCTTCAGGGCCATTTCACAGGGTAGCTAAGAGTCAGCTACATTGCTATGGATCTGGAATCACATATATTGGCCTAGAGCAGGTAAAGGGAGCAGGTTTCCTTTTTCTGAAGTGAACCAGATCGGCCTTTTTTTTAAATGACATTCAATGATAGTTTCATGGCCACCATTACCAAGGCTAATCTTCAATTCCAAATTTATTAATTGATTTGAAATTCCACCAGCTATTAGGGTGGGTTAATTTTTATCCCATTACACTTAGTCCAAACTTTCCAATAGCCAGGTACACAAACTCAGAAGCCATTCTAAGGATAACGATGAATACCTTATAGGGAACAGACAAAAAAAACATAATTCAGATTACAAGAGGCTTATTCCTGTGTCCCCAGAACATTAGGCTGGAATCTGGATTACTAGTTTAGTGACACCAGCGGTATGCCACTTTCCACCGTCTACAATGATACATCAGGAGAGATGTGGAACTGTATACCTACCAGCTTTACCTATTTTACACAGTCGCACAAAATCAATATCTACTCTTTTTGTGAAAAATGCTTTTGAAATTAAACCTGAAAATTACCCTTAACCAATTTGTACCCAATCCCCCATGCTGTAATTATGGTTTGACCTGAAGCAGTGCTCAAAACTCAACTTTTCTCTTCCACCTAATAACTTATGCACATCTATGAGGCTTCTTTAGAAAGTACATTCTTTATGAACACCAAAGGAAACTAAGCAAAATTCTCAGATATTCCTCTGTAGTCATAGTTTCTATATTCAACCTGACTTCCTGTCCCCTGCAGATGCTTTGCATCCTGGCTCCAGCAGATGGGCCGGGGATTTCCTTCATTAATCTTAGAATCACTAGAGTGCAGAAGGAGGCCAATTGACCCATCGAGTCTGCACTAACACTCCAAGGAGTATATTATCCCAGTCCACTCCCCCACCTTATCCCTATAACTCTGTTCATGTTACCTTGGCTAACATGTTGCCAACATATCTTTGGACAATAAGGAACAATTTAGCATGGCCAATCCACCTGATTTGCACATCTTTGGACTGTGGGAGGAAACTGGAGCACCCAGAAGAAACCCACACAGACATGGGGAGAAGGTGTAAACTCTGCACAGACAGTCACCCAAGGCTGGAATTGAACCCAGCATTGTGGGGTAGCAGTGCTAATCACTGTGTCATCTAATCACCTTAGTCATGGGTCAAGAGTGGAGGAGGAAAAACACATTGTTAAGATGGCGGCGCGGGCTCGTTGGGCCGAAGGGCCTGTTTCCCATGCTGTGTTGTTCTTCTTTGTTTTACATCGATCCTCAAAAACTCCAGTTCAATTACCAACTGGAAGTTTATCCAGCTCCTTTTTAAAATAGTGATTAGTTCAGGGTTAATTATGCTCTGGGTTTATTTCACATTATTTTATATTCAATGAATGCTTCTTCTAGATCTACGAGTGACATTACTATACATATGCTTAATATATTTATCGAGTATTTATTTCCTGTTGTAACTGAATGTAATCAAATCTCCAGCCTTGCTTGAGGCTCATCAATTCTGTGCTCGCAAGTTACATCAAATATCCTACTTACATATAACTACATTGTAATAGAAACAGGATATTTGGTTCAACCAGCTTGGGTTGGTGTCTATCTTCCAATGAGCAGTAATCCTTGCCCCGTAAGACAATCTTGTCCACAAATTATGTTCCTTACCTTCCATGATCTAACTTAAGGGTTACTTTAATCATTAACTCTGGCAATGCATTCCACTGTCTCCTCAATCCTCAATGTAAAAATGCTTCTCCTGCTCCATGTCCTAAGCATCTTGCATTTAATGCTCTGTTTCAATCCTCCTATTTCAAACTGCTCAATCACAGTCAGTTTCTAACCATTCTGTCCTATGCCGTTTGCAAATCTAAACATTTCCATTAAATCACCCAGTAATCTTCACTTTCCAAATGAAAACAACCTCAATTTCATAGGTCTTTCTTGTATGGTCTGGTATCTATTTCCTCATATTCACTAACATCTCAGTGAATCTGCACCATACTTTCTCCATTGTTTCAACAGTCTTCCTGGTGCAAGCCTCAAACTAATAATACTCCAACTGTACTTTTTACTTGGGGAGGATATTTACAGTTTCAGGACAATGTGTATATTCTATATACCTCTTGTAAGTATTCCATCATTTCTACCTCCCTGTAGCTTAAGGACATGGAACATTCCTGTCTTAACTTTTAGAACAAAACAGCTATAACATTTTCATTGATTTAGCTCTCTGCTCATTAGGACCATCCTTCCTGCCCTTCTTGAATCTTTTTGAAATAAACTTTTGAAGTAGATTTGATGAACATCAGCTCAACAGTGACTTAAGTGCAACAATTCACTGAATGGTAATAGGGGGTTTATCAGTATACCAGCCTCACTCACACCATCTTCTCTTACTCCACCCTCACTTGCCCTGGTCTCACTCTCCTTGGCATCACTTGTCTTGGCCTCACTTGCCTCACCATCATTTACACCAGCCTCTCTTGCCCTGCTCTCACTTGCCCTTGACTCACTCAGCTTGGCAACACTTGCCTTAGCCTTTCTTACCCAACCCTCATATGCCCCAGTCTCACCCTCCTTGGCAACACTGGCATTGGCCTGACTGACCCCCACTCGCCTCAGTCTTTCTCAGCTCATCCTCATCCCACCAGCCTCATTAACAGCTCCAGTCTCCCACACATGTCAACCTTACCCAAATCGAGCTTTCTCTACACACCACTTTCCCTTCTTATCACTCCTGTTTATCTTCTCTCCATGGTTGTTTATTCCTTATAGAAGAACATTGGAATAGGTGTAGGCCATTCATAAGTTCATAAGGTATAGGAACAAAGTTAGGCCATTTGGCCCATCAAGTCTACTCCGCCATTCAATCATGGCTGATATGCCTGTCATCCCCATTTTCCTGCCTTCTCCCCATAACCCTTCAACCCATTACCAATTAAAAATCTGTCTAATATTTTTTAAATTTACTCACTGTCCCAGCATACACTGTACTTTGGGGTAGCGAATTCCACAGATTCACAACCCTTTGGGAGAAGTAGTTTCTGCTTAACACTGTTTTAAATTTGTTACCCCTTATCCTAAGACTATGAGACCTCACCCTAGAATGCCCCACAAGAGGAAGCATCTGCTCCACTTCTACTCTGTCCATACCTTTCATCATCTTTTGTACTTCAATTTGATCCCCCCTCATTCTTCTAAATTCCAGACAGTAGAGGCATAAATTGTTCAATCTCTCTTTGTATAAAAAACATCTCTGGAATCAATCCAGTGAACTAAAATTCACAAATCCTTACGAACTCCTAAATTCAGTGCCTTTCATCTGTTCTGCACCATTCAATGAAATCATGGTTGATCTCAGATCCAACTCCAAGTAACTGCCTTTGCCCCACACCCCTTAACACCATTAGCTATCAAAAATCTATCAATCTAAATTAAAAATAATAATTGATCCACCATCAGTTGCATTTTGTGCAAGAGAGTCCCAAACTTTACTCACCCTTTGTGTGAAGAAGTGTTTCCTAATCTTACTCTTGAAATGTTTAGATCTAACTTTTAATCAATGCCTTTGTTGTAATTTGCTTTTAAGAAATTGCAGTTTGACATCGCTGCAAAGGAAGTGTGTCGTGTGATCCAGTCTTAGTTTCACTTTTGATTTTCAGCAGAGCACACACAGACATCTCTGCTGCTGATGTGCCTTTAAGCTTTATATCTGTGCATCGCTGCTTTCATGTGCCTATAAGTAAACCCATAATGTGTTTACCCAGCCCCTTACAAGTGATTGGTGGCTTTTGGTCATTATAAAAACCACAACAGCCTCCCACTCCCTGACTCTTCAACCAGTGGAAATAGTTTAATAGGATGTATAAGAACATAAGAAATAGGAGCAGGAGTAGGCCATCCAGACCCCTGAGCCCGCCCCGCCATTCAACAAGACCATGGCTGATCTGTCGTGGCCCAGTTCCACATTCCCACCCTCTCCCCATAACCCTTAATCCCCTTGCCTATCAAAAACCTATCAACCCGCGTCTTAAAAATATTGAGCGAGGCAGCCTCCACCACTTCAACAGGCAGAGAATTCCAGAGGTTCATCACCCTTTGAGTGAAGAAGTTCCTCCTCAACTCCGTTCTAAACTGCCCCCCCCTTTATCTTGAGGCTGTGCCCTCTAGTCCTACTGTCCTTTCTGAGCGGGAAGAGCCTCTCCACCTCTATCCTATCCATCCCATTCAACATCTTATACGTCTCAATGAGATCTCCCCTCATTTTTTTAAACTCCAACGAGTACAAGCCTAGTTTATTCAGCCTCTCCTCATAGCTCAACCCCCTCAACTCCGGCATCAGCCTAGTAAACCTCCTCTGCATTCCCTCCAAGGCCAAAATATCCTTGCGTAAGTGCGGTGACCAAAACTGCACACAGTACTCCAGCTGTGGCCTCACCAGTGCCCTATACAGCTGCAGCAAGACCTCCCTACTTTTATATTCAATCCCCCTTGTTATGAAGGCCAGCATCCCATTTGCCTTCCTGACCACCTGCTGCACCTGTAGGCTGGGTTTTTGTGACTCATGCACAAGGACCCCGGGGTCCCTCTGCACCGTCGCCTGCTGCAGATTTTCGCCACGTAAGTAATAGTCCTTCCTACCATTATTCCTACCAAAGTGGACAACCTCGCACTTTCCAACATTAAATTCCATTTGCCAGTTCCTGGCCCATTTGCCCAGCCTATCTAGATCCTTCTGCAGACTCTCCACACCCTCCGCACAATTTGCCGTTCCACCAATCTTGGTGTCATCAGCAAATTTCGACACCATACACTTGGTTCCCTCCTCCAGATCATCTATATAAATGGTAAATAGCTGAGGCCCCAGCACCGACCCCTGGGGCACTCCACTAGTCACCAACCGCCAATCCGAATAGCACCCATTGACCCCCACTCTCTGCCTCCTATTTGACAGCCAATCCTCTATCCATGCTAACACCCTACCCCCAACTCCATGCCCCCTGACATTCTGTAATAACCCCTTGTGAGGCACCTTGTCAATCGCCTTCTGAAAATCAAGAAACACCATATCCACCGGCTCTCCTCTACCCATTGCCCTAGACACATCCTCATAGAACTCCAATAAATTCGTCAGACACGACTTCCCCTTAACGAAACCGTGCTGCGTCTGCTCTACCAAACAATTCTCCTCAAGATGTCTCGCAATTTTCTCCTTGATCACGGATTCTAACATTTTTCCTACAACAGACGTTAAACTAACCAGCCTATAATTCCCTGCCTTTTGCCTGCCACCTTTCTTAAACAACGACGTAACATAAGCCGTTTTCCAATCTCCCGGCACTTCCCCGGAATCCAGCAACATTTGGAAAATAATCACCAAGGCATCCACTATCACCTCCGCCATTTCTTTCAGAACACTTGGATGCATTCCATCTGGTCCTGGGGACTTGTCCACAATCAGTCCCTCTAGTCTGTTGAGCACCGCCTCTCTAGTAACATATATCCATTTAATCCCCTTTATACTTTGAACTATACCCTGATAAGAATCCAAGGAATACAATCCTATATTTGTGTAATCTCTTCTCATTTTTAATCTTTGGGGCGAGATTTTCCAGCCACACTTGCCCCAAGACCCGGAAAATCCCACATAAGGTCAACAGATATTTGCATGATCCCATCCCACCCGCTACAATTCCCATAGTAAGCCGGATAGGAAAATCCCACCTGCGGAATCCAGGTATCCTTATGTTAAACATCAGACATAGTTCCCCCAAGGCCAATATATTTTTCCTAGGATGAAATGCCCCAGAGCTGCTGATTGTACTTCAGGTGTCATCTGACCAGGGCTTGGTATAATTAGCTTAACGTCTAGCCTTTTGTACTCTTTGCCTCCTGTTATAAAGATCAGCGTTCCATGAAATATTTTAATTTTTTTTGTACCTGATCATGACATCTTAATGACATAATTACTTGACCTTCCCCTCCCCCGCATTTCAAGTCTCCTTGGAGCTCCAATGTTTCCAGCTGTTCACCATTTAGAAATTACCTTATTTTTGGGGGTTCAAAGTGAAAAACCTCAGTTTGCCCGCACTAAAATCCAATTATACCTGCTCTGTCTATTAACTTAATCTATCAATATTGCTTTATAATTTAATGCTTCCTCTACCTTTTCTTGCACTTTTGATATTCTCCTTTCTCCTCTTTCTAACCCAATTCTCCTTTTTGTCTCCGTAACAGTGATCTGGATCTGAAGGGCTGTTCTGTCTGGCTTCCTTAGGCTCAATTCATATTTTCGACATTCTATAACCGGACATTCAGAGCTCTCTGCAGGGATTGTTCCTCTCCCACCTCCGTGGCTTCCTGCATCACCACTGCACAGTGTTGAAGTCTCTGAGACTCGGGAATCTGCACTTTATTTCCTTCACGCGGGGCTCTCAAAAGCATTATTTCCTGCTGTGTTCCTGTACCAAATCTGCTTTTGTTGCATTAGCTTTCTATGCCTCTCTACTGCACGGATTCTGGCATTTCTCCCCACACTCTCTCTTAGCTGTTATATTTATCTCATTGTGTTGTATTCATTTTCCTGTGTTGGCTTTCCCACTCTTAATTTCCTGTGCTCCACTGACTGACAACTATTTCCACTCAGCCTGGCTGATTCTTGGACTTCTCTCTCCACCTGAATTCACAAAGGTTCTTTCCTTCTTGTTCTGGCTTTTCCCTGCACTGAAAGACATTGGTGGCTACTTGCAAGCAATGTTAGAGTTGGAAGGGTGCACTGTCTCACTTTAATTCTGTGATGAATACTTCTCAGATGTTTCCGACTAGCCTGAATGGTGGATATGCCAATGGACAGTAATCTGTTAGGCGAAGATTTCCATCGTCTGCTTGGATCGCTACAAGTGTGTTTACAATTTTGCTATACTTGCTGCACAAGTATTTGTAATCTTCCTTTATTTTAGAAGAACTCCTTTTACTCAGTTAAATAAGAAATAAATCATCTTACTTGATTGGCTTTGTTGCCAACAATTCCTGCTGGCTGGTGCAAGTGGTAACTTTGACTCTATTTCTGTGATGCGTGATATAATTACCTCTAATGCTTTCTAATCCCACGACCCTCTCATTCTCCTGATTCCTGTTGTTCCGGAGTTGCAGTCAGATTGAATTTCACCAGTTAAAGGAAAACAAATTGTACTTACATAGCACTTTTCACATATTGCCAAATACTTCACAACCGTAAAGGATTTTTAACACATTCTAGACATTGTTTATTACACCAAGGTACAGAGAATGCAGCAGGATATAGATAAACTGGAAAATTGGGAGGAGAAATGGCAGATGGAACTTAATCCAGACAAATGCGAGGTGATGTATCTTGGTAGATCCAATTCAGGTGGGAGCTATAAAATAAATGGCAGGACCATCAGGAGCATAGATACACAGAGAGATCTGGGAGTACAGGTCCACAGATCCTTAAAAGTGACAGCACAGGTGGAAAAGGTGGTGAAGAAAGCATATGGCATGCTTGCCTTCATCGGACAGGGCATCGTGTATAAAAGTTGGCAAATTGCGTTGCAGTTATATAAAGCGTCGGTAAGGAATACTGTGTCCAATTCTGGTCATCACACTACCAGAAGGACGTGGAGGCTTTAAAGAGAGTGCAGAAAAGGTTTACCAGAATGTTGTCTGGTAATGGAGGGTATTAGCTATGAGGAGAGATTGAATAAACTGGGATTGTTCTCTGTGGAAAAACAGAGGCTGAGGGGCAACCTGATAGAAGTTTATGAAATTATGGAGGTATAGATAGGGTGAACAGTTGGAAGCTTTTTCCCAGGGCAGAGATTACAAGAGGGCACAATTTCAAGATAAGAGGGGAAATGTTCAGTGGAGATGTGTGGGGGAAGTTCTTTGCACAGAGGGTAGTGGGGACCTGGAATGCACTGCCAAGTGAGGTGGTTGAGGCAGTTACGTTAGCCACGTTTAATACTTATCTTGATAGGCATATGAACAAATGGGGAGTAGAGTGATATAAGCAGTTGGTTAGGTAGGTAAACATGACTGGCACAAGTTTGGAGGGCTGAAGGATCTGTCCCTGTGCTGTACTGTTCTTTGTTCTTTGTACAACAACCAGTTTCTTCACTGAGTCCTAAAAAAAAGTGAAGCGAATGATTATAATTTCCATTTTAGTTGACACATTTTTGGAACGTGGGATGAAAATTGCCCAGGATAGCTGGAGAAATCCATGCTTATATTCAAAATGTATGGTCAAGTATTTAAAATGTTTGCGGGATGATAACAGAGAGAATCGTAACTGTATGAGAGAAAGATAACTGTTGTATTTCTAAGTTTGCTTAATATAAATTTACCAATCTCACAAAGGACTGGTAAACTAAACAAAGATTTGGTTTGTTGGAAATTATAGTTCAGGATTGTTCAGCAGAAAGATTTACTATAAAGATTCAACAGCTACTGTTAATAGGAAAGTGCAACTGCAATTCCTTTACACCACATGGTGCGAGCTAAATGGACAGCAACTCTGAGCAATACCTGTTGCTCACATAGATTGTTACTTACTCGTTAGCATATTCTCTCTCAAAGTGTTATTACAATAATAACCTCTTATCAAAACAGGGCACCTTAAAAGTTAAGTGTTAGCCTAGCAGATGTCCATAATTTTTAGAGTAAGATTTGAACCATCAACCTTTTGATTTAGGGGCAGGAGAGATAACATTAAGCCACACTGGTCAACACTTCAACCTGTTATCAAACCATTGAATACATGAGTGAAGAAGCATTACATCTACATGTGTTCAACATCAATTATAAAGAAATCTGTGAAGTAAAATTAAATTATCCTGTGGTGTCTTTTAATAGAGAGGCTATGTTGGATTTATATAGCCCTGAACTTCCTGAGTTGCTGTCATTCAGCAAACAGTTGAGGTCTTGCCCTGAGCACTAGAAGATTCAAAAAGAATCCTTCAAGTTAGAAAAACCAGGCAGTCTACTAGAAAAACTTAATTGACGTTGAATAAATATCAACTCCGTAAAATCATAAATGCTGATCCAGAAGGAGATATACAGGCAAAAATTGTGTTGGAACTTAACTGAACTGGAAATATGCAGATCATTTACTGGGTTTTTGCATCCAGCCTTCAAGTGTATTTTGTCAATAGTCTTGCACTTTCTCCTGCCTTGGTCTTACAACAGATTCAACAGTTGCTTAGTGCAAGACCTCAACTGTTTGCTGAATGACCACCACCTGGTGCAGCAGCTCAGGTTCCTCATAGTAACTCTCCTCCTCCCCTCCACCCACTTCATGCACAGGTGAAACAAAGACAAAAATGGACAATTTCTGAGGTAAAATTATTCCAGAAAGGGAGTTATAGAGATGAGGACCAAATCAGCTGAATAAGATTTCAGAGGAAAATTCATGTCACAACTGCAATGAAGTTACTGTGAAAATCCCTGAGTGGCCACACTCTGGTGTCTGTTTGGGTCAATACACCTAACCAGCATGTCGTTTAGATTGTGGGAGGAAACCAGGGCATCTGGAGGAAAGCCACACAGACACGGGGGGAATGTGCAAACTTCATACAGCCACCTGAGGCTGGAATTGAACCCAGTATGAGACAGCAGTGCTAACCACTGTGCCACCATAGGCTACATAAATGCCATGGAGGGATTTGTAAATGAGGATTTGGAGGACAAAAAAAAGTGGAATTAGGACAAAGTAATGGGTTACAGGACTTAAGGAGAGACAGGTGTAAAGTGTTAACACCAGGAGCACTTGATATGTGATGTAAGCATGATGCAATGTCCTATAATTAAATGACTGACATCTGGAGGGAAGCAGATGTACCAGTTTATGTTGAGAACTGAGATGTACATAGATCCGTAAATAAATAGGATTGATTGTTCCAAATACCAGACCACAGTACAGTTATTATGGTTACAGGCATGCGCTGAAGTAACCGTATGTAGACCCCGGATCCAAGACAAAACAAGATGGCAGCTGGTGACTTGTGTCAACTTCTAGCAGCTTTTGTGGACTGTGCATAACAGTGTGGCAGCAGACAGAGCCAAAAGACCCAGAAGAACTGCAAGAGAAGATGCAAACCTCGGAATCCTTGAAAAAGTATTTGGGGAAAGACTCACTTGAGAATGAAATATTGTGAAAGATATATTGTGCAGATTGATAGACACCACATAGAATTCAAGTGGGATATTTGGGCAGGTATTTCAGTATTAAAGTCGATGAAGTTATCTGGCTTAAATAGAAATAGAAATATCACATTCCAGCCAACTTCCTCCAGTTGCAATATCCAGGAGGGACTACACTAAAAGTAATAGGCCAAAACTTGGCAAGATTAAGAGACAAGGATAGAGAAATGATGGAACCATTGTGTGTGCTAAAGAAGCAGCAGTCATCATCACTGAGCAGAAAATTATGCTTGCAGCTGAGGCTCATTTACAAGGTTGATGAAATTGCTGACAAGCAGTCCAGTAATGTATTCAGGAATGAATTTTGATCCCTACTTCCAAGCTCAGGCAACTGAAAACACAATATCACATAACCCTCAGGGCAGATGCTAAGCCTATTCGTCTCTTTGCAGTGAGGAGGGTCCCTCACCCACTCGAAGACAAAATCAAGAGTGAGAATGAAGATGTGTTACAACAAGGAATCACTGCTCCAGTAACTATGCCGACATTTGGCATTCTGGAATGGTCACAGTATCAAACTCTAATAGCTCAAATAAAATCTGTGTGGACTTGACTCAACTAACCAAGTCAGTAGAGATTGTGACCATCCAATGGCATGTGGCTAAAAGCCTCAGCAAATTAGTAAAAAGTAATCTTTTCACCAAAGTCAATGCTAACAGCTGTTTTTGATAGTTGCCTCTGGATAAAGAACAAAAATTTCTAGCTACTTTTCTTATTGCATTTGGTCATTTCTGTTTTAAATAAATTGCATCTGCACCTTAGATATCCCAAAGAATGGGGTCTCAGACCATAGAAGGTATTCAAGGAGTAATATGCCCTTGCGTCTGTGTGGGTTTCCTCTAGATGCTCCAGTTTTCTCCCGCAGTCTGAAAGACATGCTGGCTAGGTGTATTGACACAAATAGGCACTGGAGTGTGGCAACTAGCACACTGTCACAGTAATTTCATTATAGTGTTAATGTAAGCCTTACTTGTGACTAATAAATAATAAATAAACTTTACTTTTACGGATGACATTCTCCTTCATGGTTCATCAAGGGAAGAACATGATTGTTGGGTGACAGCGTTTGAAGAAGCAGGCTTGACATAAAGTGAGAAATGTAAATTTGCAAAGCCTATGATAACATTCTTAGGCCCCGTTGTGCAAGCTTTGGGAATTAGGGTGACACAGTGGCATAGTAGTTAGTACTGCCGCCTCACAGCACCAGGTACCTAGGTTCGATTCTCGGCTTGGGTCATTGTCTGTGTGGAATCTGCAACTTCTGCCTGCATCCATGTGGCTTTCTTGCGAGTTCCTCCCACAGTCCAAAAGATGAGCTGGTTAGGTGGATTGGCCATGCTAAATTCTCTCTCAGTGTACCTGAACAGGCTCTGGACTGTGGTGGCTAGGGATTGTCACAGTAACTTCATTGAAATGTTAATATAAGCGTACCATGACACTAATAAATAAACTTATGGCTGATCTGCGGAAAACCAAGGTCATTAGACAGTTCCCACCACTTAAAAACATCACAGAATTAGAAGGATTCCTTGGGATGGTCAAGAAAGGTCCTATCACACTTGATGAAAATCAATGAGCCATTATGGCAATTGTTTAGGTAAGGTTAACAGTGGTGCCAGAATGTTGACTTGCAAGATGTTTTTGATAAGACCAAAAAAACTTCTAATTTCACCAGAAATTCTAGCGCACTACCATCCAGAGTTGCCAACAATTTTAGCAGCGAATTCATCATCTACAGGCTTGGGGTACATTGTTGATTCAAGTCTAAAAAGATGAACAAAGAAGAGCAGTTTATTATGCTTCAAGATCTCTCATCGACACACAAAAGAGATATGCAACCATTGAGAAAGAAACATTTTTAGCCACATGGGTCTTTGAGAAGTCATTTGATAATGTCATGGCATTAACATTTAGAACTAAATGCAACCGCAAACATTAAGTATATTCAAGACAAAGATTTATAGATTTCTGCAGTTAAAGATATCAAGGGTTGTTGGTATACAGAAACAATTGTTAAAGTGGAAGATCTAATTGAATGATGGAGCAGGCTTGAGGGGCTGAGTGGCTTACTCCTGCTCCTATGATCCCAAATTTTCTATTACTCTTCATGACCTAAAAGAAATTGCAAACATTCCACATGGAGTTCAACATTTTCACCTGAGGCTCATGAGATACAATTCAGTCACTGTGTACACTCAAGGGAAGTACAAGGTGACCATGGATGCATTACCATGGATTCCAGAGAAAGGAGTCCCACTGGAAGATATATAATTTATTGAAGACATGAAAGCAGTCATTACTAAACACTTACCAGCCACTGAGAAGAGATTACTAGAGATTAATTAAGCGCAAAAGCAGGATGATGAGCACATGAAAATGAAAGAATATTACCAGAATGGATGGCTGGGGTATACACCAAACAGCCCAGTAATTTGGCAATACATAAACCAGAGAAAACAGCTCACAATCATCAATGATTTCTTAGTTTTCCTTAAGAAAATCCATCAAGGAAATAGTGAAATGTCGAAACAAGAGCCCAGCTGTCAGTCTGATTCCATTCCATTCAAGAGTTAGTAATGGATTACTTTATGTGTGTAGTGAATAGTCATAGGAGAGTGAACGAATGACCCGCGTTCCCCCACCACCCCCATTCCTTTGAGGCCATGGTAGTCCCTGGGAATGGATTTATTTAAGTTATGATTTGCAGGTAACATCAGGTGAAATTCAAGGGATCAGTGAAAAAGCCAAGATAGGACAGAAGTCAAGAAATGGTATGAATAAGGGTCTCAACAGTGAAGATGAGGTTGATGCAGATTGTCTTATGGAAGTACAAGTAAGCAGCCCTAATGCTAGGTAGAAAGTGAGATTTGAAGCTTAGCTCAGAAGCTCAGAGTTGAACAGGACACAAGTTCCACACTGCCAAAAGCGGCCTAAGTGAGTATCTAAGGAGGAGCATGGATACAAAGGTTTGGCAAGAGCTGAGGATAAAATTTTGCTAATATTTACTTTGTATGATTACATAGTTAATAATCTGTAACCTGCTGAATATATGGGAAATCTGTGGTGATTGACACAACTACACCAGCCCAGCTTTATCAGGGCTGGTTCCTCCTCAGCAGACGAAAGCCAGATAGAAACATCGTAGTGAATGTCCATCTGGGCTATTCCTTTCTGAGATATTGGATGTATTTCTTAGACAACAGAAACTACCAACACAAGAGGAGATTATTCTGCATGTTATGACTGGGAGTCGGCTCTTTGCTAAAGCAATCAAACATGTTTTAGGATCTCCCGAGACCTTAGTATCTCTATTTCAATGTTTTATCCACTTTTCCCTTAAAGGATGCAACAGCATATACTCTAATTATCTCCTGCAGTAAACCAATAGCTATGGTAAATGCACGGGTTATGGGGAGCTTGTAGGGATAGGGCATGGGAACGGCGGGAGGAAGGGGGGGCGGTGGGTAGGCCTGGGTAAAATGCTCTTTCGAAGAGTTGGTGTGAACTCAATGGGCCGAACGACCCCCTTTTGCACTGCAGGGTATCGATGATTACAAGCTCTAAGCAGAGATACGTGGTAAAGTGAATTCATGGACAGAATTGGATCAAAAGTCAGGGATTTTGTAAGATCAAAGTGCAGCTTAATTCATGGTCACAAACTACTTTTTATAAATGGCGTTAACGTTTAAAGGAGAGATAGTTGACGAAAACTGCACCTTTCTTCTTACGAATCCCAGTACCAGTCACCCCTCCAGAGAAACTTACACTTGCTGGAACAACATCTTGAACATAATCAAGATGTGTCCAAAATAGTCTCTTTCTGAAACATAACGCCAACAGCATTGTGCATCTATATGGCATGTCAAATACAGTAAATGCCCCAAGGTGCTTCGTTGACAGGAATGTTGTCAAAAAAAATGACACATGAGAAGCATGAGGAAATATTTGGGAAGGCAGTGAAAAGTTTGGTCAAAGATATAAGTTTTCCGGAGTGTCTCAAAGGTAGAGAGAGAGGTGCGGCGAGGTCTGGGGGGAGAATTCTTTGGAGCCTGGAAGCTTAAGGCGCTGCCTCTAATGGTAACCAAAATCAGGAATGCTTAAAAGTCTAGCATTAAGAAACTGCAGCCACTTCAAAGGGTTGGAGGATCAGAGGAGATCGCAGAGAAAGGCAGAGATTTGAAGACAAGGATGAGAATTTTAAAACTGACTGGGGAACTAACATAGGTTCAGTGAACACAGGGATGATAAGTTAGGACATGGGCAGAAGAGTTTCAGATGACTTCAAATTTATGGAGGTTAGAACATGGGAAGCTGGCCACCAATATGTAGGAAAAGCCAGGGTTGGAGGTACTAAAGACATGGATCAGGGTTTTGGCAGCAAATGAATGCAAGTCAGTGTGAATTTGGCTCACCATTCAAGCTTGACTCCAGCACTTAAATATACAATCAAGGTTAACTCTGGGGAAACACTAAAGAATATTGTACTGTCAGAGTGCAACCTTTGGATGAGATATTAAACTGAAGCCCTGTCTACTTTTCCAGTGAGAATGAAAGATACCATTGCTCTATTCGAGGCAACTCGCTGTAAATATCTTGATGTTGTGATCTAAACTAACACCAGCAAAAACAAATTAACTGATTACTCTGTTTATGAGATCTTGCTGGAAGTTAAGTGGCTGCTGTATTTGCATTTCAGAGTAGCGCACTGCACACAAAGAGCTTGGAGGTGTTTCAGCGATGCGATGCAATTGCGTGTTGCTCTTACACTTGAGGTTTAATCAGCTGAGATTCGATAAGATGTTTTCTAAATATTGATAGTGTTGTGAAATATTGCGGTAGCTCCAGTTTTCCTTTCCCTCAATGGGAAGTGGACTGAGTGCCAGTGCCTAGTTCACTAATCTCTGGCCAGACTGCTGTGCCTAGCAGGCACTGGCTGTTCGACGTAGGCCACATTCTTCAGCAGCATACGGTTTCCGTTTTTACTTGGGTTTCATGCTGACTTTGAGAAGCAAAGAAAACAGTCTGTAATGCCATCCAGGCAACGCTGGCGTATTTATTTCACCTGGTCGGAGTCTTGTGGTAATTCCCTCACTGAAAGTGAATCCAGACCAGACTAGGCCAGGAATTGTGACATAAATATGTTTCATATTATACAATAAAGTGGTATTAAAACACAGGCCCTCCTGTCTTGCTCCATAAACACTTCAATAACACATTTCTGTGCGTATTCTGCCCTCCCCCTCCACTCAGGCAGATCCATACGCACAATAGCAGCTACTGAATCACCAGTCAAAATAAAAGGAATGTTTTGTTAACGTTGCACAGCATTCTAATCTCAGCACCCCAAACTCTCCCCGTGCCTCAGAATTGTCTACTGCAAAGCTTAGCAAGGAAGAGTTTACAGTCAATCGCTGGTCTGTGTTATGTCAGCTAATCTTAGTTGGGCACAACAACATTACGTCTCACACAACGGACTGGAGGTTTTTGCGAGTGTTGCACTTGTCTTAACATCGTTTAGATAGTGGAAGCTTAAGCACAAGTCATGCCAAAGATAAAGGGAGTTTTTGTGACCTTTGGCACTGGTTTAAAGACAATGCTGCCCCAAAGCTAGCCCCACACGCTAAACGGTCCATATGGGACACCAGAATAATCAACATGGCTAGTTTCCACTAATTGTGCCTGTTTATAGATGTACAGGAGAGTCTTCAGATTGAACTAATTTCGTCGGCCACACGGGCACTAATCGGCATATTTGAAAAGGATTTACTTATTAAAGAATAATTAACTTACTAAAATAAAAATCCGACCAATGAAACTACTCAATGGTTTGGCGTAATTTCTTTCCAGTCAATTTCGTAATTTAAAATCATGGGCGGTGGCGTAAATACTCAGATTAAAAATGCTTATCTTTAGTGATAAACCCATTATCAACTCTGTTAGTAAAACTGTATCAGGTTATCTACTTTAAATATACTTATGAATTTGTGCAGTGCAAAGTCAAATTAACCATTACTTTCTGTGTTGTTGATTTATTGCGCTGGATCATGGGAGATTTTATGTTTGTGATTATGCAAATGACTTTAGTGGAACATTGAATCAAACTAGTGCAATTTCAAGTGCAATTTGCGTCCAATATCCCGATTGCTCCTCTGAATAGTCCTGACTAGCTTCCCAATTCTGATCTCTCTTCATTGCTTCTGCGTGGCTGTCAGTGCAGACAAAGTCAGCAGATTCTCTCATACTCATGTGGTGCAGCAGCCAATTAATATACAATGTCTTGGTCCACACATAAAGGTACTTAGGCATGGTATTAGTGAGTAGTCATCATTAATAAAGCTTAAAGTAAAGTTTAAGTTTATTTATTAGTCACAAGTAGGCTTACATTCACACTATAAGTTACTGCGAAAATCTACTAGTCGCCACACTCTGGCACCTGTTTGGGTACACTGAGGGAGAATTTAGCATGGCCAATGCACCTAACCTATACATCTTTGAACTGTGAGAGGAAACCAGAGCACCCCGACACAGGGAGAACATGCAAACTCCACACAGACACTTACCCAAGATGGGAATCGAACCTGGGTCCCTACTGCCTTGAGTCAGCAGTGCTAACCATTGTGCCACAGTGCTGTCCAAATGGGAAGCTACCAACATTGTCAGGAAGGGAGGAAATGTTACAGATAAAGGGGAAACACGGTTCACAGTTTGAGAATACCCTAAATGATGTTGAAGATTTTCCTTTTCAGGGCAATTTTGTACCTTACAATACCTTCCAGTTCCAGCTCTGTAGCTTCCTCCACCTCTACCAACTTTTAAGATATTTTCTCCAAAACTAATCTCTGACACATGCTGATTTTTAATTGCTCCACCATGCCTTCAGCTACCAAGGCCCAGGGCTCTGGGGTTTCCTCTCCAAACTTCTCCGTCTTTCTACCTCTCTTTCCTCTTTAAGGCGTTCCCTAAACCGACCTTGTTCACAAAGCTTTTGCTCACCTGCTCTCATTTCTCCCTCTGTATCTTGGTTGTCAAATTTTTTTGATAATGCTCCAGTGAACCACCTCATCGTAAAATCACAAAAGGAGCAATATAAATACTCGTTATTGTTATGCCAAGGACCTAGAAATTTTCAACGACAGCTAACACCTCTATCTGGATCCAATTCTACCTGTTTAATTTCATGGTTACAACAAAAGATACTCAAACATATCATGGGGATTATAGTAGCGTAAAGATAGAAGTTTGCAATGGATGGCAAAAAGTAAAGACAGAGCATGGAAAATACATGATGACTAAGAATTGGGCAGAGACATGGAAAGGGGCAATCTTTGGCAGTGGCAGTGGGGCGTAAACAGCTGGAGACCTCCGGTCATGTATTTTGGAGCTTGGCTTGACTCTGCTGGGTGGTGAGTTTGTAACTACCCATTGAATGTAGGTGTTAGGTTTCATAAAACATAAGGCTTGATAAGCGGAAGTACTCCTTATTCTATGATGCTGGGGTTCGAGGGAAATAGTGTAACTACCTTGTTAGTGTTGAAGGTGACCTGGGAGAGGACTCTCCACAGGTCAATCACATTATGGCCAGAGAAACTTGTGAGAGATGCTATAATGCAATTTTCATTGGGGGTAACCCCTTTTTGGATTCTCCCCACCCCGGCCAATGACACAATCTAATTCACGCCCAGTGAACTATCTTTGCCAGCAAGTAGTGGTGGCGGGGTCCATTGGGTAGTCAGGAGGTCAAGAACTCCTCCGAGGAGCTGGTTGTGCCAGAATCCCATATATCTCTTTCCCAGTGGAGTCAAGCCAAGCTCCAAAATAAATGACCGGAGGCCTCTGGCTGTTTACCGCCCCACCACCACTGCCAGTAAAAACAGAGAATTAGGCTCTCAGTCAAATCTATGCTCACCGCAGCAAGACAGAAGAAACCAAGCCATGAGTGAGGTCAGAGAATCCGGCCCAGTAGATCATAGAACCCTACAGTGCAGAAAGTGGCCCTTCGGCCCATCGAGTCTGCACTGACCACAATCCCACCCAGGCCCTATCCCCATATCCTATACCCACTAATCCCTCTAACCTATGCATCCCTGGACTTGAAGGGGCAATTTTTTAGCATGGCCAATCAACCTATCCCGCACATTTTGGACTGTGGGAGGAAACCAGTGCACCCGGAGGAAACCCACGCAGAGAGGGGGAGAATGTGCAAACTCCACACAGACAGCGACCCGAGCCGGGAATCGAACCCAGGGCCCTGGAGCTGTGAAGCAGCAGTGCTAACCACTGTGCTACTGTGCTGCCCAAAGGTGTCTAAGGTGGTTAGATTGGAATCTGGATTGTGTGAATCCACCAGACTGGAATCACGCTGCTTTTTCCACCAGGAACAACACTTAGAAATTTGTTGGGAGAATTGTGCCCTCGTTCTCTGATTTTTTTGTGAAGGATTTGTTCACTTTGGGGTTCCAAGTAACGTAATTACAACTAAAGGTAGGAAATAAAATCTTTGCCTCACTGAATAGAGAATGCTGTGGCTCCTGCTACAATTCCTAAGTATGTATCCCAAAATTACATTATTAATCAGAGAGCTTTATGGCCACATAAGCAGCCAGCTCACACTGACAGAGAGTTTGCTGAGCCATTCAAGTTAAATACTGGAGTACGGCAGGGTTATGTTCTCACCTTCAACCTTAACTGTGCGACATGATGGCACTGTGGTTGGCACTGTTGCGTCACAGTGCCAGAAACTTGGAGTTGATTCTCGGTTTGGGTCACTGTCTATGCGGAGTCTTCCCATGTCTGCGTGGGTTTCCTCCGGGTGCTCCAGTTTCCTCCCACAGACAAAGATGCGTGGGTTAGGTGGATTGGCCATGCTAAGTTACCCCTTAGCATTGAGGGGGAACTAGCTAGGGTAAATGCATGGGGTTATGGGCATAGGGTCTGGATGGGATTGTGGTCGATCCAGACTCGATGGGCTGAATGGCCTCCTTCTGCACTGTAGGATTCTATAATTCTAACTTTACCTGATGTTGATTACACCAGGAAATGAATAATGTGATTGTGGGACCAGGTGAGAGATTGCTGAAAATGTACAGATCCGGATTTGGCTCACAACACAATGAACTTGGCTCAAACTGTGGGCAGCACAGTGATTAACATTGCTGCCTTACAGTGCCAGAGACCGGGGTTCAAAACCTGGCTTGTGACACTGTCTGTGTGGGGTTTGCACGTTCATACCATGTCTGCGTGGGTTTCCTCCAGATGCTCCGGTTTCCTCCCACAGTCTGAAAGATGTGCTGATTAGGTGCATTGGTCATGCTAAGTCCTCCTTCAGTGTACCCAAACAGGTGCTGGATTGTGGCGACTAGGGAATTTTTATGGTAACTTCATTGCAGTGTTAATATAAGTCTACCTGCGACATTATTGATAAAAAATAAAAATAAAACTGCAGACATCCTCATGGAAGACCTATGCATTTTTGACCAAGAAACTCCCTTGAGCTTCATGACAGCTGGCATGAGACAATAGAGCACTCACTTGAACTGAATATCATAATTGTTGACATTCCAAAATGATAAGAATTATTGATTTAGTATCATAATTCCTTCCAATGAGGGCACTTTTCTGCACTATCACAAATGCATGGCAATAAATTCTGTATCCAACCTATGGGATGGAACTTATGGCAGCAGAGGGTGGAGCCTGAAAATACAGTGTGCCATTCAGAAGTCCATTGACTTTGGCAGTTCTGGAAAATTGCAATGGAGAGAGGTAACATAAAATTCCCGTTGTGGGAGTCAAAGATTAATCACAATCTCGGAGTTTTTACTTGGTGAATTTTGTGACAATAACTGGAACATCAGGAGAATCAGTTCATTAATGTTGTGCTGCTTCTCTGTGAGATTATCATCATATCGACACAGGAACTGGACAATGACATGCAAGTAAAACTTGTGCAATGGTTCACAGAATCTCTACAGTGCAGTAGGAGGCTATTCAGCCCATCAAACTTGCACTGACAACAAACCCAGGCAGGCCCTATTCCCGTAACCCCACATATTTACTCTGCTAATCCCCTGACACAAGGGTCAACTTACATGGGCAGTCAACCTCACACCTGCACATCTTTGGACTGTGGGAGGAAATCAGAGCACCCGGAGGAAACCCTCGCAGACATGGGGAGAAAGTGCAAACTCCACACAGACAAGGACCTGAGGCCAGAATTGAACCTGCGCCCCTGACACTGTGGGGCAGCAGTGCTAACCATTGTGGAAAGTGTTCCCATCTGCTAGTGTGGGAACAAATGTCCTGTTTCTTGTTTAGATTTTCAGCAACTGCAGCCTCACTCTCACCTAAGTCTATCCTTGTCTGATAAATCAAGTGGGGGGGGGGGTTGAGGAAAGAGTTAATATTCCTCCTGGCTTTGTGGTAGACTACAGAGGAAGCAGACAAAATGAGACAAATGAACAGGAAGGGGAGAAAGTGAATCAAAATGAGAAAAAGGGGAGGCATGACTCCAGGGTGAAAAGACAAGGATAAATTAATGGAAAGGTGAAAGTTACTCAAAGAGATGGGGCAGGAAACAGCTAGTTTTCAAAAGGTCAGCAAATTTTTTTTGCAGATAAATCCATATGAGTGAGGTAAACTGTATATTGATGGCTTAGAGTTTTACTATACAACTGTAATGCAATACAAGATTGTTTGCAAATGAAGTTTCCATGCAGAAGTGGATCAGGAGGTAAGAGGAAAAGAAGGGTAAGGCACTCACTCAGGCAGGAATGGAAAGCAGAAGGTAAAATATAGACACCGGGTTGGAAATGAAAGAGAAGCGAGCGCATCAAGCAATGGTGACAAAGGGAAAGGTAAGAGTAAGAGAAGCAAATTAAGGAAACAAGAAGGAGATGTTGAGAAGAACTAAACATCAAAGGTCAGAAGAATGAGTTTCAGAGGCATGCATTAGTAAAAGAATCGGGGCACATAGATATATGATTAACAGTAAAAGGGGTTGGGAAGTGGCAAACTCGGAATATCAGCATGAAAGACCAGTAGCTACTCCCCAGATAGACTGGATGCTGAGCCATCTGAAATCTGAGCTAGACTGTTCAAGAATGAGATTGATAGATTTTCATTAGGAAAGCCCATTATGGGATATTGAATAAAGGAAGGCAAATAGTGTTGAGGCACAGATCAGTGGTAATACAATTTAATGGCAAAACAAGCTACAGGGACTGAATGGCTATGATCTAAGTAACATAGAAGATAGGAGCAGGAGGAGGTCATTTGGCCCTTCGAGCCTGCTCCACCATTCATTACAATCATAGCTGATCATCCAACTCGATAGGCCAATCCTGTTTCTTCCCCATAACATTTGATCCCATTTGCCCCCGGGTGCTATATCCAGCCACCTCTTGAATATGTGACCTGCAAATATAACTGATTTCAATACAAATGATTCATATGTTAGTTGCTATTTAAAATTTGGAGTGGCACTGTCTCAGCCAGACCTTGTAATGAAGCAGCCCATGTTTCCTATCCAAAATTCTTCAGGTAGAATTTCATGGAAGTGATGTATATGAGTTGATTTGTATGAGCTGCATGGTAAGTACACTCACCAGAGGTCCAGGCTCATGGAGAAACCCAGGCCAAAGGAGGGGCTTCACAGAGAAGGGTCTCGGGTTGTGGCATAGGGTCAGCAGCAAGGATGGGGACATGGCTCTCAGTGGGCTCTCCCTTCACGGTGCTGAGTACTTTGATCAGGTACTGAGTGCCTTTGAATGAACGACCACCTTGCGTCCCTCTCTCTAACCCCAGAGATCACAAGCAATCCACACGGATTTGCTTTATCATGCAGATGTTTGGTGACAAGCAGCCTGCCTCTGGGTTAATGCCTCAAGAATTAAGAAGTCCTTAACTGGGCGTTATTGCCCTAAATTGGGGGTCCAGTGAGACCACCATCCACAGGCCTTCCTGCAATGAACTTAATCAGAGTGAGGACTAGAAGGCGATTGAGTCACCACCCACATCCTGTCATTATTTCACTATTCCACATTAAGCTACATCCATTGACTGTTTGCCCATTCTGCCAATTTGTTGGTATCCTCCTGAAATCTTCTATTGTTCCTTCTGTTGTTTGACAAGTTCTGTACTTTTATCAATAGTACATACCAATATCACCCTACCCATGGACAAGTATAGAGTGTGTGTTAACCCCTGTTACATCATCAAATGTGACTCTTCTTCTGCATATCCATGTTGGCTGTTTTTGAGTATTAATGTTGGCTATTCCTGATGATCTCCAGAATCTCCAAATCCCACTAATTCAATCCCAAATAATTTGTTCCAAATTCTTTTTTTTTACTTATTTGTGGGTCATGGGTGTTGCTGGCTGGCCAGCATTTATTGTCCATCCCTAGTTGCCTTGGGAGGGTTGTTGAGAGTCAACCACATTGCTGTGGCTCTGGCATCATTTTAGACCTGACCAGGTAAGGACAGCAGATTTCCTTCCCTAAAGGACCTTAGTGAACCAGATAGGTTTTTCCAACAATCAACAACGGCTTCATGGTCATCTGTAGATTCTTAATTCCAAATAATTTTTATTGAATGCAAATTCCACCATCTGCCGTGATGAGATTCGAACCCGGGTCCCCAGAACATTAGCTGAGTTTCTGAATTAATAGTCTAGCGGTAATACTACTACGCCAACACTTCCCACAATGACCTACACCTGATGTTAAATTTACAGGTCTGCCTATCTCACCCTTTTTGAACCGGAGTGTCACATTGTCTTCCTTCTGGTCCAATAGTGCAGTTTATATATCTTAATAGCATTACATGATCGTGGTCTGAATTTCTGCCATTTCCTCTCTGATTTACTTCAACTGCCTAGAGTACACCTTATCAGGATTAGGTGACTTATCCAAATTCTGCTCTACCACTCGCACTCATGTAGTTCTTTAATATTATTAACCTTGTTTCACCATAAACCTCAATTTATTTTCACTGTTATCTGCTGAACCGTGAATTCAATACATTTGCAGTACATCTTGTTATCTTTGTGGAATTATATTTATTTTGTATTCAATCCATTTCATAGTTGAAGATTTTCCACTGCTGGCCCATATACAATTTGCTAACTTTATTGTCCAGTTATTTTGCATCACATTCTTTCTTATCACATTGAACTTTGTCTTTTTGTTTCAAATTCCACACCATTATCTTTGATTCTCCAGTATCATTTCCTATTTTCTTATGGAGCTTAATTCTGTCAATTACTTTGTTTCTCAGAATTATACTTCTTTATTCCTTCATGGGACGTGGACATTGTTGGCTGGGCCAACATTTGTTGCCCATCCTTAATTGCCCTTGAATTTAGTGGATTGCTAGACCATTTCATCGGACAGTTAAGAGTCAATCACATTATTGTGGTCTGGAATCATGTCTAGACCAGACCGGGTAAGGGTGGCGAATTTCCTCCCCTAAAGTACGTCAGTGAACCAGATGGTTTTTACAACAAATGATGATCATTTCACGCTTGCTATGACAGGGAGGATTTTTCAATGCCTTTTGTGATGGGATTTGAGACCATGTCCCTGGAGCACGTATAGGGCTTTTGGATTACCAGCCCAGTCACATTGCCACGAGCCCACTATCTCCCCAAAATGGTGGGGTAGATGGAATCATCTGAAATTTGTCAGCACTAGAATCCAAATCCCCACCTTGACATAGAATTGTGGAATCCTACGATGCAGGAGGCGGCCACTGGCCCTGACCACAATCCCACACAAGCCCTATCCCCATTACCCCAAGACCCTACCAGTCCCCCTGACATGAAGGGGCAATTTAGCATGGCCAATTCATCTAACCTGCGTACATGTCGACAGAGACTAGAACGAAAATCTAGTGCTTTAGCCCGTTCAGCCACACTATTGTAGATGTCAATTAGTGCTTCTTCTTTTGTTGGATTAGAAAGATTCTAATCCAGGAAGCACATTTGCGTACATTTGAAAGAGCATTCTCACCTTAGCCACAAATAGTACCATTATAGTCATCCATCTTAAGATGGTTAAAATCACACAATATATTGCCTTTTTATCTCGTTGTTTGAACCACATAACATCTTTACCTCTATCTCGTCTCTATCGTTCTTTCTGCTGCTTCAGACTTTCCTGTATTTTGCCCATTGGATACTGGATTTCTCATAACAGTGAATAAATGAACATTGAGTGGGGAGGATATACACCTATTAGAGTGCTTAAGAATGCTCTACTATCCATTATGGCTAACATTCATGTTCCTCAATTGTTCCTGCATTAGTTCCTCCTCACTCACAGGTGTCACCCAGTGCTTACTGTTCAACCTTGCATTCTTCATTTGAATCTCTGGCGTAGGTATTTGCTACGGTTGGGGAGAGTGCTGCTGTGTGCTATAGAATCATAAAATAGAATCCCTACAGTGCAGAAAGAGGCCATTTGTCCCATTGTGTCTCCATTGACTCAGCATCTTACCCAGGCCCACCTGCCCTAGCCCCAGAATCCCATGTACTTGCACCAATAATACCCCTAACCTGCATTTCTGTGGATATTAAAAGATAATCTTGCATGGTCAATTCACCTAATCTGCACATCTTTGGAGTGTGGAAGGAAACCAGAGCACCCAGAGGAAACCCATGCATACACGGGAAGAATGTTCCACACACACAGTCACACAAGGTTGGAATTGAACTAAGTCCCTGGTGCTGTGAGGCAGCAGTGCTAACCACTGTACTATTGTGCTGCCCTTGTAGAGTCCTGTTAGATACTTCCATTGTTGCCTCAATCAGCCACAACTTGGTAGTGGATACATGATGATGAGTGAAGGAATAAAAGGTTATGGGGATCAGGTGATAAATGTAGTTGAGGATTATCATATCATATCAATCATGATCTCATTGAATGACGGAGCAGACCACAAGCCTACTTCAGCTCCTTCGGCTTATGATCCTGAGAGAATGCAGATGCCACACAGTCATCCGAGGCCGTTGTTGAACCCAGGTCCCTGGGCGCTATGAGGCAGCAGTGCTAACAACTGTGCCGCTGTGCCACCAGAGTACATGCTCCAAATACCGGGGCACTGAAACTTGATGCTCCTTGGCTAAACCTGTAGGAAAATAATAGGTTCCAATATTTATTGATATCAGCATTGTTTTCCTATGACATATTTCAAATAGGCCCCTTGTAACATATTTCAAGTGTACTTCTTGCAGCCATTTCACTGTAAAAAATTTCACCAGCCATTACATAACGTCCTGCTAATATGTGTTGCTGCCTGGTAAGATATGTTTTCATGGCCAGAAGACAAAGAGACAATGATGGTTCATAGCCTGGAGATGTGAGCTGTAGGCAACTGCTTAACTCTCATTATTTGTTCCTTTGGAGCCCCCAATGTTTGTTTGCCCGGTAGGTTAACAACTTTAGGTTATGGGCATCACTGTCATTTGATAACCTCTCCCCCATTCGGTATGGGCTTCCTTTTACTGCAAAGCTAAAGGTTGGTGAAGTGCTGACTGTTTCGAAAACTTTGCTATTGCTATGAAACAAAACCGGAATGCAGGAGACTTCTGTGACTCCACTCCCAGATGGGGGAGAAAAAACAATAAGATGAGGAAATAAGAATACAGGTCTGAATTAGTCTTGTATACTTTAAAATGGAACAACAGTAAAACAGGAAAATAAGAAGAGTGGTCTGAACTGCTTTTTCTTTCCTTCTGGGATGACCATAGCTGAAGCGTTTAGTTGGAACTTGGATGATGCTATGGTTGGTCCACTCTGCACAGGGAGAATGCGAGATGTGCTCGGACAATTCTAGGAGATCCTGACCTGGTGCTGCCAGCCTAGATCACACCCCCCTTGTTGAAATCTCCCTCACTAACATAAAGCATTGTCTTTGCAGCATTCCCCTGTTGTAATGGTTTTGTAGCAGTCCCAGAGATGGTTTCACATAGCCACTAAGGCTGTATATGTTACAACAGAGCTTTAAAGGAATTAATTGGTCATCCCTTCCTTTTTTATATGGAGTTTCTTATTTGCATTGGGCGCCACTGTACAGTTAGACAAATGTTGGCTCCAACCTCAACTTTATGATCCAGAAGTTCTTGCTTGTAGTTATCATGTTGTAAAATTATTGCAACTATTTTGTTATCATGGTTTACTTTGGCAACAGAGAACAGTTCACATTCCAGTACTCTGAGTTTGTTTTTCTTGTTCTAGGTGGGTAATATTTAAGCAAATAAAAGTGGTTTGAACTAATAAGGCTGAGCTGTTTAAAATTTCCCATTGCAAGCTGGTATGAGGATTACATCATCAGCCTGTTTAAAGGGCCCTTGCTCCTGTTCTTAATTCATGTAAAAATATTGATACTGCAGTGCGCCTGTTAACCCTGCAAGGACCAAAACTTTGCCTTTCTAACAAAGTACAAAACTTGTGAAATGTGGCGCTACTAAACAGACTTGCCTGGATTTTTATCCTTAGGTAGAAAATGGTTTCAATAATTTTAATCAAGCACTGCAGAGATTATTAGAAGATCCTTATTCTGGGTAGAGATTAGCTTCATTTTTCCAGCTCATTAATCACAGCATCATATAAGGGAATGCCTTCCATTTAATCCTGTCAAAGAATGGCTGTTGGTAATGTGTCGTAAGTAGCAACGTCTAAATTATTTTTAAAATCTCCTTTCATCAATTTAGAGCTCATCGAGGTGTGAGCGCAATTCCCATTTCAGGAATGTGAGGTCGATAAAATGTTTTCCTTCAGATCATCACAGAATCATATAATCCCTACAGTGCAGTGGGAGGCCATTTGGCCAATAGAGCCTGCAGCTACAACAATCCCACTCAGGCCCTATCCCTATAACCCCATGTATTTACTCTGCCACTCCCCCTGATACTAAGGGACAATTTGCCATGGACAATCAACTGAACCCGTACACCTTTGGAGCGTGAGAGAAGAACCGGAGGATACACAGAGGATGTGAAAACTCCACACAGCCAGTCACCCAAGGCCAGGATTGATGCCAGGTCCCTGGTGTGCCCTGTAGAGCCCTGTTAGATATTTCCATTGTTGCTTCAATCTGCTGCAACTTGGTCGTGGATACATGATGATAAGTGGGGGAATCAAGGGTTATGGGGATCAGGCAACAAAGCGAAGTCGAGGACTATCATATCGTATCAATCATGATCTCATTGAATGACGGAATAGGCCCAATGAGTTGAATGGCCTGCTTCTGTTCCTTCGGTTTATGGTCAGATAATCTTATACTCTTATGGTTTTATGGTGAATTGGCAACCCTTTGGTTTCTTTCACACAGTTGCCATGTCATTCATTTTTATGTTTTGCACATCGTCAAGGTTTCCAAGGTTGCCTTACAATGGCTTGTTCAGTTTTCAGATGAATAGAGGCCCACCAACAATTCCTTTCAAGATGTATGCTCCTTGGCTCATACTTTTGGTAGATGGTGGCTATTCACTTTCGGAGTCAGGACTAGCTGAGCTTGCAGCACTTTACGAACCAGTAAATGCTCAAAGGGAAAAGAAGTCCATAATATAAATGTAATAAGTCTTTGGAAGCAGAAGTCCCTTCACCAGAATCCCTTTATTTACAATTTCAATTTATAGAGCCATTTGAGAGCTTTCAAAACACCCTGTAAAGTATGGAGGAACACAGTAAGAAGTCTCACAACACCAGGTTAAAATCCAACAGGTTTATTTGGTAGCAAAAAACCACTAGCCTTCAGAGCGCTCGCTGCTTCTTTGTCAGGTGAGTGGGATTTCAGTTCACCAAGAGGGCATATAAAGGCACAAACTCAATTTACAAAATAATGGTTGGAATGCGAGTCTCCACAGGTAATCAAGTCTTAAAATTACAGACAATGTAAGTGGAGAGAGGGTTAAGCACAGGTTAAAGAGATGTGTATTGTCTCCAGCTGGGACAGAGATTTTGCAAGCCCAGGCAAGTCATGATAGTGTGACATGGCTATCAGCCAAGTTCCGCACACATGAAGGCGGCCTCAATCTTGGGTTCATGTCACACAATCTGTAACTTGACGAACGAGCAGCGAGCACTCCGAAAGCTGGTGGCTCTTGCTACCAAATAAACCTGTTGGACTTTAACCTGGTGTTGTGAGACTTCTCACTGTGTTTACTCCAGTCCAATGCCGGCACCTCCACATCAAATATGGAGGGCGACATGGTGGCGCAGTGATTAGCACTGCTGCCTCATAGTGCCATGGACCTGGATTCAATTCTGATCTTGGGTGCCTGTATGAAATTTGCATATTCTGCCATGTCTATTGGGTTTCCTCTGGTGCTCCAATTTCCTCCCACATGCCAAACATGCACAGGTTAGGTGCATTGGCCTTGCGAAGTTGCCCCTGAACATCCCAGGATGTCCTGTGGGATTACAGGGATAGGGTGGAGGAGAGGACCTGAGTGACATACTCTCTCGGAGAGTCAGTGTAGGCTCGATGGGCTGAATGGTCTCTTCTGCACTATAGGGACTCTGTGATTCTACTGTATGATTATTTGGGCAGTATTTTATCAGCACATTGTACGATCCCATCCGAAGCTAATGAAGAATGCGGTACTCTGAGTTTCACCCACCCCTGGAATTAGGGCGGGTGTGTCAGTAAGATTCTGGCCTATGAGTCCACTAACTGTACCTGTGCGGTGTCTTTTGACACCTTTACTGAGGAGCAGTCCACCCTGGAACACAGATCATCTCCATGACAACCTGCAACACAGGTCCCCTCACCAGTCCAGAGTTCTTGCAGCAATTTGACCCTGCGGATATATTGTACTCCAATATCCATTAGTTAGCCGTGCCTGGATTCACCCTGCTGAGAAACCTTCTGGAAAGCGCCTTGCTGCAGGACTGCAGTGATGTGCTTTCAGGCCTGCAATCTGCTTTGAGGTTTTTGGAAACCTGAACTCTACCACCTCATCTGCCCCGGGCAAAGATCCCGCCTGAGGCCAATGGGGATTTCCGTTGTGGGATCCTCGCCTGCCCTGGAATCAGAGCAGGTGAGGGTCCCACAACAGAAATCCCCGTTGGTCTTGGGCGAGATCTTACTGTGTCACCTGAGCGAGGCTGTAGAATCCAGTACGAGATAATAAATCTAGATTTCAAAATGTTCAGGCTGCAGGAAGGACAAACATGTCAGTACAGCCTCCCCTAATACACCCTTCATTGGTTTGGTGTCACTTTGTGCCTGGTTTCTGTTCTTTGATGCAGCTTAGGACATCTGTCGATACTAAAGGCACTATTTAAACACAAGTTACTGTTATTTTTACTTAAAGATTAGAAAAGAGGGCAGAATGTTCAGAAGTCCATTAAACATTGTAATGGCACCATAACAGAATGGCATCAAGATTTATATGCTGGGGAACAGTAGGACTATAGCCATTTTACACATATCTCTGTGCCCAAATGATCTGAATGATATTAGCTGGGAGCTAAATGAATTGTTTAAAGTTTAAGTTTACTTATTAGTGTCAAAAGTAGGCTTACATTAACACTGCAATGAAGTTACTCTGAAAATCTCCAAGTCGCTGCACTCCCGCACCTGTGCAGGTACTCTCACCTGATGAAGGAGCAGGACTCCAAAAGGTCGTGTTACCAAATAAACCAGTTGGACTTCAACCTGGTGTTGTGAGACTACATACAGTTCAGGTAGACTGAGGGAGAATTTAGCATGGCCAATGCATCTAACCAGCATGTCTTTCAGATTGTGGGAGGAAACCGGAGCACCTGGAGGAAACCCACACAGACACAGGAAGAACGCGTAGACTCCACACAGACAGTGACCCAAGCTGGGAATCAAACCCGGATCTCTGGCGCTGTGAAGCAGCAGTGCTAACCACTGTGCCACTGAGCTGCCCCATTGCGATTAAACTGGCAAGATTGGTGTTGGTTCTGATGATTTTTAGGATACTCTTGATTCAAACTGCAACAAGGGAGTTTGTACGGTAAGGAGACAAGTGGAGTAGACAAGCAACAAATGAATTCACAACATGCCAAGCATTGGTAGTTACTTGGCGATTTAGCCAGTTTTCTCTTCTGGCTAATGATCAGCTTACTATTAATATAAATAGAATAGAATCACTACAGTACAGGGGGAGGCCATTCAGCCCATTGAGTCTGCACCAACAACAATTCCACCCAGCCCCTATCCCTGCAACTCCACATACTTACCCTGCTAATCCCCCAACCCTCAATGGCAATTTAATATGAATATCATCCTAAACTGTACATCTTTGGACTGTGGGAGGAAACCAGAGCACCCGAAGAAAACCCATGCAGACACAAAGTGAATGTGCAAACTCCACACAGTTACCCAAGCTGGGAATTGAACCCAGGTCCTTGGTGCTGTGAGGCAGCAGTGCTAACCACGGTGCCACTGTGCCAAACTGCAAACAAAAAGAAAGATTTTGCATTTATACAGTCCCTTTTATGTCCTCAGGCTGTCCCAAAGTGCTTCACTGCCACTCAAATATACTTGAAGTGTGCTCATTGCAGTTATGTAGGCAAGCATGGTAGTAAATTTCTACTCTGAACACTCCGACAAGCAGCAGTGAGGGAAATAACCAGTTAACAATCGATATTGGTGGCGTTGGTTATGGGTTGAACATTGGTCAGGTGATTGGTAGAATCCTCCTGCTTTGTTTTTGAATTGCATCATGGGACCCTTTGCATCCCACCCCTTTTCCCCCCACCCCTGGTCAGGCTGACAGAGCCTTGTTTTAACCTTGTTTTAAGCACCTGTGATGATGCACCGCTCCTTCAGTGCTCCACTCTCAAGTGTCAGCCTAGATTATGGGCTCAAGTCCTGCAATTGTACCTAAGCCCTTGGCCTTCCAACTCAGAACATTACTACCAAGCAAAAGTAACATTAAGCCGCAAAGCCCCTGGTGACTATTAGGGCCCATAGGTGGGGAAAACAGATTCTTTCCCTCCCTCTCCCTTCGACTGCAGCAGGACATCACAGGGAAAGTGATTGCGTCCTCAGCTCAACTTCTCCTCGCAAGTGTCTCTGGATCATCATCAGGGAGCCAAATTCTGATCAAATTTTCTTTTCTCCAGCTGAGGGAAGCTGAGGTCAGCCATACTAATTGTATCCCTGCCCCGTTTGGAGATCAGCTTGCACATGACAGACTAGTCTGCATGACTCAGCAACATTGCCCAATGAAGAGGACTCATTATGGTTCATAATCATTTATAAATTACTTGTATCTAGAGTGTAAAATTCCTAGATTATCTGTGCCTGCCCAGCTATTGCGGTCTGGGTGTGTTAGTGCGAGAGATAGCTTTGCCTAGATACAAGAAGGATATCAATATTTGCAGTGTGATTGCTGGGGAGGTCCAATTAGCCTGTACTATGGCCTCGGGAAATGATGGAATTATTCCATGATGGTGAAGACACTTCACCAGCCCACAAGTCCTGGCCTGCGGCTCAAATATTGGTTAATGGGGCAGAATGCAACTAATCGCCTCCTGGAAATGACCAAGAATTACCAGATACAAGAAACCTCAACTCGGTACAATTAGAGAGTGAGTAACCCTTACCCTGCCAAATAAACACCAACTCTGTACAGCTACACTGTGAACAAACCCTTACCCTGTCAAAGAAACACAAACTCTTTACAGTTACACTGAGTGACCCTTACCCTGTTAAATAAACATGAACTCTATACAGTTACACAGTGAACAATCCTTACCCTGTTGAATAAACAACTTTGCACAGATGCACAGTGAACAATCCTTACCCTGCTGAATAAACAACTCTGTACAGATACACAGTGAACAATTCTTACCCTGCTGAATAAACAACTCTGTACAGATACACAGTGAACAATTCTTACCCTGCTGAATAAACAACTCTGTACGGATACACAGTGAACAATCCTTACCCTGCTGGATAAAGTGTAGTTACACAGTGAACAATCCTTACCCTGCTGGATAAACTGTACAGTTACACAGTGAACAATCCTTACCCTGCTGAATAAACAACTCTGGACAAATACACAGCGAACAACCCTTACCCTGCTAGATAAATAAATCTGTACAGATACACAGTGAACAATCCTTACCCTGTTGAATAAACAACTGTGCACAGGTACAGAGTTGAGCAATCTTTACCCTGCTGAACCGTTACAATCAGAATTATAGACTCCCTAGAGTACAGAAGGAGGCCATTAGGTTTATCGATTCTGCACCGATCACAATGCCACCCAGGCTCTATTCTCATAACCCTCACATTTTGACCCTGCTAATACCCTGACTCTAGTGCTAATTTAACTTAATTCACACACCTTTGGACTGTGGGGGGAAACCGGGGCACCCGGAAGAAACCTCCTCTGGCACGTGGAGAAGGTGCAAGCTCCACACAGACAGTAACCCAAGGCCGGAATTGAACCCAGGTCCTTGTGAGGCAGCAGTGCAAACCACTGTGCCATCGTGCCGCCCCTAAAGAGCAAATATCAGCAATCCTTACTCTGTTAAATAAGCAAGTTTGTACATTTTGTAGAAAGTAAGAAATACCCTGTGAGTAAAGAATTCTATACAGTTATGGTTCATAATCCTGACCGTGCTGAATAATTAGCAACACTGTACAATTCTAAAATGAGTAACCCTAACTCTGTTCAGTGGCCAGCAGTTCATGATAACCACTTTAATTAATGCTTAACTTGCCCCAGGATCAAATATATTTCTCTTTAAGAGGTTAGGATTTGCTTTCCCCTTGCCCCATTATGCAGGCTGAGGTGTCCATCTATTGCCTCAGAACACTTGCCTTTCCTATTTTGAAAACAAATTAGGAAATCTCATAATCAGTGGGACAATGGCCAATTTCAGCACAATATTGAATTGTGCTTCTCAAATGACTGAGAGGAGTGGTGCCGTGCAAAATTACCAAGCTAGGAAAATCAGCTGGTTCTTTCAGAGAATGGCATTGCTGCCCCAGGGGTTGACCTGACTCTGACTCTTTCAACGCACTGCAAGTTGAGAGGTATGGGAGGAATTCATCTGAAGGGCAAAGGTTGATGCAAGTAATTGTCTCTGTGTGAATGAGATTTCTTTACATGGGCAGTAACCGAAGAAACATAGAGGCTTTAGATTTCTATATGGTTAAGCACGAGGGAAAATGTATTTCACAATGTACATTATTATCCAGTACTATTCTCACTCCTTGTTATGTATGTTTGTGGCATTCCCTTTGTAACATCACTCTTCTTGTCACATGCAGACTTGTGGAGACGTTACCCATATTGCTAATTGGCAGATAACACAAAACTGGGAAGGACTGCTGATCCGGATGAAGCAGCCAAGGAAAAATGAGTGGCAGACCAAGTACAGTAAAATAATCACATCTTGCTCTAGCATTCTGATACTGTCTCCTGGCTTATAGCACTGCACCTTGTCGCCTTGCTCCGAAAATCTTTGTTCCTACTGTAAGCCCACCCAGAATTTCAGCTCACGATAACCCCACTTGTTTCCTTCTTCAGCATCTGCACCCCGTGATTGCTCATCCTTGATGACTTCAATCTTCATCTCAATTCATCTTGCGCTTTTTCATTTGATATCGTGAAACTCTCACTTCATATAAACTCCTTCATGGTGGCTATTCCCTTCAATTTGCCATCTCATACTTTACTGGTGCCATTGGACTTCATCCGAGACATGGTCATCGCTGTGCGTCTCCATCACATAAACCCTGTCAGCCCTCTTTCTCACTGTGTATGCCTTTAAACTCTCACTTATAACTGCATGTTCAATCTCTCAGTTGCCTACCCTTTCGGGCGCCATGGCACTTATCTAGCTGTTGATCCATTCAACTATTCCCTCACTTTCATCTTGGTGTCCTGGTTCCCAGTTGAAACTCTTACTGTTTCTGTTCCCAGTTGACCTTCCTGATACAGCTCCCATTTTCATATCTTTAAATACCAGTGGCACAGACTTCAATAATTTGGTGCTTCACTTGTTTAGCCACTCATCATCGAATCTAGTTAGACCACATTGTACCTCAATCTCCTACTCCACAACCAACCCATATTCCAAAAGCTTGATGGAACGCAAATATTACCTCTACTTTCACTAATACTAGAGAGCTCTTCCAATCTTTGTCTTCTCTCTCCAACTTTTCCTCCAATAACTTGTCAAATAACTTTTTGACACAGATACCATCTGCTTCCCCACCCATTTAGAATGTCAACATTCAAACTAATCCAGGGTTTAGCTTCTGTTCTGTATAATCTCCGTGACCTAATGATGATATAGCATCCCCGCCTCCACCACTGTTGCAATCAATTTGTTACTGAAACACTTATCCATGTCTAAAATGCTTTCCTGGCCCTTCTCTCATCCTCTAAATTCTGCAAATTTCAGCTCATGAGAACACTGCTGTCTGTATCTTATTCCACACTAAGGGTGCACTATCAACTATCAACGTTTCTTTGCTGGCTTATTGCCTCCAATCTGAAATCTTCACCCTTGCATTAAGTTCCTTCATTGTTTTGCCCTACTCTATCACTGTAATCTCCTCCAGCTCTACAACCCCTCCAACTCTGACCTCTGAAAGATTCCCCATCCATTCAACCTACCATTGGTAGCCACACCTTCAGCCAGTTAGACCTCATGCTGTAAAATACTCTGTTAAACACTCCTACCTTTCCGCTTCCATCTCATTTCTTAAAGAACTTTTAGTTACCTTACTTTTAGTCACTTTTTTTTTGTCTTGGTACCCATCTCTGATTATAGCTCTGCGAAAAACTTGCGATTTTTATCTATAGTGAAGTAAACTTTATCTACAGTGAAGGTGCTATATAAAAGCAATTTGTTGTTTTATTTCTGACTATTCAGTTCAACATTGATTACCAGGATATAAAAGAAACAGCCAAGTCTTGGAGACAGCACAGGGAAGATTCAGGAAACACTAGCATCTGCGTTATGAGGTAAGATTTGCTGTTTATCTTTGGAAGGTGAAATTTGACAGTGGACTTTAATTAACTGGACAGTGGAATTAAACAAAATATTAAAACCAAAGGTAAAGTAATTTTGGAGCACTACTTCAAAGGATGTCAAGTTAATAGTATAAGGAAACCAATGCAGAAAATAAAGAAATAAATGGCTGGGATAAGCCAAGAAAAGTAATTTTATCACACAGAGTAATCAAAGCTCTGAACTGGCTTCTGAATAAAGGAGGTAACACCTTGCGAGTCATTAAAGAGGCAGAACAAATGATGGGAAATTTAAGGGCGTGATCTTACGACCTCACCCCGCCTGACTTTCGCAGAGGTGAGGCGGTAGGATTGGGCAGGAGGCGAGAAATGAGCAATACGTCTAGTTTCTCACCTCTCCCCATCGTTTTGCTGGTGAAATTGGCAAAGCCAATTTCAATATTAATGACATACTTAGCGTGTCATTAAGAAGTCCCAGGTGCTCTTGTCGAGGCTCACTTGTCTCAACTACCTCGCCAGTCGGGGTTCGCCCTGGTGAGAATCAAGGATGGTCTCCACCGACAGAACCAGACCTGATGACTTCACCGGGGGAATATTTTTTCTGTCCTTCTAATGATTCTTAAGTTGTCAAGACTCTAGAAACTCAAAGCATACCATTCATAGGGAAGAAAAGAAGAGAGTGCAGAATGTAGTGTTGCAGTCATTGCTAGGATATTGAGAAAGATCAACTTAATGCGAGGTAGGTCCATTCAAAAGTCTGGTGGTAGCAGGGAAAAAACTGTTCTTGAGTTGGTTGGTACATGGTCTTAGACTTTTGTATCGTTTTCCTGACAGAAGAAGGTGGAAGAGAGAATGTCCAGGGCATGTGGGGTTCTTGATTATGCTGGCTGCTTTTCTGAGGCAGCAGAAGTGTAGATGGTGTCAATGGATGGGAGGCTGGTTTGAGTGATGGACTGGGCTTCATTCACGACTCTTTATAGTTTCTTGTGATCTCGGACAGAGCAGGAGGCATACCAAGCTGTATTACAACCAGAAACAATGCCTTCTAGGATGCATCTGTACTGAGATTTGTAACAGACATGCCAAATTTTCTTAGTCTCCTGAGAAAGTAGAAGCATTGGTGGGCTTTCTTAATGATAGTGTTTCACTCAAGTCTTTTATTTTGGATATGTGAAGTGAAGCCGACAAAATAATCTTTGTTATCTCTTTCTAATGAACAATCTTGTTAATTGTGGCATTTAATGCACAGAATCAGAAGTTGGGAGGCGGACATCAGGGAGCAGCCCTGACATATGTTGTGAATTCCAGAAAATCAATTCATACCTGTCCAACATAATGGTGGTGACTGACTTATTTTGTGCATTGTCCATCCACTTTCTGGATGAAGAAATTTCTCCTGAATTCCCTATTGGATTTATTCTGGGTTGCCTTATATCTTTGGCACCATCTCCCTCACAGATGGAGCCAACTACCGCCCCCCACCTCCCCCCCCCCCTCCACCCACTAGTGAGATCATGGTGGGTAGGGCAGGCAGTCTTGTGAGAACTACAAAATCAGTTTGATGCCAGGAACTTGCGACCTCGACTATCATGGTGGGAATAATGGCAGGTTGCCATTCCCTCCAGAGGCCATCAGGAAATCCTTCTGAACATCAAGTGAAATTTTCCCCCACCATCCAATAGTCCCCCTTGTTGGCACGATTTCACACTGGTCCAGAGCATGTGCAGATCAATGTGGCATACTTATATCAGGACTGAATAAAGACCTGGGGCAGCTTGCAAAGAGTGAAGGAGATGGAGTGACCATGGCCCCTGGAAAGTCATGTGCAACACTAAGGGGATATTGCACATATATCATCACACAGATTCTCGAGTTACAGTTGTCTGAGAGCCTTTTAAATATGGCAGCCAGATATGACAGCAGGACATGTCACATTTTTGTGTAAAACATTGAGAAATTCCTGAGTGCACAGTTAATGAGCCCAGGACTGTATGATTTGGTGTGATTTCCTGTTGTGTTCTGCAGTAGCAAATACTCTCGCTTGCTGCTCCCGCCATGGGACTTAGACCCGAAGTGGAATGTCACAGCCTACATGTCTACCATAACAAACCCTTTCATAAATTGAAAGACCTCTGCAAGGCTTTGTGTTCTCTTTTCCAGAGAAAAGATCTCCAGTTTGTTTATGTTTTCCTGATAGTCTTAAGCTCTTCATTATATCATCCAAATAAATATTTTTTGTTCCTTGTCCAGTGCTTCTTTGTTTTTCATAATATGGAGACCAGAAGCGTTTATAGCACTTAAAATGTGGAGTAAACAAACTTTGATCTAATTTCAACATAACTCTTCCGATTTTCAATTCTATCCCTCTAGAAATGAATTTGAGTGCTTTGTTTGCTTTTTATTGATGTTTTTAACTTTTGTTGTTACTTTTACCAAATTATGATTCAGTAACACTTGATCGCCATACTCCAGCATTAACTCGTTAACCCAACAATATGGAGCCTCCTTCCTTTATTTCAAAAGTTTTCACCTCACACTTACCAATATTGTAGTCCATTTGCCTATTGTGTGTCCATTCTGCAACTATTATTGTCTTCCTATACTTGTTTGCATTCTCTTTTTTAACTGCAGTACACAAATTGGTGTCATCCAGAAGTTATCCCATTGATTGTACAAATTGCTTGCATAAATGGTTGTGGAGCACCACTTCCCACCTTTTGTCAGAATTAATAATATCTCAGTTGCACATATATCCTTCCCATACAACAAACTGCTTTTAATGCGGAGCATACTGTTAAAGGTCAGATTTCACAAAATGCACTGAAGTGAATGCGTGGCACAGTGATTAACACTGCTGCCTCACAGCCCCAAGGACCCAAGTTCAATCCCGGTCTGTGTGGATTTACACATTCGCCCCATGTCTGTGTGGATTTCCTTTGGGTGCCCCAGTTTCCTCCCACAGTCCAAAGATGTCCAGGCTAAGTGGATTGATCATGCTAAATTGCCCCTTAGTGTCCCAAGATGTGTACGTTAGAGGGATTAGCTGTGATAAATGTATGGGGTTATGAGGATAAGGTGGGGAAGAGAACCTGGGTAAAATACTTTGTCAGAGAGTCAGTGCAGACTCGATGGGCTTTTTCTGCACTGTAGAGATTCTATGACTCTATGAATGAGCAGTAAACCTTGTTTTAGGGCATTGTCTGGCAAGTTCATCTTTAAATTGTCTCATGAAATCTGCAAAATTCCTCTGAATGAACAGGACAGGTGACAGAACCTTACAGCTCCAGAAAAGGAAGCTTTGATATCTGAATCATAGAATCCCTATAGTACAGAAGAAAGCCATTTGGCCCATTGAGATTGTACTGATCATGATCCCACCCTATTCCCGCAACCCCACACACTTACCCTGCTAATCCCCCTGACACAAGGGTCAATTTAACCAATCAGCCTAACCTGCATATCTTTGGACTGTGGGAGGAAACTGGAGCACCCTGAAAAAACCACACAGACATGGGGAGAATATGTAAACTACATACCGACAGTGACCCCGAGGCCGAATTGGAACTCAGCTCCCTGACGATGTGAGGTGGCAGTGCTAACCACTGTGCCACCGCACCGCCCAACGAGCTCTCCCTCCATAAAGCAAAATTTCAGAGGCAAGTAAGTGGAAGCTGCAACCTTCTGCCCAAGAGGCCAGACTGTGAGCCAGACCGTCCCAGTAGTATCATGATTCTAGAACCTGCACTGGATTTTTACTGACTCGTGCAGGTTGTATGAATCTGAAATGCGCCAGGATGCTTCAGAAAATGAGCTGCTGCTGACGTATGAGAATATTGATGCTCTGCTTAACGAGGTTGGAAGTGTATATTCTCCTGGTTACAGTTTGGTGCCATTAACATACAGTGCAGTAATATTGAGCTGTTTTGCAATTGGGGATGGAGAGATTTGACTTGTCAAATGTTCAGCAAGTTCATGTAAGAATGGTCAGTGTTTAACCCTGAGCACTCTATTTAAATTCTTTAATACCGTACCACTTAAAACACAAATTAAGCAGCCTTATGGCTTGGGAAAGTGATTTTTACAGATGGCCTGTGTCAGAATTAACCGCAGCTTTGCCTGAAATGGCCCCAGTGTGGCTAGTTAGTGAAGATGAGGAATGTCTCTTGGTGACTCCACTTCTGCTAATTAAATTGAATACATGCAACTCGGGCGAGGAGCTGAACAGCATTTCATTTTGTGTTTGTGTCCCACACACTGTCATGCAGCCTTCTGAACCCCGTGCCGTCTCGAGCCATGGTCTTTGTGCAGCTTGTAAAAATAAACAAACAACCGCGGCTTGAAGGACATTCTCAATGGGGTGGAGAGGTTCAGCTGACGTGAAGCTCTGGGGTGGTGAAACTATCTGTTTGTAGTTCAGGCACATTACTGCCAGCTGTCAACTAGGTTTGTTTTATTTATTTTTCAAAGGGCTAATTTTACTTCTCTGTAAGCTTTGCTCATTCTTTATCTTCTCTCTCTCTTTATCGCATTCACTCTCTGTTGTGCAAAGCCAAAAAATGCACTCTGGCAACTCATCTAACTAAGAAGTTTTAAAGCTTATTTACTAGTATCACAAATAGGCATACATTAACACTGCAATGAGGTTACTGGGAAAATCCCCTAGTCACCAGACTCCGGCGCCTGTTCTGATACACTGAGGGAGAATTTAGCACGGCCACTGCACCTATCAGCACGTCTTTTGGACTGTGGGAGGAAACCCACGCAGACACATAAAGAATGCGCAAATTCCACACAGACAGTGACCCAAGCTGGGAATCGAACCCGGGTCCCTGGCGCTGTGAGGCAGTAGTGCTAACCACTGTGCCACCATGCCACCCCTTTCACTTGGAAAGAGCATTTGAGAGTCCCTGCAAAAAGAAAGATCACATCAGTGAATCTGTTAATGGTGTTTGTAGAGGGATTTGGGGACTGCCAGCAAGCAGATACTCAAGAAAAAAATACTGATTCTTAATCAGTAACATAATCGAGGATTATGGGGAGAAGGCAGGCAAATGGAGTTGAGGATTGTCATATCAGATCAGGCATTGAATGGCGGAAGAGTCGATGGGCTGAATGGCCTAATCCTGCTCCGATGTCTTATGGTAATTTATGTGATGGTTGTCCCTCCAATTTTCCTACTTCACCCTGCATGGCAATTCCACCTCACACATCCTGAGGATGGACAACAGATGCAAACCAAAGACAATTCAGCATTGATTGTTGTTTCCCCAATATCAATGGTCGTGTCCACCCTGCATGTTATTTTTTAAGATCACAAAAAGCTAATGTATTTCCTTCAAATTGCTAAAGTGGTAAAGAATATCGAAAGCTGTACAATCATGGGAAAGGCTAAGCTTCAAACTGGGGAGGGATTTCCTTCAGGTGGTTAATTGGGTGGGATATGGGCCGCAATAGAGTGGTTTATATATACAGTCCATGAATGGAGCTTAGTGAGCTGAATAGTCCTTCCCTTATCTGAGATTTGCTATGTGCTTAAATAAGCACTAATGCTGCTGACAAGTTCTGAAAGTCAATGTGGCTACAGGACTAAGAGTTGAGTGCAATGGGCTGTAGGAAACATTCATGTGGCCTACTGGAAACATCACCAATTGCCTCTTGAGAAGAGTTGGAAAAGTGGTGATAATCAGTTTATTCTCCTCCCCAAACACATTTTCCAAGCAACAATGCTAAGAATAATTATTGATCACTCTGGCATGCCTCAACCTGGCTAACAGAGATAATGACTACAGATACCAGCTTTTCAAAGAAAACGTGAAAATAAAGTTCAATGCTTTGAAGATCTCACTCCTGTGAAGCGCAGTTGCAATCTTTCGAAGCCAGGATCTGTTTGAACCTGTTTTTACTCTGTCCTTAATGCTTTGGAGCCTTGTTATATTGAAAGTTCCTATGTTTGGAGCTCTCAGCCTAGACTCTGACTGGTCCTGAGTGTTTCGTCCGGAGTCAACAGCCATTCCACAAGGACAGGCAATTAAGCGGCTGTCCAACTGGTAGTGTTGCGTATTGATTGCAACTATTAGCACAGGTTTGTGGGCAGGAGCCAGTGGGAATAGCTATTGGCCAAGTGGACTTGCCGTGGGAAACGTGAACAAACTTTTAATTTCTTATGAGCCTTTTTTCTTCAAAACTTTCTTTGTGGACTGCACCTCATGGACCACCTTCCGGTTTATTCCTGCACTTTGAAGAGTTTGCCCCAATTTTACTTGTGAGGGGGAGAAAACCCATTTCTGTGCTTGAAGAATCTGCCAAGTCCTTTGTTGGCATTTTTCCAAGCCAGGAGTCTGAAGGCAAAACACTGTTATATTTCACTTAAATGTTGTTACAATATTTTCCTCACCAGAGTTTTAATTTCTTTTTGAAACAGAGAATGCACGTTCACATGAATAATTTATTGCAGCTCTTAGACAGTTAATAAATTATGCAAATTTTAGTTCTATTGATTTCCTTGATGAGTGGGGTCACTGATGTTTGGATTGAATTAGCTTTATGGATTAACTTGGCTCAAAGACAATCTCCACAAAGCCTCTCTGAATGCACTGCAGATTTGTCGGAGTGTGTGGTTTTAGGTGGGAGATGGGAGGGTTGCCATGGTTCACGGCTTGCATTGTCCGGGGGGGTTGGCTGTGGCCAATCACTAAATCAGCCAGTGCTTAATCGATGCTGTTGCTCATCTGAGATTAAGGAGGAATGTTTGTTTTCAAAGTTGACCCCTTTTGTTTTTATTTAGATAGAATTCAGAGCCTTTCCTTTAAAACATCAAAAGAGAGAGGGGAGTGAGTGAAGGAGCGTGTAGGGTTACCACTTTTTCTGGCCTCTGCGACAGGTGTTCAAATATCTCTCCCAAGTGCAGCACACGTACAAGAACACGAGATAAAGCAAAGTGGACGTAAGCTGTATGGCCCATCAAGTCTGCTCTTTTATTCAAAACAACCAGGACCGATTTTTCTCACCTGCTCCCCATAACCCCTTAGTTCATAGAATCGTAGAAGGCCTACAGTGCAGAAAGAGGCACTGACTCTCCGACAGAGTATCATACCCAGACTCTATGTCAGCAACCGTACGTATTTACCCCGCTAATCCCCCTAAATTACACATTTTGGGACACTAAGGGGTAATTTAGCATGGCCAATCCAGCTAACTTGAATATATTTGGACTGTGGGAGCAAATCAGAGCACCCGAGTCTGTAAAATTACCCAAGGCCAGAATTGAACCCCGGTATCTCGTGCTGTGAGGCAGCAGCGCTAACCGCTGTGCCACCATGCCACACAATTCCTGAGAGACCACAAATCTCTGTATCCAGCCTTATCTGTAATTAGTGATGGAGCTTCCATAGCTCTCTGAGTTGGAAATCGGAGTATCGAGTGTAAAAGTTGGAGTGTTATAGTAAGGTTATATAAGGCCGAATTTAGAGTATTGTGTACAGTTTTGGTCACCTAGTTGCAGGAAGGATGTAAATAAGGTTGAAAGAGTGAAGACAAAGTTCACAAGGATGTTGCTGGAGCTTGAGAAGCTGAGTTACAGAGAGAGATTGAATAGGTTAGGACTTTATTCCCTGGAGCATAGAAGAATGAGGGGAGATTTGATAGAGGTGTACAAGATTTTGATGGGTATAGATAGAGTGAATGCAAGCAGGCTTTTTCCATCGAGGCTAGGGGAGAAAAAAACCAGAGGGCATGGGTTAAGGGTGAAAGGAGAAAAGTTTAAAGGGAATATTAGGGGGGGCTCTCTTCATGCAGAGAGTGGTGGGAGTGTGGAATGAGCTGCCGGATAAAGTGGTACATGCGGGGTCACTTTTAACATTCAAGAAAAACTTGGACGGGTTCATGGATGAGAGGGATGTGGAGGGATATGGTTCAAGTGCAGGTCAGTGGGAGTAGGCAAAAAATGGTTTGGCACAGACAAGAAGGGCCTAAAGGCCTATTTCTGAGCTGTAATTTTCTATCGTTCTATGGAGAATTCTAATGTTTCACAATCCTTTGAAGAAATTTCTCCTCATCTCAGCCCTAACTGATCAGCCCCTTACCCTGAGACTATGCCTCTGCACATCTGGCACTTTTGAGTATGAAGTTCATCTTGTGAAATTGTTATGGGTGAATGTACGAACTATTATGCTTCGAGCTATTCTATCAGTGTTGGAACATTCTCCAACTGAAACGTTCTACTTTAGATCAACCAGTGGTTACATTGTCTATGTAGGGTAAAGGAATACCTCATACTGATGTAACTGATGATGATTAAGAGGCTGACGTCTTTTGGGAAACACACATATAACCTGCCGTAGAGTACTGACATGTTCATTATCCTGTAAATAAGCAAGAGGTTTTTTTTACAAATAATAGTCTGCAGTTGCATTCTTAGGGTAATAGGCAAAACCCTAAAGAAACCCTATTTAAATCTCCAGGGGGAGCTTTAGTCACCTGGACACTGGCAGGTTTTAGTTAGACCTGCTACACTGTGGACTGTTTGAGGGAGAATCGAGGGTTCACCAAGTAAAGTATTTCATTTTCAACTCTCAATGGTAGTATTCTGCTTGCAGGTGATTATGAACAGGTTTCCTGTGATTTCCTTGGCCCAGAGATCCCAAACCAAGCCAAAGAATGGATGATTCCATTTCAAACTCTTCCTGTGGCTGTGAGGAGTACTTGGAACAGGAAGTAATTGGCTTACTATATATCTGGCTCAGTGAAGCTTCCTCTTGCTTTCCTGGAATAACCCAGCTTTCCACTCTGCCTCACAATGGTCCAGGAAAGGTTCGAATTTATCATTGGATTTCATAGAATCATAGATTCCCTACAGCACAGAAGGAGGCCATTTGGTCCATCAAGTCTGCACCGACCACAATCCACCCATGTCCTATTCCTGTAACCCCACATATTTACCCTGCTAATCCCCTGACACTAGGGTCAAGTTAGCATAGCCAATCCACCTAATCTGCACATCTTTGGACTGTGGGAGGAAACCAGAGCACCCGAAGGAAACCCACACAGACACGGGGAGAACATGCAAACTCCACACAGACAGTGACCAAGGCTGGAATCGAACCTGGGTCCCCTCACCAGCAGTGAGGCAGCAGTGCTAACCACTATGCCACCGTGCCGTCCCAAGGATTTCTTAAAGCAAATAACTCAATCATAAATTAGCAGCCACACTTGCTGCTTTACTGAAAGGCTCAGATTCATTCCTACAAAATACAAACATTTAAAAATCCCAAAATACAGCATTTACAAAATTTGCAGTTGGCTTCATTTTTTTCTGGCCGTGACTTTAATATTATTCTGGTGGTGTATCTATTGCACCCACCACCCCAGCACTATTCGATGACACTGTTTTATAAATGAGAGATGCTAACTTGCAATTCCCACAGAAAATGACCCCAAGCCTGTGCTGATCTGGCCACGGGACAGTGGGAGTTCCACAATTAATCTCTAGCTAGAAAAGCCAGGATTATTGCTTCTGCCCGCTATCTCAGGACCCCTGGAGTAAAGTGAGCATGTGTGGGTGTGATGGGAGGCAGGAGTGACCTAAGTTGCAATGACGTCCTTGACCAAACAACCTGCCAATGCTTACCATCTAGGTACACACACATGGGCATGATACAATGGGTGGCGGATATCTGTAGCACCTTGCCTCAGTTAAATTTCAGAGAAGTGCTGTTAATCAATTTTTTTAAATTTTGCATGCTGTAAGAGTGGTCAGTAATTGAATAGAAAGATATCATTCCTTAAACCCTTTTCTACACCATCTTCCCTAACCTCCTTATTCTTGGATCCTTATCCATTCTTTCCAGGTTTTCCCCTCTGAACGTAAAATAAAGTTTATTAATTAGGCAGAATTAACACTGCAATGGAGTTACAGTGAAGTTCTTCCTGCACGTGGGACTTTAGTTCCCTTATTGTGCTTGGCAAAGGCTTTGCTATGTTATCTATGAGACGTTTGGAAGGGTAAGTTTTATAAGTTCCTTGTTCCACTATCATTCAGTGAAGCAGAACTCAATGATTGTGCACTGATTGACTTGAGTGACATTTGACAAATATCTTCATCAGAGTTAATTTACCACCGAGGCAGCTGAAATTTGTTCTACAATCATAAATTTAGGCCATTTATGATTGCAAAATCATATCACTGTTCATGCCAAGGGGATTTTCCCATTCTGCTGCAGTAAAGGGAGATTTGGCTGGCCGCCAAATTCTCTGACCTCACTGTAGTAGGAGCATGACATGAGCAAGGGATAAGATGGTGCCCTATATTGTAAAACTCATCTATTGCTGATGAGAAATTAGTTTTGAAGTTGTTACCTTGTTACCTCATGATGCTGATGAGAGAATTACCAGAAGAGACATATCAAAGACCTTGGACTGCAAAATAAGCGTGAGTTTCTTCTGGGTGCTCCAGTTTGTTCCCACAATACAAAGATATCCAGGTTAGTTGGATTCGCCATGCTAACTTGCCCCTTCATGTCCCAGAATGTGTAGGTTAGGTGGATTAATAGGGAAAATACTTAAATCTATCCTCAAGGAAGAAATAGCGAGACACCTGGATCTAAATTGTTCCATTGGTAAGACACAGCATAGGTTCATGAAGGGAAGGTCATGTTTGACTAATTTGGTGGAATTCTTTTAGAACATTATGAGTGCAGTGGACAATGGGGAACCTATGGATGTGGTGTATCTGGATTTCCAGAAGGCATTTGACAAGGTGCAGCACCAAAGACTGCTACATAAAATAAAGGTGTACGGTATTACGGGTAATATATTAGCATGAATAGACGACTGGTTAACTAATAGAAAGCAAAGAGTGGAGGTAAATAGATGTTTTTCTGCTTGGCAATCAGTGACTAGTGGTGTTCCTCAGGGATCAGTGTTGGGACCGCAATTGTTCACGATTTATATAAATGATTTGGCGTTGGGGACTGAGTGTAGTGTGTCAAAATTCGCAGATGACGCTAAGATGGGTGACAGAGCAAAGTGTGCAAGGACGCTGAAAATCTGCAAAGGGGTATAGATAGTTTAAGTAACAGGGCGAGGGTCTGGCAGATGGAGTACAATGTTAGTAAATGTGAGGTCATCCATTTTGATAGGAATAACAGCAAAATGGACTATTTAAATGATTAAAAATTGCAGTATGCTACTGTGCAGAGGGACCTGGGTGTCCTTGTGCAGGAATCTCAAGAAGTTGGTTTGCAGGTGCAGCAGGTAATTGAGAAGACAAATGGAATTTTGTCCTTTACTGCGGGAGGAATGGAGTTTAAAAACAGCAAAATTATGTTGCAGCTGTATAAGGTGCTGGTGAGGCCACACCTGGAGTACTGTGTACAGTTTTGGTCTCCTTACTTGAGAAAGGATATACTGGCACTGGAGAGGGTGCAGATGAGATTCACTAGGTTGATTCTGGAGTTGAGAGGTTTGGCTTATAAGGGAGAGACTGAATAGACTGAGGCTATACTCACTGGAATTCAGAAGAATGACGGAAGATCTTATAGAAACATAAAAAATTATGAAGGAAATAGAGAAGATAGAAGCAGGGAAGTTCTTTCCACTGGCAGGTGAAACTAGAACCAGGGGGCATAGCCTCAAAATAAGGGGAAGCAGATTTAGGACTGAGTTGAGGAGGAACATCTTCACACAACGGGTTGTGAATCTGTGGAATTCCCTGCCCAGTGAAATGGTTGAGGCTACCTCATTGAATATTGTTAAGGTTTAGATACATGAATTTTTCAACAGTAAAGGAATTAAGGGTTATTGTGAGCAGGCGGGTAAGTGGAGCTGAGTCCACAAAAAGATCAGCCATGATCTTATTGAATGGCAGAGCAGGTTCAAGGGGCCAGATGGCCTACTCCTGCTCGTAGTTCTTACGTTTCTTATTAGTCATGGCAAATGTGCAGGGTTACAGGGATAAAGCGGAAGAAAGGGCCTGGGTAAGATGTTCTGTCTGAGAGTTGGTGCAGACTCAAAAGACCACATGGCCCCCTTCTGCACTGTAGGGATTCTGTGATTTTATAAATGATGTTCTCTGCGGGCTTTTTAATGGTTGTACATTTGAAATACCTTTACACATACATCGAAGCCATTCAATAAAGTAGCAATAAAAGAGAAAACGCTAGGTAAACTCAACAGGTCTGGCAGCATCTGTGGAGATAAACGTTTTGGAACTAAGTGATTTTTTTACAAAACTGGCTAACTTATGGTTGGGATTTTATGGCCTCACTTGTTCTGAAACCGTAAAATCCCACCCAAGATCAACAGGCCTTTCCATGGTCCGCCTCTTGCCTGCTCCGATTCCTGTGGCAGGTGGGACGGTGAAATTCTGGTCATGATGCTTGGAATATTTTTTTCTCAAATGTTTTCTTTCCTTCTCTTGCACTGTCACTGAGCCCTCCCTCAGGTTCAGTTCTGTGGGTACCTGCCACCCAAATGGCCATTCTGAATGAACACGTCAATATTGGTGGTGAGACTTTCAGCTTTTGTGCTCTCCAGGAAATGTCATCGAAATGAACTCTTCCCGGGTCAGATGCGATCAACAGACTCAGAACACACCAGAGATGGAGGGAACACAAAGAATGCACTAACCAGCAAGACTCCGTCTATTTGGCATTCGGAAGACCAGAAGCTTACTTTAATGTGATAGTGGCAGTCATATTTTATAAGGCATCAGTGATTTTTATAGATTGGTTGAAAGGTTAATGAAGGTTTTGTCGAAAAATCCAATCAGGAAACAACCAGGAGTGGAGGTGAAACCTTCTTTGTTGGATCAGCTCACGCAGAGAATTCCTTCAAATGATGCTTTATGAACTCTGCAGTCACCAATTACTGAATTCGCTACCAGTGGCTTTAGACTGCAAACTCCAGTGTCTGTTACTTTCCTCTAGTTTTTTGCCCCCAGCTCTTCTGAAGGAACCAACAGATTGACTTGGCGAGGGTTTCACTGGCATCCAACCACTGCTGTAGTTCATTCCTGCAGTGATATTCTATGTGTGATTCAAGGCAGTGAGCAAGATGTTCAATGCTTATGAAATAGAATAAGTTAGACTTTGACTGTGGGCCTGGGTGCGGGGGGAGGGGGGGCAGTGTTGTCCATAATGGTGGATGGGGAGTACTGGTGAATGGAAGAATGGAGGGGTTTGGGAGTAAGTGACCAAACCTTACAACACATCTGATGGAGTCACAACGTTATCATCTCTCTCTGGGGGCTGACTTGTTGAGTTGCCTCACTCAAATCACTCCAACTGAAAGTCTTGGGCTCTGTCACCCACAAGTTCTCTTAGAAACATGGGGCAAAATGGGTCCCTTAAAGGACATGGAGCAAACAGTCAAAACAAGGGACAGTTCACCCTGATGGTGAGTGACCTAAAAGAACACCCCCACCCCAGTGGTGAGTGATTACCGCCAAACCTGATCGTGTCCTCTCCTGACAGATTGACACACACACACACACACACACACACACACACACACACACACACACACACACACACACACACACACACACAGATACACATATACAGACAAACACACACGCATACACAAAAACACACATATAGATACAGACACACACACACACACACACACACACACACACACACATAGATACACATATACAGACAAACACACGCGTACACAAAAACACACATATAGATAGACACACACACACAACACACACATACACATAGACAGACAGATACACATACACATATACACATACACTTAGAGACACATACACACACATGTATATCTACACACTGACATACCCACACACTAACATGCACACATACACTTGCACACACACACCCATATTCACACACAGACACGTGCACACACACAAGCTTGTACAGTAAGGTTCAAGGAGTCTACAGAACAGTTGAGAAGTTTGTCACTGAGGTAGTCTACCAAGGAGACACACTGGCTCATTAATTTAATCTCCCACAACCAGCAACATTGCAGTCAGTTGCACCTCCAAACTATTTCCACAACTGACCTCAGCAAACCCACCAGAGAGCAAGAAAGGACACCTGGGATCAGTGGGTCTGTTTGGCCTCAGTATCAGAACAGGTGGTGATCCATCCCAGTGATCAATGCTGGGTCCTTGAGAAGTGTGTCTAAGATCTAGCCACACCATGAGCCAGAAAAACATCAGCCTCACTCGATACGCACATCTGACCTTGTTTCACTGCACACTTAAAACTATTTGGTGAGATTCAGACTGATCTATGCCATATCGTTTGTCCTGTTTGTAATAATTCAGTCTCTTGTCATCAATAGTGATTTAATTTTCCCCTGTCCTTATTCTCCAAACCATTTTATTTCACTTGTTTATGGGTTGCAATACAACAATTTTTCTCCTCTGTTCAAAGGTGACTTAAAACTCGTTAATATTTAGCCATGAATCTTTTTGTCATGGAATTCAATAATCCAGGAGTAATTTGTTTCAAGTGTTATCAAGCTTAAGTAGTAAGGTCCCAGATTTAATTATTGTCACATGTATTGTAAACAGTGAAGAGTATTGTTTCTTGCGTGCTAAACAGACAAAGCATACTTTTCATAGAGAAGGAAAGGAGAAACTGCAGCATGTAGTGTTACAGTCATAGCTAGAGTGTAGAGAAAGATCAAAAGTCTGATGGTGATAGGGGAGATTGAGTCCTCAGATTTCTGTATCTTTTTCCTGACAGAAGAAGGTGGAGAGAGAATGTGCAGGGTGCTGGGGGTCCTTAATTAAGCTGGTGCTTTTCCGTGGCAGTGGGAAGTGTAGACAGAGTCTGTGGATGGACCGTTGATTTGAGTGATGGGCTGGAATTTGTTCACGACACTTTGCAGTTTCTTGCGGTCTTGGACAAAGCAGGAGCCGTACCAAACTGTGATACAACCAGAAAGAATGCTTTCCATGGTGCACCTGTAAGTTGGTGAGAGTTGGTGAAAACTGGGCAGCCACATATTCACCCAGCTAACAAAAAGACATGGGTAGTAGATTGAGGGAGAGGGCTAAGATTACAGTGGAGAGGTACTGTACAAATTTTCTTTATTTGTACATGGGATGCGGGCATCACTGGCTGGGGCCAGTCCCTGAGGGCATTTAATAGTCAACTACATTGACGTAACTCTGGAGTCACATGTAGGCTAAACTGGGTAAGGAAACCAGATTTCCTTCCCTGAAGGACATTAGTGAACTACAAGGGTTTTTATGACAATTGACAATGGTTTCATGGTCATCTTTAGACTTTTAATTCCAGATTTTTATTGAATTCAAATTTCACTATCTGCCATGGGGGAACTCATATCCCCAGAGCACTAACCCTGGGACTCTGGATTACTAGTCCATGACAATATCACTACACCACTGCCTCCCCTTGAATAACATATATTGTTCTTGTGGAGTCCAGGGGAGCACTGGTCACCCTGGCCCTGGCCTCGCAAAAATATTTCTGGATGTGCCTTATTGGGGTCTCTTCTTCTTGAAGAGAGAAAGCTTTTTCTCCTATTTGTGGCACCAGCTGCATCCAGTAGATCCAAAACATTTCACTGAGTTCTTTTCTCTGTCACAGGACTCTGATATAGACAGATAAGTGAGCCGCATTCCTGGGGTCATCCAGCAAAAGGCATGAGTTAGGGTTAAAGCCGGTGTTAAAATGGTGGGCAAGTGGGGACTGCACAGCGGGTCAACCACCTTGATTTAGTCACACATTTCTTCATGTTGCAGGAATTAACATTGTCCCCTTGCCCCAGGAACGACCAGAAAAGCTTTGGTGCACGGCTGACATTGCCATTTTAAGAAATGCAATGAGCGAACAGATGCAGGGTGCCTCGGCTTGTTTGCAGGAAAGTGCTGGTGTAATGTGAGAGGGCACACACGTACAGTGTTGTAATACAATGTCATGTCAGGAGTTTATGTATTGTAAGCTGGAGCAAGCCCAGGCTGGTGTGGGCCCAGGAGAGAGACTGAGAGTTAAGGGGGAGAGAGAGAGAGAGAGAGAGCGTGGACAGCACCAGGGCAGCTGAAGCGACGCTGGTGTTCACAGACCCTGCTGAAATGTTTGTTTATAAGTCCCACGGTCTGGTGCACGGCTTGCCAATCACAACACTTAAAGGGTTTTCCAACTGGCTAGAAACATTCCTTTTCAAAGTCTGACTTTTCTTGTGGAGGGGGCCAGGGCTATCTGATACCTGCTAGTCGACAAAATTAGTTTCCTAAACAGAGTGCTCTCTGTTTCCCATGATTCTGTACTTTACTCCCATGCAGAGTTGACGGAAACCACTGATTAATGATTTTGACATGCTTTCTAGTTCCCTAATTCAATTATTACATTCATCAAGTACTGTTTAACAAGTTTGCCCACAGTTTAAAGGCGTCGGTTTCTAATTTCAGGAGGGTTTCTTTTGCGCGTTCTTTCACATGTGGAATAGCTATTTTCTTCTTTGGCAAAAAATTGATTTCCAGCAGAATTTATTTTCTGACTCGCAATCATTGTATATGATTCCTATAGTCATAATCAGTCTCCTCGGTTTACCAAGTGGAAGGTCCCTATGTGTGAGATTCACTAGCGAGTGACTGTGGAGGACACTACAACTAAACCCAAAACTGCCCTCAACTGACTTTGTAATTAATGTACACTCTGCATAGGGGGCAACTAGATAGCAAGTAGGACCAATGCCAGAACTGGTTTCTCATACACCTTTCTCTATCCAAAATTAGGGGATAATAAAAAGTCTCCGTATCCTAGCCTTCCAGATGTGGCACATTCATACCTTTCCATGTGAATGAAGACAACTGCAGTGATATGAACTTAATCTTTCTTGGACTGTAAAGTTCATTTGTCAGACAGGAAGGGATTGCAAGTCAATCTTTACCATTTCAGTGTGAGGCACTGTCCAGGGAAAATCTTGGTGGATGTTGAGAAACTCAGATAAGCGAGTTTCAGTGCATTGACATCCTTACATCGAAGAGACATGGTGGACACACAACAAACAGTACATTTTGATGGGGTGTCTATGTACAGTGCATCTTTGCTAGATAGCTGTGAAGTTAAGTCCTAGACATCTAGATTCCGCCACACAAAGCTGCCACGTGACATTGTGGGTTGTTATTTTTTGCCGTTGGCGCCTGTTGCCAAATTGCTGTAGGCATTGTGGGCATGCATGTCAGCTCACAGGAGGTGACAGTCTACAGTGAGTTCTGGTAGATTTCAAAATAAAAATCAGGTGTCATAAACTGCATAAAATGCCCAGTCCTACACTTTCACTCAGTGGGCGCCATTGGAGGCTGAACAGAAATAAGTGTCTGACTGATCTTTCCCTTTCTTTATCCCTGCGACCAAACACACAATTGCTGCCCTGGCTAAGGACTGAATTCTACTCCCTTCCTCGGGCAGAATCTTCCCATCCCGCCTGCCACGTGAATCATAGTGGGCTGGGATGGACCACGCGATGGTCTGTTGACCTAGGGCAGGATTTTCCAGTTTTGGGGTAAGCATGGCTGGAAATTCTTCCCCTCATCTCCACAGCTGAGTATGTTGGATGTTGCAGTTTGGCACTGAGCCAGAAGGGGCACCATCAGCCGACAACTCAATCCTACATTATTTCTTTGGGACTTCCTTTAGCTCTGCAAATACAATAAAGATTTGGCTAATATCCTTTTTTTATGATGACAATGTCCATTAAACAGCTTCGTTGGCACTTTCAAAAATGTCTTTATTATTTAAATGATATGGCACTTGTACTAATCTGTCATTTTTATAATTTATCCTCCATTTATGGGCATGCATTTCAATATCAATCCCTGTGCTTGGTGGATTAGTGGTAAATGATTGAAAAGAGCACTATTGATAATGGGATTGGATCTGGAGTACACAAATAACATGTCGCAGGTATTTCTCCTTAATGGGACTAAATGGACTGTGGAACCAACAATGTTTCAGTCCAAGTGTGTAAATTCAGAGGGAATATTGTCCTCCCAAAAATGGGTAACATCGACATGACCAGCTTCTTCTCTCTGGCAAAATTTTTCTCTGGGAAACTTGATGACTCTTCACCTTGACTAGTCCCCAGAGAATTCTCAACAACACACTGAAAACAATGTTTCAGGAATTCTCTGAGAATAAACTTGTTTTTGTTTCTTCCCCAAACCCCTAAAAAGAATAAAATGCATGGGAGCTATTCCTACATTTTCTGGTCAAGGGGATAAGTGGGTGATCTGTTCCCTTTGACTGCTGCATGTTCATCGACATGAGACAGGAGACAATTATTTACCTGAACATTTACACTTACCAGAGCCCTCCCTACCACTGGAATCTCCTCCAACTTCGCAACCCTCTGAGATATCTGCAATCCTCTAAATCTGGCCTCTTAAGCATCCCCGATTTTAATCACTTCACCACTAGTAATCACAACTTTGTTCCCCTCATTCCTGAGCTCTGGAATTCCTTCCTCTCCACCTCTCTATCTTCCTTTTAGCCACATCTTAAATCTTTGACTTTTGGTCATATGGTCTAATAACTGCTTATGTGACTTGGTATTACATTTTGTTCTATAATGCTCCTATGAAAGGTTCTGGGGAGTTTTATTTCATGAAAAGGCACTTTATCAGTGCAGGTGGATGTTGTTGCTCATAGAAACATAGAATCCCCACAGTGAAGAAGGAGACCATTCAGCCCATCAAGACAACAATCCCAACCCTGGAATCCCATCTATTTACCCTGCTAGTCTGCCTGACCTTAAGGGGTAATTTAACTTGGCCAGTCAGCCTAACCCACACATCTTTGGACTGTGAGAGGAAACCAGGGCACCCAGAGGAAACCCATGTAGATACAGGGAGAACGTGCAAACTCCACAGTGACCCAAGACCAGAATCAAACCTGAATTCCTGGTGCCGTGAAGCAGCAGTGCTAACCACTGCACCACCATACCTACTGCCTGTTCATCAAAGCTGACACTTCGGTGTAATACTGAAGTTAACCTGAGATGAAAACTAGGGCCATACATTGTGGTTCAGGAATATATTAAAGGCTTGAGTGGTCCTTTTCTGGTGTCCTGGCCAACATTCATCCCTCAATCAAAAACAAATAGATAGCTCATTTACCTTAGTGCTGTCATTAATGTCTATAATGACAGTCACTGAAGATCAGAGTAATTATTTGTATGTGAAACTCCTAGAGAAATTTATTTTTCTTCTCCTGACCGCTTCCTGTTGGGAAGGGCTATGTTTCCACTGATCTCATGCTCTTCTGAGCTGAGATCAGGACCTCATTGCCTACCTGTGACACAACATAGAAATGATAAGCACCAGTGAACTCATCATTCCTTTTACTTTGTAGCTTTTTTCCCCTTCTCCTAAAGGCGCTAAGTCTTAGTCTGGATTAGTTCTATGAGTGCCAGTTGTCCCAGGAACATGCAGCTGTTTTTCATGCCTGTACCTTGATAGTGAATGCAGACAGCCTATTTGACTGTGGAGAGCTTCACTGATGAATTCAGTGATACCCACCCACAATTTTTTTGTGTGTGGGCAGCATTAAATTCATCAATGATAGGAGTGGAAACCCAGACAGATTTTTAAAATATTATTCTTTCATGAGATATGGGCATCGCAGGGGAGGCCAGCATTTGTTGCCCAGCCCTAATTGCTCTTGAACTGAATGACTTACTAGGAATTATTGAAAAGAAGTTAAGAGTCAACCACATCATGGTGAGTCTGCATTTACATGTAGTCTAGACCAGGTAAGGATGGCAGATTTATTTCGTTAAAGGGTATTAGTGAACCAGATGGGTTTTTACAGCAATCAATAATAGTTACATGGTCATTATTACTGAGACCAACATTCAAGGCCAGATTGGAACCTACGTATCCAGAGCTTATAGTGGGACCTCTGGATTAGTAGCCCAGAGATATTATCACTACACCACTGTCTCCCCCAATTTGACCCCCCACTGCTCCAGTTAAGAGTAACTAACTGATGGATATGAGATTCTGCACTGCTCTGGTAGTCACGGTGATGCTCTGGTTCCTCCAGTTAATCTTTTTGACAATGGTGACTCCCCCCGCATTTCCCATCCCTGCACCGCTCCCCCGCCGTCCCGACTCCACCTCCCCCACCACTACCCCCTCCACCCTCCCCCACCACACCTCCCCAATATTGAACATAGGACGTGGGGGAATCAATGAGTATAGTGCCATTGCGGATAAAGGGGAGGGGCTTGAGCCTTTTCTTGCTGGCAATGTTCACTTACCTGACAAAGACATGGAACAAATTCCAGCAACAAAAAACATTATGAGGAATGGTCATGGACCCGAAATGTTAACTCTTTTTCTCTCTCCACAGATGCTGCCAGACCTGCTGAGCGTATCCAGCATTTTCTGTCTTTTATGCCTACAGCAATGATTAGTCTCCAAATACCACAGCAACTGTCTTTCGTGGCAGGTATGATTGTGTCCACTGGAATGTTAGGATACACCGCACCAAACCAAAGAGGCAGCGGATTCAAATCCCACCATATGCAAGCGGTGAAACTATAGTCAACAAATTTGGGAACGAATGGGCTGACATCAGCTAAAATGATCATACTATCGAGAGATTAGTTGGTTCACTAATGTCCTTCAGATCTGAACAGTTCAGTGTGTTCTTGACATCGTACACCATTTGAAGGGACCATTCAAGCCAGTATGTTGGAACAACACTGAAGTCCTCAAGCGCAATTTGACCACATTGGACGAATTGAAGAAAGTGTATAAAGGGCAGTTGAACTGCTACTGTCTGTTTGCAGCCCTTCCTAATTCAATTTCACCCCTTTCATTATCTAAGCTTCTGGCTTTAAAAAACCCAGGATTCCATTTGCGTTTTAATTGCTTCAGTGTCAGCCCAGATAACTCTTTTGCTATTCCATATCTCTTTCCAAGTCTTTCGGTGCTCATTAAATTTAACTGAATTCATTTCAACTCGATTAAAACCTCAACCAACCCATCAACAGTAAAAGATAATGGTCATTTATCTCATTGCTGCTTGTGGGATCTTGCACTGTGCAAATTGGTTACCTTTCCCATATTATATTGTCATAGAATCATTGAATCATGGAATCCCTACTGTGTATAAAGAGGCCATACAGCCCATTGAGCCTGCACAGACAAAAATCCCACCCAGGTCCTATCCTGTAACCCCATGTATTTACCCTGCTATGCCTCCTGATGCAAAGGGGAAATTTAACACAGCTAATTAACCTAAAACTCACGTCTTTGGAGTGTGGGAGGAATCTTGATCACCCGGAAGAAATAGACCCAGACATGGGGAGAATGTGCAAACTCCACACAAGCAATCACCCGAGACTAGAATCGAATCTGGGTCCCTGGCGCTGTGAGGCAGCAGTGCTAACCACCTTGACTATACTTCCAAAGTATTTAATAATCCTTAGCTGTAAATTAATTTGGGACATCAGGATGTCAAGAAAACATCATATAAATACGAATTTCCTTTTTTATACTGGGTGTGAAACTTTTGTCAGTGTCAAACTTAATCTGTCATTGAATGTCCAATTCTATAACCAGTCTAAATCATTGTGCAAGTCTTTTCCTGCACCCACTGTCTAGTACTATCCATCTTTCAATGTTGTCAGCACATTTAACGAGTTGCATTTGGCTATGCCATGTAGATCACTTATGTAGTTTAGAAATAACAGAGATGTGAGTACCGAGCCTTTCAGTACTTCTCTCAACACTTCGTCCTAGCTTCACAAATACTTTCTGAACCCACCACTTTCTTATTCTGTTCCATATTGTGGTTTCTGGATTCCAGCTGTTTTAGCAGCATCAAAATACTTGCATGTGTGTTAGGATATGAGATCAGAAACTCCAAGGTACGTTATGAAATTAGACTATTCCCCAACTATTTGCTATTTTTGGCATTGATGTGAGGATATGATGGTTCATGCCAGGCATTATTCTAGGAAGTTTTTATTAAAACAGCTTCAATTAAGAATAGAGTTTAACTGTAACAAATGAATTAGCTTAACATTACCAACTGAACAATACTGAAAGATGACAAGATATAGTTCATAACTGCTAATCTATCCCTATGAGTTCCAATTCAAGCACTTTTCCTCTTACAGACTTGTAACTCCTCCTCAAAATCAATTAGCAAACCCTAGGCTTACATGTTTGTATTTGTTAACAATCCTAGAACTTCTTGAACACCATTGGAGAGAGAGAGAGAAAAACAGAGAGATACTGATCTTCTGACACCTTTAATGGTAGCCTCCAGAGAGAGAGAGACAGATAGACACCTCTTGCTTCTTTCAGGATTCAGGACCAGGCAGGAAATGGACTGTTTCAAAAATAAAGGAAAAACTATGTATCTTCGATACAAACTTCACTACTCCCATTCACACATGACTCTGTCTCTTGTCAATCAATCAAATCAAAGCCCTACACTGAAACCCCAAGGGTTAATTAACACAAATGCATCAACTCTGTTTAAACAAACATATCCCGAGCAAAAATTAGTCATTACCTTACATTTCAACATTTGAGCTGCCTGTTGCCAAAACAAATCAGCACCCTGTAAAACAGAACTGAATTTTAAACTTACCCCTTAAAAAAAATGATAAAAATACATTCCTTAAAGGCATGGTATTGTCATGTGTCAATTTGTTAAAGGAATTCTGTGGCACAGTGGCAAGGATATGAGATCAGAAACCCAAGGTTTCTGCTTCATAGTGCCAGAGACCTGGGTTCAATTCCCGGCTTGAGTCTTTGTCTTTGCAGAGTTTGCACATTCTCCCCATGTCTGGATGGGTTTCCTCTGGTGCTCCAGTTTCCTCCTGCAGTCTGAAAACTGTGCGGGTTAGGTGCATTAGCCATGCCAAATTCTCCCTCAGTGTACCCGAACAGGAGCCAGAGTATGGCGACTAAGGGATCTTCACAGTAACTTCATTGCAGTGTTAATGTGACACTGTGACACTAATAAATGAAAAAAACATATATCAGGAACTCCCGTCTCCACTTTGTGAAATACTCCTAAAGTTAAGGAGATTCCTGAGCAGAACTTTCCCCTTAAAAATTCACATTGACTGTTTCTCATCAAGTTAATGCTATACAAGTAGTCCTCCAGCTTGCAACCGCAGATCAGATTTGTATTTTTTTACCCTTGATAATGATAGCTGAATAGGTCTAGATCCAATTTGTAGCCTTTGTGCTCCTTAACGGATAGTATAAATAAAGGGTAAATAAGGAGAAACTGTTTTCCTAGCAAGAGGACAATAGGCTGTGGATGGGAGAAATTATTCACACAGAGGGTTGCCAAGATCTAGAATTAAAAAATGGTGATACCAGGTTGTTAATTAACTTCCAAGAAGAAACTGGATATGTACATGGAAAGAAAACATTTTCAGGGCTATGAGGGAAGATTAATGGAATCGGACAAGTTTGATAGCACTTTCAAAGAGCCGGAACAGGCATGATAGGCTGATTGGCCTCTTTCTGAACCATAAAGTTACAATAAGCTATGGGTTTATTGGTAAAATCTTTATGTTGTGGCCATCGGGTTTTGATTATCTCTCTAAGATTATGCCAGACCCTGGTCAGATTTTAATCTTTCGAGCTTGTCTGATCTTTAAGATCTTCAAGGTGTTGAATGAAGCCATGGAACAGTCGGATTCTGTTACCCTGTAGGAGGGTACAGTCAGTAACTTGCCTGTCATGAGCAGCCAAAGGGATGTGTTGTTTGATATGATCACCAATCTTTAAGATGTATGGTCTACATACCTGGCAATCCACCAGCACTGAAATCCATATACCACATTATTCAATTCAGTAATAGACAGAATGTTGTTTTGGCTTTCTGACATAAGACAAAGTGCCTTAAAGCCCAGCAACAGTGATCCGATTTGTGCAAAGTCCACACTAAGCCCCTATCGCCCCCACCCCCCCACTTCCCTCTCCCAAGCGCCAGATCCTTTGTAGAGCAAGCACACCTTAATAATGGAGTCCGCAAAGCCCTGTGGGAGGCAAAACCCCCATTCTGCCAGGACCCAACACCCAGTTCCTAAGAATGACTGGGCTGGTTCCCCCTACATCCTCTCAGCTGCCCCTCTCCATTGAACCCCTGGTGGGTAGTGGCGAACTGTGTGCTCACGTTTGATGTCTCTTCAAATGTAGGGTCTCCAGGGTCACATTTTCGTAGAGCTCTTGTAGATCGCGCTGGCATGACATCACACCGATGTAGTTTGCATATTCTATGAAGGGAGAAGAGGAATAGGAAAGGTCACTAACGATATTATAATTCATTAAAATACAATTCCCAACCTTTCTGGGTGGGAACCTCGTTACATCATGGGCAAGGGGCAATGGGCGTGGAAAATTGGGGAACAAGTTCTTGCTGGCGAGAATCTTGTTCCCAACTTTTGCGAGAGTTAAATGATTTCAAGAAGAAAATAGATGAAGTTCTGATAAGAAATGGGTTAAAGGGGTAAGGGGAATAGTGGGGAGGTGGACTTGTGACCAGGGAGAGATCAGGGAAAGGTCAGCCATGATCTGATTAAATGGTGGAGCAGGCTCGAAGGGCTGAACTGCCTACCTCTGCATCTAATTCCTATGCTCCTATGTCCCATGTTTCTATCAGATTTTAGGCCCAAGTCGCCAATTACACTAATGGCTAAAATGTGCTCAAAATTCCCTCCCATGGTCTCTGTAATATGCTGTTTGACTCTACAAGACTGCTGCGCTGCTCTTATCTCTATGGCTGGAGAATCTGCAGGAGGGGAAAGGCAGAATGACTTGCAGTTATATCAATCTGATGAAAGGTCAACTAGTCTTGAAGTGTTGGCTCTATTTTCTCTCCACAGATGCTGTCAGACCTGCTGAGATTTTTCAGCATTTTTCTGTTTTTGTTTCAGATTCCACAGCATTTATCTACGTTTATATTGTGCCTTTCACACTCCCAAAGCACTCAACAGCCAATGTCTTTTATGTGCAGTCACTGTTATAACGTAGAAAAAGTGGAAAACAGTGTATTCACGACAAACTCCCATGACAGTAATGGTAATAAGTATTAGATCATCTGTTTTCAGTATTAGTTGAGGGATGAATATTTTTGGAGAAGCTGGGGCATTGGCCTAGAGTGGATTGGAGATGGTTGACCTTACCACTCCCATTGTACTCTTCTTATTTCACAGAAACAAACTGAAAACAGGCAGCAAACAGAATGAAGGTCCAATTCAGTGTCCACAATTAACATAGGTCATGCACTGATTCCTAAAAAAAAATGTGTTATACATAAAGCTGCCATGGCAACCGGCTAGGGGCTAAACCCTGTGCCAATTCACTGTAACAAAACCACAAATGGAATCCTTTTAGTTTATAAACAATAAGGTATTACATTACTGTGCTTATTCTTAAAGCTACATGGCTTTCTGAATTACTCTGATCAGGAAATGTTCTCTGAGTTTATGAGTCTCTAAAGCTTAATCTGTTGAACATTCTTTTTTTGGGGGGCAGAAAGAAATCTATTGAACTTTTAACTGTAAATATTTTACCAAGTCTGGCAACAAAACCCAGTTGTTAAATACCCCAAGGGTCAAATTCCAGGTGGAGTGAAGGCATCTAATTCTAATGTTACCTACATTCCTAGGGTAACTGAATCCAGTTCTCATCTCTGTTGTTCTTTCACCAGTGTTTACAGTATTAATTTTAGGAAGTCCCCCGAGGTATAGCCTTTGCTTGCTGTTGCTGGATTGAGAGTTGAGCATTATGGTTAGGAGGCAGTATTAATGACGAGAGTAGGTGGAGCTGGGATTGGCAGTTACAAGAGGTAGATGGATTACAGCATCTAATAGATGGGCTAGAATCTTTGCTTAAACTCAAGGGGTCTGGAGTCATACAGTTACTACAGTGCAGAAGAGGCCCCTCAGCCCATCGAGTCTGCATTGACATTAACTACCACGAAAGTTGCACTCATCCCATTTTCTTGCACTTGTCCCGTATCCTTGAATGTCATGATATTTCAAGTGCTTATGCAAATATTTCTTTAAAGGTGGTTAGGTTTCCAGCCTCCATTACCTTCCCAGGCAGTGCATTCCAGATTCCCACCACTTTCTAGGTGAAAATAATTTTTCTCAAATCTCCTCCGAATCTCCTGCCCCTCTCCCTAAAACTCTGCCCCCTCATGATTGACCCCTCAACCAAGGGGAACAGCTGCTCCCTCATAATCTTACGTACCTTAATCATATGCCCATCAGCCTTCTCGACTCCAAAGAAAATAATCCAAGCCTAACCAGCCTCACTTTATAGCTCAAATGCTCCATCCTAGGCAACATCCTGGTGAACCTTCTCTGTACCTGCTCTAGTGCAATCACATCCTTCTGGGATCATTGAGTAGGTTTGCGGTTGCATTGCTTAGTGGAATCAATAATTAGGCTAGGTGAGGCTGGTGTCATTAATTAGACTCGGAGGATTGCAGTTACTGATGAGGTTAGATGGTGCAGTGATCATTAATTGGACAGTATGGGCAAAATTAGATGACTCTGAAAACCATCATGAAATTTGCAATGCATAATCAGAAACCCTTCTGATGCAGGCAGCACTCAAACCTTATGCTGTTTGCTGAACTACCATGACTGCGGCCCATGCCAAGCACACTGTGGATTGATCGCCTGCCTCGGCAGAGGGTCCAAGTACAAATAAGGCTGGGACCGCTTAAAACTGCCCAATGTCAAGCCAAACTGGACCTCTTAAAGGGAGATGCATTCTGGCTGTAGCAGATACTGGGAGTGACTGGGAATAAAGATCTGAGCAGGGAGAACATTGAATAACGACACAACAAAAGAGAGCACATACTCCAGGGTTCCCTAGTGGAACACTGGAGACCTTGGTGCAGGAAGTGAATAAGAGAAGAGAAATTCTCTATCCACAGTGGATCAAGAGGCTCTCAGACAGATACTGCAGAGGCAGATAGCCATCAGTGAGAATGGTACAGCCCTGAGAACCTGGATGAAGTACTGCAAGAAATGTAACAGCTTCACACAAGTGGTCAAAGTCAGTAAATTCATCTTCAAACACAACTGAACCATTGTGGTCTCGCACACTAATCACTTTTCCATTCCCCCTTTCACTCATATACCAACAATCTCTATCAACCACCACTTGGGGCAGCACAGTAGCACAGTGGTTAGCATTACTGTCTCATAGTGCCAGGGATCCAGCTTCGATTCCCGGCAAGGGTCACTGTCTGTGTGGAGTCTGTACATTCTCCCCGTGCCTATGTGGATTTCCTCTGGGTTCTCTGGTTTCCTCGCACAGCGCAAAAGACGTGCAGGTTAGGTGCATTGGCTATGCTAAATTCTCCCTCTGTACATCCGAACAGGTGCCCGAGAGTGACAACTAGGGGATTTTCACAGTAACTTCATTTCAGTGTTAATGTAAGCCTACTTGTGGCCCTATTAAATAAACTTCATATTAACATTCACACATTCACCACAGTCTCACATAATTAGTACTGTTGCAAGCCTCACACTCACAGCTTACATATATTCCAGAGTTTTTTATATATATTCATCCATGGGATATGGGAGTCTCTGGCTGGCCAGCATTTATTGCCCAACCCTCGTTGTCCGAGGGCAGTTAAATGTCCACCAAACTGCTGTGGCTCTGGAGTGACATGTAGGCCAGATTAAGTAAGGATGTTAGATTTCCTTCCCTCAAGGACATTAATGGACCGGATGGGTTTTTCTGACAATCCACAATTGTTTCATGGTTATTAGAAGATTCTTCTTTTTTTTATTGAATTCAAATTCCAGTATTTGCCGTGGCAGAATTCGAACGGGTTTCCAGAACGTTAGCTGGTTTCTGGATTAATAGTCTAGTGATAATACCAATAGGTCATCGCCTCCCCTGTGAAAGCTGAGTCATTCAAATACATCGCCCTACCCTACACTAATAGACTTCCCTCTCCCTTGAAGAATAAAATCAACCACAAGCAGTATCTCCAAACCAATGGGGAACAGACATGGCTGTAAGTCCTTACCTTGATGGGAGGAAATGGTGTACACCATCATTGGAGGAGCCATGATGGAGACCAAGACCATGCTGAATCCATCAAAGACATCTGTAAGCTCCTTTCTAATCCACCTTCTCACATGCCTGTAACCAAGTATATGGTGAGCAGTTGAGTAGGAAGGGGAGGAGGAGGAGGAGGAGGAGAAAGGGAGGATCTATTTTCTGACCAGGATGTCCCTGATTGACTTATCCAACTGTATCCCAGTGACTGCAGTTCCAATTCATCATTTAACAACAGTCCACACCTTACCTTCCCTGTTATTAACCATCATGGTGTCCACTTGGCCACATCACTGAAGGGGGGCACAGGCACAATGGGCTGAATGGTCTCCATCTCTGCTGCATGAACCATGTTTGATGATCGTATGGTTCTAGTACATCATTGATTTGAGTCGGTGAGGCAGCTGGAGCAAGGATTTGATTGCTTGAGCAAGGATTTTATATATTGGTCGTCTCTCACTTTCTATTGAAAGTTTGCTGCTCTCTTTGACAGCTCTTGTGGCCCATTTTATATATAACAACACACTTACAGCACGACTGCAAGTAGGTTCTATTTGCCAATGTGTTCAGCGTCTGCTGTACCTCCGCCCCCACCCACACTCTTGGTGGATTGGACAAGTCTCCTTGACAAAGTGCTGAAGGTTTGACTTGATCTAGAGAACAGTGAGACAACTGTTGGGTTTGTTATTGCATCTGGATTGCTTTCACAATGAAAACAGTTCTATTTTAGTCCCCTTGCAAATGCCAATGGCTTTAAGTGAGAGTTGGTCTGAGCAGAGTTGATATCAGTCATGTTGAAGATGCACACAGAAGTTTAACTTGTCTGTGCTGGGCCTCTGTTGCCAAAGTTTTTTCTAGGAACTGAAGCACATTTTTCTTGGAGATGGTGAGACGGGGTGGGAATGGTGGGCTTGGGGGGCAATGGGGAGTGAGGGGTGGATTACAAAACTAAACATTTATTTGGAAAAATGTCTCAGCTGGTCTCTGAAGATTTTGTCAATGGAGAGCTCAGAGTTTGGCTGCACACCAGTACAATGAGTGCAGGGTAATGATAAAATTCTGATGGACAGTCTTTACTGAGTTTTCCAGTTTGAGATAGAAGCAGGTGCTCAGGAAAAATGGCCCTGCTGGGGCCTAGTTCCCAAAACCCTGGCAACACCTGCCTAATTGACTTTCCTTCATATGGATGTAGACAGTGAGTGTCACTATGACCGAGGAGCAATCTCACAACCCAAACCAATTTGCCCGGCACCCGTAAACAGAGTTCACTCAGTAATTGGTGGCTGATTTTTATCCCGCCCTCCCTAACTCAGGGATTCTAAGGCTAATTGTAGCTGACCTGGTTGAACTCAGCAAGGAACAATGATTGAACCCGATGTGTTTGACTAAGTATCACAGCAACTGTACATTTACAATGAATCCCCTTTGGGCCCTCGCAGCAGCTAGGTTTGCAATAGACCAGGCCCTTCATTGGCAATCAACACCATAATTCGTAAACCAGATTTTGGGTGTCATCATTTTTTGGTTTTATTGGACAATTTTGGTCCTAATTATGCTAAGTAGTAAATTAGCACTAGGAGATACAACGGGTTGTATTCGGGACAAAGAGGACGATCTATGCTGAGATGTACAGGGCAAGCCTAGAATACTTAATAAGTACTTTGTATCAGTAGTGAATGAAGCTGACAAAATGTTAGTAGAAGCCAAGGTGATAGATGTAATGGATAGGGTGAAAATTGAGAGGTAGGAAGTACTGAAAAGGTTGGCTGTGCATATATCACCTGGTCCAGATGGCTTGCATCCCAGGTTGGTAAAGAAAGTGGAGGCGGTGATAGCAGGAAGGCTTGCTATAATCTTTCAATCTTCCTTAGATACAGGACAGGTGCCAGAGGAATGAAGAGTGGCAAATGTGACACCCTTATTCAAGAAAGGGTGCGAAAATATTCCTGGTAACTACGGGCCAGGTACTTTGTCATCAGCAGTGGTAAGGTCTCCGAAACAATAATTAGGGCCAAAAAGCAATAGCAGTTGGAGAGGTTTAAATTAATTCAGGAGAACCAAGCATTGGTTTGTGAAAAACAGATCCGACTTTACTAATAAGGGAGTTTGATGAAGGAAATACCATGGAGGTTGTCGATATGGATGTTAAGAAAACATTTACCAAAGTACCAGATAAATGGCTCGCGAACAAAATTGAAGTTTAAGGAATAGAAAAGTTCAGTGTCAGCATAGATTTAAAAAAATTGGCTTGTAGACAGAAAACAGTGAGTCAGAGCAAATGGTTATTTTTAAGACTGGGGAATGGAAGACGGTGATCTTCCGCAAGGGTTAGTTCCAGGATCACTGCTTTCTTTGATATATGTAAGTGACTTACATATTGGAACGCAAAGTTAAATGTCAAAATTTGCTGATGATCGCAAACTTGGAAGAGGGGTAGACGATGAGGATGACACAAATGGACTGCAGCAGAGTACAGATAGGCTATCAGGCAAGTGACAGATGGAATTTATTACAGAGAAGTGTGAGGTGATGCATTTTGGAAGAAGGGTTCGGAACAGGCTATATAGACACTTTTCTGGGACCTGCGAAGTTCTTGTGCGTAGATCTTTGAAATTGGCAGGATATATTGAGAGGGTGGTTAGCCAAGCTTATGGATCATGGGTTTCATAAATAGAGGTATTGAGGACAAAAAGCGGCAAAGTTATGCTGAACATTTATAAAGCTGTAGTTAGGCCACATCTAGAGTATTGCACCCAGTTTTGGTTGCCATACATTAGGAAGGATGTGAAGTTCCTTGGGGTGCAGAGGAGGGAATTGTTCCAGAGAAGGAGAGATCTTAACTACAGTGCTGGGTTGTTCTTTTTGGAACAGAGGAGACTGAGGGGAGATTTGATCGAGGTGGACAAGATTATGGCAGGTTTAGATGAAGTAGACAATAGCTGATGGGACAGGGACAGAGATTCAAGGTTTTGTACAAGAAATGTAAGGGAAATATAAAGAATGTTTTCACACAGTGACTTGGTAGTGGCTTGGAGTTTGTTCACAATGAGAAGCAATGGTGGTCAATGAATTTTAAAGGAGATTGGATTGGCACTTGAAGGAAATAATCTTGCTGGGCTACACACATGCGCGCGCGCACACACAAACACACACACAAGCGTGCGCACACACAAAAACATATGCATACACACACGTGCCAACACATACCCCATTAAAGGGCAGCAGTGAGCATGCTCAGAATCTCCACCCTGCCCAGCCACAGGCTGAATTTTACAGATATTAAAAATCAATTTCATACAACAGCTCCCTGCACCCTGTTACTTTACAAACTTCTGTGCAGTATACTTAACCAAAAAAGATTGAATTATCCTGTTTCTAAGTGATTAGCTACACTTCTGGAAAGTGAATGTTTAGTTATTTCTGATGTGCAGAATTACATGTCTTTGACTGGCATATGAGATGATGCCATTGATAGAACTCATTTCATTCAGCAGCCAAACTGTGTTTGGATGAAAGTGTGAGTTCCCCACTCGGTTTGCTCTGTCTTATCCTTCTAACCCCTGAACACCAGCTAAAGCTAATCATCATTTTGTTTTAAATGACAACCCCCACGATGAAATGGCTCATTACAAGCTGTCGGTATCTTAAATGTCTAGGCTGGGTCAATCTAAAATAATGAGAGACTGGAGGGGGATAAAATGTCCATTTGACCAAGTAGCTGAGGACTGATTTTCTGATTCCTACATGAATGTTCATTGCTTGTGAGGACTGGTTCTGAATTTGGTTCAGTTGTATATTGGAAAACCTATATGTCTATATCTACTATTCAAGTTATGCAGTGTAAATTTAGGATGGCACGGTGGCACAGTGGTTAGCACTGCTGCCTCATAGCTCCAGGGACGCAGGTTCAATCCTGACCTTGGGTGACTGTCTGTATGGCGTCTGTACATTCTCCCCATGTCTGCTTGGGTTTCCTCTGGGCACTCTAGTTTCCTCCCACAATCCAAAGATGTGCAGGTTAGGAGGATTGGCCAAGCTAAATTGCCCCTTAGTGTCCCCAGATGTGTAGGTTAGACGGATAGGAAATACATGGGATTACAGGAATAGGGTGGGAAGAGGACCCCAGTACAGCACTCTGTCAGTGAGTCTGCCCAGACTCAATGGGCTGAATGGCCTCTTCTACACTGTAGTGAATCCATGATCCTATTGACTCGAAATGCCTTTTGAAAATAACTTAATCTTTCTTTTCTTTTGGGGGTGTGGTGTGGTGGTGTCAGGCATCGATCCCTTCACCTGACTCTGGCAGTGAGGTATTCCTGGAACGATTGGGTAATCATGGGCCAAGTGGTGAAGTGGAGGAGGGTGGACAGAGTTCGACAATGCCCTGCTGCATTATGCCTGCTTACCTTTTTCAGAGACCTCTAATGATTTCCTTATGGACTATTGGTTATGTCTCACAAGGCTGGAACAATTGGGCAAAGCAAGCAGGACATTCACTTTGCCCACTTGCAGACCGATTTCAATCAGTTGGTATTAAGGTTACCGATTTGCATCAGCGAGATGCCGACTGTCTGTTTCAGGCGAGTCCCCTGTACTCCTCAAAGTTGTCAGCCTCCGATTTGGCAGCTAGAACACCTTTTGTCCTCTGCAGCAGAACCTGAGAGCTGCCCCAAGGCCCAAACCTCTCCCTCCCACTGCTAATTTACCACCACCTTTTGGGCGCAACAGTGCTGAACGTTTCCCCGGCTGAGCTTGAACTTCCTCTTCAGCCATGATTTGAGGATTTAAATTTGTGAGGATTATTAGCTCTTTGGCTTTAATTTCACCCATTCACGGATCACCGGGAAACAGGCTGCTGAAGCAGTGCTATGGCTCCCCCATTGTGCCAAATGTGTATTTGCATATCATTGCACCTTTTCTGCAACATGAGAAAGCAGTCAGTTTGGTTCACTCCGACTTTGTGCTGGAGTTTGAATCCAGGCCAATAACTGTGCCCATTGCTGAGGTGATGCAGTTATAGAGCTATGTTATTTCTAACTCATGCGATACCAGGACAAAGGGCCAAGTTTAAATATTGTCAGAGCAAGTCAGAGCGAGCTCATGTTGGCATCTGAATGGTGTCATATGCTGACTTGGCCATGGTTGCAGCTGTTATTTGATCCATTGTTGGGGGAAAAAAAAATTGCATTCTTAATCATTGCCATTCCTGCCCTTGAGTACTACAAACCTACTAACATTCCACTTGAGGACTAGTTATATCTTCGAAAACCAGTTTGTCTACAGTAAGACCATCCTTTTTTTCATTTTCTCATGGAATATGGACATTGTTGGCCAGACCAGTATATATTATCCATTCACAATTGCATTAGAGAAAGTAGTGGTGAGCCACCTTCTTGACAGCAAAGATACTAAGGGATATGGGCCAAAGACAGATTATGGAGTTAGGCCATAGATCAGCCACGATCCTATTGAATGACGGGACAGGATCGATGGACTGAACAGCCTACTCCTGTTCCTCCATCCCAACTTCAGAGAAGGCATGGACCACATCACTAGTGGCAGCAAATGTGACACTGGCCATAATCATTGATGGGTCTGGCTCCTTCCAGGCAGAGGTTGGAAGTGTTTGCAGTATTTCATAGTTTGCTGTGCAGTATTGCATGAGGAAACACCCTCTGTTAACTCATAGCCAACCAGATTTCATTCCCTTTTATTACAGAGAAGCCGGTGGAGTGAGAACAAGGCATCGTACAGAGTGCAAGTGACCACATACATGTTGCTTTGAGAGTACCGCGTGCCAATTCTGCCCTAGGTTGCAACTAGAAGGATTTGACACTCTCAGCATCCAGATAGTATGAGGACATAAGCAGAGAATCAAACTGGTCCATGCCCAATGTCCTGACACCTTCACTCGGCGGCAGTCTGCTGTGCTATTCCCTATCTGTATTTGAACCCAAGGGGTTGTCGCTGGAGGATATCTGTTGACAATATGGCTGAGGACATGGGTGTGCAGTGGCATATGTGCAGCAATGGACCTGCCAAGAACGACCAGCACTCTGTCCTTGATGGGGGGGTTGCACCTGTACCTCTCTGGTTAGCTCCTGCTGCCTCCTGTCATTAGCTGCCTTGTCCTGAAAGAGAGGGGGGAGGTTTTCAGTGAGTGTCATGTAATCCATTCGTCTAACGTGACTGTCATGGTTGAATAGCTGTCAATGTATTTAAGCTGTACGATGTTGATGTGAGGCATGCAGCAGTGCCTTGTGTAAGGGTACAACAGAGTATATGTGGAGCCAGGAATGAGTCCTGACTGATAGAAATTGTTAGCAGATGAGTGATGGCAACATAGGTAATTGAAGAATGGCTGAAGCTTGTGGTATGACCACATAACTGTAAGACGTAAGAGCAAAATTAGGCCATTCGGCTCACTGAGTCTTCACCCCTACTCAATGAGATCATGACTGATGTGATATAATCCTCAACTCCACTTTCTCACCTTATCCCCATATTACTTGATTCCCTTACTGATTAAAAATCTGTCTATCTTTGTCTTGAATTTACTTAATGACCCAGCCACTACAGTCCTCTGCAGTAAAGAATTCCACAGAATTGCTACTCTCTGCAATAAGAAATTCCTCTTCATCTCTGTCTTAAATGAGTGATCCCTTGCTCTAAAAATATCCCCTCTGGTCCTAGACGATTTCACAAGTGGAAACAACCTCTCAGCATTGATCCTGTGAAGCCCTCCTTCTTCTAAACTCTGGTAAGTACAGGCCCAATCTACTCAACCTCTCCTCATAAGGAAATCCCTCCATTCTCCGGATCAACCTAGTGAACCTACTCTGGAATGTCTTCATTGCTAGTATATCTTCCCTTAGATAAGGGAATTGAAACTGTTCACAGTATTCCAGTTATGTTCTAACTAGAGACTTGTATAGTTTTAGCAAAGCTTCCCTATTTTATACTCCATTCCCTTTACAATAATGACCAACATTCCATTTGCAATCATCAGTGAACATCTCCACCTCTGATCTTATATTGGAGGGAAGATCACTGATGATGCAGCTGAAGATGGTTGGGCCTAGGACACTACTCTGAAGAATTCCTGCAGGAAGTCCTCGAAATGAGATCATTGAACTCCAACAATGATAACCATCTTCCTTTGTGCCAGGTATAACTCTAACCAGTGGAGAGTTTCTCCCTGAATCCCATTGACTCCAGTTTGTCAAGGGTTACTTGATGCCATACTTAATCAAATGCTGTCTTGGTGTCAAGAGCAGTCACTTGGAGCTTGCCTCTTGAGTTCAGCTCTTTTGTTCTTGTTTGGACCAAGAGCTGAGTGGCTCTGGCAGAACCCAAAGTGGGTGTCTGTGAGCAGGTCATTGCTGAGTAAGTGCTGGATAGCACTATTGATGTCCCCTTCCACCACTTTGCTGATGATTGACACGACTATACTAAAGACTCATAGTGATTTTCAACAATGATCCAGGTGTGAACTTACATTAGCTCCAATCTGATCTGCAACAAACACTTCCAGGCTGAAAGATGGTCAGTCAAGCCATGACCCAATGTACACCAATGTGATTCCATTTTGACAGAGACTAACATTCTTGGTAATACAAGAAAATTAGCAGTAATTTCCAGCGGGGTGATTATCAAAGTGTGACTGCACTTTGTACCGTACTTAAGCAATTACAGTGCCATCAAACATTGAATTGCGACATCCCTATAATTAAATTTGCAGCTCTTCCCATTGGCATCTTATCTCACCTTCCTCTGTATCTGTGCATTCCTTGTGTAGAGGCTGATTGATGTCTATTGGAGGCAATAAACCCATCACAAAGCTCTGAACAGAGCAGCCAAGCAGTGTGAAAATCTCTTCTCTCTGATGGCTATTATAGTGAGCAGGTTGATACAGAGGGGAATGTACCTATCAGGGATATACCAATCTGAGGGTAACATTATGAGGACAAGTTGCATAAAATTGTCTTGTAATCCATTGAGTATGCAAGAGGAGTGATCTGATCGAGGAGTTCAAAATGTTAAAAAAAATACATTTATTAGGATAGATACAGAAAAACTAGTTCTTCTGGAGGGGGAATCAAGAACATATAATCTCAAAATTAGATCTAGACTATTCAAGAGCAAAATCAGGAAACATGCCTTCACAAATTGTCTGAAAGAAATGTAGAACTCACTCCCAAAAAGGCAATGAATGCTGGGATAGTAATTAATTTCCAGGCTGAGATTTATAGATTTTTTTTGTTATGTAGAGGAGTTTAAATGGAATTGAGCTGCTAATCAAATATTGGAGCAGAAACGAGGGGATGAATGGCCTACTCCTTGTCAAAATGTTCCTACATTCCTACATATGCATCCAGGAATGATATTGGATAAGACAGGCAAACGGGAAATGCATGTTGGTTAAGTGTTTGTAAGAAACTTGCATATTCCTTACTGAGATAATGAGAAAAATTGCAAACGGAGCAAACAGCTTAACACAAAAGTCCATCAGCATGTTAAAATCAGTTTAAAATTTCTGTCGAGATTCTTCAACAGAGTAGGCCCATTCAGGCTGAAGAAGTCCCATGATAGGAGTGGCCGAAACAAAGAAAGGAGGGGGTTAAAATGGAGAGGGATCAAGCGGATGCAACAACGAAGTAGGAAAACTTCCACTAAAATAGCGGACACTGGATTTTCACACAAACATACTAAGTGCTCTCAGGAAATCTGTTCATCGGCAACGTTAATGGAAATGCTAACTTATTCATAGGGGGGAGTGCAACGAAGGTTTACAAGGTTCATTCCTGGGATGATAGTTCTGTCACAGAGGAGAGATTAAGTTGGTTAGGATTGTAGATTCATTGGAATTCAGAAGAATGAGAGGAGATTTCATAGAAACGTATAAAATTGAAACAGTTTTATACAGGGTAGATTCAGTAAGAATGTTCCGATGGAGGGGAGTCCAGAACTAGGGGTCATAGTTTGAAGATAAGGGGTAAAGTGATTAGGACTGAGATGAGGAGAAATGTCTTCACTCAGAGTGGTGAACGTGTGGAATTCACTACCACAGAAAGTAATTGAGACCAAAACTTTGTGTGATTTCAAGAAGAAATTAGATATAGCTCTTGGGGCTAAAGAGATCTAGGGATGTTGGGGGGAAGGTGGGAATCAGGATATTGCTCAGCCATGATCAAAATGAATGGCAGAGCAGGCACAAAGGACTGAATGGCCTTCTCCTACATGTTTCTGTATATGAATTCAAACATCCTAATTTTATATATCAAACTATTAGTATTTTTGAACCTTTGACCTCTACCTACAGCAATTTCATTGATTTCCTTTGGTCAATGCTATGTTCTGTGCACATAAATCACAGCTGAATTCTCCAGTCTTATCAGCCCTGCCAGCAAGAATGTAGAATTTGGCACATAGCCAAAACTCCATTCACTGCAGCGGGACTGGAGAATCCCAAGCCACAGGCGAGGTCAGAGAATTCCAACCCACAAATCGGTTCCTCTGAATCTACTGGACAGCAAAATGACTGAGTACCTCTACCAACCTTTGAAACACTGGTATTTGCTCGGTCTAACTTCTTTCTACCTTGTTGTCTGGGATAGCTGTAGAATTCTCCAAGAGGGGGAAAGAGTTAAAATGAACATGAATCCAGGTATTGTGATTTGCGAAAATCTCATGTCCCTTCTTTACTCCTGGGTACCTAAACTATGAGGTCAGAAAAGGGCTAGATTGATGTGGACTGTCAACGGTTATCCAGCTGGACTGATGAGAAGTTTCCAATAGCTGCCAGCTTCCCCTGATGTGCACTGTGAATCTCACCAGTCTTTACTGACAGGCACTGCCAACTGTGACCAACTAATGTTGATGGCTACTCTCAGCCTTTGCCAGCCTAGAGCAACAAGCTCTACAAGTAAAAGCCAGCCTGGACTGATGTGCAATGATTCCCTGCCAGTCTGGACTGGTCTGCGCTGTGATGGGCTGCCAGGACACTGAAAACAGCTACCGGTCCCGACTTTGGGAATGACTGCCGATGCGAAAGAGTGGCCAATGCCAACAACATGCCTCCCGCACTGGACATTATCAGCAGCCACTGACTTTTACATTTGGCATTCACTGCGAGTCTCTGGCATCCTTCGCATGATAGGTACTGAATGGCTGCCAGTCTGGAAATGAATGCCAGTTTGGGCTTAAGGGACTGCCAGCGGCCACCACCCTTTATTGATGGGCAATGGCTTCATGCCAGCCCAAACTAATGTGCACCGCAAATATTTGTTGCTATGGGCGGAAGGACCTGGGAAGGGATTGACACTGCGAAGAGCTACCTGTATCCAAAGATGGACACAAGCAGTATCTGGCAGATCGGACTGGTTGGCACAGGCAGCACCTGCAGTCCAAACTTATGGGCACCTTATACTGCTAGTTGTCTGAAACATTGGGCTCTGTGGACAGTTGTCAGTCTATTTAGCTGGCCACTGATAACTGCAGCAGAATACAATGCCTATCTGTGATTAGCGAAAGGAATTAAAACCCCAGTTTCGCTCGTTCATTCTGAAAAGAGACCACAGGAAGGGCGGTAAATCTACTGATCACCTGAGGTGAAGCTTCCACATGTCGAAAGGCACTGTTGCTTTTGTAATGGGGTGAGCGGAGGGACTCCTTGCTGACTTTGTCATACACATTACCGTGTTCGTTTTAGTATGTGTTTCACAATGTAAGTACACCTTGTGTACAAAAGAAAGCCATAAATATGATGTGCTTTTGTGTTTTTGAGAACAGCTGAAAAGGACCTGTCTATGTTTTATCTAAAAGGGGACACGCATCACAAGCCCGGAACAAATGCTTTTTGTGGCTGTTTTCTTCCCTTCCTTTCTTTGTAGCCACTGATTCCTCAGGTGCTTCTTTATTCCCTGGACAGAACTCATTGTGTTCACTGCTTGTTGCAATATCGAATTTTCTCAGGATGAAGGACAAACGAGGCCAACCTGCAAGACTTGGAGCAGAATCTTCCTCTTTGTAACAATGGTGACAGAGACCTCTGCCCACCCCTTGCCTGCTTCCTGATCCCTGCCAATTTCCTAGGCTCAGGCTCTCCATCACAACAGAGTCAGGCACCCAGAGATTGCAGTAGCAGTGTTGCTGCACTACACGTTGGCCATCAATACTAATCCAAGAACTAAAGTTTAAAAGAAAACAGCTCCCTTTGAATTTGCTGTTTTGACTGAGTCAATCATATTGTAATTGGCAAGGCAGCCTTTGCAAATTTAATAGCCCCTGAGCTCATGGCCCATTGCAACAGTGATCGTTAGAAATGCACCGATGTTCCGAATGGCCAGTGTTGTGAAGCTGAAAGTGACAGCAGAATACAATATATTTTCTCATCATTTTTATTTTATTCTGAGATCACCGCCCACCCCACCTGGTCTGCAGACTTCATCCCTTGCTAGTCAACACCTCCATAGAGCACCTACCCTGTCAATCAGCCCCTGTGCAGAGCTCCCCGCCTTGCTTCTCCATCTTGCAGAGCTCTCCAACCCCCCCATCCCTGCAGAGCTCTCTTTGACCATCCCCTCATCATTGTCCCAACACCACTCAGGCCCCACCCCCTTCAGGCTCCACCCTCCCTTGGCACAGCCCTGGCACAGAGTGCCTGGTGGACAGTGCCAGGCTGACACTGCCTCACGGACACCGTCCAGCCATGCCTGTGACCACCCAGGGACTTCAATGTCCTAAGACTCCCTCTCCCCCACCACTGGCAAGGGGAGGGGGGGTTCGCAGGGTGGTGGTGGTGGCGGGTGGGGGTTTGGGGGGGCGGTGTGGAGAGCTCTGCAAGGTGGAGAGGCTGGTCCCCATGGATGGGATATCTGGGAGGCAGGAAGCGGTATTTCATTGATATTTAAATTGGATTCACGCCTGGCGCAAAAGTCTTGTGTGCAATCTTCCGAGTCCACTGCACCAATCAACTGCACAGCGGACCGAATGATCACGCCCATTGTATGCCTGATGTGAAATCTCAAAAGTGACCTCAGAGACGGAGAGCTGATGGTATGATTCCCTGCACAGTTCCCCTCTTCTGCAATAATGGAGCCAGTGAGGCTATTCAGTCGCTCAGTTCCTGAGATGACACTCATTTGAAGAAAATAATTTAAGCCGGGAGGGGAGGGGCTTTGAGGTTGTAGTTGGCGAACCAGAGCTTCTTACCTCCACGCTCTGGACCCAGAGACATAAAATTAAAAGAAACATCCCTGATTCCTGGCTGCAGTATTGCGTTATGAATTGAGTTTTATAAATCAACCTAATTTACAGTGACTATAGATCAAAAGCAATCTCTAATTTAGTGTGAATTAGCGATCAATTGGGAAATTGGCACATCGTTTCTGAGGCCCTTTTGAGATTGGAATAGAATTGAAGACACTTTGTGAACTGAATATGTCAACTGTGGCTGCATTCTCACCTCTTGGGTCAGAAGGCTTTGGGTTCAAACTCCACTCCTGAGCGTTGGCATATGATACTGGCATGGCAGTGCAGAACTGAGGGTGTGCTACATTGCCTAAAATACTTCATCTTTTAGAAAAGATATTAGTCCAGGTCTCAGATGTCCACCCAGTTGGGCATAAATGATCACAATGCACTAATTGGAGAAGAGCAGAGGAGCTTCTCTTGTGCCAGTATCAGATGATTTGGTCTTTTATTTCATTGCTTGTAGCGGGAGTATGCTGTGTGCAAATTAGCTGCCACATTTCCAACACTTCAAAAATACTGCATTGGTCACAAAGCACCTTGGGACATCTAAGATGTTATAAGTGCAAGGCTTTCTTTCTGCTTTGCTCTGTATCTGATTATCCAGTGCTTTAACGAGGAGTGATTGATGCAGAAGTTTCACTTTGCAGCTAATCGTGTGTGATAGGTGAAATACTGTGCTTGAAATGTTCACTTTTTTTATTGTTTTGACATTCATTCGGTGACATTTTCTGAGTCACTGGGTGTGGCAAACAAGAGAAAAACAATAACAGCAGTAAAAGGTTTAATTTAAAGAAGGTGCATCCTGGAAAGACTGTCAGATTATTCCAGTAAGAAGAGTTTCCACATAAAAGTGCTGATATTTAGACAACAACAGAAGGCTCTTTAGTAAAACAAAGTGTGATCACTACTTTTGTTCATGGAATCTTAGAACCCTGACAGTGCAAAAGAGGCCATTCAGCCCATTGAGTCTGCACCGACAGTCTGACAGGGTATCTTACACAGACCTTACCACCGTAACTCGGCACAATTCCCATGGCTAATCCACCTAACCTGCACATCTTTGGATTGCTTGGTATTGTTTTGTAGCAGTTTTTCTTGAAACCGTGTACTTTGTATCTTAGTTGCTGTAGGAAGCAATAAAGTAATTTTAACACAATTTATTTAATTTCTATGACATTTGGTCTGATGAAAAATGGTATTTTCTGACAGTTCACTTATTCACTAACAATGATGTTGTCCTGGTCCCTGCTGACATCATTTGTGTGGTAAATAAATGTTATTTTCGACTGCCCCTGGCCATACCTAACAGGGAGGGAGGGAGAAAGACAGAGAACATGTCAGTGTGCTGAAAATAAAAGGAAACACACCTTTCTTGTCTTAGCCTTCACCCTGTAATCTTGTTACAACTGCTAACACTGGAACAGGACTGGCCCTTGGTCCTGAATGGAAAATATTCCGTTCTCTAACACCCCCACACAAAAGGTAAAAATAAAGTTCTGAGATTCGCCAGTCATGATGTTGAGGCAGATTCACGATCTGAGGGGACCTGCAGAATTTCCTGTCCACTATGACCCAGATAGGCCTCAGCAGAACCTGGATTGAGAGTTGGTAAGGCCTGTAAAAGGACAATGGCCTTTACTAGAGAGGAGGGGACACTGGCCAGAAATGTAATACCCTGCCTGCCACAGGGGTGGGGGAGGTGGGGTGAGGGACAGACCATGGAAAGGTCTTGCTCATTCCAAAACCGTAAAATCCCACCCATTGGTCTACTCTGAGGAGACGCAAGGACTGAGTTGGGTGTCAACCTTTTTCTGATTGTTTTATTCATGCTGATATCTGTGGACAATTGGACAGTTTGTCTGCGCCTGCTTTGCTTTGAGACTAAATTATGTTGCAAGGCACTACATCCCTCAACTGCCGAGGCAAATTTCCGCATCCCCCAGATATGAAATAGGGTATCTGAGACATTGGGCAAAGTTGGTAAAGTTCTTCTCCACCACACTGTCAGTAATTTTGAAGCTGTTAGTAGGTAAATGATGTAATTATAAGGTAGGTGGCCTGAAGTAATGAGCTCAGAGTGCTTTGGGCACAGCCATAAAACACGGCAGAAAAACGTCACCAACAATTAAATGGAGCAAAAGGAAATGATATATGACACCCAGTGGTGCCGCTGCATGGTAGATTGAGTTAAAGTGTAACATCCATGATTTATCTACAGGATTACACACGAGCAGTTTAATAATCAATTAATGATATGTAAACAGTAAATTTGTACCAAGTGAGTCTGGTCGCCACATTACAGGAAGGATGTGGAGGCTTTGGAGAGGGTGCAGAAGAGGTTTATCCAAATGCTGCCTAGATTAGAGGGTATGAGCTATAAGGAAAGGCTAGAGAAACTAGGGTTGTTTTCTCTGGAATGGCTGAGGGGAGACCTGATCGAAGTCTATAAAATTATGAGAGGCATACATAGAGTTCCCAAAGTTGAAATGTCTAACACTAGCGGCCATGCACTTAGGATTTGGGGTGGCATGGTGGCTTAATGGTTAGCACTGCTGCCTCACAGTGCCAGGGACCTGGGTTCAATTCCAGCCTTGGGTCACTGTCTGTGTGGAGTTTGCACATTCTCCCGTGTCTGCGTGGGTTTCCTCTGGGTGCTCTAGTTTCTTCCCACAGTCCAAAGATGTACACGTTAGGTTTATTGGCCATGCTAAATTAACCCTAGTGTCAGGGGGATTAATAGGGTAAATGTGTGGGGTGACAGGAATAGGGCCTGAGTGGGATCATGGTCGGTGCAGACTCAATGGGCTGAATGGCCTCCTTCTGCACTATTGGGATTCTAAGATGAGAGAAAGAATGTTTAGAGTGGTAGGTGTCTGCAACACAGTGCTAGGGGTGGTGTTGCAGGCAGATATGATAGGGCTGTTGAAGAGGAATATGGACCAGGGGCAGGCTGAAGGGATTAGTTTAGTTTGGCATTTGCACAACATTGTGGGCTGAAGGGCCTGTTCCTGTGCTGTATTTTTTCAATGTTCTATAACAGTATTTTAAAATTAACACTGATATAAAAAAAGACAGAGAAATTGTATCAGTCGTGGCTCAGTTGTAGCAGTCTTTGTTTGAGAAGGGTAGCAAGGAAAAGCATGGGAACTACAGGCTGGTAAGCCTCATATGGTGGGTAAGTTGTTAGAAGGTATTTTGAGGTACAGGATCTACAGGCATTTAGAGATGCAAGGACTGATTAGGGGCAGTCAGCATAGCTTTGTGAGTGGAAAATCATGTCTCACAAATTTGATTGAGTTATTTCAAGGAGTAACCAAAAAAGTAGATGAGGACAGTGCAGTTAATGTTGAGTCAGAAGATTGTGGGTTAAGTCCTGCTCCAGAGATTTTGCACAAAGTCTAGGCTGACACTTTAGTGTAGTGCTGAGGGAGTGCTGCATGTTGGGAGACAACCTCTTTCAGGTGAGGCACCATCTACTTTCTCAGATGATGTAAAAGATCCCATGACACTATTTGAAAGAAGAGGTGGGACGTTCTCCCTGGTCTCTTGGCTAATATTTACCCTTCGTCCAACATCTGAAAACAGCATTGCTAATTGGACGATTGTGCTTTGTGTAAATTGGATGCTGCATTTCCTGCACTAACAATTGTGACTGTTCTTCAGAGACAGTTCCTCATTAGTTGTAAAGCACTGTAGGATGTCCCAGGGATCATGAAAGGTACTATGTAAATACAATCCTTTCTGTTACTCGGGATTGATCCATTTAAATTAGGTTTAAGGTGAGAGGGGAGAGATATAAAAAGTCTAGAGGGGTGAGTGTCTGGAACAAGTTGTCAGAGGTAGTAGTTGAGGCAGGTACAATTTTGTCTTTTAAAAAGCGTTTAGACTGTTACATGGGTAACATGGATATAGAATGAAAGAGTTCCCTCTCTGGACCTTTTTGTATCTCTCCCTTCTCACCTTAAATCTATGCCCTCTAGTTTTAGACTCCCCCTACATTTGGGAAAAGGTATTGACTATCTAGCAGACCTATGCCCCTCATTATTTTATAGACCTCGGTAAGATCACCCCCAAGCCTCCTTCACTCCAGAGAAAAAAGTCCCAGTCTATCCAACCTCTCCTTATAATTCAAACCATCAAGTCTGAGTAGTATCCTAGTAAATCTTTTCTGCGTTCTTTCTAGTTAAATAATATCCTTTCTATAATAGGGTGCCCAGAACTGTATTCATAGAATCATAGAAACCCTACAGTGCAGAAAGAGGCCATTTGGCCCATCGAGTCTCCACTGACCACAATCCCACCCAGGCCCTACCCCCGTATCCCTACATATTTACCCACTAACCTACGCATCTCAGGACACTAAGGAGCGATTTAGCATGGCCAATCAATCTAACCTGCACATCTCTGGACTGTGGGAGGAAACTGCAGCACCCGGACGAAATCCACGCAAACATAAGAAGAATGTGCAAACTCCATACGGACAGTGGCCCAAGCCAAGAATCAAACCTAGGACCCTAGAGCTTGAAGCAGCAATGCTAACCACTGTGCTACCATACCACCCAAGTGTGGCCTTACCAATGTCTTGTACAACTTCAACAAGACATTCCAACTCCTGTATTCAATGCTCTGACCAATGAAACCAAGCATGCAGAATGACTTCTTCACACTCTGTCCACCTGTGACTCCACGTTCAAGGAGTTATGAACCTGTACTCCTAGATCTCTTTGTTCTATAACTGTCCCCACTTCCCTACCATTAATCGACCAAAATGCATCACCTTGCATTTATTTAAATTAAACTCCATCTGCCATTCATCAACCCACTGCCCCAATTGATCAAGATCCTAGATAACCAGCTTCACTGTCCACTATGGCCTAAAATCTTGGTGTTATCTGCAAACTTACTAACTATGCCGACTAAATTTGCAAGCAAATCATTAATATAAATGACAAATAACAGTGGACCCAGCCCCAATCCCTGAGGTACACCACTGATCACAGGCCTCCAGTTTGAAAACAACTTCTATAGCTGCCGTCTTTCTTCTGTCTTCAAGCCAATTTTGTATCCATTTGGCTACCTCACCCTGGATCCCATGAGATTTAACCTTATGCAACAACTTACCATGTGGTACCTTGTCAAAGGCCTTGCTAAAGTCCATGTAGGCAACATTAACTGCACTGTCCTCATCTACCTTTTTGGTTACTCCTTGAAAAAACTCAATCAAATTTGTGAGACATGATTTTCTGCTCACAAAGCCATGCTGACTGCCCCTAATCAGTCCTTGCATCTCTAAAGGCCTGTAGATCCTGTATCTCAAAATACCTTCTAACAACTTACCCACTATAGATGTGAGGCTTACCAGCCTGTAGTTCTCACGCTTTTCCTTGCAGCCCTTCTCAAACAAAGCCACCCTCCAACCTTCAGGCACTTCACCTGTGACTATTGATGACTCAAGTATCTCTGTTAGGGGACCCTCAATTTCGTCCCTAGCCTCCCACAGTGTCCTAGGATATACTTCATCGAGTCCCAGGGATTTATTTACTTTGATGCACTTTAAGACTACTGGCATCTCTTTCTCTGTTATATGTACACTCCTCAACACATCACTATTTTTTCCCCAAGTTCCCTAACATTCATGATTTTCTCAACAGTGAATACTGATGAGAAATATTCATTTAGGATCTCACCCATCTCTTGTAGATCCGCACATAGATGACCTTGTTGATCCTTAAGAGGTCCTACTCTCTCCCTACTTACTCTTTTGCCCTTTATATATTTGCAGAAGTTCTTTGGATTCTCCTTTGCCTTATCTGCCAAAACAATCTCCTGTCCCCTTTTTGCCCTCCTTTTTTCTCTCTTAACTCTACTCCCACACCCTCTATACTCTTCAAGGGATCCACTTGATCCCAGCTGCCTATATACGTCATATGCCTCCTTCTCTTCCAGACTAGGGCCTCAGTATCCTGAGTCATCCAGGGTTCCTTACTTCTATCAGCCTTGCCCTTCATTCATTCTAAGAGTAATGTGCTTACCCTGAACCCTGGTTAACACATTTTTAAGAACGTCCTACTTACCAGACATCCCTTTGCCCTCCCACAGGTTCCCCCAATTAATTGCTGAAAGTTCCTGCCTGATACCATTAAAATTGGCCTTGCCCCAATTTAGAATTTTAACTTTTGGGCCAGACCTATCATTCTCCAAAGCTATCTTAAACCTAATAAAATTATGGTCACTGGTTCCAAAGTGATTTCTCACTAGCATTTCTGTCACCTGCCCTTGCTTATTTTGCAAGAGGAGGTCAAGTTTTGCCCCCACTCTAGTCGGCCAATCCACATACTGAATGAGAAATTCCTCCTGAATACACTCAACAAATTTCTCCCCGTCCAACCTTCTAATACTATGGCTGTCCCAGTCAATGTTGGGAAAGTTAAAATCCCCTACTACTACCATCCTATTTTTCTTGGAGCAATCTGTAATCTCCTTATATATTTGCTTGTCAATTTTCCGCTGTCTGTTTGGGGGCCTATAGTGCAACCCTATCAAAGTGATTTCCCCCTTTTTATCTCTCAGTTCTACCTATATAGACTCAATGGGCGAACCCTCGGATATATCTCCTCTCAGTACTGCCGTGATATTTTCCTTAATCAAAAGTGCAATTCCCCCTCCTCTCTTACCTCTTCTTCTATCTTTCTTATAGCACCTGTACCCTGGAACGTTGAGCTACCAGTCCTGTACTTTCCTTAGCCATGTTTCAGTAATTGATATAATATCCCAGTCCCACACAGCCACCCATGCCCAGAATTCATCTGCCTTGCCCCTCAGTCCTCTTGCATTGAAATAAATGCAGATTAATTTGGACTTCCCTTCCTATCTGTCTTGCTTTTGCCTGATCTGTCTAGTACTTGGATTACTGACACTGCCTTTACTATTTAATTTGCTCTCTTTAACTTCTGTGCTGTCCTCATCTTTCTCTTCTGTCTCCCTACTGCTTTGGGTCCCACTCCCCCACCTTGCCAAACGAGTTTAAACCCTCGTATACTAAACTGCCCCTCAGTGTACCTAAACAAGTGCACTGGAGTGCGGCGACTTGGGGATTTTCACAGCAGCTTCATTGCAGTGTTAACGTAAGCCTACCTATGACACTAGAGTAGGTGCCAGAGAGGTCCCAGTACCCATGGACCATATCCTAGTAATAGGCAGTGCCCCCATGTGAGAGAATTGAAGGGGAAAAAGTTGACTTGTTTCAGGGAGGATTTAACCATTAGGGGAGTATTCCAGCCATGCACTGTGCAAGAATGTTTTAGCGCAAGATGAGATTGGCGTCTGGAAATGGAAATCAGAGCCAGCCCGTTGACTGAAGCAGATTTCCAAATGGAATGAAGGTGATGAAATTGATAGCCCTGGTTCCAGCAGGCCCCATCAAAGAGCTGTTTACTGGCTGCCATGATGTTTTTATTTCATGTTTGAAAACAGATTTCCCCTGATTTCTTTGCAATTGGATGTGGTGCTTGTTCACATTAACCCTTTGATCGAAGACTTAGCTTCCTCAGAGCAAATGGAACAGGTTTTTTCATTTTAGCTTTGTTGCTGGCTGCTGCACTTTTATTACTGAATAATTCGTAACCCAATCCTCGGCAGGCCTGTGGGGTTTGGAGGGGTGGAGGTCGAGGTGGGGTGGGGGGTGCGCAGGTGGTTGGTAGCGGAGAAGTCAAAGTGGCAGGGTACGTTGTTGGGGGGAAGGTGGAGGGAGAGTTGAAAGTTGCCCTCTGTGATTTTGAACACTGAGAAACAGGCAGCGCAGACATTCTTGCCGTGTGACAGACATTTGTGTTCAACAGCTGGAAGTGATTCAGTTTAACTCTACGGAGAAAAGTGAATTGAAAGGTGCTGGAGGGATCAATAAGGGCAGGAGGTTCTTTCCAAGGATGGAAAAGAAAGACAGACATTGGAGTTTTCAAATGAGATAATGGAAAGTAACAGGTTGCCAACTTCAGTTTGGCTTTTGCAGAATTGGAGGGGGTGCAGGGTGGGGTGGTGCTGGGTCAGGGAGATTTCTTTTTAAGCTTTAATGCCTTTCGTACTCCAGATATTTCAACCACAGTGTTTTAGATTAACCTCATGGATAAGTCTTAGCTACTTCCAAGGATCTCTGTGGTGCTAATATCTAGGTACGTTTCTGGGATCAACAAAATGGAGCATGGTGCTTCTTCCTGATTGCTTGCATTCCTGTTTTCCTATGAATTGAACATTTGTCCCTGAGTTGTCATAGTGGCAGTGCTCCCACCAAAAAGCAGCAGAAGTTCAGAAGTTAAGCATAGGTCCAAATATCAAGAAAATTTATGAAACAAAAATTGAACAGTTGAATGTAAGACGGCAATACTGTTCATATGTTTATTCATGGCCCACATATGAAGTACCACATCAAATGAAAACTTTGCAATCTGTGCGCTTATCTCTTATGTACAATTTTTCGTTGGTGATCTCTTGATTTCCCACTGCAACTTCAGGTGATGATCCCAAGATATTCATAGATATGGAAGGTCACTAGTCCCATGTATCCAAATGGAATGACCCCCTTTGTCGCATCTAATTGTCCTTGGTACCCACTAACTGCTCCGTTACTCTGTACGTTATATATCCATAAAGTTTTTCAAAGTATGAAGTTTATTTATTAATGTCACAAGTAGGCATACATTAACACTGCAATGAAGTTACTATGAAAATCCCTGAGTCACCACGCTCTAGTGCCTGCTCTGGTACACTGAGGGAGAATTTAGCGTGGCAAATGCACCTAACCAGCACGTCTTTCAGACTGTGGGAGGAAACTGGGCCGTCCAGAGGAAACCCCGCAGGCACAGGGAAAACATGTAGACTCTACACAGACAGTGACCCAAGATGGGAATCGAACCCGGGTCCCTGGTGCTGTTAGGCAGCTAACAACTGTGCCCCTGTGACACCCCAAAGTCACCACTCCTCTCATCTTATTCTCACTTTTAATTTAAAGTAATATTTCAGATTAATATTTCCCAAACCATTTACTATCTTAAATTACATCTATAAGATTATCAAATAAGTTGCACATTTCCTAGACTGAAAAGTTTGAAAGTCTTTCTTTATCATTCAGAACCCCTGAGAGTTGACGTCAGTCTTGCAATTTTTCTCAATACTGCCTTCAGCTGTCAAGAGTCTCCTGGGTGCAGGAAAGAGGGTTAACTTGACCTGCCGTTGAAGTTAGAAGCAGATGCTGGGTTGGATGGCTTCTCAAGGAAAACTTAGGCCTTCCCTTGGTGTGGAACGCTTCACTGCTTGCCGCCTTCACTTTCTTGATTACAAGAATCCAGCAAGACCCCATTCGAGCCCAGTCCCAACATTTATCTCCTCTCTGCCGGCCACCTCTCAACAGGAGTCATCCAGTGGGAAATATGTGAGGACTGGCTGTTATGGTCAACTGTGCCTCATCCTGCCATGAGCAAATGGGAAATGAACTTGCCAACGTGGTTTCTTGAAGATTATTTACAGAACGGTTGGGAAGTTGGCAGAATTAGATGGGGGTAAGTACGTCATCCTTTTTCACTGCCACGTGTAATCCCCACTTCAGCCAGGCGGCAAGGGAGTTAAAATTGAGGCCATTGTGTCAATTAATGTTGTTCCGATGCTTATTTATTTGTTTTAATTCACTGGCTTTAATCATGAAATGAAAGTTTTCTGGCAAGTTTGAGACAATTAGACTTGACGTTTAAAAGTGGAACAAATCAACTTGGCCACCTCTGAATTCTGAGAGTTGATTTATCATCGGGGTCTGCTGTATTTAATCAGATAGGGAAACAATGGAGTGGAGATTAGTCAGCTTCACTTTTTGTTGTCTTAAATATGTTTGGTCGCTAGGGCAAAGCCAATAGACATTTGGCTCCAGTTGTGAACTGTTTGCCATAATTGGAGCCTGAAAACATACCCTTCAGTGCCTTCCTCGCTCGACGTCTGCTGTACACTTGGTGTAGCAAGCAAAACACAGGAAAACATAGGAAAACAGTCCCTGAGTCCAAGCTGTGGTGTTTTGACTGGAAAATCTGAGTGGAAGCAGAGTTTGGATCTTTAGCTCAGGTAACTAGGGCTAGCTTCCAATGGCTGCTGGCCTGTACACATGTACATAAACTTGCACACAAGCGCACACATGCGCGCGCACACACATTTTTGAACACGCTCGTGTATTCTCGTGGCCAAACGCGAAATGCACACACAAAAATACACACTCAGGCACACTCAGAAAAAGAAACGCACTCTGTTCTGTATTCAGAACTGGGACGCTAGGTAATAGGTCAGACTCGTGAGTCAACAAACAGACTTGACAGCTCAGCTTAAAAATTGGCTCCCAACTTAATTCTTAAGGGAACAGAAAGCCAAGTGAAATTTAAAGGGGCATTTTCTTCACACGGAAAGAAACAGGAACATCTCTTTCATACAGAAAGGTGATTCTCAATGCATTATCAATCCGTGTTGATCAAGATGCTTGAAGTGCACAGCGGGTCTGGCAAACAGGTAAATGAGATAGATGAATTAGTGTTTTGGTGGACATCCTTCATCTGAATGTTATTACGGGGGTCATTTGGGCAGCAGACTCAGAAGGGCCTTGCATTTTTGCTGCAATGTTGAAGGTCAGGCTCTTGTGAGAAACACTTATGCGAGTGAATTGCTGGATAATGGAGCCCCCCCGTTCCCCCCCACCCCCACCCCCACCCCCACCCAACCACCCCCTCCATGGAACTGCCCTGTATCAGAAAGCTACACCTTCAGGAAGGGAGAAGATTTGTGGAGGTGGGGGGAGGGGAAGAGAAACCCAAAAGAAAGTGGAAATTATAAATCCCACGCTATGGCCTGAGTGCATACGAATCTTTTTGTGTTGTTTGCTTAATCCCCATGAAACACGTCGTGCCAGCCTATTTAATCAGTATCCCTGATCTTATTTGAAAACTTTCTTTTTACCACCCTCTTATGGGACCCTTAATCTGCGTTAATTATGAATTAAGATGTAATTAGTGTTTCTATCACCAGTATTTCTATCTTGCATAAACCACTTACAGCAAGACTGTTTGATCTAGCCATGTTAAAGGGTCAGTGTCATCATCATCAACTAAATCTTAGGAAAGGGAATGGCTGGGGTTTACAGTGGTTGGCATAAAAGGCCAGTATGTTAATGGCTAGTGCGCCTGTCAGTGATTGGAGTATTGAAGCAGTACTGGCAGACAAGCTAAAATTTATGGAATGGCAATGTCCACGTCGTATTATCGCTAGACTATTCATCTAGAAACTCAGCTAGTGTTCTGAAGACCCGGGTTCGAATCCTACCAAGGCAGATGGTGGAATTTGAATTCAATAAAAAATATCTGGAAAGAAGAATCTGCTGATGACCATCGTCGATTTGTCAGGAAAACCCATCTAGTTCACTCATGCCTTTGCGGAGTCTGCATGTTCTCCCCATGTCTGCATAGATTTCCCCTGGGTGCTCCAGTTCCCTTCCAACGATGCGCTGGTTAGATGCATTGGCCAAGCTAAATTCTCCCTCAATGTACCCAAACAGGTGCCGGAGTGTGGACAGTGGGGGATTTTCACAGTCACTTCTTTGCAGTGTTAATGTAAGCCTACTTGTGACAATAATAAATAAACAATATTAATGTTCTTTTGGGAAGGGAATCTGCCATCCTTACCAGTTCTGGCCTACATGTGACTCCAGAGCCACAGTAATGTGGTTGACTCTCAATTGCCCTCGGGCAACCAGTGATGGGCAATAAATGCCGGCCAGCCAGTGATGCCCATGTCTCACGAATGAATTAAAAAAACTTTCAAAATCTGCCCAGCTGAGACAAGCTTCTGGGTCCACAACGCCAAAGACACCATCCATCCTGATGTATATCTCAAAAGGAATTCTCATGAGCTTGACATTGGGCCAAATTTTCTGGGTAACTCAAAATCTGGTGAGGAAGGCCAGGAAGACTATTGTGCACCTCAGTCCTCCAATAACAAATTAACACTCAATATTGCTGGAAACTAATTGAAATATCCATGGAAAGTATACTTGGGTGCAGCCAACAACTTCTGTAAGGGGACGGAGACTGTGTTCCCCAACTGTTCATTATTGGAGACCATTGCTACGCAAGAGGATGATCTCCCCACCCATTAATAAACAAAACTGCTACTTTGTATGTTTGGGAGAGACTGTAAAATCTTAAAGACACTGTGGATCGGCAATAAATGCTGTTCTAGCCAGTGACGCCTACATCCCATAAATGAATTATTACAAGTTCATATGATACTCCATGCAGGTATAAATGATAACAAATACAATTTTTTATATACACAGGTTCCAGAGCATTCCCTCTTCTTGCATGCATGACATCAAACCAAAGTTGGGACTTCATTTGGTCGATTTCAATAGAATTTACAACAAAAAAACATATGCAGCAATCAGAAAATTCAATCCATAACAAATGATACAAGATAAACTGCAAAGTCAATACAATCATCCCAGGTAAACAAGCTTACAAGTAGGAGCTTAGTCCAAACTAAACTGCATGTCGACATCAGAACCATATTCCAGTGCATGTAGCTCTACTACAACAAAGTTAGCAAGCATTGGATCAAAACTAATATATTCTTTTTGTTATTTTGGAATGGTAATAACCAAGGAAATTGTAGTCTCCAAGGCTGTGCAAATACTCAGAAATCATCCATGGTGGATGCCTATTTGCAATGCCAATTACTTTCTTTAATTTTAATTTTGATTTTGATTTAACTTGATTTATTATTGTCACATGTATTAGTATACAGTGAAAAGTATCGTTTCGTGCATGCTTTTCAGACAAAGCATACCATCCATGGAAAAGGAAAGGAGAGAGTGGCAGGATGTTATGTTACAGTTATAGCTAGGGCGTAGAGAAAGATCAACTTAATGCAAGGTAGGCTCATTCAAAAGTCTGATGGCCACAGGGAAGAAGCTGTGTTCGAGTTGGTTGGTTGGTGACCTCACACGTTTGTATCTTTTTCCCGATGGAAGGAGATGGAAGGGAGAATGTTTGGGGTGCGTGGGACCCTCAATTATGCTGGCTGCTTTTCCGAGGCCGCAGGAAATGTAGACATTATCATTCAGAAAGGTTCATGTTAATATAACGGGGCCTCCAACAACAAGTGATGATGGTGGGGGAGAGGACCCAGCTCGGGAATTGGTCAGCCACTGCTGGCTCCTTCCTGCATGGAGCAGTGATTTTGACATCCTGGGGGGCAGACCAGAGTTGAGGGAGAAGGCAGCATGGACAAGGCTTGGATTTGTATATTGTAGACTGGCAGGTGCCAAGGGCAGTTGAAGCCCCTGGCGTTGGTTAAGGAGCTTGGAGGGAAGGTAGTTACTTAGTCAGACTTGGACCTCTGAGTCTGAATGGTCTCATGGGGAGAGAGATGGAGGGAAGCGGGACTGCAGCCAAAAGATGAGCAGCAGAACAAGACCAGTGAGTCACTGCGTTGAGGAATCAAGGCCCCGATTAGGATAAAGACCTGGAGCAGTAACGGTGCATATTGTCTGTATATAGTTTATTCCTTGATGTTATACTTTTCTTTTGAAGTCTGTACAATTTGGAATAAATTAACCTTGTTTTATAACCGCTGTGCAGTCCATGTGCTTAAATCATACATTGCATTAAACATACTTAAGTTTTTAATAGGTATCTCCATATTTTTCACAGATGTAAGATTCCTATTGTTATAGCAAATACTTTCGACCCAACAACCTCATACTTTAATAGCCCTGGTACAGCAACATTCACAGTGAAATTAAATCAGCAAAGGACCTCACTTTTGATTTTGATTATGAGCAAAACTATTACAACTAGGGATGTCCTCCTGTTTCCCAAAGGGAAACTGCAAAGTAGCCCAATAGGCACAGGGAATTATGGAGTAGTTTAAATAATGATTACTGTCATTGGCTAACATCACCCACTCTGACCAAACCTCATCTCATCGGTTGCTGAAACTCTCATCCATACTTCGGCTAGTTCTAGATTTGACAGTTCCAGTTCCTGGCTGACCTCGCCATCTCCACCCTCAATAAGCTCATCCTGTAGGCCAACATATCCTAACACACCAGTTCCCAGTTGCCCATCAGCCCCGTACTAACTGACTTACTCCCAGTCCAGCATTGTCTTGAGCATACAGAAAAGATTTACCAGGATGTTGCCTGGTATGGAGGGTATTAGCTATGAGAAGAGGTTGGAGAAACTTGGTTTGTTCTCACTGGAACAACGGAGGTTGAGGGGTGACCTGATAGAAGTCTACAAGATTATGAGGGGCGTAGGCAGAGTGGATAGTCAGAAGCTTTTTCCCAGGGTGGAAGAGTCAATTATCGGGGGCATAGATTTAAGGTGCAGGGTTTGAAGGAGATGTGACAGGCAAGTTTTTTTTTACACAGACGGTGGTGGGTGCCTGGAACTCGCTGCCAGGGGAGGTAGTGGAAGCAGATATGATCATAAGTTTTAAGGGGCTTCTGGACAAATACATGAATAGGATGGGAATAGAGGGATATGGTCCCCAGAAGGGTAGCGGGTTTTAGTTCAGTCGGGCAGCATGGTTGTTGCAGACATGGAGGGGCTAAAGAATCTTTCCCTGTGTTGTAATTTTCTTCATTCTTTGTTCTTTGTCTTGATTATAAACTTCTGATCCTTGTTTTCAAATTCCACCTCTCCCTTCTTTGTGTCTGTAATCTTCTCCAGCTCTCCAAGCCACCGAAATGCCTGCACTCCTTCAATTCTGATCTCTTGCATATCCTTTTGTTTTAACATTGCATTATTGGCAGCCCTGCCTTCAGCTGCCTGGGCCCTAAACTATGCAGTACTCTCCCTTAACCTCTCCACCTCTGTATCTCACTTTCCTTCTTTAAGATGCTCTTAAAGACATCTCTCTTTGCCATGCTTTGGATCTCTAGCCTGAGATTCCTTTTCATGTCTAGGCATCAAATTCATTTTGATAACCTTCCTATGAAACACCAAAGATGTTTTAGTGTGTTAAAAATGACATAAATATATCACATCATGTGGACTACAGCCACATCTCCAAAGACATGCTCTGTGGTGAGCTTACTATCGGCTCCAGGCTAACAGATTGTCCACTTCTGTGATACAAGAAAGTCTACAAGTTGACTGGGATCAGAATTAATGCATGGGGTGTCCTTGTTGCTGACTGGAGATCCTGGAGACAAAAAGCAGAACTTTCCATGGGAATTGTAGCGGGCAGGACACAGACCTTTAAATGTCTGTTGACCTTGGATGGGATTTTCTGGCTATGGGATGTGCGGAGTCAGAAAATCCCATCCAAACAGTTTGGAAGGGCGTGGGAAAAGCAGAGGACAAAATAAATGAATCAATGGCGAAACAGAGAGCCTAAGAGAAGAAAAAATATCATTTGTCCTTGGGCCAACACCATTCAACTGTGCCAGCTGTGGAAGAGACTGCCACTCATGAATCAGCCTCTATGGCCACAACAGACAATGTTCAACACAGTAATAACATTTAGCCTATGTGCAGTCCACCCAACTCCTGGTGTGGATTGATGCTATCATGAATGCAAATTATTGTTGTTACTTACATTACAAACTCTTGCTTTTTTTTGGACTCTCTATTGAGGTTTGCGCCGTAGATGCGCCACCATTACAATGGTGCAGACCCCCAGGAAATCCTAGGCCACTCTCTTTCACCCCTCCCACAATTTTCTTCCTTCTTCCCTTGAAGATGTGGTCCTCTGAATTTTACTCTAGTACAGTCCCTGCAAAACTCGCTGCAACCTTACCTAATCAGTGATTCTGTACTTACGACCTCAGGCAGAATCAGTAGGACAGCTGGGGGAAGAGTTGAAGGGTGGGAAGAATGAGTGGTGCTACAGCAAAGTCTGCCCCGTCCTTGCCTGATGTCTAGATGGATTGACTCTCCAGCAGATACACTGCATCACACTTGTTGTAATTTGCTTTTAAGGGAATACAGCATGACATCACTAGAAAGAATCATGCAATCCAGTTTTTATTTCACTTTTACTCAGCAGAGCACACAGCTTTCCATGTGTTTATGTTTGAATGTGCCTTGAATTAATAAATGAAGCCACAACATATTTGTGAAATGGCTTATGTGAAATGGGTGCCTTTTTTCATCACAAAACACACAACATGGTGCACCATAGTGGTTCCTTCTAAACAACGTACTGCTCAGCCTGACAGCATGATTCAGTGCAGGCATGACATGGTGAAGAGTATTAGATCATGCTGGAGCCCATAATAAGCTCACCAGAGAGCACATCTTTGGAGATGTGGCTGTAGTCCATCCAGCTCACATGATGTGATATATTTATAACATCCTTAACACACTAAAACATCCCTGGTGTTTCACAGGAAGGTTATCAAAACAAATTTGATGCCTAGATATGAAAAGGAATCTCAGGGTAGAGATCCAAAACATGGCAAAGATAGGTGTCTTAAAGAGCATCTTAAAGAAAGAAAGTGAGGTACAGAAGTGGAGAGGTTGAGAGAGAGTACTGCACAGTTTAGGGTCCAGGCGGCTGAAGGCAGGGCTGCCAATAGTACAATGTTAAAATTGTTGCACCACAACAAAGTCAGAGCATTAGAGAGTTTGAGACTGCAGTGTCAATGATAGCACAGAAAGGCTTTGAGGACACAACAGCTAACACAGCAATATCTGCTGGACAAGCCCAAAATGTAAAACATCGAAGAGCTGCCCAAGGATGGATGTAAGTACGAAGTGATCATCACAGGCTGATGAAGTTTAAGGTCCTAAGATAAACCCCAATTGTTGACACACTCAACAGAATACCCAAACCCCGACTACATGGAATAAAGTGCTGGCAAGAAGACCAATTCCTTGTTGTGACTTTGCAGCACACAATTTACCAATTTGATAAGTGGGACAGCACATTGAGAGGACTAGCAGTGAGTTTGATCAGATCAGGAAAGGCGGGGAGACCAGAGTGTGGGCTGCACTGATTGCGAGTGAGGGAGGGCCAAACAAAAAGAACCTCATAAAAATTGGGCCAGAGAAGATTACAATTGTAACAGATGGATCTTCAGCAAAACACACAGAATTGGCTACAGCAATATTCATCCCAGGAAATATAGGGGAAGGTCAAAGGGATATTGTCAAAATGTCCACAGAAGTTCCCAGTCTGAACTGGGATGCAACTGACTGACTATCTGAATGCAAAATGTTTAAATAGTACACAGTCCAATGGTGAGCTGGAACCAGAAATGCATGGTCAATTGCCTAACGATGGAAATGAAGGTTATAAATAGATTTGAATGCTTCATAATTAACAGCAGAAGAGCTAAAGGATCTGCAAAAGTCATGGACTACATTGGAAGATCGGTTCAGAATCAAGTTAAATTTCTATATTAATAAACTGGAGCAGATAGAGTCATAGAGGTTTACAGCATGGAAACAGGCCCTTTGGCCCAACTTGACCATGCCGCTCTTTTTTTAAACTCCTAAGCTTATCCCAATTGCCTGCATTTGACCCATATCCCTCTATATCCATCTTACCCCATTTAACTGACTAAATGCTTTTCAAAAGAAAAATTGTACCCGCTACAACTTGTCCCAGACATTCACCATCCCCTGTGTGAAAAAAAAATCGCCCCTCTGGACACTTTTGTATCTCTCCCCTCTCATCTTAAACTATGCCCTCTAGTTTTAAACTCCCCTACCTTTGGGAAAAGGTATTGTCTATCCAGCTGATCGCTGCCCCTCATTATTTTATAGACCACTATAAGATCACTCCTCAGCCTTTGACACTCCAGAGAAAAAAGTCCCAATCTATCCAGCCTCTCCTTACAACTCAAATCATCAAATCACGGTAGCATCTTAATAAATCTTTTCTGCACTCTTTCTAGTTAAATAATATCTTTTCTATAATAGGGTGACCAGAACTGTACATAGCATTCCAAGGGTGGCTTTATCAATGCCTTGTATAACTTCAGCAAGACATCCCAACTCCAGTATTCAATGTTCGCACCGATGAAACCAAGCACGCTGAATGCCTCCTTCACCACTCTGTCCACCGTGACACCACTTCCAAGGAGCTATGGACATGTACGCCTAGATCTCTTTGTTCTGTAACTCCCCCCAATGCTCTACCATTAACTGAGTAAATCCTGCCTTAGTTCAATCTACCAAAAAGCATCACCTCGCATTTATCTAAATTTAACTCCATCTGCCATTCGTCAGCCCTATTGATCAAGATCCCGTTACAACCGGAGATAACTTTCTTCACTGTCCATTATGCCACCAATGTGTGTCATCTACAAACTTACTAACCATGCTTCCCTTATTCTCATCCAAATCATTAATATAAATGACAAATAGCAGTGGACCCAGCACTGATCCTTGAGGCACACCGCTGGTCACAGGCCTCCAGTTTGAAAAACAACCCTCTACAACCACACTCTGTCTTGGCAGAACTTTAGAGCAGCAACCAATGCAGCTACAAAGAGCTATGCACTGATCCAAACAGACCATAGACAAACGGGTACCTTCAAGCAATAAGCATGATCATCCAGTATCCCATCAGAAACACATACACATGATAACTGACAAACTAGAAAGTGATGATCATGTGCACAATGAGATGGAGACTAGTGAACACATGTTCACACTGTCAATCTCATGGAATAGATTAATGCTGTCACATTGCCTGAAGTATTCGCCAAGATCCCAATTATCCGCCTTATGAAGGTTGGCACCTAACTCATTAAGGGTCAAAATTATCGAGGGGTAAGTGTCAGTAAACCACCTCAGTGAATTCTAAAAGGCGGACAGAATTCTCCCCAAAAGAGTTCCAAGTGTCGAACTTGTGTGAAAACTGTTCATGCTGTTTTGTTCAGTGGGAGTTCAGAGAAGAACCTCCCACTCGGTGCACTGCAGAGGCCACCAGCATGAATATCATTAAATTCCCACTGGACAGTCTGAAATCAGCACACTGAGCGGATTATTGCACATCCGCTAATCTGTTAGTGCCCAGAGCAGTGCATGCGCACTGGTCCCGCTCTGACAGCTTCCTAATTGCTTGTCAGCTTGATCGCTGGCCAGACCCATGACCCCCACATTGCCGACCCTCTTCCTCACACCCACCGCACCCCCCCCCCCCCCCCCATGGCCCATTCATTGACCTCCTGACCATTCCCAGACCCAGCCCCAACCCTGTTCCCCTCCTGGCTCGCCGCAATCTCCAGACCCCCCTCATTTCCAATCACCCTCACCAGTAACCGAGCCATCCCCCCCCCACCCCCCGCCACACTCTCCTGACCCACCTCCCACAGTGCTGACCCCCCCCCCCACCCCCCAGCAGGCTGATCCCTACCCACCCCACCCCGGCTGATTATTTAAATAATTTCTGTGTCTCCCCACCAATTTCCGGCATGGAGCAGAGGCCACTGGCACTAGGAGATACAAGTGGTGTGTCAATGGGTGCTATTCGGATTGGCGGTTGGTGACTAGTGGGGTGCCCCAGGGGTCGGTGCTGGGGCCTCAGCTATTTACCATTTATATAGATGATCTGGAGGAGGGAACCGAGTGCAGGGTGTCGAAATTTGCTGATGACACCAAGATTGGGGGAACGGCAAATTGTGCGGAGGGTGTGGAGAGTCTGCAGAAGGACCTAGATAGGCTGGGAGAATGGGCCAGGAAATGGCAAATGGAATTTAATGTTGGCAAGTGTGAGGTGGTCCACTTTGGTAGGAAGAATGGTAGGAAGGACTATTACTTACGTGGCGAAAAACTGCAGCAGGCGACGGTGCAGAGGGACCTCGGGGTCCTTGTGCATGAGTCGCAAAAACCCAGCTTGCAGGTGCAGCAGGTGGTCAGGAAGGTGAATGGGATGCTGGCCTTCATAGCGAGGGGGATTGAATATAAAAGTAGGGAGGTCTTGCTGCAGCTGTATAGGGCATTGGTGAGGCCGCAGCTGGAGTACTGTGTGCAGTTTTGGGCGCCGCACCTGCGCAAGGATATTTTGGCCCTGGAGGGAGTGCAGAGGAGGTTTACTAGGCTGATACCGGAGTTGAGGGGATTGAGCTATGAGGAGAGGCTGAATAAACTAGGCTTGTACTCGTTAGAGTTTAGAAGAATGAGGGGAGATCTCATTGAGACGTATAAGATGATGAATGGGATGGATAGGATAGAGGTGGAGAGACTCTTCCCGCTCAAAAAAGACAGTAAGACTAGGGGGCACAGCCTCAAGATAAAGGGGGGGTGGTTTAGAACGGAGTTGAGGAGGAATTTCTTCACTCAAAGGGTGGTGAATCTCTGGAATTCTCTGCCCGTTGAAGTGGTGGAGGCTGCCTCGCTAAATATTTTTAAGAAGCGGGTTGATGGGTTCTTGATAAGAGAGGGGATTAAGGGTTATGGGGAGAGGGCGGGAAAGTGGAACTGAGCCACAACAGATCAGCCATGATCTTATTGAATGGCGGGGCAGGCTCGAAGGGCTAGATGGCCTACTCCTGCTCCTATTTCTTATGTTCTTATAACACTCGTGCAAGCCCCCGTGAATTGGATGTTGTGGGATTCTCCCAACCCGTTGCGCTAAAAGATTAGTGCAGCAGGATGGGAGAATCGCAGCCGACAGGCATAAAGGTCAATGGTGAAACCTATCATTGTGAAACGGTTCATTAATTCCACGTGCAGATCAATAGTGCTGGAATACAAGTACAATCAATCCTCTTGGGTATCATCATGGATTCTACATCATGGAAACTAAAGACCCAGTGATCGTATGTGTGCCATGATCTCACAATGGTACCAATTCATGGATTTAACCGGACCTCATACAACAGATAAACCTCTGAATAATCTCGGTTCATAACCTAATCTCCAGATAGCCACAGTGTTTCAACAAATAAAACTGACTTTCTAATTCCAAATCCAGGATCACTGAGCAGAGACCAATTGTAGCGTAGCCTATTCATGAATTCAGCACAAACTCCAGACCTGCCATTCCTTTTGGCAAATCAAATAAACTAAATCAAATAGTCTGAGGGACAAGTTAAAAGGGGCAGCCCCCAAAAGGGAGGGAACTGTCTGAAACAAAAGGCAAAGCAGAAAGGAAACTTAAAACATAAAATCAGAATGTGGTTAAAGGGGTCAATAATACACGCCAAGCCCTGCGGTGCCCAGTGAACATGGAAGGCCTTGATAGTGCCTTCGGATACGGTATGTGCCCTCTCCAGGGACAGCCGGTTGTGAATGTAGCCACAATAGAGGGACAGACAGTCGGGCTTAATGACCCCTCTCGGTTGCCCACTGCCTGAACCTGTTAATGGCTGCTCAGCAATATGCTCTTTGACCCCTTCCTTGAAGGTCTGAGGTGATACCTTCTTTTAGACAGAAAGCGCATTTTAATATCTGGATCCTTGTAATAAGATGGTGCGTCACAACATTTGCTGCAGTTTAGCGAGTCAGACTCTGTTTTCACCCACTAACTGACCAAATGAGCTGAGGATAACTGGCAGGGAGTTTCTCTCCTCAGTACTGTTTCACAAACTGTGCCTTGCAGTAAAACTCGTACAGATATGATCCCAGTGCTATTTACATGAACCGCAACTGAATGCAACATTCATTTTTAAACCCTTGCATTTCCAAGCTTGTCACAGTAATCCCACGGAAATACACTTTCTGGGAAAAATTGTGACCGCGATCAAAGAAAAAATTATTGAACTGCGGGCTCTCACACTGGGTTCACCACCGTGCTACGGGTCAAATCTTTGGACGGAGTTTGCAGTTTGCTTACTATCTGGTAAATTAATTGCCAGAAAGACCCTTAAAGGTAGAACTGTCAGGTTCTTAATTCAATTGAGTTCGGCATCTGCTGATGCTTCAACACTCCTCCACACCCCCCAGCCGCCACCCCACCTCCGAGAAGGACTTGGACAGTGAAGAGGTGGGGGAGGGCTGTCAGGCAAGCTCGGCAGGAAGGATGAGCTAATCTAAAATCCATCAGACTTTTCCTGCTATTGCGTTCCATCCCTCATTTCACCTCAGCCAGAATTGGATGAGCGCTGCATTACTGGCTGGCTGGCTCGCAGTATAAATTGCACTGCCTTGCGCTGCTAAAGGTCAAGTCCGGGTACTTGATGAAGTAGATTGACCTATTGAATAGCGCTCCACTTCACTTAGTCTTGGCCAATAGCACGGTGTCGGGGATTGAAAGCACTGCTCGTGAAACTGCTGCACGGGATTAAATGTTCCGTTTGCTGTGAGAGAAAGGCTGAGAAGGGAGCGAGAGAGAGAGAGAGAGAGCAGTTAGAGAAGGGATTCAATGCTCTGACTGTGGAAGCCTGATCGGAACAATATTAATCCACCACTCTTCCGAAATTGCTACCTTCTGATCTGGTGCCATTTTCACCCAACTATCCTGTTTCCGTATCATGAGTTAGATGGTATATGCTGACATTTGACATGGGGAGGCATTTTCACTGGATCAGTCATCCAGAGACCCAGGGGAATGCTCTGGGGACCCGGGTTTGACCCCCAACCACAGCAAGTCGTGAACTTAGAATTCAGTAAAGAATCTGGAATTAGTGGTCGAAATATGATCATGAAATCATTGCCAGTCATTGCAAAAACCCATCTGACTCACTAATGTCCTTTAGGGAAGAAAACCTGTCATCTTTATCTGCTGGCCAACATGTAACTCCAGAGCCACAGATATGTGGTTGACTCTCAACTGCCCTCAGGTATGGGTGATAAATGCCAGCCAGCCAGAGACACCCACATCCCATGAACAAATAAAAACAAGTAAATCTTGATCATGTCCTCAACCGATATAAACACACACTTACAAAAAAATTATTTCATGGATGTTGCTGTCTGGGCCAGTGTGTGTTGCCCATCCCCAATTACCCTTCAGAAGGTGGTGGTGAGCCACCACTTTAAAGTGCTACAATCCTTGTGGATTAGGTACACATACACTGTTATTAGGAATGAATTCCCAGGATTTTGACCCAGTGACAAAGTGAAGGAACAGTGATATGGTTCCAAGTCAGCATAATGTGTGCCTTCGAGGAAAACTTGCAGGTTGTTGTGCTTCCATGTGTTTACTGTCCTTGTTCTTCTAGGTGGTCGAGATTGTAGGTTTAAAATGCACTGTCAAAGCAGCCTTGGTCAGTTGCTAATGTACATCTTGTAGATGATACACACTGCTGCCACTGTGCATTGGTGGTGGAGGAGGGAGTGAATGTTTAAGCTGGAGGTTGGGGGTGAAGATCAAGCAGTCTGTTTGTCCTGGATGGTGTCGAGCTTCTTGAATGTTGTTGGAGCTGCAACCTTCCAGGCAAATGGAGAGTATTCCATCACACTCCTGACTTGTGCCTTGTCGATGGCTTTCCTGTGGCATGAAGTGAGTTACTCTCCACAGAATGCCCAGCCTCCGACCTGCTCTTATAGCCACAGTTATTATATGGCTGGTGCAGTTCAGTTTCTGGCTAACAATAACCCCTGGATATTACTGTGGGAGATTGAGTAAGGGGAATGATATTGAATATCAAGGGGAATGTCATGGATTCTCTCTTATTGGAAATGGTCATTGTCTGCTACTTGTGTGATGTGAATGTTGCTTGTCATTTAGAACATAAGAACATAAGAAATAGGAGCAGGAGTAGGCCATCTAGCCCTTCGAGCCTGCCCCGCCATTCAATAAGATCATGGCTGATCTGTCGTGGCTCAGTTCCACATTCCCGCCCTCTCCCCATAACCCTTAATCCCCTCTCTTATCAAAAACCCATCAACCCGCGTCTTAAAAATATTTAGCGAGGTAGCCTCCACCACTTCAACGGGCAGAGAATTCCAGAGATTCACCACCCTTTGAGTGAAGAAGTTCCTCCTCAACTCCGTTCTAAACCGCACCCCCTTTATCTTGAGGCTGTGCCCCCTAGTCCTACTATCCTTTCTGAGCGGGAAGAGTCTCTCCACCTCTATCCTATCCATCCCATTCATCATCTTATACGTCTCAATGAGATCTCCCCTCATTCTTCTAAACTCTAACGAGTACAAGCCTAGTTTATTCAGCCTCTCCTCATAGCTCAACCCCCTCAACTCCGGTATCAGCCTAGTAAACCTCCTCTGCACTCCCTCCAAGGCCAAAATATCCTTGCGTAAGTACGGCGCCCAAAACTGCACACAGTACTCCAGCTGCGGCCTCACCAATGCCCTATACAGCCGTAGCAAGACCTCCCTACTTTTATATTCAATCCCCCTCGCTATGAAGGCCAGCATCCCATTCGCCTTCCTGACCACCTGCTGCACCTGCAAGCTGGGTTTTTACGACTCATGCACAAGGACCCCAAGGTCCCTCTGCACCGTCGCCTGCTGCAGTTTTTCGCCACGTAAATAATAATCCTTCCTACCATTATTCCTACCAAAGTAGACCACCTTGCACTTGCCAACATTAAATTCCATTTGCCATTTCCTGGCCCATTCGCCCAGCCTATCTAGATCCTTCTGTAGACTCTCCACACCCTCCGCACAATTTGCCGTTCCACCAATCTTGGTGTCATCAGCAAATTTCGACACCCACACTCGGTTTCCTCCTCCAGATCATCTATATAAATGGTAAATAGCTGAGGCCCCAGCACCGACCCCTGGGGCACTCCACTAGTCACCATCCGCCAATCCGAATAGCACCCATTGACCCCCACTCTCTGCCTCCTATTTGACAACCAATCCTCTATCCACGCTAACACCCTACCCCCAACTCCATGTCCCCTGACCTTCTGCAATAACCTCTTGTGAGGCACCTTGTCAAACGCCTTCTGAAAATCAAGAAAGACCACATCCACCGGCTCTCCTCTATCCACCGCCCGAGGCACATTCTCATAGAACTCCAGTAAATTTGTCAGACACGATTTCCCTTTAATGAAACCGTGCTGTGTCCGCTCTATCAAGCAATTCCTCTCAAGATGCCTCGCTATTTCCTCCTTGATGATGGATTCTAACATTTTACCTACAACAGACGTTAAACTAACCGGCCTATAATTCCCTGCCTTTTTCCTGGCACCCTTCTTAAACAACGGCGTAACATTAGCTGCTTTCCAATCTTCCGGCACTTCCCCGGAATCCAGCGACGTCTGGAAAATAACCACCAAGGCATCCACTATCACCTCCGCCATTTCTTTCAGAATTCAGATTCTTTCAGAATCATTTATCAGTGCAAGCCTGAATTTTTGGCTAGGTTTTACTGCCTATGGACATGGACTGCTTCAGTATCTGAGGAAGCACAAATGGTGCTGAACATCAGTGAACATCTTTGGAGGGAAAGTCAATGATGAAGCTGAAGATGGTTCGTTCTACAACACTATGCTGAGGGACTCCTGCAGTGAGGTCCTGGATCTGAGATGAACAATCACAACCATCTTCCTTTGTGCCAAGTGTGACTCTAACCAGCAGAAAGTTTTTCTCCTGATTCCCATTTACTTCAGTTTTGCTTGGGGTTCCTTGATGCCACACTCATCCATGTGCTGCCTTGATGTCAAGGGCAGTCACTCTCACCTCACCTCTGAAGTTCAGCTCTTTTGTCCATGTTTGGATCAAGATGATAATGGGGTCAAGACTATGCCAGAACCCAAGCTTAATGTCAATAAACAAGTCATTGTTGAGTAAATACTGTTTTAAAGTACAGTAGATGACCTCTACCATCACTTTACTGACAATGGGGTTGTACTGTGTTGGGTTGGAGTGGTCCTTATTTTTGTGGACAAGACATAACCTCGGTAATTTTCCTGCAAGGGTGGGAGTGTTGGAGATGAGATGGCCACTGGATAGCATTCAGGACCATGAACCCCAGTGGCACTTGGATTAAGTGCTTGCACCAGATCAGATCTGATAACTCAGCAGAGACCAGGAATTGAGACAGGGAACCTTTTGATATGATTCAGTGTCATGGCAGAAAACCCTCACATCTTAAGCCACCAGGAGGATGATATTATACATTGAAGAGGTGAGTGGCCCTCGTCAGTAGTTCCATATTTGTAAATGATTACCTTCTCATTGAGCCAGGTACTCTCTCATGTGGAGAATCTCAAACTATCCATTCCATTAAGGCACGTTTTGAAGCATTTAACTGGAAAAGATCATAAACTACTTTTCTTTCTGTGAAAGTGTTTGCTCAGCGGAGTTGGAAGGAACCCAATCAAATATTAAGAGTGTAAGATGTGGATATGGATGGGGTGGAAAACCAGAGGTCCATGGTCACACCATTAAAACTTGGTCATCAAACCAAATAGCAGATTAGGGGTGAACTGGGAGCTGTGAAGAGGCTTAAAATAGGAACACAGCAATCCTTAATGATCACAGTGGTATCAAATGCCACAAGCTCCATCATACAGCTCTACGTCACAGGGAATTATCTGCTTTGTAAGAGATCCAACACGCAAACCAGCCTCCCATCCACTGACTCTGTCTACACATTGGAAAAGCAGCCAGCATTATTAACAACCCCATGCACCCTGGACATTCTCTCTTCCACCTTCTTCCGTCAGGAAAAAGATACAAAAGTCTGAGGACATGTACCAACCAACTCAAGAACAGATTCTTCCCTGCTGCCATCAGGCTTTTGAATGGACCTATCTCGCACTAAGCTGATCTTTCTCTACACCCTATTTATGACTGTAACACTATATTCTGCACTCTCTCCGTTCCTTTTCTATGAACAGTATGCTTTGTTTGTATAGCTCTGCAAGAAACAATACTTCTCACAAAAATGAATCCAATCAGATTAAATCAAATCAAAAGACATTTTTGGTCCCCTATTAGTTACACCCTGCTCTTGTGGACCACCTTGTCCTGTGAGGCAGAGAGCAGAATGTCAGTGATTGTATAACTCTGTGCTTCACTAATGTGCCTGTCACAGCTGAATAGCTGGAGATACGTAGAAATGTCAAGATGGAGGTTTGAGGCTGCTGGCATCATTGTGGGGTGCTTGAAGGGAAAGATGAAGTACCAGGAAGGTAACTATGAGTCCTGAGCACAGAGGTGCTGATGGATGAGTGATGGGGGCCTATTGAGCAGCCTGAGAGGTTGATGGTGTGGTGGAAAGGAGATATCCCAAGAAAACCCATTCCTTGACTTTTTCCGTGCTTCTTCTTGCACTGCTGTCAGGTTATCAAATGCCAGAAGCATGGAATTGGCCTCACTAGCCACTTGCTCCCATTCCCTTCTGTGGGTGTTCCTTGAGGATATCAGCTCTACCCCACCCTCCTGCAAAATCATGACCTCTTATCTCCTGACAACTCCAAAGCTCAGGTCTGTGGTGTCACATCCATAAACAAGGTCTGAGGTGAGGAGAAGTTTCTTCACTCACAGACAGTGGTGAATCTGTAGAATTCATGACCTTAGAAAGTAGTTGAGGCCAAAACACTGTGTGATTTCAAGAAGCAATTAGAAATCACTCTGGGGCTAAAGGGATCAAGGGGGTAGGCGGGATCAGGATATTGAATTTGATGATCAGCCATGAACAATATGAATGGTGGAACAGGCTCGAAGGGCTGAATGGCCTACTCCTGTTTCTATTTATTTTGTTCCTCTTCTGCCATTTTGTTCTATTTCCCTCGTTTAGAATTGCAGCAATAGAAATCAGCAGCAGTCTCCTGTAATTCTGCTTAGCTTCCCTTTAAAAGGAACAGACTGCCTTTAAGAGGAGCAGGCTGGCTGCACCATGTGCTGTTCACACCCTAAGTTTCAAAATTGGCAGCCAATGGACTGGGAGAAATCCTCTGAAAATTAAAACTGTAATTTGAGTGCAGAATGGTTAGCTCCTATGAATGCGCCAGGTCTATTGTTTAGCTATCTCGAGTTGGATCAATTGCTCCAATCTGTCAGCCGGGAATATCCAGTATAATTCTGCCTGACAAGCCAAAAAAAAGTGACATTTGATGCAACATCTCAAAACAAGGATTTCATGCTATAATTGAGTGAAGGTTGTGCAATAAAAATTATTCACCCTCCCAGTGGCCGAACTGGTATATGTTACCTTCCACACTCCTCGTTCTCAGTATTGGTCTGCGCTCATTCAACCAATTGGAGCCAGGGTGGCAGTACACACGTTGTGGCTAGTTTCGGTCTCCCTGGATGAGAGAGGAGGAAAAGTTATCGGCCAACTTTTCTGCTTCTGATCACTGCCCGACGATCCTTGGAAGAATTCCTCGGGGGAAAATGTGCCGGTGTGAGTGCCAGATGGGGAGAGGATGGCACTCCGTGGTGACGGCCAGGGGAGGAATATTCTGTCGTTGCTTCTTGGACGTGAAGGATGGTCAGTTGAATTAGGTGATGAGGGTTGCCAAAATCTGCAGCATTTCTCTTCAGTAAAGACTTCAACATTTAAAAAGCATTTGGATAAGTACGTGCATGGGAAATAATTAGAGGGTTGTGGACCAAATGCAGGCAATTGGGACGAGCTGTGGGTGAAGGACCATGGTCGACATGGACTGGTTAGGCCGAAGGGCCTGTTTCCATGCTGTATTGCTCTATAACTCTATGACTCAACGATCCAAGCTCTAAGGGAATGTTGAGGCAAAGAAATGGGGAGAAAGGAAATTTAAGGTATCCAATGGCCCTCAACCATTCTGCATTGAATACTTGATACCATGGATTATATGAGAAGGTGGCAGAGATGCTCTGCACTGCTAGTACTATCAGCACATCAGAAAAAAAGGAGCTTAAGTGGCCCCTATTAATAACTGTCCACAAATGGCGAGCCTTAATTGGTGAAGTAACGATTAGCTAATTAATGGGCCAGGAATTGACCGTTGTTATGCACTGATGCTGCTGATTACAATTTAATGGCTCACAGATAGTTCAACTTCTTTGTTCCTGTTTCAGTTTATATCGCTTCATTGGAACAATTCGCTGTTATTGTGAAAATAATGGCGGAACCAGTATTCTTCATATTTTTTCCCCCTCTTTCCTGCCTAAATTAGTCCCATTACCTGTGCAAGGATTTCTGGTTAACAAATCAGAAATGTTAAATGGCACCAAAGAATAGAGCTGTGACTAAGGGAGTAATTTGCCTCTTAAAATCTCTTTGAAGGCACCAGCAGATCTTCAGACACTGGCAGGTCTTCAGGCACTGGCAGCATCATCAGTCACGCTTCCAGTAATGTTATCATAAGACTACAATCTGGACAATCTTTCCTCAACTTCTCCAGATCCACTTAGGGTGATGGGTTAGTCTACTGTTTTCAACCTCTTCCATGCTTAAACTGGTGGTTGATGTCCTACTTTCAGCATCTCCCATTAATGGTGTTGTTGTTGCCCTAATCCTAGTTTCCCCTAATCTTTAGTCAGGCCCCAAGAAGCAATTCAGCAAGCTGTTATTTTGCCTTGCGTTGGGATTTGGACTTACATGGATATACAAAGGAAAATCCACTTAGTCATCTAAATGGGAATTGTTATATGTTCTTTTGCCATGTCCAGATACAATTATATTAATTCTCTCTCTGATGTTCTCCATAAAATTCAATATGTCCAAAACTGTGTTGATGTATCCTATCTCACACTAAATTCTGCTTCCACACCATCCCTGTGCTCCTGATTCCGAATGTGTTAAAATCAAAGTCCTTGTCCTAACCTTTCAATCTCTAGATGGACTCAATCTACCCACTCTCTGCAATCTCTTCCAGGTCTGTATTTCCTCTGAAATGCAGTATTTGCCATTATTTTGTTTTCCTCCCACCTCCCCCTGACACTACCCCCCCACTCTGCCACACCGCCACCTTCCCACACCGCCACCTCCCCTCACCACCAACTCTCCTCACTGCCACCTCCCCACACTGCCATCTCCCCTCACCGCCACCTCCCCTCACCACCAACTCTCCTCACTGCCATCTCCCCTCACCGCCACCTTCCCACACCGCCACCTCCCCTCACCACCAACTCTCCTCACTGCCACCTCCCCACACTGCCATCTCCCCTCACCGCCACCTCCCCTCAACGCCACCTCCCCACACTGCCATCTCCCCTCACCGCCACCTCCCCTCAACGCCACATCCCCACACTGCCATCTCCCCACACTGCCACCTCCCTACACCGCCACCTTCCCACACCGCCACCTCCCCACACCGCCACCTTCCCACACTGCCACCTCCCCTCACCACCAACTCTCCTCACTGCCATCTCCCCTCACCGCCACCTCCCCACACTGCCACCTCCCCTCACCACCAACTCTCCTCACTGCCATCTCCCCTCACCGCCACCTTCCATCACCTCCACCTTCCCTCACTGCCATCTCCCCTCACCGCCACCTCCCCACACTGCCACCTCCCCTCACCACCAACTCTCCTCACTGCCATCTCCCCTCACCGCCACCTTCCATCACCTCCACCTTCCCTCACTGCCATCTCCCCACACCGCCACCTCCCCACACCGCCACCTCCCCTCACCACCAACTCTCCTCACTGCCATCTCCCCACACCGCCACCTTCCATCACCTCCACCTTCCCTCACCGCCACCTTCCATCACCTCCACCTTCCCTCACTGCCACCTTCCATCACCTCCACCTTCCCTCACTGCCACCTCCCCACACCGCCACCTTCCCACACCGCCACCTCCCCTCAACGCCACCTCCCCACACTGCCACCTCCCCACACCGCCACCTCCCCTCAACGCCACCTCCCCACACTGCCACCTCCCCACACCGCCACGTCCCCACACTGCCACCTCCCTTCACCACCATCTCCCCTCACTGCACCCCTCACCGCCAGCTTCCCTCACTGCCACCTCCCCTCACCACCACTTCCCCTCACCTCCACCTGTCCTCACCGCAGCTCCCCTCACTGCCACCTCCCCTCACTGCCACCTCCCCTCACTGCCACTTCCCCTCACTGCCACCTCCCCTCACTGCCACTTCCCCACACCGCCACCTCCCCTCAACGCCACCTCCCCACACTGCCACCTCCCCACACCGCCACCTCCCCTCAACGCCACCTCCCCACACCGCCACCTCCCCACACCGCCACCTCCCCTCAACGCCACCTCCCCTCAACGCCACCTCCCCACACTGCCACCTCCCCACACTGCCACCTCCCCTCAATGCCACATCCCCACACTGCTACCTCCCCACACTGCCACCTCCCCACACCGCCACGTCCCCACACTGCCACCTCCCCACACCGCCACGTCCCCACACTGCCACCTCCCCACACTGCCACCTCCCCACACCGCCATGTCCCCACACTGCCACCTCCCTTCACCACCATCTCCCCTCACTGCACCCCTCACCACCAGCTTCCCTCACTGCCACCTCCCCTCACCACCACTTCCCCTCACCTCCACCTGTCCTCACCGCAGCTCCCCTCACTGCCACCTCCCCTCACTGCCACCTCCCCTCACTGCCACCTCCCCTCACTGCCACCTCCCCACACTGCCACCTCCCCACACTGCCACCTCCCCACACTGCTTCACCCAAACACAAACAGAATCTTCAATTATCAAGAACCATCATGGAGAATCTTACCAAAAAAATGATATTGTTTCTGACGAGAAAACCAAAGTGTTTCCACCTGAGGCAGGTTCATGATTTTAAAATTTATTGAGATATGTATATGTATAAAGCAGCTGCACATTGATGATGTGACTGGCGAGGGGTGGGGAAGATCCGGAATTGCTATCTTGTTGGTGAAATCTGCGACTTCCAGATCTTGAGTTTCCCCAGCATTGGCATGGATGGCGAGAATCGGCTCAAGGTCGGCCCCTTATTCTTTGGAACTCTCTCCGCGAACTCCCAGTCTCTCTCCTCCTTTCAGAACCTCTTCAAAATCCATTACTTTGACCAACCGTTTGGTCTCCCCGACTAATCATTATCTCCCTGGCTCAGCATCAAATTTCCTTATGCCGTTCTGTACTGTAAAGCACTTTGGGAGTTGTTTTCGCATTACACGCACTATATAAATGCAAGTTATTGCTGCTGTTGAGCACTCAGTCAGCGTGTGTTACTGTTTAAGTTGCCCCTGTGGAGTGATTTCAATAAGATGACCAGGCTGAAGAGGAAAATACAGAGGGAAACTCCGCAACAGAGGTTTTTGCAGGTTTGAAAATCGCTGTCTGCAGTTACCATAAACTCTGATATATAAACCAACCTTGAAGCAGGGTGGATGGGAGCTGAGATTTACACGAGGAGAAAGGAACACTTGACTGCTAACAGCCACTGATGCTCGAGTCCAGGCTGAAGTGGCCATTCTTTGTGTGAAATAACCTGCCAGCAGGTTATTGCCAGTGAGAAGTATCATAAGCTGAACTTGAACCTGTTTTCTCCACTAACGTCCACATTGGTTTGAGAGTTGGGGGTGGGGTGGAGGCGGGGGGGGCATGGTAGGTGGTGGAAGGGTGGGTGGTGAGATGGTGTGGGAGGTAGGGGGTGGGGGGAGGTTGTCAATGGACTTATCTCCAAAGACAAGTTATGTCAAAACCATCTCTTAACACCACCTGGAGCAGATCAGTACAAAGAGACCGTTGAATTTGTAATCCTTGGCTCACTTGTTGGTGCATCAATCTATTGAGCCTCCCCCCCCAAACCCACCCCCAGAAGAGGTCCTATAATATTAAAATTAAAACAAAATGCTGGAAACACTATTATAGTTCAGTTTACCATAGAATTAGACAAGGTAGATTCAGAAAGAACGTTCCCAATAGTGGGGAGTCCAGAACCAGAGATCATTGTTTGAGGATAAGGGGTAAACTTTTAGGGCTGAGGTGAGGAGGGTGGTAAATGTGTGGAATTCAGTACCACAGAAGATCGTTGAAGCCAAAATGTCATGTGATTTCAAGAAGAAATTAGATATATCTCTCAGGGCTAAAGGGATCAAGGGATATGGATAGAAGGAGGAGTGTCAGGATTTTGAAATTCGATGATCAGCCATGATCGGAATGAATGGCAGAGCAGGTTCGAAGGGCCCAATGGCCTACTCCTGCTTCTGGTTTCTATGTTTCTATAAGGTTCCAAAACAAACGGCAATGAAAACTTCAAGATCAAGTTGCCTTTAATATCCTTTCTTCCCTCTTGCCCCAAATCCATGTTGATTAGGTTTTAATTCCTTCTGATCTGCATCCTGCAGTCAACTAACAATGAGGATCGGGGGTGGAGAAGCTGCGTGGGGTGGAGGGGATAAGAAGCTGATTCGAGATTTTAAAAGGAGGCTGGTGGAGAAGATGCCTTCAGGGTCACCTCTGTTTGCGGAGAGTTATCTGCCCCGTTTTGGTTTACGTACAGAGAAGAGGAAAGAAGGCGATGCTAAGTTGAGCTCATTTGGGGTGGGGGTTATTGTGTGGGTCGAGCAGGCTCGTCCACGGGGGCCTAAATATGATGTAAGGGGGCTTTTAGGTCTATTAGGAATTGCCTGACCGAGGATGGCAGCCAAATGATGATGATGAAATTAAAATTCAGTCCCAGCAGAAGGTTGGAGTGATTCAGCTAGCACCGCTCTGCATCGATCTGTTCCAGCATTTGACTTTCAACCATGACAAAACTGTGGGTAAATTAATTGTTCTTCAGGATATTAGGCATCAGACTCCATTAATCCTCTTTGCAGTGTGATACTACATGAATACTAATCAGCACTAAGAGCTGCTGGCTCCACTCACTCTCCCCCTCAGTCCTCCTGTCTGCTCCAAGCCCTGTGTTGGTCTATTTTTCAAGGAGGCATTTTAAGAGCAGAAACAAGATATTTTCAAAAGGCAATCTTAAGGCCGTGAGTTATTTACAACGCTGCATTGGATTTATTTTGTTCCGAAATCATCCTCATTCCGCCGCGGCAACAGGGAAAGTCCACCCTGACTGCAGAGAGAGATTATCGATCAATACATAGCCTCGGAGTGGCTCACGAAACGAACCAACTCGGATCAAACGTTTCAAAGCAACTTGGCCCTGTCACATTTACACAGGCTCTTTTCCGGGCACAGCTGCCCCTCCAAACTATCCCCCCCGCCACCCCTCATGGCTCTGCAAAGCTTGGCCGGCGCGTGGCATTGCACGGGCTGTCCTCGCCACACGAAGCTGTGGAGTAGGAGACAGGTTCACCTCCGGCCTCCCCCCCCCCCCCCCTCCCCCCCCGTACCCTCCCCCATACTGAGCAGCGCTTCTGCCGTTGGTGGCATCACTGGCCCCACGCAGACTGTGCCGCCCCGAGATAAATGTTCTTATTTTGCAGGCGCACAAAGCGGAGACAAGGCCGGGAGACAGCAGTCTACACAAACACTGTAAAAATACCAACTTGACATCCGACGTACTTAGTTTAATTGGTTAAAAAAAAAAGCAAATTGTCTCCCTAACAATCCTCCTTCCCCCCTAATGACACCAGCCATTGTATAACTTGAGCAAATTAAAAAGCCGCAAACATCTAGGCTGCACCAATGAGGGGAAGAATTCAAAAGAAAAATAGCCTTAAACCACATGTTATGCAGCGACTCAGGTTGTGTATAATGCCCATCAGAGCATTGTGCATGTGTGATAATGTAATATGAATTAAACCTGCGATTTGTGTATTTAATCCCACTGCAGGTGGCCATGGCAGCAGAGTGTTTAGACATCGATATTTGGCATGAACTTGGGCTTTACAGGAGTCTGTCGGTTCAACCCTGCCAAGGGCGGTTTGTTGTAAAATTAAAGTAAATAGGCACATTTGATTCAGTTCGAGTTGATGTAATCTGGTCAACTACACTAAGCACCAGATATAGCCCTCCTGGAAAGATGTGTTTTAGCATATTCAGGAGAAGCTTTGTCATGCTTTCCCTCCCAGTCGATACTCATGCTCCCCTCTCCCCTCCCATCCCACCACTCAAACCCCTCTTTCACAAATACTTCTTCCCCGTCTCTTCCGAAGGCACTGCCTCCTTGCTGGGATATACTTCCACACGTTTTGGTGACCCCCTCATTCTTCATGAGCTTAGACGCTGAGTGTGTGCCGTCTATTCTATCACTGAGGATTTCACAGCAGGAGCTCGGTCTTCTCCTCCCATTTACACACATGCCGACCTTCGAGCTGGATGGTAATCAGGATTAAGGAATCTTGCCGATTTTCCCTTGTGCAGGACCGCCGTTGCATGTTGTAGCATCACAAATCCCTCCACAATGAAGATCAGCTAACTCAAATCAGGGCTGAAACCTCAGAGGCCAGTGACACGGGGTCATCCAGACTCAAAATGTTGGGCTGTATTCTTCACAGATGCTGTCAGATCTGCTGAGACTTTTCTGCACTTTTTGTTTCAGATTCTAGCTTCCGCAATATTTTGCCTTTATCGTAGAACGTGGAATCCTGACAATGAAACAGGAGGTCATTTGGCCCATCAAACCTGCATTGACAACAATCCCTCCCAGGCCTGATCCCTGTAACCCCTTGTATTTACCTTGCTAGTCCCCCGGCACTAAGGGACAATTTACCATGATCAATCAACCTAACCCGCACAGCTTTTTGGATTGTGGGAGGAAACCGGAGCATCTGGAGGAAACCCATGCAGATGCGAGGCGAACATGCAAACTCCACACAGAAAGTGAATTGAACCCAGGTCCCTGGCGTTGTGAGACAGCAATGCTAACCATTGTGCCACCGGACCAGTAGTTCACTGGCCGGGAGGCCATTAGTTCACTGAGTAAGCCAACTCATGGACAGTGTACATCGTAAATCAGAATCATGTCATTCAGTGGGACAGCTAGTGACTATTATAACTTCCATTGGAACACAAACATTGGAATCTGAAACATCACAAATTGACACAGTGCTCGCAACTGTGCCAGACCCAGAATTTCACATTCAAAGGAAGAATTTTAAAAAAATAATAATTGCTAGGTTCTTTTTTTTCGAGCGCTTCCCCTGTTTCCTTGTCTGCTTTCAAACTAGGTTGTGCTGTTGAGCTGGGTATTTGGAATCTGAAAGAACCTCTTTGCAGGGGAGGAGCTGCAGTAAATGGAGTGATTATTTATTCCCATTTCCGAGTCGCATGCACTTCCACCTGATTTCGGGCTAAATGTGCTGTTAGTTAATTAATGTCTGTGTAACAGAGAGAAAACAACAAACAGAAAATCTTTAAGATCTCCTGGTGCCTTGGATTAACATAATCCCAATATCCTTCACTCTATGAAAAGACAGTTAGCTTTGTGTTAACACCTTCCTCCCCACCCCCAACCCCTCTCTGCACCCTCGCTGTTGAAATTGAGACTCATTGCAGATCCCCGATCTGAAAGCTATCGATCTCCTTCCAACCCTCAGTTGTTCCTGTCCGTTACAATTGACAGGCTTTTAAAATCCAAGACAGGTGTCAGCTGATTGCTATGACCTGATTTAATTAATCCTGCTAACCTTTTTGACCTCTGTTCACCTGGATTTTTATTTTTTAAAAAATGGATGTGTCCAGGCATCAGCCTTGTTAACTCGAGAGGGCTAACTCCAATTCTGATGAGAAGTGGTCGGGAGGAATTCTCCCACTTTGAGACCCGGTCCCGTGACGGGGTTAGGAATGTGGAGGTGTTTCCAGCCGCACTGCATTTCCTTATGCACCCCTTTGTTTCACGCCGTAGTCGGTGTCGGGGCAGGCTTGGATGTCTCCAGATCCGCCGCCATATTGAAAAGGCATCCAACAACACCACTGACCTATTACTGAAGAAAGAAATTGGACCCCCTGAGAAGAAGATGGATCTCCAGGGACGTTCTGAGCCTAGAAGATGGACTCCATCCAGGACACAGAATCTGGAAAATCCACCTGCAGATTCCATCACTCCTCCCCTCCCCTCCCCCGCCCTTCCACCCTCCATCCCCACCATGCTGTGGTTTTCCAGGGCCCAGAGTTGTGGGCAGCTCCCATCCTGAACTCTGGAGGCAGCCCCAGGCACTGCTTGGATGTGTCCCAATATTCACATACCATAAACGGCAAGTTGGGCCAAAGAGCCTCTTTCCATGCTGTATGATTCTAATGTGCTTCTCACGCTGGCATCGCAGAAAACCTGGTATGGGCAATGGTGGGTGTGTGGGGGGGGGCACTGTGGTAGGTACCAATGGAAGATCCCATTGTAAATTCACACTGGCATAAAATTGATGTCTGGGCTCCGTGGCATATTCTCTAACCATGTCTGCCATCAAACCCACCAGTGGATGCTTGGGAGAACTCTGCCCATTGACCTGAAACTCAGGATTCCCAGAGGCTTTTTCCCAGGGCTGAAATGGTCGCTACGAGAGGACACAGGTTTAAGGTGCTGGGGAGCAGATACAGAGGAGATGTCAGGGGTAAGTTTTTCACTCAGAGGGTGGTGGAATCAGCTGCCGTCGGTGGTGGTAGAGGCAAATTTGATAGGGTCTTTTAAGAGACTTTTGGATGAGTACATGGGACTTAATAAGATTGAGGATTATAGGTAAGCCTAGTAGGTAGTGATATGATCGGCACAACTTGTGGGCTGAAGTGCCTGTTTGTGCTGTAGTTTTTCTATGTTCTATGTTCTAAACTCAACACTCTTTGGGTGGAATTTTCCCATCCCACCTGCCACAGGAATCATCATGGGCGGGACAGGACAATGCAAAGGTCCATTGACATCGGGCAGGATTTTCTGGTCATGGAGTGAACATGGCTGCAAAATCTTGCCCTTTATCTCTCTCTCTCTCCAGCCTCCTATCCATTGACTCTGTCTACACTTCCCACTGCCTGGGCAAAGCATCAGCATAACTAAGGACCGTACACCCTCTAGGCATTCTCTTTTCCACCTTCTTCCATTGGGAAAAATATATAAAAGTCTGAGGTCACGTACACCAACTGACTCAAGAACAGCTTCTTCCCTGCTGCCATCAGACTTTTGAATGGACTTACCTCTTTCTCTACACCCTAGCTCTGACTGTAACACTACATTTTGCACTCTTTCATTTTCTTCTCTATGAAAAGTATGTTTTGTCTGTAGAGCGTGCAAGAAACCATATTTTTCACTGTATATTAGTACACGTGACAATAATAAATCGAATCAAATCAAATCAAATCCCTTCCCCGCTCACTTAGATGCTGCCTGACCTGCTGAGTATTTACAGCATTTTCTGTTTTTATTTCAGGTTTCCAGCATCCACCGTATTTTCCTTTTATTAACTCATGCTCCTAACAGTAAGATGCTCACACAGGGAGTGGAATCAGAGACAGGCTGACAATACAGTTGCTCTGATTCTCGAACCCCTGCATCTGTGAGTGGGTGATTATGGAATTATCTCGTAGATGTGCAATTGGAATTATGAATAATGTTACTTCATCTCTCGCTGCAGTGCAGTTGGTTTCTTACAACCCAGTGACAGACTGAAGAAGGATAAAATATATTTTGTTTGGAATTACTGAGCTAGTTGAGTGAGTAACTGAATCTACCAATGTCATGCTGGCTCCAGCTTCCCAGCTTCAATCCCATTCAGCGCTGATTCAGCCAGAACAGCAGTAGAACGATTAAACAACTGGTATAATAGCCCAGGGCTAAGAAGTGGGAAAGGTATCAGCCAAAGTTGCGCTCTAGGCTATTATCCAGTGATTGCATGGAAAAAGGGTTGGATTGAATTGTGACAATATCTACAGTTGAATACATTGCCAGTACTCAGTGTCTGAGCTAAGTGTAAGTTTATTTTATTGGTGTCACACATAAGTTTACATTAACGTTGCAATGAAGTTACTGTGAAAATCCCCTAGTTGTCACACTCCAGCGCCTGTTCAGGTACACTGAGGGAGAATTTAGCACCTAACCAGCACATGTGATATTCATACATAAATTTTGACAGCTTGATTAAGGTGGTGTAGCATCTATTTCACTGTCTCCCCAGAAAATAACTATTGCCTTCAGAAAAGAGGTAGAGAAATTTGTGGGAAAGGTATAGATTTGTTTGTGATGTTAGTCGAGAGAACAGCCACAATGGGAAATGTCTTCACACCTATTTTGAAAGGTTTGAGCAGTACAGCTTGATGGACAAATGTCACAATTTTACTGGAGACTTTGAAATGATAATTTAGCATCTTGATGTGACATTACCCTTCACTAACATTGCCACCAAGCCAGGGGATCAACACCGGTTTAATGAAGAGTGCAGGAGGGCATGCCAGGAACAGCACCAGTCAAACTTAGCAATGAGGTGTCAATTTCATGAAGCTACAACACATGACTACTTGCAAACAATGGCATAAACAGAGGTAAGCGGCCAGACAATATATGGATCACAGCTAAGATCTGCAGTCCTGCCAAAACCAATCATAAATAGTGCTGGATAATTAAAGAACTAACTGGAGGAGGCTCCACAAATATCCCACCTTCAATGATAGGAGTGGATTGAATGCTGCATCAAGAGGCCTGAGCAAAATTGGAGTCAATGAGAATTAGGGAGAAAGCTCCCCATTGGTTTGACTCATACCTAACACAATGAAAGTCAACCATCTCAGTCCTAGGACATCCCTGCAGAAGTTTCTCAGTGTCGTGTCCAAGGACCAACTGCTTCATCAATGATTTTCCCTCCAGCACAAGGTCAAAGGATATTTGCTGATGATTGCACAATGTTCAGCACCATTCACAACTCCCCAGAAACTGAAGCAGTTTATGTACAAATGCAGCAAATCTGGACAATATTCAGGCTTGGACCGATAAATGTCAGTGACAAAAGTGCCAGGTAATGACCATCTCCAACAAGAGATGAAAGAAAGAGAGAATCCAATGATATCCATGCAACATTCAATGGCATAAATCGATAAATAATCTACTATCTACATCCTGGAGGCTACCATTGACCAGAAACTGGACTGCACTATCCATATAAATACTGTGGCTACAAAATCAGGTCAGAACTTGGGAATTTTGTGCTGACAAATTCATCTCCTAGCTCCCCAAATTCAGTCCACTATCTGTCAGGCACAATTCAGGAGAGTAATGGAATACTCCCCACTTGGCTGGATGAGTGCAGCTTCAACAACACACAAGAAGCTCAACACCATCCAGGGCAAAGCAGTCCACTTGTTTGACACCCCATTCATCACCTTCAACATTTGCTCCCTTCATCACCGATGTACAGTGATAGCAATGTTGTCTACAAAACTGCAGTACTTCACTAAGGTTCATTTACCATCACCTTCCAAACCTGCAATCTCTCCCAACTAGATGGACAAGGGCAGCAGCTGCACAGAAACACGATCACCAATGAGTTCCCTCCCAAACTACTCATCGTCCTGACTTGGAAATATATCACCATTCCTTCACCACTGTTGGGTCACAATCCTGGAATTCTCTCTCTAACAGAACTCTGGGTATACCTACACTTCAGGAATTGCAATGGTTCAAGAAGGCAGCTCGCCATCACCCTCTCAAGGACATTTAGGGATGGAGAGTAAATGCTGATCTAACCAGAGACACCCACATCCTGGGAAAGAATATTTTTTTAAAAATCCACACACCTTTGAAATCTCCAAAAATTCGACATCTGGCCAAAGCTGCAGTGGGAAGAAAAGTGGAACATCTGATCATGATGAGGGGACAAGACAAGCATTAAGAGTTGGACCTGTCATCAGTAGAATAGGACAGGGGGTATTGGGTGCCTGACAGATCCTTCCAACCCCTACAGATATTGTCAGGCAGTAGAATTGCATTCATAAGGTTGGATTTTTATCATTGAGGCAGGAAAATCAAGTTGGGAAATTTTCAAACTCAGAAGACTCATCTCCTTTAAAAGGACCCTCATCTGCTGTATATTTGTTCCACAGGAGGGTCAGGGGTGGGGGTGGAATGGTGTTTGGACCACCACCTCTGGTGACAGCTGGGATGCAGCCATGGAGGAGAGGAAATGTTGAGGTGGGCTGATTAATAGGTCTACCTTCTTGATCTCAGTGTCTTGATCTCCCAGTTGCTTTAAAAGGCTGCTTGGTCACCTGGCCCAAATCCCTCATAACCTCTCATCCCAATGCATTCACTCACAGCACAGTGGCACAGTCGTTAGCACTGCTACCTTACAGCACCAGGGGCCTGGGTTCAATTCCCGGCTTGAGTGACTGCCTGTGTGAAGTTTGCACATTTTTCCTCTGTATGTGTGTGTTTCCTCCTGCAGTCCAAAGGTGTGCAGTTTAGGTGAATTGGCCATGCCAAATTCTCCCTCAGTGTATCTGAACAGATACCTGAGTGTGGCAACTAGGAGATTTTCACAGTAACTTTATAGCAGTGTTAATGTGAGACTACTTGAGACTAATAAATAAACTTTGGTAAACCTTGCTTTTACTTTGCTAGTCCCATGCCATTCCTACATCTTCCATGCTCCATGTCATCCCCATACTCCTTCCATGCTCCTTCCATGGTCCCCACTGCATCACCTGCTCACCCAGTCTGCATAATACAATATATGAGCCAGCTGCGAATTGTAATAACAGAAGCAGATGGCCATACATCTGTTTCGCCAGGTGGCCTTATTATTAATACTTGGCTGAGCTTCAAATTTCATTGGATAGGCAGGGGGTGTCTATGAGCATAGATGGAAGGGAAGTGTGTTTTTTGATTGATTGACATCTCTAGGAGGTGATAATAAGTTATTTCTTTGACCATTTTCTTTCAACGTATCTATGTTAATTTGGGCAAGATTAAGAGGTATGAAAGTGAGATAAAACTTTGTCATCAAAATTATAATGGCTGTTTGACTGATACTTTTATAAGGTGTAAGAGGAGCAGTTTTTGTCAAAGCATATTTTTGAATGGGTGTTTTTAATGCATTTCAAGATTTGTAATTGTTAGTGCATGGTTCATTACTTGTATAGTGCACACTGGGTGAGTGGGTATGGAAGATGCTGGGGCTGGAGGGCAGTGCATCAGGGTATGGGTAAAATCTTTTCAACATGACCTAAATCCAACCTAGATTTCATAAATCTTCTGAAGGGCCATGAACTGCGAGTCCTGAAGAAACTAGTCTGAGTCCACGAAAATTGAGTGCAGTATGAAATGCCTATCCTTGCAATGAAACAGGTCAGGTGGGAAGTGCAGGGTGTGGACTTAGTACCCACATCCTGCACCAGTGTAAATTGCTAGGGTTGGGATTGGGGCAGAAATCTCAGAATTGGCAATATCTCCATTTTTAAAGGCCTCTAGTGTCAGTATAATTCTGTGAAAATCTGGCCCATAGTCAGAGTACTAAGAAGGTGGCTAAGAGGGGACCTTATTGAAACATATAAGATGATTAGAGGTTTAGATAGGGTGGACAGTGATAGCTTTTTTCCTCGGATGGAGAAAGCTAGCACGAGGGGGCATAGCTTTAAATTAAGGGGTGGTAGTTATAGGACGGATGTCAGGGGTAGGTTCTTTACCCAGAGGGTGGTGAGGGATTGGAATGCCCTGCCTGCTGCAGTTGTAAATGCGCCTAGTTTGGGGGCGTTTAAGAGATCCGTGGATAGGTTTATGGATGGAAAGGGTTTGGTTTAGGTTAGAGGGTCATTGCTTTTTAACTGGTCGGCGCAACATCGTGGGCCGAAGGGCCTGTTCTGCACTGTAATGTTCTATGTTCTATGTTCTAATGTCAGTGGGAGATGTCCTTTGTGACTCTGAGAGAACTCCTACAACCAGTGAGGGACTGTGATAGGGAGACCTTGATAGGAAGCATACCTACTGCAGGCAGTAAGAGTGACAGGTTTTTAAAAGTTTAAAGTTTAATTATTAGTGTCCCAAGTAAGTTTATATCAACACTACAATGAAATTACTGTGAGAAAGGGTGATCATGTGCAATGAGCGAAGGATGTATGAGGATGGGGAAGGTCTGTCTTCTACTGAGAATTCATTGCTTATAAGTTGTGAGGAATGTGTAAGATCCATCTCACACTGACAGAAGCTCTTTACAGTCGTGAAGTGAAGCAAAGCAAGCAATGGGTTAGATTCTACTTGAGAATGTCCAATACAACAATTTGTGAAACAGTGTGGAGGAAGTATGGGGTTACGATCATGCTGAAACTACCCTGCTGTCCACTGTTAAATTGGTCATGGGGGAGATTTGACTCATGCTGGAAGAACTTCTAACTGATACACTTTCTCTTGTTTATAATCACCTTCCCTTTATCTCCTTTTCCTCTTTCTCTCCACTGTTGCAATGAGCCTCTTCTTGTAGCACAACTTAATTTTTCTCCATACTTCTCTTCTTTCTCACTTACTTTCTCCCTATTCTCCTCATTCTCTTTCTGCTTACCATTTTTTTTCTATTTCTTCCACTACACAGAATCACAGAATATGACACTGCAGAAAAGGCCCTTTGGCCCATCGAGTCTGCATGAAAGGCCCTGACCTGCCCACCTAATCCCACTTGCTAGCACTTGGCCCATAGCCTTGAATGTTATGGTGTGCTGAGTACTCATCCAGGTACCTTTTAAAGGATGTGAGGCCTGCTGTCGCCACCACCCTCCCAGGCAGTGCATTCCAGATCATCACCACCCTCGGGTAAAAAGATGTTTCCTCAAATCCCCCTGAAACCTCCCACATCTCGTTCTCCCCTTCCCATTCCTCCACTTCATTTTCCTCATTGTGCTCTCGATCTTCCCATTTTTCCTTTTCTCCTGGCACTCGCTGTGAGGAGAGGTAGTGGAAGCAGATATAAGAGTGAGTTTTAAGGGGCGTCTAGACAAATACATGAATAGGATGGAAATGGAAGGATATGGTCCCCGGGAGGGTAGGGGGTTTTAACTCAGTCGAGAACCATAGTCGGTGCAGGCTTGGAGAGCCAAAAGGCCTGTTCCTGCGCTGTCATTTTCTTTGTTCTTTGTCCTTTGAACTCCCTCTCAGGCAGTTTGTTCTTTTCTTTCTCCAGATTTTTCCATTCTGCTTTCTGCTCTCCCCCTCTTTCTCTCTGCTTCTTTCTACTCCTTTTAAATGCACGGCAGCGCAAGTGGTTAGCCCTGCTGCTTCAGAACGCCAGGCACCCGGGTTCGATTCCTGGTTTGGGTCATTGTCTGTGTGGAGTTTGCACTTTCTCCCTGTATCTGCGTGGGTTTCCTCCGGGTGCTCCGGTATCCTTCCACAGTCTGAAAGACGTGGTGGTTAGGTGCATTGACCCGAACAGGCACCAGACTCTGACGACTAGGGGATTTTCACTGTAACTTCATTGCAGTGTTAATGTAAGCTTTACTTGTGTCTAATAAATAAATAAATTTTTATAAATAAATCCTCTCAAATTGTAACATTCCACAGGTCGGGCTGCTTCAGTGTTCTCGTCACTCACAACTCGATCAAAGCAGTCATTGTTATGGCCTCATCCTGAGGCACGAGAGGGTTTCAGTCCTTAATATAGCTTGTCCATCAGGCCACTGTGTTACACTAAGCTAGGATGGGGTAGCAATGGTGTTTACTGTCTTCTGTCATCAGTACCAATACAAATCCAGACAATGTGCACAAATAACTGTATTTTTCTCACAAGATACAAGGGGAGTAAGGAACGGGAGAACAAAACCAACAAGGATTTTTTAAAAAAATATTGCACAGTTACTGGGATGTTTCATCTAAAAAGATGTGTGCGGGTTCATGCAAATTGGCATATAAAAATAATCTTAACACTTTGCCCTCACAAAATGCAATGCTTTGATGGAATTAAATGGGTTTTTAATGAAGACTGGCCCCTGGTGAAACGAGGCTAATAACCAAGTAACTAATGTGTTAACCAGCAAGAATGAGAGTGACAGGTAATTGCAGAGAAAGAATTCTGATTAGCCTGCATCCCAGAATGCTGCAATAAACCTTTAAAGAGCCCTGCTGCTCTCCCAGTGTCTCACTGACGATAAGTGCCCCCCCTCCCAATCCCCCCCTCCTCCTCCTCCATGACTGATGTTTTGTTTTTGGTAGAGATAAGAATATCTCCTTCAAAAAAAAGCCCATCAGGTTCTTTCACTTGACAAGGTGGAGAGGAGAAGAAGATGGGGAAAAGATTTCTCCGGGATGCTGTTCCTGCAGAGATTGTGGTCCAGTTATCACCTGGTCACAGCCCCATTGGATCCAATGTCGAAATGAAGGGAAGCAGGATTTAACAACAGGGCACTCTGCTCCAGTATTTTGCCAGCATCCAACACACTAACCATCCCCCATTCACCAGCATGTCAAAACAAAAGTTTCATCTTCTATCTGTGCTGAGTTGCCTAATCTCAGTTGTCGTGGCTACTGGTCAGTTAAAATCAGTGGGTAAGAACAAGGAAAATTATTCAGTGCTGACCACTGGTGTCTGGCCTCGAAAAGTCCATAGACAAGATTAAGCTTGATCCTACTTTTAAGTGAATAGTTTTACGAGTAAAGAACCATCAGTTGAGGGAATGGAAAGTGACCAGTGTGTGTGAAACAGCTGTGTAACCATGTTCAGGGCAGAGAGTAAAGTTGCACGGTGGCACAGTGGTTAGCACTGCTGCCAGGGACCCGAGTTCAATCCCAGCCTCAGGTCACTGTGTGAAGTTTGCACATTCCCCCGTGTCAGCATGAGTTTCCTTCAAGTGTTCCGGTTTCCTTCCACAGTCCAAGATGTGCAGGTTAGGTGGATTGGCCATGCTAAATTGCCCCTTAGTGTCGGGGGACTAGCTAGGGTAAATGGATGGGCTTATGGGGTTAGAGCCTGGGTGGGATTGATGTCAGTGTCAGGCTTGATGGGCTGAAAGGTCTCCTTCTGCACAGTAGGGATTCTACGAATAAGCAGATTGATGAACAAAAGGAACCAGAAGAATGGACAATTGGCCGCTCACTTAAAAGACAAATGCAAGAGAAAGGGTTAATTATTCTTGTTCAGTGAATGCTGTTTAAAGTTGCCTTTGCTTCCCGCTGACCACAGTGAATTGATTGGTAGGTGGATGATTATTAATAATAATCAGATTACACTTTTCTTAAATTAGAAGATGTAATTTGATATGATTGCAACAATATTTATTTTTAAATCCAAGGCCAAAATTCTTCAGTGGTTTTATAACATGAAAAATCATTAACTTTCGCAATAAATTAGCCGGACTATCGGGAATCTCCAGCGTGAGTGCTATTTTTTTCAGCATGTATAAAATGCATGTTGGTTATAACAAACACCAACTCAAAAAGGGAGGACTTAGGTTGTGTGCTCAATTTTGCTCCCTAATGCTGATAGCCCCTGCCTTGCTCCTCAGTGCCTATAGCTCAAGGGAAACGCGGTAGTCTTCTGAGAATTGACCATCAGCCAGAAGGGCACTTGTTCTTTTTACTGATCAAACTTTCTTTTGCGAGGTGCAAAGGGGGCGAGAGAAACATGGAGGAGAGAGAGAAAGGAAAAAGGTGTTCTCATTAACCCAAGGTGAGATCATGTGTTTTAATTGGCTGAAGGATGTCGGCTGTAGACTGAGGACAGGAAATGCCGGGGGGAATTGGAGAGCAGCGAGAGAAGCTTGTGTGATTCATCTCCAGGGCGGGGGGAAGGAAAGCGGTCAAACAGCTTGTAGCGAGAGAAGGTCCAACGTTTGAAATTTGCAGCATGGAAAGATCTTCCTCGTTCGCCCTCCTCTCTCTCTCTCTCTCTTTGTGCACTCAGTGGCTGACCCATTGATATTTTATTGGGGGTTTTCTGCCTGCCTCTGCCTCCACCCTCCTCCTGACAAACACGTCTCAATGGCCAGCTGATTGACAATTAAATAAAAGTGTAAGAATTCAGGCAGAGTCGCTCATCCTGACAAGTCTGCTCACTTTCTCTGCAGCAATTCCCCGGAGCACCATCATTGAAAAGCATTAGACAAATAACATTCAATTTCCTTTCTACATAAATCAAACAAAAATAAAATTTTGCACGCTGTAATTTGTGTGTCTTTCTGTGAGGCGACCAATTATCACAAAGAGAGAGAGGCAGTGGGGGCGGGGGTGGGGGGTGAACGCTCAGGATTGAGAGATTTCCAGGGTTAAGGCTCTGATCTCCGAATGCATTCGAGAGATTGGGAGTTATAAGGTTCAAACTTCAGAACATTAACACCTTGATTGTCTGCTGTCGTGGAGCAGTTGTCAAGTGACTGTTTCAGAGCTGCCGAGGGTCTTGCTGTGACAGCAGGCATTAAAGGAGCTCGGAAACCCTGCCCAGACACTGTACCGAATGTACACCACTTTTATTATGTTGGAGGCAAAGAAAATGATTCAGACCCCTGATGTCTCTTTTTTAGCCGGAATGGTTTGCCTGTGTGGTGTGAGAGCTTCTTTTGAAATTCAAGTTGTGCTTTTCTACACCCATTAAACTGAAAGAGCGTGAACCCTGTTTATATTGGGCCTCAGTGTCAGCAGCAAGCACTCTCAGGTCAGGTGGAGTCTGGGTCAGCTGAAGAATAAAGCGTAAACCCAACAGTATGCCTCATCCCCCGGAGAACGTTCCTACTTGTCCAGGGTGACATTTGCTTTGACTCACAACCAGCTGCTGTGTTCCCTTTGAGCAACGTTGTGCAATAATGTGTCTTTGTCCATTATAGATTGTAAGAAGTCTCACAACACCAGGTTAAAGACTGACAGATTTATTTGGAATCACGAGCTTTCGGAGTGCTGCTCCTTCATCAGGGGAGTCAGCTATAGACTGAGTAAAGACAGCCTAAACTTTATTGGACCCTTAGCGGACAGACTGTGAGTCATAGAGATACACAGCATGGAAACAGGCCCTTTGATCCAACTCGTCAATGCTGACCAAGTTTCCTGAATTGAACTAATCCCATTTGCCTGTGTTTGGCCCATATCCCTCTAAACCTTTCCCATTCACGTACCTGTTTTCTTCAAGGTTCCTGTGAGGCCAGATGCACTGACCCTCATGCAGCTCATCCCATAATGTGGAGAACCATCTCCTCTACAGGATTGAGGACATATCCATGTCCCTGCCATTCTTCTCTGCTCCTTTCCACTGTCCTTGCGAAGAGAGCAGAGCTGTTTGTCAGCCACTGGGTAGCACTGTGTTTGGATGATGTGCCTGCCATTGACAAATGTATGAGGAGGCAGTGAGAGGCTGGGTGTGCAGTGGTGATATGACCTGAATGGATCATAAATGAGGACTTACATCCCATCATTTGAACCCAGGTTCCACAGCTTAAAGGTCACTTTTTTTTTCTCTGTACCATCCTTCAATGTTAGGTCTCTTATTTTTGGGTTTGATTCACAAATTACGAAATCAAAAATCAGCAACTTGAACAATCCCACTGGGGAAATGTCAATAACATGTTCCAACTCATCTTCTTCAGTGAATGGGCTTTGCTGACTTCTGATAGTTAGGCTCCATTCTTTACTTGGAGGCAGACGTAGGTGTGCGCAGTCTTACATTTAGGGGCACCCCCCAGTAGCAATGTAACATAGTGGTTGGCCAGTTTCCCAGTGACTGTCTGTGTGGAGTTTGCACATTCTCCTCATGTCTGCGTGGGTTTCCTCCGGGTGCTCCAGTTTCCTCCCACAGTCTGAAACATCTGCTGACTAGGTGCATTGACCATGCTAAATTCTCCCTCAGTGCACCCAAACAGATGGCAGAGTGTGGCGACTCGGGGTTTTTCACAGTAACTTCATTGCAGTGTTGATGTGAGCCGACTTGTGACACTAATAAATAAACTAAACTAAAAAGAAGAGGTTCCCTCAGGCCCTGCTAAATTTTCGGGGAGGACTTGTTTAAAATGTTTTCTGTCTGCTTTGCAGCCACAGTCAGCCAGATAGAGGGGTTGGGTGGTAGTAGGGCGAGGAGGCCTTTGGCACCAGGCCCCACCACGGAGAGGAGGAAGGGAGGGAGAAATCAAAAAGGCTGGGGTGTGAGGAATATCAGAGAGCTGAGGCAGAAGCGGAGGGAGGGGGGTGAAGGAACTGAATCAAATGGGCCTTTGGGAGAACAGAAGGAGTTTGGTGAGGGAATGGAAAAATGGGGAAGATCTGAGGGAACGAGGGACAGGGAAGATTATGGGATGGCTAGGGAGATAAGTTAGCCCATGCAACAGATCTCTCATTCAATCGTACTCAGTGCCTGATTGATGGACCCAGCATCTGAAAGTGGGAGCTGGTGAGAGCCACTCTCCTACCCTTGCTGCTTCCTACCTCTTCCTCTCCCCTGAAATTCCAGCCTGTGAACCACAATGCACCCCCACCCCTCCCCATGCATTATCATTCCTGTGTGTCTGGATTTGTCCTCCATCCAAGTTCTCGGGGAGTGGGCGTAGAGGCACCAGCCTCTCTGGTTACAATGAAGTGCAGCCAGCTGTAGATTGGCCAGCAGCTTTTGGCAGGGAGGGCCCCTAGCCCCACCACCCCTGCACCACCCCCCACCGCCCCCCACCCCACCCCCGTCGAAGCTCTTGATCACAGGGAAGGCCCACTGCTGACCAGTGAAGTGCTCGATTGGCACTGAATTCGATAAGCCTTCCTGAGAAAAGGCGACACGGGGCCCTTGTGAGCTCTCCAACCATCACCTCCATGGCCTTTCGTGTTGCTGGTTGTTAAATCCCGGCTGGATTGGGAAAGTCCGAAGATTTAAAGTTCAGCGTTTAAAGATAAGGATCCATTTTCAATCCTGCTTCTGTGCCTCACAATGAAAAATCACTGGGGAATTAATGGAGGCTTTTCTTTTCTTCCCTTTGGCAATGATGCAGAATTGAAGATATCAGTTGGGCCATGCATTATCCACCCCACACAATTCTCCATTCCATTGATGCCTGTGAGCAGTGGAATGGCACCTGGCTGACTCCCCAAGGGATACAATGCATTATGAAGATGGCTGGGAGTATAGTACTGAGAGCAGACATACCTGCCTCCAGCTGCCAGTTACACATCCTCATACTGACCTCAGATGAGCCCCTGAAACTGTGCATCTCACCTCCGAGACAGAATGGGGTCATTTAAGCTTTGCACAACAGTGTTCAGAGGACGATAGCAAATAGGCAGCGAGTCTGAATCTCTCCCATCCCTGATTCACTTGCCACCAGTATTATTGCACCAAATCAAAATGATCCCCAGTGCTGCAGAAAGGTAGAGAAAAAGAACTGACGATGCTGGAAATTTACCAATCTGTGGATACGTCGATACCTGATCATTAAGCCAATCACCGGCCTAATTAGCCCACAGCAATATAAATATCAGCCCATGCATGAACTTCCATTTCAAAGAATTTCATTATATCACAGAATCATTGAATCCCTACAGTGTAGAAGGAGGCCATTCAGCCCATCAAGTCTGCACCAACTCTCTGACGGAACATCCCATCCTATCTCCGTAATCCCACGCATTTACCATGGCTAATTATTCTAATCTACTCGGGATACTAAGGGGCAATTTAGCATGGGCAATCCACCTAACCTGCACATCTTTGGACTGTGGGGGGAAATTGGAGCACCGGGAGGAAACCCATATAGACATGGGGAGAATGTGCAAACTTCAGATAGTCACCCAAGGCCGGAATTGAATCCTGTTCCCTGGAGATGTGAGCCATCAGTGCTAGTCACTGTGCCATCGTGCCGCCCATTTGAATAAAGCGGCATGATTTTGGGAGGAGAGATATTGTGCATGAAATGTTTATCAGTGTAAGGGGCTACAGAATATGCTGGAAATGCCCAGCAGGTCAGGCAGCAAGCATGGAGAGAGAAGCAAGAATGAGCGGAGCAGTATAGATGTCCATTTGACAATCAGCCTGATTAATAGGCTAAGGGACCACATTGGAGGCTGTAGCTTCAAGCGTGGTTATGGGGAGCCTGCAGTTGTGTTGGTGCAGTGGGTGCGAGCCAGATTCTTGGAGCAGGTGAGTGTTCAATATTTAATGCTGGGTGTAGAGTTATGGATTGGGGCTCAGGGATGAAGGAGGTGTCTAATGGGGGCAGGCACTCCTTCTTCTGGGCCAGAAGCAAGACTGTAAAGGCATTTAGTCTTTTCATGAAGCAGTCCTTAACTCCATTCTCTGCTAGCCTTTCCAAGATGTGGAGATGCCGGCGTTGGATTGGGGTAAGCACAGTAAGAAGTCTCACAACACCAGGTTAAAGTCCAACAGGTTTATTTGGTAGCAAAAGCCACTAGCTTTCGGAGCGCTTAAGGAGAAGCAAGTACTCCGAAAGCTAATGGCTTTTGCTACCAAATAAAACTGTTGGACTTTAACCTCATTTTGTGAGACTTCTTACTGAGCCTTCCCAATGCACAGATCAGTTTTCAACTTGGAAGACAGACTCACAGTCTCATTATAATATTTAAATAGCAAATTGCATGCAATTTGACTGTCCAGCTCCTGTCTTGTTTCCAGATGGGTTGGGATGGTTTGAAGATTTTAAACAATTTTACATCTCCCCAATCCACCCACTTTCAAGGGTTAAAGTTATCCTTAATGTTTCAGGTCCAAGAACTTCTATCATAAGAGATTTGTTACAATCCCCACAGAGTCTGATAACTTTTTGAAAAGAAAGAAACCTCCATGGCACGACCAGAAAGCAAATTGCTGGACAGGAGTTCATTTCTTTTCGAACTTTTACTGTAACAAACCATCTAAAATCAACATAATTCAAACATCAATTAACAAACAAAGGATATTTTGACAGAGGTAGATTTCAACTTAAAGAGTTGACATAACTAAGATATGCCTCATATGGTTATAAGCACTAACCTTACTTGTGCACAAATGGGATATCATGTGTAATCTGTGTAGAGTGCAGCCCCGTTATAACGCGATGGTTGGGGTCCATAAAATGTTATTTGCAAAAAGTGGGGTTGCGCTATATCGGGGTGTTTTAGTTACATTAAGGATGTTCTCAGCATCCATCAGAGCTCTGTTTGTCTGTACAATCACTACATGCTTCATTAACTTTTACAAACCTTTTGATTGGCAGGTCCAGGCTAGTTTAAAACAGGCAGTGGGGATGTTTATTTACACAAACACTTTCATGGTCCATCAACTGTGAAGTACTTCCTCTTTTGAACAACAGTCTAATGTAGTTTTTTTCTAAGTGAGAACCCCTTTTATCTGAACTGGGCAAGGGGGGAAGCAAATGTTTTCTGTCCACAATTGCTTTCTAAGGCAGATTATTTTCACTTTAGAAATAGATTGCAGTAACCAAAAACTTTTCACTTCCCTGGAAAGAACAAAAAAAGGGTCCAATGATTCATTGCTTTATATCCGAATTCGCGCTAAATTGGGGCACGTAAAATCGGGGTTTCACTGTATTTCCAACTTAGTTTCCACTTACACAGAAAAAGGAAATCTAACATGTCTGCTATGACTCTCACCAACTTTTACAGATACATAGAGAGCGTTCCTTCTGGCTGTATCACAGCTTGGTATGGCTCCTGCTCTGTCCAAGACCACTAGAAACTACAAAGGGTCATGAGTGAAGCACAATCCATCATGCAAACCAGCCTCCCAATCATTGACACTATCTATACTCCCTCTTGCCACAGAAAAGCGGCAGCCAGCATAATCAAGGACCCCATACATTCTGGACATACTCTCTTCCGCCTTCTTCCGTTGGGAAAAAGATACAGAAGTCTGAGGTCACGTAGCAACCAATTCAAGAATACTTCTTCCCTGCTGCCAATAGACATTTAAAGGTAACTACCTCGATTTAAATTGATCCTTCATTACACCCTAGCTATGATTAACACCGCATTCTGCACTCTCTTCTTTCCTTCTTGATGTATGGCATGCTTTGTATAGCCCACAAGAAACAATACTTTTCACTGTATACTAATGCATGTGACAATAATAAATCAAATCAAATCAAATCGCTGACTTCCAAGCGAATCACTTCATCCCTTGGTTCATACTCACCGGCAACTGTATTCCATCCAAAGTCCCTGAACACAGTTACCACCAACAAAGTACATGTCCACAAATCCTCTTTCAATTGGGTCAGGACAGTTCTGATGGTACAGAATCTCCAGAGGCTCCTTCTCCCTTAACTGGTGGGTTCTGGCAACAGTCAAGCAGCAATAATAGGCCTTGTTAAATTCACAAGCTCCTGCCCTTCCTGTCTTCAGCTGTCTGCTCTTTCCACCTGCGTAATACACAATAATGCATACTCTGCTCTATTCTCAGAGAAATGCTTCAACATCTTGATCTGTTGGAGGATTTCTAAACACAAATTATCTGTGTGTTTTGAAATGCCAAACAGGAAACATTAGAAACACAGAAATTAGGTGCAGGAGTAGGCCATTCGGCCCTTCAAGTCTGCACGATCATTCAATATGATCATGGCTGATCATTCACTTATAGTATCCCACTCCTCTTTCTCTCCATACCCCCTTGATCCCTTTAGCCGCAAGGGCCATGTCCAGCTCTGTCTTGAACATATCAAAGAACTGACCCCAACAGCTTTCTGTGGTAGAGAATTCCATCAGTTCACAACTCTCTGAGTGAAGAAGTTTTTCCTCATCTCAGTTTTGAATGGTTTACCCCTTATTCTCAGACTGTGACCCCTAGCTCTGGAGTTCTCAAATGTCGGGAACATTCTTCCCTCATCTAGCCCGCCCAGTTCCGTCAGGATTTTATATGTTTCTATGAGATCCCTTCTCATTCTTCTAAATTCCAGTGAGTACAAACCCAGTCAATCCAATCTTCCTTCACATGCCAGTCCTGCCATTCTGGGAATCAGCCTGGTGAACATTGACCCTACTGAACTGAAATTAGCTTTCTATTTACCTGTTGCCTCTAAGCTGTTAGTTACCTCATGACAACCTCAGGTCATGTTGGCATTTCTTGGAACCTCCTTGGAGCCTCCTTATGCACCGTAGGGATTCTATGATTCTTTGATAAATCGGTAACTGAATCTCTCTGACCATGTTCTCTCAGAAAGACAGGAGTTTGTTCTCATGCATGGTTACAATTTTGGTGCACCTTCCTAAATCAAATAGGAAGAGATATTTGCTGACTATCCTGCCACAATAAGAAGTCTCACAATACCAGGTTAAAGTCCAACAGGTTTATTTGGTAGCAAACACCACTAGCTTTCGGGGCTTTTCCCCTTCGTTAGGTGAGTGGGGAGTTCTGATCACAAACAGAGTTCTGCCACAAACCAGTGTCCTGTGAAGACTCTGAATCCTTGGACACAAGTCAAGTTGATCTAGCACATGCACATCCTGTGAGATTCCAAATAACCTGTCTGACTTCCACATGCAAAGCTAATATCTTACAATATTCAGGCCTTCCTTGAGACCAAGTCAAGCATTCACATCAGTAATCCTGATTAAGGGAGAGGAATAGTCATTCTTAACAAGCATGACTACGCCAACAAAGTGCATGCCATTCTTAACGATGCATACAAATCCATATCCACTGGGCCAGCTGCTCAATGTAACTAGACTGCCTTTCTTGAAAGCTAAAATAAATGCTTGGTGGACTTGTGTGAGAGTGATGAGCTGCTGTATGGTTTATATGACAGGATTCATCCTCACAGGTTGTTGCATCCGTGTATGTACGGGCTGTCCAAGACACTCTAAAGTGATGATGCTTTATGCCCCATTTATCTATGACTGATTCTGCACAACATGAATTGACCAAATGGTTGGGCAAATTGTCACAAGCAGCTTTAACCACATTTTCCACATAGATGGTGAGGGATTCCTTCAGTGCCCTGATGAGTCCAAGATGAAAAGCTTTGGCATGTCTCTTTTTTCCAATAATACTCAAGTTTGTTCCTACCAAAAACCTATTTTGAAGTAGATTTGTACAAAACAATACATCAGAATTCCTGGTTCCTCGTGTAGAGATTATCTTCTGAAAAGGATTCAAATTGGGCCTTGCTGACTGAAATGTATCTATGAAAAAGGCTGATATGGCAAAGTGCCCTGTTTAATAAAAATATTCTTGGGGTGTGGGTATCACTGGCAAGGCTGGCCTTTATTGCCTATACCTTGTTTCTGAGGTTTGATAAAACTGAATGACTTACTAGGCAACTTCATTAGGCAAGCAAGGATAAATCACACCGGTTTGGAATTGGAGTCATTATGGAAAGATCTTTCATCTCTCTCTTTAACTGGGTCAAGATTCGATTCCCTCACTTTGAATTCAGGTTTCATCATGCAATCCAGCCTCCCGTCCATTGATCCTGTCTATGCTTCCCGCTGCCTCAGAAGAACAGCCAGCATAATCAAGGACCCCACGCACCCCAGACATGCCCTCTTCCACGTTCTTCTGAGGTCATGTACCAACTGACTCAAGAAGAGCTTCTTCCCTGCTGCCATCAGACTTTTGAATGGACCAATCATAGATAAAGTTGACCTTTTTCTACACACTATCTATGACTGTAACTCTAACGCACGCATGAAAAAATACTTCTCACTGTATATTAATACATATTTGATTTAATTTGATTTATTATTGGCACATGTATTAGCATACTATATTGATACATATTGTTTCTTGCGCGCTATACAGGCAAAGCATACTATTCATAGAGAAGGAAATGAGAGAGTGCAGAATGTAGTGTTATAGTCATAGCTAGGGTGTAGAGAAAGATCAACTTAATGCATATGACAATAATAAATTAAATCAAGTCAAGTTTGCGGAGTTGAAAGAACAAGTCCCTCATCCATCCTTGGCACTGCTGATCCTCCACCTGTCCTTCTGATTTAATCATTCGCCAGCCAGGTACTGCCAGCTCCGTGAATGCCAGCTAAGAACTGTTGCTACTTCTATCAAAGCAAAATATCGCAGATACTAGAAGACAGGAAGTGCTCTAAATTCTCAGCAGATCTGACCACATCGGTGCAAAGTTAACATTTCGAGTTGAATGTGACTCATTTTTAGAACTTTTTATTCTTTGGCTAATGACATTAAGCACATTCGGCTTTCGACATTGAAACCTTAACACTCCTGAACTGCAGGGGATCTTGCCACAGCCACATTGAAGTGTGATCTCAGCTTCAACTAATGCAGATGCCATTCTTTGGCACTACACTCACTAGCTTCTATTTTAGGAGCCGATGCAACCGTTTGTTATTAGGTTATTTCAATATTTATTTTGAGCGCTTGTTGTATCTTGAAACCAAATTGCTGGAACATTTAGAGGCCTTGCTTGGAGTTGCCTGGAAAAGCAGCAATGAAAAGATTATCAGCTTGAGTGAGTTGGGAAACGGAATACCTCAGAGTCCTGAGCCCTATTTAAAAAATGCTCAGTAACTCTAATTATGGAATAGAATCTGATGAACACCATGGCAAAAGGACAATTTTTAAGGAGGAAAGGAATAGATTGGGGATTTTGTTTCTGAATTGGAAAAGGTTTTGTCCTATGGAATTCAAGTAATGTTACAACTGCTCTAGCTTCCACTTTACCGACCTCAGAAACACTGTCTTCATATTCTGAATTCTGTGGGTATACTGTACAGATACACGCCAGCTAGACTTTCCTGTTTGACCCCCAGCTCCAAGTTCAGCTGGATTGTGACAGAAAATGTGGGGGAAATAACTGATGAGGCCCACCCTTGCATCACCCTGATCCCAAAATGTAACCCTTTTGTTCTGCTTGGGTATGCTGTCCCTCCACTGCCCACTGGAGGTAAATGCTGACTGGGGTGATCCCTGGCACGCTGTCCAACTTCCCTGCTTAACGTCTCTGTCTCTATTGACTCCAGTGATACCTGGATAAGGACCAGGTACCCGGGATTGATTCCCGGCTTAGGTTACTGTCTGTGTGAAGTCTGCACGTTCTCCCCATGACTGCGAGGGTTTCCTCCTGGTGCTCCGGTTTCCTCCCACAGTCCAAAGATGGATTAGCCATGCTAAATTGTCCCTTAGTGTCAGGGGAACTAGCTAGGGTAAATGCATGGCGTTAGAGCCTGGATGGGATTGTGGCCAGTTCAGGCTCAATGGGCTGAATGGCCTCCTTCTGTACTTTAGGAATTCTATGACTCTCTGAATGATGGTGGAAGCCACTGGGCTAGCAATACAAACCCCTTATAGAGGAATGGAGGGAGAAGTTTAGGCCTTTTCCCTTTTTGCACATGCCTCAACCATTGACCGTATAGGCGTCATCTGTGTTCGAGGCATATTCTTCACTCTCAGAGCTTCACAGCCCCTTTTAGATGGATTCCATCTATTCTTACACAGCAGTGCCAGTCATTCTACAGCACTACCTGAATTTACTGCCCTTATCCATCTGTGCACTTAATAACCTTGATCCAGGGAAGAAGACAAGTTTATGACAGAAGCCGTCCCATCATGAGGCAACAAATGATCAGCACACAGCATCCAAGTTGGATAGCGATGAGGAAATTGGATGGTGATATTTAAAGCTGTGATTCGCATTAAGGAGTTTTAAATAACAATATTTAAGCTTGATGAGACCATAATAGGGACAGGAGTTGATCAGTATCTGTGCGCGCTGTTGAGTCTGTCTAATGAAAGAAAGATTGAGAGAAAGAGATGCACTAAGCTGGAGGTTGCATTTCCTGATTTCCTCCCTCTCTGAGCTATGCTGAACTTCTATTCCAAGAGAATTGACTTCCCTCTGCTATCCCACCCATCAGTGAAGAATGAAAAGGCCATTCTTCACTGTCTATTCAACTTCTACCATGGTGTCATGGTGGGATTTGAACCTGTGTTTCTGAGGCATTAATCTGAGTCTCTGGATTACCAGGTCAGTGACAATACCACTAGGCCACCAACCCTCCAGTGGACATTAAAGTCAAGTTCAACTTCATCTGATGGCTGCACATGTTCACTTTGCAGCACAAGTCAGAAGGTAGTAAAGAGAAGTCAGAAAGGCCTCCCCTGAGCCCTCCATTGTTCTGCAGATCAGGGATCGAAACTGGAGCCTTCTGGCATGTATTAGTTGTTTATGAAATGAGACAGACACAAACTCACACAATACACACACACGCATGCCCGCGTGCACATACACAAACGCATGTTCACACTCATGCATGCACACATATAAGCACATACATGCATGCACACATACAAACATACACACACATGCACACACACACATGCACACACATATGTAAAGGTGCACATACTAAAGTTCATATAAACTTAAACACATGCGCACACAAAATGAAAAACATATTACTAAGACTTGTTATCACTATTGGCCTGAACTGGTTAATATGCTTGCTAATTGGCTGAGGAAGTTACCGTACAATATTATGTATGGAAAAGGCATCCAGTTCCAGCAAGGTAAGTTTAATGGAATATCTGTAGCCACTGTACGTATTTTGCTTTGGGAAGCAATGCCTTGTAAAATAAAGAGAGTGAGTTACAAAGAGGTTGAAGCAGAGGTCTCTGGGCCTCTTTCCCTGTTTGCGTAGATCACAGATAATTTCTATGTTATTCTTGAAGTGCAGTTTACAGCCTCTGGGAAAACGTTCCGATATATAGTATTACGTTTTGTTGTCAATGAGATTGCCAACATTTTGTTCACTTTGCTGCAGCATTGGTGAAAACCCTCAAGGTAGCGTCTACTTGGGGTGGAATGGCGCTCAGGCAGCTGGTCTTTGCGAGATCTCTCTGCAGCCTAGTGTGCTGGTGAGTTGGGATCTCATGGGCACAATGCTATATGGGGACAGCTTTAACTTCTGAAGAGATCTTTTGAAAATAGCAGGCTTGGGGCCCAGCTGTGTAAATGTTTTCACTTTCACTGGTGTGGCCTAGTTTTGGATGGCTGCCAAGGCAAGCCTTGCTGCAGTTGATTTTGGCACATCCCCGGTGCTGAGGAATGTCAGCTTGAATTGTCAAAGTACACTGGCTTCAGCAGAGTGCCTGAGACACAGCTCTCAGTACATTCCGTGATTCCAGCTCCTTCATTAAAGAAGGAACCTGGAACATTGGCGATCAAATGTTTAATAACTAAGTGCATGTGATGATAATGAAAAAAAAAATCAAGGTTACCTGATTATTTACGCTTAGTGATGGCCAGCACAGTCAACGTCAGTCAAACGTCCTCACTGCTCAATCCCAAATGATGCTGCTTTTCTGATTTATGATGTTATTACAATTTGGCTGTTGCTCTGCTTTCGTTTAATCACCTGATGTTGACAGGAGATGGCAATCAATGACAGATAACTCCCGACTCCTCACCCTTTCTCTCCAGCGTCTTTCACCATAGCGACCAACCCCCCCCCCCACCCCCCACCGACCCTCCCGCAGCACTTTGACAGATCGCATGCCTTTTACTCATCCCTTACTTCCTGTTTACACAGGAAGTACCCTTTACAACCATGGCTCAAATCCTGTTGTTAATTGGTGTTACGATGTGACACTGTTGCCCCCCCCCGCCCCCAATCCCCCGCCATCGTCCTCGCCTTTCCTTTCCTGTCGACACTTGACTGTCAAACTATCTCCAGGACACCCCCCCCCCCCCCCCCACTGAACACACTGATCACCTGCTGTATCAGGTCTGAGCTCCACAGTTGATTTATTGTCGGAAAGGCACCTTTTGACCTGAGGCCAAGGCTGGGATATTTTTAATCTTGAAGTGTGCCACTGGTTTCCAATAGGTTATTACTGATCCTGTCTTTGAGGAAGGTCAGAGGTTGATTGTCCTTGTTTACTGGGAAGCCAGTGACCTTGAAAGGTTTTCAAACTTGAGAGGGTGCCATTTTTAAAAAAAATGTATTCATCATTTCGAATGATAGTCTCCATTCCCTTTTCACGACTTCCAACAATTAAAGTCATTTGCCATGAGCCGATATGGTGGGGCACACAATATCTGCGCCCCATAAATGCGGGCATTTCGTTGTAATTTAATGGGGACAGTGAGCGCCTTCAGGAGAAAAGGCAGTCGCTGTGAGGTAATTACAGCCCCTCACTACAGCAGCGCGGAGCTGCCCTCCTCCCCCCACCACCACCCCCCCCCCCCCCCCCACCTCCTCCAGGCCTCCCTGCTGACTGTGGAAGCCTGCTCATTTTTCTTGTAAAAGTTATTTCCATTTCATTGCAGTCATTTGTTTACTGACAGGCTTGCGTCTCAGTCTGGGTGATTACTTGAAGATTGGGATTTTCAAGACGTGAAATTGACCTGGAATTGACGAGTGGATTGCCTGGGTTTAACGCCAGCTTTACAGTTCCCTCACTGCACAGCCCTCAGCTGCAGCATCGAGCAGTTGCTCACAAGCTGCGAGCAGACACATTCCTCCACTATACAAACACTGCAGTCTGCTTTTTTTTTACAAAAAAATACAACGTTTATAGATCTTTATTGCGCCTTCGGCTGCCGAGGCCCCAAACTCTGGAATTCCCTCCTTAAACCTCCCCGCCCACCCCCCTGCCCCTCTTCTTCTTTTAAGACTCTCCCTAAAACCTACCACTTTACCAAGTCTTGGAATCATAGAGGTTTACAACATGGAAACAGGCTCTTCAGCCTAACTTGTCCATGCCCTACCATTTTACAAGTCATAGTGGTTTATAGCATGGAAACAGGCCCTTCGGCCCAACTTGCTCATGCCGACTTTTTTTTAATGACTAAGCTAATCCCAGTTGCCCGCACCTGGCCCATATCCCTCGATAGTTATTTTACTCATGTAGTATAATCCGACAATCCCCTTCTCTGGCTCGGTGGGCAAGGCAGAGGCATAGTGGAATTGTCACTGGACTATTAATCCGGAGACCCAGGGCTAGATCTGGGGATCCTGGTTTGAATCCCAGGGTGAAATTTGATTTCAATAAATATCTGGAATTAAAAGTCTAACGATGACCATTGTCGATTGTTGTAAAAACCCATTTCGTTCTCTAATGTCCTTTAGGGAAGGAAATCTGCCATCCTTACCCAGTCTGGCCTACATGTGATTTCAGAACAACAGCAATGTGGCTGAGTCTCAAATGCCCTCTGAAATGGAGAGCAGTTAGGGACAGATAATAAATGCTGGTCCAGTCAGCAATGTTCCCATCCTGTAAATAAATAAATGCTATTTAAAGTTAAAGTTTATTTATTAGGCACAAGTAAGCTTACAGTAAAACTGCAATGAAATTACTGTGAAAACTCCCTAGCTGCCACACTCCAGCACCTGTTCAGGTACACTGAGGGAAAATTTAGCATGGCCAATGCACCTAGCCTGCACGTCTTTGGATTGTGGGAGGAAACCCACGCAAACACAGGGAGAGTGTGCGGACTCCACACAGACAGTGACTCAAACTGAAAATTGAACCGAGGTCCCTAGCACTGTGAGGCAGCAGTGCTAACCACTGTGCCACCATGCTGCCCTTTGGGGCTGCTACTGGACATTTTACTATGCTGCAGATGCTATATAAATGCGGGTTTTGCACCCTGTCCTTAGACACTGGAACCTGCTGTGAGGCACAGCCTTTGAACCTGCTCTTGTATTTCATCCACGCATGTGAGTGCAGACAGTGTTTGGTCGCTGGGGAATTTCACTGTGATCCTGTCTGCGCACTTTCGAACTGGCGTCCAGAGGATCAAGTGAGAATCCCCTCAGTGCCTTGTCTCCTCACCAACCCAAGGACACCTCTGCTGATTTAGTGCAGGCTGGGATTGAACCTGGGCTATTCTGTTTGATATGGTTCCGTACCTTAAGGAGAGATTGCGCTTAGCCAGTGAGGAGACAGAGGAACTCTTGAAGTTGTGGAGGGGATGGGGATGCCTTGGGAAAAGCAGCCAGCATAATCAAGGATCCCACGTACCCCTGACGTGGTCTCTGCCAGCCTTCTTCCACTGGGAAAAAGATACAAATGTCTGAGGCCATGTACCAACTGACTCAAGAGCAGCTTCTTCCCTGCTGCCATCAGACTTCTGAATGGATCTACCTCGCATTAAATGGATCTTTCTCTACATCCTAGCTATGACTGTAACACTACATTCTGCACCGTCTCCTTTCCTTCTCTATGAACGATATGCTTTGTCTGTATACTGCGCAAGAAACAATACTTTTCACTGTTTACTAATACTTGTTTCAATAATAAATCAGATCAAATCAAATCAGATGTTTCCAAGAGCTCAGTCAGCCCCGGATCCATCCCCATCAAAATCACTTTTGCATAGCTCCCAAGAGGCAATTCTCAGGATGGACCCTGACAAAGGGTCTAGCTAAATAGAAAGGGAAATCTTGTGTGTGTGTGCGCGTGTGTGTGTATGTGTGTGTGTGTGCGCGTGTGTGTGTGGACAGTTTCAGCTTCTGATAATGGAGCTATCATCATTGAATAGCTAATTGGTATCCACCATCTTTTATTTTATTTAAATCTTAGTGTCGCAAATAGGCTTATATTAATATAATTAATTATGTTAATATAACACTGCAATGAAGTTACTGTGAAAATCCCCTAGTCATCACACTCCTGCGCCTGTTCAGGTACACTGGGGGAGAATTTAGCATGCCCAATGCATCTAACCAGCGTGTTTTTCAGACTGTGGGAAGAAACCGGAGCACCTGGAGGAAACACACACAGATATGGGAAAAACGTGCAGACCTCACAGACATTGACCCAAGCTGGGAATCGAACCCGGGTCCCTGATGCTGTGAGGCACTGTGAGGCTAGTACTAGCCACTGTGCCTCCATGCCGCCCATGTTGGTGCATATGAGAATCATGGTCAATGAGATGAAGATTGCTGACATCCATAAACACGTGCCCCAGCAAGAATTAGCGGGTGGAGAGAATTGGAAAGAAAACCGCTCCAGATAACATCCCTAATGCCATCCAAACTTTGTCCCCTTGCTACTCCTTTCACCTGTTCGCATTTCCATTCTCCTTTTATATCCCTCATCATAATTCTCCTACTTATTGATAAGCTCAATGCTTAAATAAGATGAATCTGAACACTTCATTTAGCTGGCTGCCAAAATCTTGGCTAATTGATACTGAGGTTGTTGAAGAAATGTTCTTCGCTAAATCAGCATAAACTCTTCGGCTAAGTACTGTACACACAGCTGCACAGTCTGAGCTGTGGAAATGTTTTGTGCAACAGTGCAGCTCTGTCACTCTCTGACTGATTTGACCCCAGAAGTAGCTGTGTTACTGACTGGCCACACAACAGTACAGCCCTGTCACTATGTGACTGACACCTAACAACAGCGTAGCCTGTCACTGTGGTACTGACCGACCTTGTTATTCGATGGTATGTCTAGCTGACCTTCTGAGAGTGTGGCCTTGCCACTGTGTGACTGACAACCAATCAATAGCATAGCCTGTCACTGTGTGAGTGACTACCACAATGGTCTATTGCTGTGTGACTGAACAACACCACACAATACAGCCTCCACTCTGCCATTTGTTACCTCTTGCCTGGTTTAATTTTTGCTTGATGGCTTTGCTACAGTAATGGGTTTACTCTTTGGAATTTTCTCCATCCCAGGAAATATTTATTGCGATGCATTTTGCTTTGAACATTCTGCATTGTGTGGCCTTCCAGTAACAGAGCTTCAGTACTGATGAATATGCCTTGTTCAACATTACTCATTGAGAAAATCTGCAGCGAGGCACAGGTTGTAACTGGCATGGAGTCCATCGGTAGGTATGCCCATGCCTGACAGAATTGCAAAACACATAACATAGACATTAGGAGGAAATGAAAGATGTGTTGGCATGGAGCCAGTGTACAAAGACACCTATCTCTGTGTGCTGCACGTGAACTGGGCATAATAAATGAATTGGACTGGCCCCCGTCCATTGAAAGCTCTGACTGGGGTTACCATTTGCTCTCTCTCAATCTATAGCAAGAACTGCCCTCTGTAGCTGTTGATCTCTCTGCATCATTCAGTAAAGCACATGGACAGTGCTTGCAACCACCGAGTCACAAAGGGCCAGCCAGACAACTAGTTTCTGTGAAAACCGCAGCTTAGTAGATAACAGCTGGGTTCACTCCTCTTCCCATCTCTTCTGAGATGTGAAGGAATCCCTTTGAAATCAGAATGGTTCTGGGTGTCCCTGCAAAATCCCAGAAAATTTTTTCTACCTTGTGAAAAGCAGACCATAAAGTTGAAACATAACTCACAGTCTTGTCAGCGGCATGCAAGCATATTAATGTATCTTGTCTGAAGAAGAACAAGCAGTTCCTCCTCTGTCTCCAGCTCTATTTCTCCCGTAACCAATCTCTAATGACAGAAAGCTGCTCATGGATTCCAATCCTATCTGTGGGGTCTTGCTGTGTAATCCAACTTAACACACTGCAATGCAGAAGCTCCTTCACGGTATAGATGCTGGGGAAGGGAACAATACAGGATTTTCAGTGAGGTGCTGAAGGAAATGGTTTGGCTAGTTATCCTTCACCTTTTGAAGTTTATTTTATTATTGTCACAAGTAGGCTTACATTAACACTGCTAACTAAATTACTGTGAAAATCCCCAAGTCGCTACGCTCTGGTGTCTGTTCAGGTACACTGAGGGAGAATTTAGCATGACCAACGTACCTGACCAGCACATCTTTCGGACAGTGGGAGGAAACCCGAGCACCCAGAGGAAACCCATTCAGACACAGGGAGAACTTGCAAACTCCATACAAACAGTGACCGAAGCCAGGAATTGAACCGGGGTCCCTGGCGCTGTGAGGCAGCAGTGCTAACCACTGTGCCATCGTGCTGCCTTGTGTTCAAGTGGCTTCATTTACTCTATGAGTGATTTTAAAGTGGTCAGTATTTAATTTTTCTCAAAACTATTTATTTTGAGCTGTGTCCATCCGAGGCATCGTGTTAAGTACATTATTCCAAGGACAACAGACTGTTCTACCTCCTTGCTCCCTTGGAGCCTCTTGGTCTTCTGACCCTGATGTTATGCTTACATCACCATTAACGTCATTGTCTAATTAAGAAAATTCTGAATCCTTTACTCTGCAGCAGATATAATTCGTGGCGCAAAAGAAAACTCAGAGAGGCCCTGTTCCTTTCACCAGTTTCTCTTGCAAACTACCAAGTAACTTGTTTTGGCCGAAAGAATGAACAATGTCATTGAAAAACATGCTGTATAAGGAAGACATGGACGGCACAGAGGCGCAGCTGCCTCACAGTGCCAGAGACCCAAATTCAATTCTGGCCTTTGATCACTGCGTGGAGTTTGTACTTTCACCCTGTGTCTGTGTGATTTTCCTCTGGGTTTCTTCTCAATGTCCACAGATGTGTAGGTCAGGTTGACTGGCCATGGTAAATTGCCCCATAATGTTGAGGGATTAGCGGGATAAATATTTGGGGATAGGGCCTGGGTGGGATTGTTGTCAGCATAGGTTTGATGGGCTGAATGGCCTCCTTCTGCACTGCAGGGATTCAATGGTTCTCTGATTCTAACAGTGCTCTCTTCAGTTTGGTGACCATTGTGCCACATCCCCTACCTTTAGCTTTGGAGGGTTTGGTGGGAGCCATCCCATCACGTACCTGGGCACCCCACTTCCTCCCGCACCACCTGTGGGCGAGGGATGGGATTGCCTGTTGTGTAAACTCAGCCATGTGCCTACAAAAGGAAAAATTCACCTCTGGCATGGTGGTGCACTCTCATCTGCATATTCAGGCTTTAATTCGTGCAGGATATGCAAATATATGCAAACATCAGTCCGTAAGAGTCAAAAATAGAATAAAGTGCTTCAAATCACTCTGTGTTGGATGCTGTTGTGTGGGGGAGGGACTGCGCAAGGGTTGCACACAACAGCCAAGTCAGCATTAAGCAATAGATGCAGCACCATCTCCCGTCCAGATATTAAACCTCTTGCTGCCCATTATTATGCATTCCTCCCCAAATGATATGTGAGCACAAGGGGGCAACTTGAAAGGGTGGGGGAGGGAGGTGGGGGGGAAATCGGCATTAAACAGGCAGCTTTTATAGTTTATCAGAGACTGAACGATCTCACAGCCAATTAGACCCTGCTGAAGGATGGTACCAAAGCACACAATGCTGTTTGAAAAAAAGGTTAATAAGAGTGTGAAAGACACTGAAATAAATATGCATTGCTTAGATAATGGCAAGTTTGAGTTTTAAAAGAGAATCATAGAACCCCTACTGCGCAGAAGGAGGCCATTCGGCCCATCAAGTCTGCACTGACCACAATCCCACCCAGCCCCTATCCCTGAGGCCCACATATTTATCCTGCTAGTCCCCCTGAAACTAAGTGGCAATTTAGCATGGCCAATCAACCTGACCCGCACATTTTTCGGAGTGTGGGAGGAAACCCAAGCAGCCACAGGGAGAATGGGCAGACTCGGGGAGAATGGGCAGACTCGGGGACAATGGACAGACTCGGGGGAGAATGGGCAGGCTCGGGGAGAATGGGCAGACTCGGGGGGGGAATGGGCAGACACAGGGAGAATGGGCAGACTCGGGGAGAATGGGCAGACTCAGGGACAATGGACAGACTCGGGGGAGAATGGGCAGGCTCGGGGGGGAATGGGCAGACTCAGGGAGAATGGGCAGACTCGGGGGGGGAATGGGCAGACTCAGGGAGAATGGGCAGACTCGGGGGGGGATGGGCAGACACAGGGAGAATGGGCAGACTCGGGGAGAATGGGCAGACTCGGGCGGGAATGGGCAGACTCGGGGACAATGGACAGACTCGGGGGAGAATGGGCAGGCTCGGGGGGGAATGGGCAGACTCAGGGAGAATGGGCAGACTCGGGGGGGGAATGGGCAGACTCAGGGAGAATGGGCAGGCTCGGGGGGGAATGGGCAGACTCAGGGAGAATGGGCAGACTCGGAGGGGAATGTAAGAGTGTGTGGTTTGTGGAAGGAAAGGAGGTGGTCAAGACCTGGCTAAAAAGTTATTTATAAAGGGAGATGGCAATCATTGTTTCAACATTATAAGGACAAGGACTGTTTCAGGATGAAGCAGAGGTTTGAGGCTGGAAATCAGACAGCAAACATTTTAAGGTATCCTTTCCAAGTGTGAGACAGTGTCAGGTTTGGATGTTCACTGTACTGGAGCCCAGCCCCACAGGTCTACAGCTTAAGTCTCAGGGCCAGCGATCCCCTGAAGGCTGTCAAAACCCACTCCTGCTTTCCTGACTTCCACATGGAGCTTGGACAATAAATGTAGCTCCATGGCTTGTTCAAGTGAGCCGAACTGCAGGTCCAGAGTTTGGGCTGCATTTTAAAAGGCAGAGGGAGTGAAGGAAACTAATGACATTTCAGCCCTGCCCTTTCCCACCACTAGATTGTCCACGTGGCTGGTGTGGCGGTTACTTTGTTGGGTCCTCCCTCCTCTGCTGAATTGCAAGATGATCAGGCTTGTCACTGACAGAAGGAAGTGGAGCAGACATTGCTACCCTTTATCACCCCACCCTCCACCCTGACAACCTTTGCTTTGCATTATCATCATTTCACAGAATAGGACAGTGCCGGAGGAGACCATTCAGCCCATCAAATTGGCAACAGCACTTTAAAATTAGTTTCACTCTCCTGCTCTCTCCCCATTATCCCTGAATTATTTTTCTCCTTCCAAGTTTTCATCCAATTCCTTTTTGAAAGCTTCTATTGAATGTGTGTCCACTCTGGGGCAGCGCATTCCAAATCCTAACCACACATTGGGTAAAAAACAGTTTTTTACATGTTTTTCTGGTTCTTTTGCCAGTCTATTCTGACTTAATATTCCAATGCTCCTGCATTGTTGAATGACAGAAGTTGACACTAAACCACGCAGAGAAAGAAAGTTCTCCCAAACGGGCAGCCATAGACCCACTCTGAAATTCTGGACCCTCTGCCTTGCAGGCATGTTCTGGAGGGTGCCCTCTTCTCTCTGCCATTGATTGCGTCCGCAGCGGGCAAAGGTTCTTCCCCACTACCCCCTCCCATCCCGAAAACTCTGAGGGGGGGTATTTGTCAGCTTTGATCTTTGTAGCCTGCACCGATCAATGGTTCTCAGCCAGGCCATCAGCAGGGGAACCACAACCCAATATCAGCAGGCCCCAGAATAGAGAGAGGGAAGAAAATGACCCTCTCCCAGTTGTTATCCAGTGATGCTGGCTGAGTGAAGTCAGGATCCAGCTTGAATTTAATGCCCCCCACATTTGAATAGCCCATTCTAGCACTGTATAGGCATATCAGGAATGGTTTCTTGGGTGAGGTCAATGTACATGGCCAATATCTGCCAGACTAGAACATACTCCCCCTCCCCCCTCCACCTCTCTAGAGCTAGCGTCAGTAAAAAGGGGAGGGGAAAAGAGAACTCTGGGGGGAATGGGGGTGGGGGGTGCAGTGTTGGTAGTAGGTGGGGAAGCATTTTACATTCATCCACAAATATCTTTATTCTGAATTATGTCACTTATTTAATCAGCACCCACAAAACTGAGCCCTGGGCAGGTACTAATCAGCCACCCTGGTCTAACAGACACGAGACATCTGCAATCTAATTGGGTTTATTTTTACAGAATGGTTCAGTTGCGAACGTCTGTTTCTGCAGACCCTGCATCGCTCAGCAATCACCTTGAGGTCAGGCTGTCTCTGAATTCACAGCAGCACCTACTGCGACATGGCATGAGAACAGCACTGAGGCATCACACTACCCCAACCTGCGTCGCTCAGTTCAAAAATGTTTCTTTATGCAATCATAGGCTACTTCTCTCCTGCATCCCACCATCCCCCACCTCTCACACCTGTAACGACTATTAAAAAATATTGGATTAGATCTAATTAGATCAGCGTGACTCTGGTTATGATCAGGATATATTACACCTTGCTATAGCTCCTGCTCTGACCAAGACCGCAAGAAACTACAAAATATTGTGAACATAGCCCAGTCCATCACACAAACCAGCCTGCCATCCATTGACTGGGGCAGCATGATGGCACAGTGGTTAGCCAGGGACCCAGGTTCAATTCCGGCTTTAGCTGACTGTGTGGAGTTTGCACATTCTCTCCGTGTTTGTGTGTGTTTCCTCTGAGTGCTCCGGTTTCCTCCCACTATCCAAAGATATGCAGTTAGGAGGATTGGCCATACTAAATTGATCCTTAGTGTCAGGGGGATTACCAGGGTGAATACGTGGGATTACGGAAATAGGGCCTGGGTGGGATTGTTATCAGTGCAGGCTCGATGGGCCAAATGGCCTCTTTCTACACTGTAGGGACTCCATGGTTCCCTGACTCCATCTACACTTCCGGCTACCTCGGAAAAGCAGCCAGCATAATCAAGGACACCATGCACCCCGGACATACTCTCTTCCACCTTTTTCTATCAGGATAAAGATACAAAAGTCTGAGGTTATGTACTAAGTGACTCAAAACAGCTTCTTCCCTGCTGCCATCAAACTTTTGAATGGACTTAACTCATTTTAATTTGATCTTTCTCTATACCCTAGTTATGACTGTAACATCACATTCTGCACTCTCTCCTTTCCTTCTCCGCTTTGTACTCTATGAACGGGATGCTTTATCTCTATTGCTTGCAAAAAACAACACTTTTCAGTGTGTCCCATACATATGACAACAATAAATCAAATCAAATCAAATCCTCCATTTCATTGTAAAAAGAGGTGTTCTCAGCTCTCAGGAATTAGGAATCTGTCCGGATATATTCCTTTAGATTTTCATTGTGGCATGCTTTCTGATATGACAGGCTTGTTTTATCTGGGGAGTATTTGTATTTGCATTCTATGTGAAGGGAACCGCCACAACGTCTGATCAAGAGGGGGCTCCTGTAGGTGAGTGCTAGCAAAGGCTTCACAGAAGACTGGCATTGTTGGTATGTAACTGTTATGGTTTAAAGCAGCCAGTAATAGTTGACATGTGTAGGAGGGGCATCGGGGGCAGGGAGAAGGGGCTGAGTGCGGGATGGGGAGGAAGGGGGCTGGGTGTTGTGGGGGAGGTAGTGGGCGGTGGGGGGGGGATGCTGTTGCTGCTTTGGAGCTGAACCTTTAACAAAATGAGCACAGAGCTATGAGGGAAGAGAATGCAGAGCAATGTAAAGGTCCCGAGGGATTCGAAGGGCAGGCGTATGAGATTACAGCATGCTTCAGCTATGTGCTTGTCCCAGACAGTTTGTATATTTTTGGGAAAACTTCCAACTTTTCCACAGACGATCCTCTTCACGATTGGCTGACTGCATTGTGGCTTGAGTTAAGCCATGTTGGGTCAAGTAAGAATCTTTGTTTTTTTTAGAAAAGCAGGAGCAATGTTTTTCTTTAAAAAAGCAAAAAGAATGCTTTGGCGCTGTCCCCTTCCCTTCCCCTCTCCCATCAACTCTGCCCCCCAACCCCCAAACACCCCCTCCCCCCAAACCCCACTCCCCGAGATCTGAAGGGGTCTCCGCTCAGTCTGTGGAGAAGGCTCAATTCTGCAGGTACAGGATAGGATCTCTCTCTGTGTAAGTGTGGCGGAGGTGGGGGGTGGGGGGAGAGATGGGAGAGGTGGGAGGAAGCTGTGGGGTGCAGGGTGCTGGAGGGGTGGGCAAGGGGTGTCTGTTCTGTGAGGAGGAACCCCAGTGACTGAAATGGAAAATAAAGGCGCGCTGCTGTCAGTGTGGAAAGCGAGCAGCCGCTGGTGAGGATTATTTGACCTGACCAATATAATCAGGGAAAAAATGGACAGATCGAGAGATCAATGGGACGGACAAGGGGGTGGTGGAATTTACACTGACCACAGGCCTAGCTTTTCAGCCAGAACCTGCTGCTGTTTATTTAAGGCTATTGGCTGCCTCTTTGACCTTGGTGAACCAACACATTCCTTCTAATTGTGATTGACAGGTCATGCAAATGAGACCCCATGACTGACAGTCCAAGGCCCCTTTTGTCTCCCTCCACAATGCGGAGAGTTTCCTCCCCATCGATAGACACAAAGTTGGCAAGTTTGCTGGGATGAATGGTGACCTTTCCCCTTCTTTTCTTGCTTGGCAGCAACCATCTTGCTTCATTCTTTTCAGACATCCCTTGGAATGCCTCCATTGAAGGGGCTGACTAAAGGGAGCTCTCTCTCTCTCCCTTTCTGTTCCTCAGGTTGGGGGGTAGGACTGCATCTTTTGTCTTGGGACGTAACAAAACCTGATCTCGTAAGAAGCAATTCAGCTTTCGCTTTCAAAAACAAACACAAAAAAGTCAATAAACTGGGACTCAAGCAACAAAAGGGGGAAAAAAAATTCACTGGGGAAAAGGCATCCCCAGTCAGCAATGACTGCCTGTGAGATTTAGCCCTCATGTCATTCCTTGCTGTTTGTCTGATTAAAACATGACAAAGGGAACTGGCTAAATTGTTCTTATCGAGAGCCAGCAGGAACACAATGGGCAGAAGGGCCACCTTCTGTGTTGTAACCATTCTTTAGTTCTCTGAGTCCAAGCCAGGGCAAGTGTTCTGATGTAACTGTTGTCACGTTTTTCTGGAATTTTATAAACCTGTATTGAAAGTGTCATGTTTTGATGGGTAAATTTGACACGAGGAGTGAAATTAGAGTCTGTGTTGTTCCATAATCAGACTTGCTTTCTCCTCTTCTCCCTTGAATACCATTTCTGGGTTGCAGACAAGGGCAGCTACACGTTTCATTCCCATTTCTCAACCAGCACCTTGAACATAGGGTGGGATTTTGCAGCCCCACTCGAGCGAGACCGGAAACTCCCGCCTGAGGTCAACGGAGATTGCTGTTGTCAAACCCTCACCCGCTCCAATTCTGTGGCCAGCGAGGTGGGAGAATTCCAGCCATAGCCCCTTTCACTTTCTTCTGTCAGGAAAAAGATACAAAAGTCTGAAAACAAGTACCAACAGACTCAAGAACAACTTCTTCCCTGCTGTCATCAGACTTTTGAACAGTCCCATCAGGTGTGAAGCTGATCTTTCACTTCACCCTACCTGTAGCTGTAGCACTATATTCTGTCCTTTCCTTCTCCCCCATGTACTCTGTGAGCAGTATGTTTTGACCATATAGAACACAAGAAACAAGACTTTTTACTGTGTCCCAATTGATGGGACAATAATACATCAAATCAGATGGTGGATGTCCATTCAATGTTGTGATGAAGTGGGTTCAAGATCTTTGACCCTGTGATGGTGATATATTTCCAAGTCAGGATGGCGTGTGGCTTGGAAGGGATTATTCAGGTGACGGATGTTCCCATGAATCTGCTGACCTTCTGTGAGATAGATGCAGTGGGTTTTGGTTTTGAAAGAGTTTTGGTGAATTTTGTGCATTATATATACATATACATCATATATATATACATGCTACCGTTATGCATCAGTGACAAAGGCAGTGAGTGTCGAAGGATAGGTGGCCAATAAGCGGTCTGCTTTGTCCTGGATGGTGATGAGCTTCTGGAGTGTTGTTCATCCAGGCAAGTGGACATTATTCTTTCACACAGATAGCCAGCTGGCAGTCATTACTTAGGTGGTCATTTGAGAATCTGAGTGAGGTATTGAAAGGTGGTCAGCATATCAGGAGCTGTACCTCACTGTCACTGAGAAGAGAAAACAGGGTGGGGATTGCTTGGGAAGTGACATCGGGCACCAGGATAAGCAAAACTATATGCATTCTTTCTGGTTGTATCAGAGCTTGGTATGGCCCCTGCTGTGCCCAAGACCACAAGAAACTACGAAAGGCCGTGAATGTAGCTCAACCCATCATGCAAACCAGTCTCCCATCCGTTGACTCTGTCTACACTTCCCGCTGCCTCAGCAAAGCAGCCAACATAACTAAGGACCCCATGCACCCTGGGCATTCTCTCTTCCACTTTCTTCCTTTGGGAAAAAGGTACAATAGTCTGAGGTCACATAACAACTGACTCAAGAACAACTTCTTTGCTGCTGTCAGACTTTTATATGGACCTACCTTGCATTAATTTGATCTTTTTCTACAGCCTAGCTATCACTGTAACTGCACTCTCTCGTTTCCTTCTCTATGAGCAGTATGCTTTGTTTGTATAACGCGCAAGAAACAATATTTTTCACTGTAAATTGATACACGTGACAATAATAAATTAAATCAAAAATATGATTGAATAGAAAAGGCCTTGCTAACTGCTACCACCAGTTCTGGAGAGAGAAAAACACCTATTATTTATCAGGCAAAATGTTAAAACACTGTTGTAAACAGTGTTGTTTTACAAACACTCATCGGACCTGACTCACTATATGTTTTGCTACTCGTCTCTTTCTCTCAGCTCCTTTCATTTGGATTTCCTCCTTTAAAGTTGTTGTCCGTCGTTCAGGTTGTCCTTGTTTGGAAACAGCGTCATTATTTTCAGTGCCAGCCCTTCCACCCTGCAACATTGCTGCAGTAATCTGTTTACTGCCGGGCCCCACTTTCAAATCACAGCCTGCTCACCGCTTGGGTAATTCCGAATCTGTGAAATTGACTTGAAATTGACAAGTGCTGTATGTCACTGGGTGAGAGATTCTGTGGATTAGGAGAGCCACTGTTAAAGGGGCAGTCTCAAGCACTAACACTGCCATCACTGTATGTTCCCCTTTCAGATATCATTCTACTCTTGCTAGACAATGGCATCATGAACACAATGTGTCAGGACGTATCAGCCTTGATAACCCTCCCATTTTACTCAACCACTGAAAGAAACTACATTTATTGAGTGTCTTTCACATCCATGAAACGCCGCAGTGTGGCTGACAGGATGAATGATGGACATTGAAGCAGGAAAAAACAGGGAGAAAGATAAGAGGCGGTGGCTGAAGAAATTTTCTTAAAAGTTTATTTATTGTGTAACAGGTAGGCTTAAATTAACATTGCAATGAAGTTACTGTAAAAATCCCCTACTTGCCACACTCCGGCACCTGTTCGGGTAGACCGAGGGAGGATTTAGCATGGCCAGTGCACCTAACCAGCACGGCTTTCGGACTGTGGGAGGAAACTGGAGCAAACCCATGCAGACACGGGGAGAACGTGCAGACTCCAAGCTGGGAATCGAACCCAGGTCCCTGTGAGGCAGCTGTGCTAACCACTGTGCCACTGTGCCACCCCGACATAGATTTTCAGGAGGTTTTGGACTATGGAAAGGTGAGAAGCAAGGGGAAAGTGTTAAGAGAGAGGGTCAAGTGTGAGACTGTGGTGGCCGGAAAGGTTCTGTCATTGATCGTTATTTTGGACACTGTCCTACCTCCAGCTCGTCCAAGTGGCAGGTTTAACAATAAAAGTAGGGGAGTGTATACTTATATATCAATACAAGTGCAGAGTCATTTGCAGACTCTGGTGAGTGACGTATATCCTGCAGTATTGACTCACCATTCTAGAGACTGTTGAGCATTATTCATTTCGACTCCCGTAAGGATCCTGTTGAGTTGGCTGTATAGTGGTTCATTTATTCAAGTTCTCATGAGCCCACTGATTGACAAAGATCCAGAACATGCTTTGTGAAGCTGATGAGGAATATTCTGGAATAATAATAAGTCTGTTTAAGAGTCTGTTTGATATTTTACCTGTTATACTTTATCTGAATCATAACTATTTCCCAGATCCTGATGTATATCCTTGACTACCTTAATGGACTCTGTTGTTTTTTCTTTAGTTTGGTATCGACTGTCATTTTACATCATGCTTCTGAAACCAGGATTCATTGCTGGGGCACTCAGGACTTTTCTAGCCTGCGCCGGCTGCATTTTCTCTTCATCTTGTCCACCTCCAGCTTTTATGTCATGTTCCTACCACATTGAGTCTGTCTTGAAACCCCTCATGTAGAACTTTGTCAAAAACTTCCTGGTGGTTTAGGTGTATTATAACATAGCATTTAATAACTTACACTTTTTTTATCCATTTGTGGGACCTGGGCATCGCTAGCTGACCAGCATTTATTGACTATCGCTAGTTGCCCTTGGAGGGCAGTTGAGAATCAACCACATTGTTGTGGCTCTGGAGTCATATTTAGACCTGGAAGGGTAAGGATGGCAGATTTCCTTCCCTAAAGAACATTAGTGAACCAGCTGGGTTTTTACAACAACCAACAATGGTTTCATGGTCATCAATAGATTCTTAATTACAGATATTTTTTATTGAATGCAAATTCCACCATTGGCCCTGGTGGAATTTGATCCCGAGTCCCCAGAACATTAGTTGAGTTTCTAGATTAATAGTCCAGCGATAATACCATGAGGCCATCGTCTCCCCGATTGACCTGTTGACTGTCAACTTTTCAAGAATGACAATGATCCTGGTCAGACAGGACCTGCTCCTTCTGTCCATTGCACATAAACATTCCTCACATTTATTTCGAATGTCCAACTCTTTCACTTTGTCAGCTACTGATTTATTTCTTATGTTTTTCGTCCGACATATTCTGTTTGCAATCCAAAGGTCCCTCTGTTAATTGACTTGGGGTGGGGGGGATGATTTTTCCCATCCTTCCCGCCATGGGAATTATAGCAAATGGGGTGCAGACCATGCAATAGTCTGTTGACCTCAGGCAGGATTTTCCGGTTTTGAGGAAAGCCTGAGACCGGAAAACTCCGCCCTCAGTTTAATGACTGTCAGTATTTTGTACATTTTGACTCAAGTTTTACTTTGCACATTTACATTGAGACTGTGTCGAATTGTTTTTTAGGAATGCATTGGTATAACCCTATTTGAAATATCCATGCATGTGATGGCAAAATCACTTAAGTATATTTATATAACTCTCTATGATAACTGGCATATTAAATCTAGCTGCTCCGGTTTCGTCCCAAAGTCCAAAGGTGTGAGGGTTAGGTTGATTGGCCAAGCTAAGTTGACCCTAGTGTCAGGGGCACTAGCAGGGTAAATGTGTGGGGTTATAGGAATAGGGCCTGGGTGGGATTGTGGTCAGTATAGACCTGATGGGCTGAATGACCTCCTTCTATACTGTAGGGATTCTATGATATTAATAATTTCTTCTCTTATGAGTATTTCCAGACCAGGAAACTTTCAGATTCAATCCCAAATCTGTTAGCTACCTTCAGTGAGGGCAACACCAGAGGGATGACAAGTGTCCTTGGCTCAGTGGATATAAGGCATCAATTATTGTTCCCAATCCTTACTGTCATCCAATGACCTTACTGAAAAGAAAGTGCTTAGAGTCATAGAACCCTACAGTGCAGAGAGAGACCCAATGATGCACTGGGGAATCCCTCTTGGAAGTTTCCACACAAGAGATTATCCAGCAATTGTTCAGAAACACTAACCTCCCCTGAACAACTGAGCTGGGCATGGGCTGGGAACCATCTGACTAAGGAACTTGAGATGGTTGCTTGAGATGGTTTTGCCAGTTTTATTCTCATAGTTACCCTGAAAGAGTTAGAAGAAAAAAATAGCACTTCTAACTTCAGAGACACCATTTTAAACGGCCAGACTGAATCCCACATGGTACAGCTCCCAAGGAGAACTCCCACACCACCCCTATCCCCTGACTCCCAGAGCATCCCCCATAGCCCCTTCCCCAAACAAGTATCCCACCTGACCTGAATGATTCCAATTATCTACCAATGTCTAAACGCCTAGCTCCGCATCTGGTTCATTTACCTTTGAAACTTACCTTCTCCCTTTCAATGGTCCCTTCAAATTCATCTGCTTTATAGCAGCTAGTGCTGTAAATGGGAGGCATGTCCTCCTTCGCTGCGCCCCTTTTGCACCTCACCACTGGAACCGAGGGCCCAGCCTCACCCGATCTGGGTCAGGGATGCCGGGCAAGACAGGGACCTTTGCAATTCCCGCACGGGTAAGTTGCTGCGGATCCACCCCTGCGATTGCTGCTCGGAGGAAGCCGTGGCCTTTACCCTCTGACTCGCCTCAATCTTTTGGTCCATGCCATCTGTCCGCCAGGCAATAAAGCATCTTCGTTTGCCCACAGGCATTTGACACTCAAGTGGGCTCTCAACCTACCATGGGCCGAGTGGCCTCATTCTGTGCTGCAAGCCTTTCAGGTTTCGATAGTGAGTCAGCACCTTCAAGGCAGAAGGGAAGAAAAGTGGCGAAAAAAGTGAAGATGTGGCATCCTGAGGATCTCCTTTGGGGGCGGTCATATGGCAAAATGAGGCGAAAATGGGGTGGGGGGGCGCGAATGAAAGAAAATATAGCTTTTACGCTCTTTTGAGGTTTGATGTCGATACCAGAATAATGAAAGGGGGCTGATGTCATCTGAATTTACAATCTTGTCAAATGGCCAGCAGTGAATAAAGGTCCCCCTTTGTGGCATCAGTGGGTGGTCACATTGACAGCCTTCATGTTATCACTGGCTGCCCAACAACAGCTGGAATCCTGCGTTATTATCAATTCAGCTCAGCTCAGAAGTGTTTACTCTTAATTTATTTGTGGCCTTCCAAAAAAGGAGATCAAACACACTCCAATTACTACATAATTAGTGCTTAACTGCTTAATTTATTTATTGTCGGAGCTACCTTCACTGTTGAGCATCGACTTTGTGAATTAAAAGGTACGTCTGAGAATCTTCAGCTCAGGAGTAAGTCCTGCTCTCCTGGGGAAGGCTGTTCTGATCTTTAACTGTCCGTAAAACCGAGGAAAACTAAATCTAAAGCTGTTTACTCAGATATGAGGCCTACTAAATTGGAATTGATGTCCCCTAGTGACTCTTTCACATTTACAAGGTAATCGGGAATGAGAGAGAGCTCAACATTTTCATGAAACCCCTTCTAAAGGCAGCCACAATTACATGTTGTTCTGTCCTTCGAAACTCATAAACTCCTCTCAGAAACCTATTAATTTCTGCTCATCCAAGTGAGAGCCATACTGTGTGTGCTCGGGTCCTTGTGACTTGCCAGGGCATTGAACTTAGCTGCTCATTTACTCCATGAAATGACAATCAACTGACGGCAATAGGAAGCCTCAGTGGCTGGGTAAGTACTTGAAGGGGAGAAAATTACAATGCTGTGACGCAAAGTGCAGGGGTTTGGGATTAATTGGATAGCACAGCAACGATAGGCCAAATAGCCTCTTTATGTGGTGTAAGATTCTACGATTCTAAATCATTGTGCAAGGTTATGATAGGTTATGAAATTCAAGATATTATGCCCCACTGTTGTCCTGGTTGAAAATGGCTTGTACAAGCTCAGACTGGTTTCAGCCCTCAGTACTACCCTGGTTTTGCCTTCTCGGGCACTGGATCCTGCACTGATCACTCAGTCACTTGTGAGGTCTTGTACTCCAACATTAATCAATGATTTAAAGGGAAAACCCAGCTGATGGAAGGAGGGTACAAACCAGAGGGACTTATTCTTCGATGATCACAACTCAGTCCTATTAGTTTCTAGGTGGTCCAAGTTGTTTTTTTCCCTCTAGGGAAACTGCCTGCATGTGATCAATTATATATATATACACACACACACACACACACACACATACGTGCACGCACACACACTGAAGCACATGTGCACATGTGTGTGCATGTATGCACAAGTGCATGCATGTGCACACAAGCAGACACGCGCAAACACGTGCACACATGCACAGAATGCACTGCACATAGGAACACACAGACAGAAAGACACAAACACGCACAGAAATACACAAACAGGAACACACACACAGAGATACACACAAATGCATACATACAAACAGGAACACATACACAAATTGAAACACACATACACATACAAGCAGAAACACACACACACACACACACACACATACACACACGCAGAAATGCACACACACAGACACATGCACACATGTGTGCACACAGACACATGCACAAACATGCATTCACACATATGCATGCATACAGACCCACGCATGCACACAAATGCACTGCACAAATAGAAATATACACACTCATACAGGAGCACACACACACATATGCACAAACACACAAATGCACACTCACGTATACATGCACCCCACACACAGAAACACACACGCTATATAAAACTGCTGTCAGTTAGAATGGAATCTTAATGCAGAAAGGAGTCCATTCAGCCCATTTTCCAGAGTAAATTTCCAAGCTCCTGCCCCACTTTCCATGCCTCAGAACCTGCCAGCGCAGGGGGCAGGGGAGGGTCAAATTCTGCCCCTGGGACATTAGATAGATGCTTATAGATTTGGATTTGATTTGTTTTGATTCTATTCACGAGTGGTTAAGTTTCTGAGTGGGGTTAACTTGGGCATTTTCCATCCGCACCCAGTTGGGATGAGCAGTTGTCTGCAGTATGAATGACCTTGCTGTGACTTTCCTGATGGGGAAGGGGGCTGGGGGTTTAAAGATCGACATCAGATCAGTTGTGGCAACGCCATATTTTCTTCTTCAGGTTGCACCCTCAATTATTTACAGCTCATGCCATGGTTTTACTACACAGGGGGTTAAGGTGGCAGCCCCCCAAGACTACTTCACCGGAAAGTGGATTGAACCTCACACTGTTGCCGCTATCCTGAACCACACGCTAACTGTCCAGCCAACTGTGCTAACCAGCTTCCCTCGAGAACACTACCACAAGGTATAATTCCAAGTCACTCTTTGCTACTGAGCAGCAGTAAATCACTGGTCTAGAATCATGTCTCTACCTCCTAATTTGCTTTTGAAACCAATGCCATGCTTAGATAACAGTGGGATGGTGAGTATGAATTGTGGTGGTTGAGTTTGGTTCATTAACATCCAGGTTCATTGGTTCATTTGGTTCATTAACATTTTGTTCATTAACACCCAGGCTTGGGTCACTGTCTGTGCGGAGTTTGCACATTCTCCCCGTGTCTGTGTGGGTTTCCTCCGGGCGCTCCAGTTTCCTCCCACAGTCCAAAGATGTGTGGGTTAGCTGCTAAATTACCTCTTGGTGTCAGAGAGGCCAGCTAGGGTAAATGCATGGAGTTATGGGGATAGGGCCTGGGTCAGTACAGGCTCGATAGGCCGACTGGCCTCATTCTGCACTGTAGGATTCTATGATTCTATCAAGGCGGTGAATTAAACGGGGTCAGACTGAAACTTGTGTAAGATGGATGTGGAATTGAGTGGAGTGGTAACACATGGCATCCCAGAGGAAGACCCCAACAGATAACTCATACCTGTCCCCAAGGGTAGTACAGAATAAATCTTGGAAAAGATATTGAAACTGCCATTGCATTGAACGCTGTAAAACAGAAAGAAATCCCACAACACCAGCTTCCAGAACTCCCAGCCACCTGACGAGGGGACAGGCTGTCCTGAAAACTTGCGGCTTTTGCTACAAATAAACCTGTTTAACTTTAAGCTGGTGTTGTGGGATTTCTTTCTGTTTTACCCCAGTCCAACGCCGGCATCTCCGCACCAGGGACAGCATGGTGGCACAGTGGTTAGCGCTGCTGCTTCACAGCACCAGGGATCCAGGTTCATTTGTAGCCTTGGGTGACTGAGTGGAGTTTGCATACTCTTTCTGTGTCTGCATAGGTTCCCCTCCTGGTGCTCCAGTTCCCTCCCACAGTCCAAAGATGTTATTAGGTTGATTGGCTCTTAGTTTCAGGGGGATTAGCAGGGTAAATACGTGGGGTTACGGGGATAGGGCCTGGTGGGATTGTTATTGATCCAGACGAATGGTGTCCTGATCAGAATAACACTTGGAAAAGATATTGAAATTGCCATGCCACTGAACACTGTGACATGGGGCAGAGATAGAAACTGAGTCAGGTTACACAGTGCAGGTCAGGGCCTTTCATGTGTCAGTACAGACTTGATGGGCTGAAGGGCCTCTTCTGCTCTGTAGTATTCTGTGATTGCTGAGTCCAGGAGTATAGGAATGGTGGAAAATCAAAGGGAGGAATGATCCTATCTCCACTTCTAGAGTGTCTTAGTTTCTTACTTCTGTACACACTTCAGTTATTATCATGGATCCTCACAAGACATTTTAAACAAGTCTCCCTACCTCTGCATGCCTCAAGTTGCTGAGCCTAAGAGATGTTCTGCGTTAGGATTTGTCCAGCAGTGAAGTTACAAAATGAAACACAGTTGTTTCCGAGCCTCCAGGCCCACACACTTCAAACAGAAACAATCAACAGACTTAATGGAAGTGCTCAGACTCAGAGTACCTCTGATAGAGTACACACAAAGAAACAGCTCCTACTGCCAGCAGGGTCAGTTACCAACGAACAGATCTTTGGCAAAAGAAACAGAAGATGGTAAGGAGAAACAATTTTGTGCAATGTTCACTGTGATCTGGAGTACACTGCCTGAAATAGTGTTGGGAGCAGATTCAACAATAATGTTTAAAGGAGAATTGTGTAAATACTTGAAGAGGAGGAGCTGTAGGGCAGTGCAGTGAGCAGGAGAGTGAGACTGATTGGAGCTCTTTCAAAGAGCCAGCAATGGTACGATGAGCTCAATGGCCTTCTTCCCTGTTGCCTCAATGAAGCACCTCTGAGTAGGACGTGTCGAGGTAAAGTCACCATGGTCCCAGATGATCAGAGGCTGGCTGGTAGTGATTTAACCTGAAGGTCACCACACCTCAGGTGAGGGGCAAGGTTGAGAAGGTGGGACCTTCAGGAATAGCCTCAGCTAGTACGGGAACTGAACCCGTGCTGTTGGCGTTGTTCTGCATCACTAACCAGCCGTCCAGCCAACTGAGCTAAACCGACCCCCAGTATGATGTGTACTCATCGACTGCACTGAGGGTGTATTTTTTGACAGGTATGATGGATGGAGGAGTGAAGTGGATTGGACAGGACCTGCTAAGTTTATTTCTACAATTCCATTCCTCTCTGGCTCGCCACGACGCTGCATATCGTCCAGCACTCTGCAGTTATCTTGCTGCAAAGGAATAACTCAGCCCCTCAATCCCGAGGCAGCAAACACCCCAATCGCGTTGCTCATCGGATTCTTTTGCCTGTGCAATCAGCCCTGGCATCGAGCAAGTGTGACTGCTTGCTTTATTGGCTGTCAGCAGCGCTCGAACTTTGCCCTCTGCTGCTCAGTCTTTTCACTGCTTCCCAAAACAATGTTTTTTTAAGGGATGAGACAGCTCCACTGGAGGCTGTGTCCCAGGAGGGAAAGAGTGAGAGAGTGAGGAGTTCAGAATGAAAAAAAACATTCCAGCACAAAAAGCAAAACTCCCCTCGCACAAAAAAAAATCCCCGGCAGATTGAAGAATCCAGCAGCTTCCTACCCTACTGAGAGACTCCTGTAAACATTCCCAGGTGTTCCTCTCCCTTGCAAACACAAGCTTGACCCCTCAAACTGCTTCCCACTTTCTTTTCTTGACATCCCCCTGAATGTGAGCGAGCGCTGATGGGGAGGGAAGAAGTTAAGAATTTGAATGTCCTATCTCTCTGATTTCAATTATCGGGGAGTTCCTCTTTGTGCAGCTTTAACATGTGAAGCCAGATCCTTCTCCTGAGATAGTTTCAAACATATACATATTCAGGGATTCACACAGCCACTGCCAGCTGTCCAAAGCCTGCCTTGTAAAGAGACACTAGAATACATAGCTGGAGCTTTCAACAATTGAAAATGTTCAGTCCTCCCTGCGGTGAAGCTGTTGTGAAACGAATCTGCTCTTAAACCAGTCTTAGACTGTGAACACAGTTTTGTTTTATTATTTATTAGTGTCACAAGTAGGCTCACATTAATACTGCAATGAAGCTACTATGAAAATCCCCCAGTCGCCATGCTCCGACGCCTGCTTGAGTACACTGAGGGAGAATTTAGCATAGCCGATGCACCCAACCAGCACGTCTTTTGGACTATGGGAAGAAACCGGAGCACCCAAAGGAAACTCATGCAGACACGGGGAGAATGTGCAAACTCCACACAGACGGTGACCCAAACCAAGAATCGAATCTGGGTCCCTGGCACTGAGAGACAGCAGTGCTAACCACTGTGCCACTGTGCCACCCTTTTGTTCAAATTGTTCACTTAAAAAAAACTATTTTCAGGTTGAACTAGTTTGATTATTGCCCTTTCTCTGCCTCCCTCTGTGGCATCTTTCACCTTTAACCTTGTCCCTCCTCATCTATTTGAAGACACATGTGGTTGTGGATGTTCCTTCAAGTGACTATGGTCATATATCTTACATATATTATATCATTTTAAGGTTGGGATTCATTCAACTACATCATATTATGGACAAATTACAAAATCAATAGTGCTGTCTGGATTTATATGCGTTGCAAGACTGACTGCCTCCTGTGCTGTTCACTGCTCCCACTTCTCTTTTCAATTTTCTCTCCTTTCTTTAGAAGATGATGGTTCTTCCTGATCCAGAAGTACCAGGAACTCACTGATACATTAATGGTAAATTCACCATAGTCCGAGATGACCACAGGCTGCTTTCCCCTTTGAGGGGAGAGTGCTGATTGATGGTGGTTTTGAGACTCATCTTAACTCAGGTGAGGGATAAGGTTGAGGAGGCCCATGAATAACCTTAGCCGGTGCAGGAATTGAACATACAGTGCTAGCGTTGCTCTGTATCATTAACTAGCTGTCCAGCCAACTGAGCTAAACTAACCCCTAGATCTTTAGCCGACAGCTGAAACCCCCATTGCCTCCATAAAATTGCCTGTCCAAACAGACAAAGGAGTGGATTTGCAAGGGGCCGGATGGGATTTGAACCCTGCCGTTGGCATGGCTCTGCATCACAAAGTAGTCACCCAGCCAACTGAGCTAATCGAGACATTATCTCACTGCCCATTCTTTTCTTGTATGAGCCAGTCATCCAGTTTGAAGCTTCTTCCTGTCCTCACACCCCCCCCTTATCCACGCAGATGGGCACCTTCCAGCAGCATTTACTGGCACTGGCTAATTGATCCTTCCATAGGCGCCAAGACCCTACCTGGAGCACTTGGTTTTGAGTGCCGAAGGACGGATATATTTCATAGAGTTTCATAGAATCCTATAGTGCAGAAGGACACCACTTGACCCATCGAGTCTACACCAATCACAATCCCACCCAGGCCACTTCCCCTGTAACCCCATGCATTTACCCTAGCTCGTCGCCCTGACGGTAAGGGGCAACTTAGCATGGACAATCCACCTAACCCGCATAATCTTTGAACTGTGTGAGGAAACTGGAACACCCGGAGTAAACCCACGCAGACACAGGGAGAATGTGCAAATTCTGCACAGACAATGACCCAGGCCAGGAATTGAACCTGAATCCCTGGTGCTGTGAGGCAGCAGTGCTAACCATTGTTCGACCATGCCACCCTATTGTCAGGGAGCAAAGAGTTAACTGATAGGGACAGACTGCATAAAGGTGTCTTACATTCCCCAGACCTTTGGAGATTATGGGGTGATCTGAGCAAGGGTTTTTAAAATGTTGTAAGGATTTGACAGGAAAGATAGAGAAGTCATGGAGATCCACAGGCACATCAACTTACTTCGAGCTAGGCCATTCTGGAGCAAAGTCAGGAAGCACTTTTTTGTTGAAAGGATAATAGAAATCTCTTTCCCAGTGAAGTTGGGTCAATTGGAACTTCCAACATAGAGATAAATAGCTTTCTGTTGGGCGAGAATAGCAAAGGATATGGAGCAAAGGTGATTAAATGATAACCCTAATTGAATTGTTCTTCTCTGCTTTATAATTCAGGAAGCCCATCAAGCCTCTACTTTCTCAGGAGGCGAAGGAAATTCAGTACGTCCACCAGGATTCTCACCAATTTTTACAGATGCACCAAAGCAGGCATCCTTTCTGGTTATATCACAGCTTGGTATGGCTCCTGCTCTGCGCAAGACCGCAAAAAACAGCAAAGATTTGTGAATGAAGCTCAGTCCATCACATAAACCAACTCCCATCCATTGATTCTGTCTATACTTCTGGCTGCCTCGGCAAAACAGCCAGCATAATTAAGGACCCCACGCACACTGGACATTCTCTCTTCCACCTTCTTCCGTTGGGAAAAAGATGCAAAAGTCAGAGGTCACGTATCAACTGATATAAGAACACCTTCTTCCCTGCTGCTGTCAGACTTTTGAATGGACTTACGAGCAGAAATTCTCCCAAAAAGAGTTCTAAGTGTTGAATTCATGTGAAAACTGGAGTAATTCATTTTTTTTTCCGTGGGAGTTCAAGGAAGAATCTCCCACACTCTGTGCACTGCAGAGGTCGCAACTGTCAATATCATTAAATTCCAAGGGGGGTGGTGCTATTCTGCAGTCTCAATGACCACCCCCCCCAACCCAGCCTGCCCCAATTGCTGGCCTCCTCCTTCCCCCATTGATCCCTATGCAGAGTGCCAGCAGGAACCCCCACCCCCACCATTTGCCCTAAGTCCTTGCTCCCATCAGCCGTGCCTCCTAGGCCCTGCTGCCCCATATTCCCCACCCCATTGGCACTGTCCCCATGCCTGATGGTCAGTGCCAAGGTTGGCACATTGTCCCTTGGGCAGTACTAGGGGGCACAGGCTGACAGTGCCAGAGTACCAACACTCAGGGAGTATCCACCCCGCTGCCCGACCCTCTAGGGGTCCCGATTACCCCCCCCGCCCCCCCCACTTCATTCCAGCAGGGTCGGGCCATCAGTATCCCATTATTGGGGACCGACTGTAATCCCCGGTGGAGTGAACCACTCTGGTGGTGGACGGGGGTGGGGAGTGAGCGCGGGGGGAGGAAGATGCTAGCGGACTCGAAGACTTCAGTTCTGGGTCTGCTAATTGTATTTAAAATATATTGAAATTGACATTCAAATCATTTCCGCACCTCCCTGTCGATTCCCAGCACGGAGCAAATGCCACCAGAAATCTGGTGTTGGGAGATGCTATCATGGCGGGAATGCATGCGCGAAGCCCACATATCGTCCACTGTGATATTCTCCTGGCCCACTGCACTAGAAAATCAGCGCAGTGTGTATCATATATTAAGTTGCTCTTTCTCTACACCCATTACATTCTGCACTGACTCATTTCCTTCTCTATGAACGGAATGCTTTGTCTGTATAGCGCGCAAGAAACAATACTTTTCGCTGCCTGATAATACATGTGACAATAATAAATCAAATCAAATCATATATGCAAGCGCTCCAATGGCTGTTTCAGGTGAGCTCCCAGGGAACAAATATGGACTCAGTGATTATGCCACTCAAAATTTGTGATTTTTTGTCTCCTGTTTTAGGCCTCAGAAATCATAGAATCCCAACAGTGCCGGAAGAGGCCTTTCAGCCCATCAGCTCTGCACCAACTCTCCCACGGACTATCTTACCCAGGCCCTCTCTCTTGCCTTTTCTTCATGATCTCGAGCCCATCAGCTCTGCACCAACTCTCCCACGGTCTATCTTACCCAGGCCCTCTCTCTTGCCTTTTCTTCATGATCTCGAGCCCATCAACTCTGCACCAACTCTCCCATGGACTATCTTACCCAGGCCCTCTCTCTTGCCTTTTCTTCATGATCTCGAGCATTTACCATGAGTAATCCATCCAACCTACACATTTTGGGACACTGAGGGGCAATTTAACATTGCCAATGCACATAAGCTGCACATCTTTGGACTATGGGAGGAGTGTGGGAGGAAATCAGAGCACACGGAGGAAACCCACGCAGACACGGGGAGAATGTGCAAACTCCATAAAGACAGGCACCCAGGGCTGGAATTGCACCCCAGGTTTCTGACACTGAGAGGCAGCAGTACTAACCATTGTGCCACCGAGCCGTTTCAGATGACACGGGGACCAGAATCTTGTGTGAACATTAAGGGAGCCTAAGATCAGATGCCACCTCACAGCAGAATCACCACCGATGCTATTTACATAGTGACACATGTGAAGCATAGCTGATGAGGTGTTGCACTTGCAGCTGTATATTGGCAGGTGGGAAAGCGATGAGATGGGAAAATGGTAGTGATGAAGAGGTGAAGATAAAATGAAACAGGTCAAATTTGAGAGCGCCAAACTTCTAGTCTTCCTCAAAACAGCGCCATAAAAGCCGCTGCACATTTTGTCCAGGAGCAAGATAGGTTCAGGTAAAGCGTAGTACCACTTTAAGGAATAATGTGGAGCACTGGTTGGTGTTTCTTTGCACTGTTCTGTAGCTCTTGTTCTGGCATCTATAAATATTCAACATTCAGCACAGATTGCTGCCAGACAGTTTTTAATAGAATCGCTTAAAACAATTAATTACCAGAGTTTCCATTCAAGCTGCATTGGAACAGATATGCGTGTAATAAAAAGCATTTATTCCGCGGTTTGTGGAGGCCTTTAGGTTATTAACATGCAAATGAAATCATCACAGCTGCTCCGATTTGAACACGAGGATGTGAAGAAGCCGGGGAGACCTCAGACCAAAACAGATGAGGCTTTTTCTCTCTGCTTTCTTTTTTGTATATCTTTGCTATTCGAGAACCCTCCTTCATTCTATACCTCCCCTTGCTCTTCCCCCACCGACCCCTATCCCCCCAAAACCCGTGTAACTCTGCGGATATGTGAACCCCGGCTACGTGGTTCTTGAGCTACACACCTCAATTTGCTTATATGGTGGGCCTTCTCAGATAGATCTCCGCATCCTTCACAATGGGGGGGGGCGGCATTTTCAATTTTGACAGGGGAAGAAGACTGCTGTTGGAAGATCAGCTGCCTGTTTTATTCACCCAATGGAAAGAGGATTGTGTGAGTTGTGAAACGGCCGATCTGCCTATTGGCGGGTTATTTCCCCCGCCACAGTTGCAGTCGAATCCTAGTTATCTGTTTTCGATGCACGGCTGTCATCTATGGAGGGAAACTTGGAATCATAGAATCCTGACAGTGTAGAAGGAGGCCATTTGGCCCATCAAGCCTGCACCGACAACCGCCCCATCCAGGCCCTATCCGTGTAGCTCCATGTATTTATCCTGCTAATTTATCCTGATAAGAGGCAATTTGGCATGGCCAATCAACCTAATCCACACATCTTTAAGCCTCAGAGTTTTTATGCATCGCCAGGCTTCACGGGCAGTAATCAGGACAGGGAACCGGTCAAATCTGCTTTTAGCGGCCACCATTGCCAGATGAATTTCAGCCAAGACACTAGGAGAAGCCCCCGACTTTTATTGAACAGAACTTCGAATAGGAATCATCAACAGTTAAAACTGGTTCAGGGCCTCATTTTAATCAAAGGATGGATGGGATTTGGGAGGAATTGATTACATCTTGGTGAGTCATGGTGGCACAGTGGTTAGCATTGCTGCCTCACAGCGCCAGGGACCTGAGTTCAATACTTGGGACCTGTGGAGTTTGTACATTCTCCCCGTGTCTGTGTGGGTTTCCTCCAGGTATTCTAGTTTCCTTCCGCACTCCAAAGCTATGCAGGTTAGGTTGATTGGCCATCTTAAATTGCCCCTTAGCGTTAGGGGGATTAGCAAGATAAATACATGGGGTTATGGGGATAGGTCCTGGGTGGAGTTGTCGTTGGTGTAGGCTCGATGGGCCGACTGGTCTCCTTCTGCACTGTAGGGATTCTATATTGTGTATGCTCTGCCCAAAGGCAGTTCTTTGGCTCATCGTCTGTTATATTTACATTTCTCACGAGCTCCTGAAAAGCTTTGGTAGCAAAATCAGAAAGGCAGATTACTAGATAAAAGCAAATTATTGCAGATACTGGAATCTGAAACCCAAAGAGAAAATGCTGCAAAATCTCAGCAGGTCTGGCAGCATCTATAAGGAGAGAAAAGAGCTGACGTTTCGAATCGAGATGAGCTTTGACAAATGGTCATCTGGACTTGAAACGTCAGCTCTTTTCTCTCCTTACAGTTGCTGCCAAACATGCTGAGATTTTGCAGCATTTTCTCTTTGAGTGAAGGCAGATTATTTCTGAATGGCCGTGAATTAAGAGAGGGAAATGTGCAACAGGACCTGAGTGCCCTCATATACCAGTCACTGAAAGTAAGCATGCAGGTGCAGCAGATGGTAAAATAACAAATGATGTGTTGGCCTTCATAGTGAGGAATTCAAATGCAGGAGCAGGGATGTCTAAATGTAATTATACAGGGTCTTGGTGAGGCCACAACTGGAATATTGTGTGCAGTTTTGGTGTCCTTATCTGAGGAAGGACGTTCTTGCTCTTGAGGAAATGCAGAGAACATTTACCAGACTGATTCCTGGGATGACTGGACTGACGTATGAAGATAGATTGAGTCAGTTAGGATTGTATTCGCTGGAGTTCAGAAGAACGAGGGCAGAGCTCATAGAAACCTGTAAAATCCAAACAGGACTTGCCAGGGAAGATGCAAGAAGGATGTTCCCGATGGTGGGGGTGTCCAGAACCAAGAGTCATTGTCTGGGGTAGACTGTTTAGGACAGAGATGAGGAGAAATTTCTTCACCCAGAGTGTGGTCAGCTTGTGGAATTTGCTACCACAGAAAATAGTTGAGGCCAAAAGCAGTTAGATATAGAACTTGCGGTGAAGGGGATCAAAGGAAATGGGGAGAAGATGGGATCAGGCTATTCAGTTGAATGGTCAGCCACGAGCCTCATGAATGGTGGAGCAGGTTAGAAGGGATGAATGGCCTACTCCTGCACTTATTTTCTATGGTTCTCTATTTCTAAAGCAAGGGTAATGCCAGAAGTTCAGATGAATACCTAAAATTCCTTTCAAAAATTTAAAAGTAAAGGCAATTTTCACAGTCACCCACTGATATGGTCCAGCCAACCAAGGTTTATGAAATAAAAGCAAAACACTTGGCGCTGAAATTAGAAACGAAAACAGAAAATGCTAGAAATACGCAGAATCTGCAAGGGGAGAAACAAAGGATGGGACTTGCCACTTCTCCCGCCGTGGGTTTTGGGGTGGCAGCCCGCCATCGGCCAGCGACAGGTTCTTCCGGCCCCACAGACGTCAACAGCATTTTGTGTTGTTCGCCGGCCATAGGCCAGCCATCCCGGCCAGGAGGGATGGGGGCAGTGGAGGGAGGAGGTAGGAGCTTGCCATTAGCCGTGCCGGAAAATTCAGCCCAGAGTTCCCATTTTGAGTCAAGTAAGAATCTTTACCAGAACTGCCCAAACTGAGTATTTCCAGCACTTTCTGGCTGGAATTCTCCAGCTGTTCACACCCTGCTATTACTGCCAGCAGGAATGGAGAATTGGGCACCCAGCCAAATCTCAGCATTCACAGCAGTGGGATTAAAGAATCCCAGCCGTGGGTGAGGGCCGGAGAATTCCGGCCTCTGTTTTTATTATGGATTTATGAAAGTCCTGATTGTGGGTGGGGGAGGGAAGGGTAGGTGGTAGGGGTTAAATGGGGGGCATTAGCATTTCTGTTCCCTTCACAGTTGCCACATGTTTCCAGCATTACCTGTTCTTGTTTTGAGTGTACGCAAGATAGGTCCTACAGAACAAATAGATTGATTTTTCTTTTAAGGATATAATAAAATTGGGGATAATGGTTATAAGGCTTCTACTGGATAACCAGACTTTCAGAAAGGATTTGATAAGATCCCACACAAGAGACATGTGGCTGAAAGTGAAATCTCCTTAGATAAATTAGGATGTTGTAAATTGGTTAGATAATAGGAAACAAAGAGCAGCTTTTAATGGTAATTGTTCTAATTGGATGCCTATAACCAGTGGAGACCACTGGAGTCTTGGGACCATTGCAATTCACAATATTTACAAATGATCTTTCGGAAAGTAATAAGGATAAAAGACTTCACTCTCACATGTGTGGGAAACAGGCTGTTCAGGGAAAAAGGATACAATTCTGAATGATTGAACAATTGCCTAGATGAATCACAAAGGATATTTGATATCAGGCAACAATAAGCAATACACAGCGGGGCTAAACATGGCTAATAGGGATAGAAACTGAAAGGAGCATTGCACAGTGAGGAAAGGGTAACGGTGAAATCAGAAGTTGAAAGTAGAATCACATTCTAGGGCAACAATTGTGAAGATAAATCAGGAATAAATATATATAGATCATGAATATAAGAAGATGGCACTGACATTGATCAAGAAAAGAAGAACTTACATTTATGCAGCACCTTACTACATCACTGAGGATATTACAGAGCACTTTACATTACAGTGAATTATAGTGCTATTTTTCAGCAGATGTGGAGGCTATTTGACAGACTCAGTTCCACAAGTAGCAACAAGGTGAATGAACAGTTGGGCTAGTTTTGGTGAAAACTGGTTGAGGCAGAGGTGGAGGCTGGGACTGCATTACCACAGGGTTTTTACCAGGCAGGAATTTGATTTAACATTTCACCTTACGTTGGAGGACTCTGGCTCTGTACTCGATGGAGTTTAGAAGGATGAGGGGGAATATTATTGAAACTTACAGAATATTGAAAGGCTTGGAAAATGTTTCCATTAGTAGGACAGACTAGGATCCGAGGGCACATCCTGAGAGTAAAAGGGCGACCCTTTAGAACTGAGATGAGGGGAAATTTCTTCAGCCAGAGGGTGGTGAATTTATGGAATTCATTGCCACAGGATGCTGTGGAGACGAGGTCATTGAGTTTATTTAGGTCAGAGATAGATCGCTTCTTGATTGGTAACGGGATCAAAGGTTACAGGGAAAAGGCAGGAGAATGGAGTTGAGAAACAGCCATGATTGAATGGCAGAGCAGACTCGATGGGCTGAATGGCCTAATTCCACTCATATATCTAATGGTCTTAAGGATGGCACCTCTGCCACTTCTTCAGTGGTGTGCCGCCTGAGATTTTATTGCAGTGCTCCCGCAGTAATGCTCGAAACAGTGCGGTTCTGACTTGGAGATCAGAAGTCAGTGAAGCTAATATAGAAACCAAAACAAAAAGGTTTTCAGAAAGGTAACTGACTTGAAATGTTTAACTCTGTTTCTCTTTTCACATATACTGCCTGACCTGCTGACTTTAGTAAGAAGTCTCACAACACCAGATTAAAGTCCAACCAGTTTATTTGATAGTAAACCCACAAGCTTTTGGGATTTGCCCCTTCGTCAGGTGAGTGGAGAGTTCTGGTCTCAAACAGAGCATATAAAAGGCACACACAGTTTACAGAATACTGATTAGAATGAGAGTCTTTACAGCTAACCTGCTATTCAAGTCTTAAAATTGCAGACAATGTGAGTGGAGATAGCATTGGGCATAGGTTAAGGAGATGTGTATTGTCTCCAGACAGGACAGTAAGTGAGATGTTGCAAGTTCAGGCAAGTCATGGGGGTCACAGATAGTGTGACATGAACCCAAGATCCTGGTTGAGACCGTCCTCATGTGTGCGGAACTTGGCTATCAGTCTCTGCTCAGCGACTCTACACTGTCATGTGTCATGAAGGCCGCCTTGGAGAATGCTTACCCGAAGATCAGAGGCCGAATGCCTGTGTCTGCCAAAGTGTTTGCCAACAGGAAGGGATCAGTCTTGCCTGGTGTTTGTCGAGCTATGTTCATTCATCAGTTGTCGTAGCTTCTGCATGGTGACTTTATCCAGCATTTTCTACTTAATTTCAGATTTCCAGCATCCACATTAATTTGCTTCGACATTGGTCAAGCTGTCATTGTCCAAAGTATCAGTGAGAACCACAGGTGCATTATGACCAACCACGGTCACAGTATTAAATAAAAGATCCAGGCCTTTATTTGGGTGGCACAGTGGTTAGCACTGCAGCCTCACAGCGCTAGGGATCCAGGTTCAATTCTGGCTTTGGGTCACTAAATGTGTGGAGTTTACAAATTCTCCCTGTTTCTGCATTGTTTTCCTCCAAGTGCTCTGATTTCCTTCCATAGTCCAAAGATGTGCAGGTTAGGTGGATTGGCCATGTTAAATTGTCCCTTAGTATGAGGGAGATTAACAAGATAAATACATTGGGTTCTGGGGATAGGGCCTGGATGGGATTGTTGTCAGTACAGGCTCGATGTGCGGAATGGCCTCCTTCTGCACATAGGCATTCTATTTTTCTTCATATTTCACACTTTAATAAAACAGTAGGGACACTAGTTTTAAAAATGTTTTATTTGTGAACTTGCCATTTTGCAAATCAGTACCAGCCAATCACAATCCACCTCCAAAAATGATCTTTTACACTCCTTAAGCAGCTAACGAGCCACTTAAACAGCATAAATGTCAAAATGTTGATCCAACTGTGAAATGTACAACATTTGTAGAGAATACTAAATTCAAAATGCCTGCTATTCAGGCCAAATCCAAGTGGTTACAGGGATGTAACTTAAGTATGTTCCAGGTGAGGGTGAACAGCCTCATTTACGCAGAATTATAAAGAACATACAGCAGAGAAACAGGCCATTTAGTCCAGCTAGACTGTGCTGATCCACACGAGTCTCCTCCAACTCTACTTCATCCAACCCGATGTTCTTTATTCCTTTCTTCCCCATGCACTTACCTAGCTTAAAGGCACTTATATCCTTTACCTCAACTACATGAGAGCGGTGAGTACATGTGGCCACATCTACTCAATGCTCTATGGCAAAAGCAATTAAGTGATGTAAAAGGAAGAAATAAGTGTGACAATTTGTCTTGGAAGGAGCCAAGACTGCAATGAAATTACTATGAAATTCCCCTAGTAGTCACAATCTGGCAGCTGTTCAGGTCAGTGCACCGAACCGGACTGTGGGAGGAAAACAGAGCACCCGGAGGAAACCCATGCAGACACAGGGAGAATTTGTAAACTCCACACATTTAGTGACCCAAAGCCAGAATTGAACCTGGAACCTCCACACAAGTTGCGAATCGAACCCAGGTCCTTGGCACTGTGAGGTAGCAGGGCGTCTGGTTTGAAAGGAGTAAAATGCATATGTGTTATTGGAATGTAACAGCTCAGGACATTTATGGAGGGTAAGGAAAAAATCCACTATTTAAATTGTATGCAAAAAGAAACTAACCTACCATGAGAATTTGTTAGCATGTATGGGATTTGGAAGCTGAGTTACACAAATCAAGTTACGCATTGCTACATTGAGACAGACAGTGAATGTGTGAAACCACTCAACCTCAGTCACCGCTGCTCTTATTTTTAATGATAACACTGGCAGATAATCCGTGCGGCAGCAAAGCAACAAGTAGCGAAGCTCTGGAAATGAAACAACTCACTCCTTCTAAGAAAAGATTGTCGGAATTGAGGTGAAAAACTTGACCATTAAAGATTTGGAGAGTGGAGAATGAAGAACTCATAAAAAACACCTTCATTATGGGTGGTACTGCAGCGTCACAACACCAGGGACCCAGCTCGATTCCAGGCTTGGGTCACTGTCTGTGCAGAGTCTGCACATTCTCCTTGTGTCTGTGTGGGTTTCCTCCAGGTGCTCCAGTTTCCTCCCACACTCCAAAGATGTGCGGATTAGGTTTATTAGCTTTGATAAATTGTCCCTTGCTGTCAGGGGGATTAACAGGGTAAATATGTTGGATTACGGGGACATGTTGTTGGTGCAGGCTTGATGGGCCAGATGGCCTTCTTCTGCACAGTAGGGATTCTATGATTACTCAGATGTTCTTTTGTTTGTGATATATGTAGCCTGAAGGTGCACACACATTGTGATTATGCACAAATGTTGTAATTATAATGTGGTACAAAAATGAACGAATGTACTTATTTACTCAAGTGTTCTTATCTTGGATCACAAAGAATGCAGTCAGCCTCTAGAAGAAGCCCATTCACTGCAGTACCACCTATCACCAAGCTAGTGTGAGACACCTTCACAAATGCACACACTTCAGAAACTGGTTGGTGCCAAAGCACAGAGTGAAAGACTGAGTGCTGGGAGAGAGATGTTGGTGGTTGGTGAGAATCCGACTGCAACAGGGTTGAGACTCCAAGTTAGTGGTTAGGGGCTGCATGCCTCTTACTGTAAACCTCAGTGTGCCTGCTTTCATGCAGCAATGGGCACCACAGAGCAGGACCATCTTGCACAGCTGCTTGCCTCCTTGCACACAGCAGTGCAATGTATTAGGGATTAATCTGGAGCAGCCTAACACACATATGCACTACCATCTGTCTCCATGAGTGCTAGTCAGGGACACTGGTTGTCTCCACTTAAGCATCTGGCACCATCAGTGGTATTGGCACTGGTGACCTCAGCAACAGAGGCTGCAAGATACAGTCGGATAATTGTTCATATATCCTCCCAGTGCTGCAATAGGGGCTTGAAGTCTAAACTAATTACTGACATAGCCAACTTCAACTCACCCTGGAGGCAAGTAAGCAAGACAAAGAAGTGCCAAGAGTTCATCAATGCCAGTGTTGTATGGCAGTCAGATTGGTAGACCTCACAAGCAAATACCTTCTGTATTCCCAATTGGCCACGTAGTCTTCTGCCAGTCTTACGTGTTCCAACTAAGTGACCACTTGTTGGAAGCAATATGCACAACCAGTGTTTGACACAGGGGAGATAAGTTCACCAGCAAACACACTATCACCACACTTGGATCCACATTAAGACATTTTGCAGTTTGTAATTGATTTTACAAACTGTGGTTGTACAGAAAAAGCCAAGTCTGTGGGCAGAGTCTTCCAGTCCCGTCAGCAAAGGGGAGCTTGGCAGACGGGGGATCTTAATCTGGCGTGAGGCCAAAGTTCCGTTTTCCAATGGCGGGATGAACTTTACGAATTAAGTTCTTGGGATTTTAAAGGCAGGTTAAAGGCGGGTTGAGCTTCCCAGCGAACGATGTCAGGAAGCCCTTTACCATTTATTTGTATGTCATGCTTGCTCATTAAAAGGCCACCTCACCGGTTCCCCCGCCAGTCAGAAACTAGAGCGTTCATTTGTATGAGTGATGACCAATGCTGTGCACATGCTGAGGTAGACTTGTCCCATGATAAACGGTGAGTTGTTGCTGCATTATCCTCTCTGGGGAATGACTGTAAATGCTAGCCTGTGCTTGAGACCTGGTGGGGGCAGTGCAAGTTGTGTGGAGAATGACAGAGGAAGCGTTAGTGGGGAAGGGTCAGTGGGGAAGGGATGGTGCAGGCTTTCCAGGTGCCCTTTAGATATGGTGACGCACCTTCATTACCCCATGAGGTTGTTGTGGGGAAGGCGGCTTCCTGCCTGTCCCCACAAGAATTGATAAGTTCCTCAGGGATGCATATGTAATAAACTGAATGGCACAAGATTGTGCATGGTCATCCATGTCCCCCCTGCAACCCCCATCTCCCTCCCCCCCGCCCTGCTCCACCCAACCACCCCTACCACCACCATCCACCCTCCCCCCGCCCCCACACACACACACACACACACACACACACCAGATATCACTGCCACTTATATGCCTGTCATTGAATGTAGACATGATGTGGAGATGCCGGTGTTGGGTTGGACTAGGGTAAACCTAATGTTGTGAGACTTCTTAATGAACGTGGACTCCAGAACAGAAGATTTGGCACATGATTCCACTGGTGTCCCCAGTGGCTGACTATGTCTCTTAAGAGTTGTAGGCAGCGATGACCTTCACTGATACTAGTGGCACAATACTGTCCATCCAGACAACTCCTGAAAGCTCAAGCGAATGCTCACCTCAGCAAAATCCCTGCTGAGCACAAGGCTTCACGAGCACTATTTCTCCATTGTACTCAAGCAGCTGAGAGATGCAGCAGATCACCAATCTGGGGGAACGTGTCCAGTGCAAGTCGCCTTGCGCTGCCCTTGCACTCAGCCCAACCTCTCTGCCTCGTCCCCTTTCCCCGTTGTGACCTGCTCATGCTTGAGCCACGCACCCAATGCCTGCTGACAAAATATCCCGTTGTGCTATCTACCGCGGTGGTGACACTTTGAAATTTTCCTCATTAAATACTGTGACAGTTTTGATCTGGAGTAATATGTTCACTTTTCCAGTTGACTGTGCAACTATAGATGGCTGTGCGAGGTCATAATTTATGACCTTTAAAGTGGCTTTTTCTCACATTTACTGCTAATGTTCATTGATTCATTTCTGTGGCGGGGTTGAACCAGCACATTTTAAACTACTTACTTTAGTCCAGCCTTTTGTTTTCATAAAATTCTCAGGAAGTGGATTTAATTTGGAGACAAACAATAAGAATAATTCTACCTTTTAGAATGTTGGCCTCGATTTTTGAACTTCCAGTGCCCGGTGAGGTTGGCGCATGGGAGAGGTTAAGCTTAGGCTGAATATCCCTGAGGCCACCCCATTCAGGTTTAGGTTGGCCTGGGTTCCTGATAAAAGTAGGCAGACACCTGCTTTAGATTTGAAAGTTGGGGCTGATGGCGCTGTATCCTGATTTTAATGATGAGTTCAGAGGAGACTCACCTGACATCAAACGTGGCAGTTGAGCGCTGGTGAGAGGTGCTGACTGCATCAAAAGATGCCAAGACAAGCTTTGCAAAATTGCTTTGTGAGAATTCCCTTCTGGGCCAAGGAAGTAGGAGTGCTGCCCACTGTTCCATTCCACTTTCCTTCCCAGAATCCACAGTGAATCCTTGGGCCTCCCAGCCCAAGGGACTGTAGTTGGCCTTAGCATACAATGGAATATCAACCAGTTTTGCAAAGTTCATCAGCTGTAGCAGTTGAGCCCAGCTTCAGATCGCTCAGGCGCTGTTATACAAGGGCGCCCCAATCTCAGAGTGCATTGAGAGACCTCCATCCCTCATTCCACAGACGTTGGGACCTTACCTCCCTTCATTGAGGCATGTTTCCCACTCCTTCCCTAACATGGGTCCACAGTATCGAGGCAATGGGGCATTGAGATATTGAAGCCCACCCAATGGGCCTTCCTGCCTGACCCCTGACTTGTCCCCCATCAAGGCCGCCTTCACAATCCACCCCTGCAAGACCTCCTCATCATGCCCCTCCTTAAGGCCTCACACCCTCGGCATTGCTTCTGCCATACTGGCGGCACACAACTGGCACTGCCAGGCTGTCCAGTGGCCACTATGGGCAACCCTAGTTTGCTAGATGGGCCCCACCTGTCCAATTGGTATTGCCTAGCCATGCCCCTGACCACTCAGGGTTTCAAAGGCCTCCTAGCCCCCTGACATGACCATTGCGCAAGACCTCCATTAGTGGAAACCAATAGAGAGTCTTGCCATTAGCGCACCGTGCCCGATTGCTGGTAAAGTCTGTGCACCAGGATTTGAAGAGGCTATGCCTTTTTAAATGCTACTTTACATATGCTAATCAGACTCATGTCATTTTTGGGCATGAACCAGTTTGCGCCATTCGGAAGAGGCCGGGAGAATTGCAAACTATTTGGTATTGGATGACAATTGAATTTTTAGGCCTGCGTGCTACCCTCTGGGACTGAGGCGATCTCCTAACATCACGGCGAGGGCGGAGAATCGCCCCAATGCCTTCAGAAAAGGAAAGGAGAGAAGTTGAAGAAGCAAAGGCAATTTGGAGCCAACCTATTCCTCCTTTTCTACAGCAGAGTTGCTGCATAAAGCTCAGAGGCAGAGCCCACTAACTCGAATCGATAAATGAACTGTAACGAGGCGTTTGTGGAGAATTTTTATGAAAACGTTCAATTTATTCAGCAGCTTCATGATTCAATTAATTCTCAGCAAGCAGTTGTAAATACAGTCTCATATGAATAAATAAATGGTTCAGTGGTTCCTGATGTTCCTGCCGCTGTCTTGCTCTCACGGATCTGAATACAGGTATAGTTAATCTTGCACTGGGATGCACCTCCATTGAAGCTGCTTCAGTTTCCAAATTAAAGTAGATTGTTTCTTCCTTTCCTCAGTTTTATTTGACATTCTCTCTCTCTCACGTGTTCTCTCTATCTCTCGCTCTCTCTATTTCTGTCTCTATCTGATGAAGCCAGCTTCTGGTTGTGTCTCCTGGGTGAAGTATAAAGACAGTCTACATGTTATCACCTCTGTCAGACTGGGGTCACTTTCCTTTCTCTGATTATTTTTTTTAACTCTTTCCCTTCTTTTCTCCATTTCATTCAAGTTCCAATTTATTTTAACTCCTGACACTGCATCTGGTTTTCCATTGTTTTTCCTTCATTCCAGATCTTTTAACATTTGCTTTACTCCCAAATTTTTCTGTCACATCTTTGATCCTTAAAATTCTAGTGGCCAATCCATTATTATTTTCTTTCTCTACGTTCGTTTTATCTTGTTCTGGTCCGCTGGATTATTAAGAATCATTTCCAATCAAGACACTTACATTTACAAAAGATCCTTGCTGTCTCAGGTATGATAACTAGCTCATTGTATATAATGAACAGTTATTAGATATCCATGTAATTACTCTGCCCGTACATCGATCTGTCCTAGCAATCCACATTGTAGCTTTAGCTGCTTTAGCACAGCAGTCCACCTCGCCATGTTTGGGTGGCATATTGACACAGTGTTTAGCATCACTGCCTCACAGCACTGGGGGACTTGGATTCAATTCCAGCTTTGACTCACTGTCTGTGTGGAGTTTGTACATTCACCCCATGTCTGCGTTGCTATCATATTCATTCCCACCACCTCTCCGGACAGCATTCCAGATGTTCACCACCCTTGTATAAAAAACTTACCTCACACATATTCTCTAAACTTTTCCCCATGCACCTTAAAGCTATGTCTCCAAGTACTTGACTTTTTTTACCTTAGGAAAGAGCGTATGACTATCCACTCTGTCCATGCCCCTCATAATCTTGTCAATCTCTATCAGGTTCTCTCTCAATCTCTGTCGTTCCAGTGAGAACAAACCGAGTTCATCCAACCTCTCCTCATAGCTAATACCATCTAGGCCAAGCAACACTTCTGCTCCAGGCCTTCTACTTCTGCTCTTTATGGGCTGGATTAGCCAGATTTGGAAATATTTTGGCAGTTGGAACTATTTTCGGTTCCCCACCCCTTTTGCGGCAGCTGCAGCAGCAGGGTAATCCTACGGGATTCGGAATCCGACACAGAAATCTCCGGGATTGCCGTCCAGTTAGAGATGATGAGCAGGTTGTGAAGGAGGAAGAGTGAGCCAGCAGCTGAGACTGCAAAACCAGCTGGCAGCTTTCTCTGTCTTGTGCAATGGGAGTGCATGAGGCCACAAGGGAAGCAAGAGGGTAAAGGACGAAATGAAAGAATAAAATGGCTGGAGGCAATGGCTGTCACTTCCTCGTCACCAACACCATTCCTTACCTCGGTCTTCAGGAGATTAGACAGGATCTGAAACTTCTGCCTGTGAAGGACGACAGGCCTGCTGGTTTGCATCTTAATTTATTTGTCATGGCTCTCTGTTACAGATGCTGAGAGGTGTGGGATCATTTTCATCCTTCCTCATCCTTCAGCTGACCTCAACAAGATGTAGTTTTGGAAAGAGCCATTTAATCTTTTTGAATGCTGTGACTTTAAGGATCAGGTACACAAATTACTTATTGTAAGTTTAAATCGAAAAAAAAGATAAATATCTTTTTCTACAACACTCAAGTTCCCCAAGAGCTTCAGGTTATTGGGTGTCCAGATCACCAACAACGTGTCCTGGTTCCCCCATGCCAACACTATAGTTAAGAAAGCCTACCAATCTCTCTACTTTCTCAGAAGACTAAGGAAATTTGGCATGTCAGCTATGACTCTCACCAATTTTTACAGGAGCACTATAGAAAGCATTCTTTCTGGTTGTATCACAGCTTGATATTGCCTCCTGCTCTGCCCAAGACCACAAGGAACTACAAAAGGTCGTGAATGTAGCCCAATCCATCAGCAAACCAACCTCCCATCCATTAACTTCCCGTTACCTCGGCAAAGCATCCAGCATAATTCAGAGCCCCACGCACCCCGGACATTCTCTCTTCCACCTTCTTCTGTCAGGAAAAAAATACAAAAGTCTAAGGACACATACAAACAGACTTAAGAACAGTTTCTTCCTTGCTGCTGTCAGACTTTTGAGTGGGTTTACCTTGTATTAAGTTGATCTTTCTCTGCACCCTAGCTATGGCTGTAACACTACATTTTGCATTCTCTCATTTCCTTCTCTATGAACAGTATGCTTTGTCTATATAGCGCTCACGGATCATGTTAATACACGTGACAATAATAAATCAAATCAAATCACATAGATGCAAGGAAAGATAATATCTACAAATGTAACATGTATCTAGATAACTAAAAGGATAAGACAAAAACAGATCACTTTTTACGCTGTCTTTAAGGTGATGGTTGACACATTGCAGGCTTAACAGATTCTCTCCTGGTAAAGAACAACAAACAAAGAAAAATTAGGCACAGGAACAGGCCCTTTGGCCCTCCAAGCCTTTGCCAATCATGATGTCCTAACTAAACTAAAGAAAACTACTCTTAATCAGTTCATATCCCTCTATTCTCTCCCTTTTCATGTACCCATCCAGATGCCTCTTAAATGTTGCTAATGTGCCTGCTTCCACCATCTCCTCTGGCAGCGCATTCCAGATACCCACCACTCTCTGCATGAAAAACTTCCCCCGCACATCTCTCTTAAACTCTCCCCCTCTCACCTTGACCCTATGCCCTCTTGTAACTGACACTTCCACCCTGGGAAAAAGCCTCTGACTATCCACTCTGTCGCTACCTCTTATAACTTTGTAGATCTCTATCAGGCCTCTCCTCAGCCTCTGTCTTTCCAGTGAAAACAATCCTAGTTTACTCAACCTCTCCTCGCAGCCCTTGAGACCAGGCAACATCCCGGTGAACCCTCTTTGCACTTTCTTCAGAGCTTCCACATCCTTCGGGTAATGTGATGACCAGAACTGCATGCAATACTCCAAATGCAGCCTAATCAAGGTTTTGTATAGCTGCAACATGATTTCCCAACTCCTGTACTCAATGCCCCTGCTGATGAAGGCAAGCATGCCAAATGCTTTCTTATTCACCTTGGCCATCTGCATTGCCACTTCTGGGAACTATGGACCTCAAGCCCAGATCCCAGATATGTCTAAGGGTTCTGCCATTTACTGTATAACTTACACCAAAATTTGATCCTCCAAAATGCATCACCTTGCATTTGTCTGGATTAAACTCCATCTGCCATTTCTGTGCTGAAGTCTCCAATCTATTTTTTCCTATTGTATTCTTTGATAATCCCCGGCACTATTAACAATTCCACCTATCTTTGTGTGACCCGCAAACTTACTAATCAGGCCACCCAAGTTTTCCTCCAGTTTATTTATATATAAACAACAGAGGTCCGGCACTGATCCCTGCAGAACACCACTACCTACAGATCTCCATTCTGAAAAACACCCTTCTACTGCTACTCAATGTCTTTTATGACCAAGCTAGTTCTGTATCCATCTAGCCAGCCCACAACGAATCCCATGTGATTTTAGCTTTTGTACCTGTCTGCCATGTGGGACATTATCAAACATCTTACTAAAGTGCATATAAACTATATCCACAGACCTTCCCTCATCAATTGTCTTTGCCACCTCTTTAAAAAACTCAATCAAGTTGGTGAGACATGACCTTCCCGGTGCAAAACCGTGCACAGTGTCACCAACTAGTCGATTTTCTTCCAAATGTGTATATATCCTGTCCCTCAGAATCTTCTCCAAAAGTTTCCCTACCACTGACTTCAGGCTCACCAATCTATAATTTCCTGGATTATTCTTGTTTCCTTTCTTAAATAAGGGAACAACATTGGTTATTCTCCAGCTCTCTGGAACCTCGCCTGTAGTCAAAGAGGATATGAAGATATCTGTTAAGACCCCAACTCTTTCTTCCTTGCCTCCTGCAGTAACCTGGGATGGATCCCATGTGGCCCCTGAGACCTGTCTACCTTAATAAAATTTAGGATACTCAACACTTACTCCTTTGATATATTGACATTCTCTGGAGTAGTCACACACCTATGGCTGATCTCAACATCCATCATGTCCCTCTCCTTAGAGATAAATGGAGGTTGGAAATTTCTGGCTTCTTAGTTGAAATTGTGGTTGAGGCTTTGTAATAAAGAAATATAGGGGACAATTCTCCCAAACGCGCTGAATTGTTGGGAAAATTGTTTTAGATCACGACTATTTTTTCAGTGCAGCTTTAGACCTGAATCTCCCCACTCTGTGCAATACAGAGATCCCAGTCATGAATTTCATTAAAAACTCAATGGATCAGGGCCTATTCATGCCAGAGTCTGACAGCTCCGCAACTCTGCGCATGTGTAGTGGCTCCGATCTGTCAGTCTCCGCTTTTGCTAGCTAGCCCAGTCACTGGCCAGCCTGGAACCCACACACTGCTGCCCCTTCACCCCCCCTTGGCCCGCTTGTAGCCCCCACAACAATTCCCAGACTAGCCCTGACCACCCCTGCCCCGGAGTGACCCGATGTCCAGCCCACCACCACCTCCCCAGCAGTGATGACCCCTCCACCCCTCAGCCTGGCAGACACCTCCCCCAAGCACAACAACCCCTCCCCCCCCAACGGCCAGAATCCCCAGAGGCTGATCCCCCCACCTCCCCGGCAGACCACATGCCCCCGCCCCGACTATCCCAGTTCCTGGCCTCCCTCCAGCCCAGGCCAATCCCGATTCAGACTGGCAGCAGGATCTCTCACCCCCGCGGATTGCCCCTAGGCCCCACCTACAATAGGCACCACCCCTTTGGCACTGTCCAATACCTGGTGGGTGGTACCAAGGTGCCCCCAGGCATGGGCACTTTGTCCCTTGGGCAATTCTGGGGCATAGGCTGGCAGTGCCAGGTGCCCATGCTCAGGGTACACTATCCTCTCCCCCTCCCCCCACCCGAACCCCTGCCCCCCCTTTATTCTGGCAGGCAGGGAAATGCTATCTGGCTCAGCAAGTTCTGTGATGGGTCCGATAATCACATGCAAAATATATTTAAACTACGTTAAAAAATGATTCAAATTACTTCCCTCTCTTCCTGCTGGTGTTCTCTGGCTCTGGGAGATGCACGTGCATTCCCGACGCATGCGCAAATCCCATGAAATGGCCGAAATGCGATTCTCCTGACTGGACCCACCAGAAAAGCTGCAGGTCACAATGGGAGAATCAGGTCCGTAATCTTGAGGCCTGATTCTCCCATTGGGGTGATTTTCTTTACAAGGTAGCGTTCTTTCCTTTTGTAGAGATCTCTCTCTCTCTCTGATGTGCCAGGCTGTTGGGATATTACAAAATAAGTCACCTAACTCTGCTGGAATCCACTTTCTGAAGATACACTGTCAGACGTAGAGTCATTGAATCCTCACAGTGTAGAAGGAGGCCATCCGGCCTGTCGAGTCTGCACCAAGTCATCTCAAGATTTTAAATCATTATTTTACAGTCATTATTTTGTAAATTGAGTTTGTAGCTTTATATGCTCCATTTTGTGAACACAACTCCCATTTACCTGATGAGGGAGCAGCGCTCCGAAAGCTAGTGGCTTTTGCTGCCACTGTTGGTATTGTGAGACTTCTTACCAAGTCGTCAACAGAGCATCCAACCCAGGCCTAATCCCCATAGTCCCACATATTTACCTCACTAATTCCCTTAACACACACATCCTGGGACATTAAGGGGCAATTTAGCATGGTCAATCCACCTAACCTGCACATCTTTGGAGCGTGGGAAGAAACTGGAGCACTTGGAGGAAACCCACACAGACTTGGGTAGAACATGCAAACTCCACACAATGCTCCATGTTTCTTTTTTTAAAAGGTGACGTGTCCGCTTCCCAATAAGCATTATGGGCGTATAATGTGACTGTGACAGTTCCCACTCTGCATGTGCCTCCTGCTACCTGAGAAGTGGGGGAGGGGGGGAGGGGTGTGAGCTAGGGTAGTGGGGTGGTCTTGTGCAAAACTGGAAAAATCTCTTTTGCAGTGGAAAGTTGCTGCTAATTAGTTGCTGACGAACCTGAATTAGCATCTTACCACAATTAGGGAATTGCTGTCATTCCATTTAAGCTGTGTGTAGACAGTATGCTTTTGGGAAGCTTTTTCCTTGATTTTCTCAGCCTCCAAACATGCTTCAGTCCCTGGAAAAACTACCTCACCCAACTCCTCCCAATATCTTTCCTTATTCTTTGCACCAAGTATCAATCATACAAGAATGTGAGATTTGGTCTGATTTTAACTGCAAGGGTAGTGGTCACCCTAACCTAAAGAGGAATCGGACTTGTGCCATATGTACTGTGATTGTGTGCAGATTGCCAGATGAGCGCTGAACAATATGCATATGGCTGGGTTTAAAGTCTAAAGTTTATTTATTAGTGTAAGCTTACATTAAAACTGCAATGAAGTTACTGTGAAAATCCTCTAATCACCATACTCCGGTGCCTGTTCGGGTACACAAGGCTGGCACGGTGGCACAGTGGTTAGTATTGCAGCCTCACAGCACCGGGAACCCGGGTTTGATTCCCAGCTTGAGTCACTGTCTGAGCAAAGTCTGCACATTCTCTCCGTGTCTGCATGGGTTTCCTCTAGGTGCTCTGGTTTCCTCCCACACTCTGAAGACCTGCTGGTTAGGTGGATTGGCCACGCTAAATTCTCCCTCAGTGTACCCGAACGGGTGATGAAATGTGACGACTAGGGATTTTCACAGTAACTTCATTGCAGTATGTATATAAGCCTACTTGTTACGAATAAATAAAACTTTAAACTGAGGCAGAATTTATCATGGCCAATGCACCTAACCAGCATGTTTCTTGGACTGTGGGAGGGAACCGGAGCACCTGGAGAAAACCCGTGCAGACATAGGGAGAACACGTAGACTCCACACAGACAGTGACCCAAGTCGAGGATCGAACCCATCCTGGCGCCGTGAGGCATCAGTGCTAAGTAACAAATCTTAAAGTTATTCCACCTCCAGCAGTAAGCAGGGATCCACAAGCTACTCCCAATGGTGGTGAAGGGAGTGTCAGAGGGTGGGGGGAAATGGGGGAATAGATTTGAGTCCAATGGCACTAAAAATCAAGAGAGATGTCAAATGAGCTGTCATCAATTTTGCATGATGGTTCTCAGTGAAGTCCTACCCACATGGAGTCTTTTGTTAAACTGCTTCCCAAGTGGATGAATGGAAAGTTTTTTTTTAAGTCAATTCCAAAACAAAGCAAGATGCTGGAGGTGCAGATCAGGCTGATCGACTTTGGAGGAAAGGAAGGGCAGGTTAATGGGACAGGTTATAGTATTTTCCTCAGGTCTTGAAGCTGGTATAGGCTTAAACAAAACCAGCAGAGGGGAAAGAAAGCCCAGTTTGCTGACTCCTGTCACACGAATGGGCTCTGATGAAGGGACATCAGCCTGAAACACTAACTACTCTTTCTTTCTCTCCACAGCTGTTATCTGACCTGAATATTTTTGGAGGTCATTTCAGGTTTCAATTGTTTTTGTGTTTAGTTAATGAGTTTACTGACTAATGGCAAACAGGTACCATAAACCACTGGAATAAAAACCAATCCTGGTGCTTGTCATCTCAGCAGTGGAAAAGTGGGAGAAGGTACGGAAATAGCCTCATTACTTACTGAAACATTATGGGAGTGATTGATGCCAAATCAACCTCTGGAATGAGGTGGTACAGAGTGGAAAGCGAATTGGAGAAATAGGCATGAAAATGGGGGGACTTAATAAAGGTCTGAAATTGCTGGTTACGGCCCAGACAAGAGGCTTATGGAGAAGGGTAAGACACAGTTCCTTATGGGATTAGTGGAAATAAAGATAGGAAGGGAGAATGGAATGGGAGTGGCAATTAAATTAGAAACTACACCCCCCTATTCTGTTGCATCATTCTCAATGAAGCAATCAGTCACACTACAACTGTTCCTGATGCTATACAGGAGACATCATGGTGAACGGCAGCATGTTTCTCCTGAACTTGTTGTTAATAATTTCTTTCTTTGCCTCTGCAAACCTCCAGGCCTAACTTCCATGGGAAGCCCAGGAATTGAAAATCTGGGCTGTCCAATCATTAGCCACACCTCGTCACGCTCTACTGTGTAATGTTTTTGCATTCACTCTTGCATTGAGTGTTCATGTTAGTGTCCAGTGTTGTACTCACTGCTCTATGGGACATGGTTGAACTTGCAGGCACAGCTGTCCCCCCCTTCTATGCACTGTCTGAGATTACTCTCAGCAAATAATTGAAATATTATAGGTGAACTCAAAGCCATGTCGGGACTCTGCCAGATAACACCCTGAGATGGACACACATTTGGGCAATACTGACATTGCCCTTTAAGCCCCTCATTTTTTCTTACATTGACTGATTATCCTCATCACCATAAAATGTCTCACAACACCAGGTCAAAGTCCAACAGGTTTATCTGGTAGCAAACACCACTACCTGACAGCTTGTTTGACATCTGTCCTGATTTTTATAGTGCCACTGGACTCAAATCTGATCCTCACTTCCTCCCGCCCTCCGATACTCCCCTCACCGTGATTGGGAGGAGCTTGTGGCGAACACATTTGCTACCAAATAAACCTGTTGGCCTTTAACCTGGTGTTGTGAGACTTCTTACTGTGTTTACCCCAGTCCAACGCCAGCATCTCCACATCATGATTATCCTCATCACCCCCAGAATACCAGGTCCTTCCCATTTCACTCCTCCGAGCTCCTGGCCCCATTCCAAACACCTCTCACCACTGACCCACCTTTGCCAGTCCTGAGACTCCAGCAAGCTGTTGTTCTCTTGCTCCCCTCCCTAAAGCTATATTAGAATTCAACAAAGAATATGGTCGACCTTACACACAACTGTACAAACTGTGGACCAGTGCCATGGGATGTGCAGGTGAGCCATTGGCTTTGTCTTGAAGGATGGACTTTATTAAAAACCCCTTCTGGTTAATGAATCTTCCTGGCATTCAAATGTACAGGCCGAAGTAATGCTAAACATACCACAGACTTTATCTGTACATTCCAACCTGTTGTTGCATGCTGCCTAATTAGCTACACCACAGGCTGAAGTTTGTGGCTCTGTAACAGAGTTGGTAGGGCTGGAAAACACAGCAGGCAATTCAAAAGTCCATTGACTTGGGCGGGAGTGGAAAATTCCAACGGTGGAAAATTCCACCTCACGTTTCTCACCCTCGGAGTCCTCATAAAATCTTCCATCCAACTTTAGTCTATTTCTGTTGGTTTAGATTGGAGAGGATATTTTGCTCAGATGAATAAAATGCCAACAGTTCCATCAGATCAGTGAGTGAGGAATTATTGAAAAAGTCAATTAAAAGCCTTTTTGCCCAGTTTGTTTTCTCCCATTATTGATTCGATCTACAAGGTGCTGAGTCCTATTTCGGTGCACATCCTTAGTCGTTGGTCATCCAGTAAATGTTGTTTGTATGAGCATTGCTTATATGGGATACTAGACAGGGAGTGTCACCAGGTTATTTGATCTTCGGTATAGAGAACTGGGCCTAATCCAGTCTGCACTGAGAACAAACACACATGCACAATTTCAATTAATCGTCATTCCTAGATTATTCAATTCATTCTTTGAATGTGGGTGTCACTGGCTAGGCCAATGCTTATCCCTAGTTGCCATTGAGAAGATGCCTTCTTGAACTGCTGCTGTCCATGTGGTGTAGGTATATGCACAGTGCTGTCAGGGAGAGAGTTTCAGGATTTTAACCCAGCGACAGTGAAGAAACAGTGATATAGTTCCAAGTCAGTTCAACGGTATAGTTTCAGCTATTGGTATTGTCACTAGATTATTAACCTAGAAACTCAGCTAATGTTCTGGTGACCTGGGTTCGAATTCCACTTCGGTAGCTAGTGCAAGTTGAATTCAATATAAAATAAATCTAGAATTAAGAATCTACTGTTGACCATTGTCAATTGTCGGAAAAACCCATCTAGTTTACTTACGTCCTTTATGAAAGGAAATCTGCCCTTTTTACGTGGTCTGGCCTTCATGTGACTCCAGAGCCACAGCAATGTGGTTGACTCTCAACTGCCTTTGGGCAACTAGGGATGGGCAATAAATGCTGGCCAGTCGGTGATGCCCATGTCCCATGGATGAATAAAAGAAAATGGCAGGATGCTGTGTGTCTTGGAAGGGAACTTGCAGGTGATGGGGTTCGCATGCATCTGTTGCCCATGTTATTCTAGGTTGGAAAGTTCACAGATTTGGGAGTCATGCCTAAGGAGTCTTGGTGAGTTATTCTGCAGTGCAGCTTGCAGATAGTACACACTGTTGCCACCATGCACCGATGGCAGAGGGAGTTAATGTTAAAGCTGGCACATGAGGTGCCTGTCAAAGGGGCTGTCGTGTCTTGGATGGTGTTGAGCTTCTTGAGTGTTATTGGAGCTGCACTCATCCAAGCAAGTGGAGAATATTCTGTCACGCTCATCACTTGTACCTTGTGGGGATGGGAATGGGAAACTAATGTCAATGAAATCCTCATTAACCCCCCCTTGTCCCAATTAAGCTGAGGGATCAGAAAAACCAATATAACATGGCCCTGAGCCAAGCCTGGGATTCCCCTGGCCTGCATAGCTTACAGCATAATCCTTCAAAATTCCTATCTGTAATGCCTGTGTCTGGATTTACCACTGTTCCTTTCTACTGCTTAATGTTAAATTCTGCTGATTTCCAACTTTTGGTCTGACTGACGTTTTCACTTTTTGACAGATGGAGACGCACTTAGGTGCAGATGTCACTGTGCCCAGCAGGCCTCCACTCCCTCTCCTGCTGTTCCTACCTGTAATGTGGACTCCTCTCAATCAGTGAGGGTGCAGGAAGGAAAGCTGCTGAGAAAAGCATTGATATTTATTTTAAAATATATATATTTCTCTGTGTTGGTGTTAAGTTCATAGATTCACAGAATCCCTACAGGGCAGGAGGCCATTCGGCCCATCGAGACTGCACCGAATATAATCCCACCCTAGGCCTGATCCCCACAAGCCCGAACAGTTTGCCCACTAATCCCTCTAAGCTACACATCCCGGGACACCAAGGGGCAATTTGTCATGGCCAATCCACCTAACCTACACATCTTTGGAGTTTGGGAGGAAGCTGGAGCGCCTAGAGGAATCCCCCACAGACATGTGGAGAATGTGCAGACTCCACCCAGGCAGCACCCAAGCCGAGAATCGAACCTGGGTCCCTGGCGCTGTGAGGCAGCAGTGCTATCCACTGTGCCGCCGTTTAACATGGCCCACAGATGTCAGTGCGCTAAGTGTGATGAGGGAACTGTCAGCCTCCAATTTGATACAGTCTAGAATGAGCCAGGGAAGGAGGAATATTACCATAGGTAATTCCCACCCTAGTGACGTTCACTTCCTAACAAATGGAGGGAGGTTCTACCCTTGCAAATCAGGCCGCAAAATTGAGGAAAGAGTGGGAACCAGAATAATGGGTTTAGAGCCTTGGATTGTCACTGTCTAAATTGGAGTTATGGTGAGGGTCTGCAAGAATCCCTGAAGAAATTTAACGCCAATGAGTTCTATGAGGTGTGCATCCTTTCTTAGATGCAGGATGTAGAACTCCAGCATATGGAATTTGGCAAAAGAAACAAGGCAGAATATTATCAGTGCTGTAAATGTCTTCATTGTTTAACAGTTTATACGGGAGCACAGACAGAAGATAATGGCTTAAGCTCAGGTTGGATCAATAAACGTCTCAAAATGATCAAATTTTAATAAAAGGGAGGGAAACGGATAGAGAAACATGGTTGGAAATAGGTGAGCTGCCCCAATTTGATTTCTTTATCCAGGAGGTTGCTAGAATCCATGGCGGAGCTGCCAGTGTCACTGACGGGATAGAACATAGAACATAGAACATTACAGCGCAGAACAGGCCCTTCGGCCCACGATGTTGCGCTGACCAGTTAAAAAACAATGACCCTCTAACCTAAACCAAACCCTTTCCATCCATAAACCTATCCACGGATCTCTTAAACGCCCCCAAACTAGGCGCATCCACAACTGCAGCAGGCAGGGCATTCCAATCCCTCACCACCCTCTGGGTAAAGAACTTACCCCTGACATCCGTCCTATAACCACCAACCCCCAATTCAAAGCCATGCCCCCCCGTGCTAGCTTTCTCCATCGATAAGCGGGGATAAGCGGGGAACCATCTAAACGACAAACAGAGATTTGCAAAAGTTGTCTCTTCAGAAACGAGAATGTCTGGCTTCACTTAATCTTCGTCCAGCCTCAGAAAATTCTTTTTTGTTTTCAAAATTTAATACACCCAAAAAGAAGAAATCACTGTGAGAGTTTCGTGAAAAGCCTTCTGGTGAGGTCAAAGGGTTAGGGAACAGAAACGAAAAATGTTACAGAATCCCAGATGGAAATTCAGTAATAAAATTCAATGTATGTTTTTTACTGTGGAGCTTATCACAGCGATGTCTGTGAGGATTTGGCTTCAACTCACGCCAAAAGGTTACTGGCACACAGACACGCAAACTCTGGCATTCATAAGTGTCTTAATAAAAATATATTTAAAGAAAAACCTGTCTGCTTTCTCAGTGGATAAGCATACTGCTTTCTGTGGTATGGAGGTGTTTGGAAAAGGAATGTTCCCTCCCCCGTGCTCAAGTCTGTGCTGTAATGGCTGATTTCAAATGTGACAGCAGTTGAATGTACCGAAATCAAAAGCTTCGTGCTTGGGCTAAATGGGAAAAATCGGCCAGTTCTTGATCACTACTCAGTCATTAAGATTAAATGCTCTGATGGGGGTTCAATAAGAAATGGAGGGATGACTCAAAACAGATACCCATTATTGCACACACCCAATGGGAGGTTGGATGAATTTTGTGTCTGAATTTGCCATAAGCGTAAATGGCGACATGGGCACAAAATCCCAACAAGAGTCGGGAACCGAGATTTTTTTCTTGCCAGCGAGATCTCGGGTGGAATTTCCCATCACGGGAATTGTAATGGGTGGGACATGGACTATGCAAAGTCCATTGACCTCCGGCAGGATTTTTGGGTCTTGGGGCAACTGCAGCCAGAAAATCCTGCCGCTAGTTTCCCAGCCTCTTGCTGGCGATGGAACGAGGTTCCTGCCCACAAAGGGCGGGACATGATTTCCATATATTTTAATACATCAGTATGTTATTAAAGGGCTTCCTAGTCACATGAGTACCCCCTCAATAAATATTCATAGTCATGATGCCAAGGTTTACAACAGTGATTTAAGAAAGGGAGTCAGTCAAAGGGAACTTTCCAGATGCACCAAGGTAAGTATAGCCCGCCCCACCACCCCACCCCCTGGGAGCGGGGGGCGAGAACGAAATGCTTGGGCAGTACCTTGGCGCTTCCTCCTGGCACAGATTGACACTGCCATCCTGACGGTGCCAACCTGACAGTACCAACCTCCGTGAGGGGGGCAGTGCCAGGTGGAGGAGGAAGACTGTGAAGTGGCAGGTGGACTGATGTCTGAGAATTGGGGGGGGGCTTAAATTTCTTGAAGGGAAGGTGATGCTTAAGGGGGTGGGGGGAGGGATGGTGAAGGTAGTTAGGGTGGGAGAGTGACCCCACCCCCTCCCGATGTGGGGAGGGTGTGGTTAGTGTAGGGTGCAAGAGAGCTCCCTATACTTGTGCGGTTTATGGGGTGGGAAGAGAGCCCCTGATACTTCTACTGTGGGGGGGCTGGCTCCATGTCCATGGAGGAGGGTGGGGAGAGATTAATTCCAATGCTGCTTTGGGGGCTGTTTAAAGATGGCGCCCTGATCTTTGTGGAACCCGACTTTATCAACTCTCTCCCGCCTGCCAAAGTGATGGTGTAAACCACAGCTCCGGATTCTCTGTGCACCGAGTGCCACAAAATCTAGTTGGAAAACTCGGCTGTGCATCTGGAGAGATAGATGTCAGTTTTCAGTCACAGTCTGACACTCTGAACGGTGGTAAAATTCCACCCAGCATTTGGTTCTATTGAAGTCCGTGAACTTACTATCAAGTGGGGCCCATAATAGTCAACCAATGGATAAGACTTGCTTTGTGGCCTTACACATGTCTGATTTCTCTCCATATGTGTAGATATTGGGCAGGGACACAATGAGCTGTGACAGCCTCTTGGCTGAATACCGACACCCATTGGGCAGGATTTTTCCAGGGGGTTTGGATTCCACTGTCAGGGTCAAATGGAGCTCAGAAGCCCGTACAATGTGTGGAATAGTCAATCAACTGTGATCTTGCCCGCATTTGATTAATTATTGTCACATGTATTGAATACAGTGAAAAGTGCTTTTTCTTGTGCGCTATATAGACAAAGCATACCGTTCGTTGAGTCCATACACAAGAAAGAAAGGAGACGGTGCAGAATGTAGTGTTACAGCCATAGCTAGGGTGTAGAGATAGTTTAATTGGTTGGTTAGTGGCCCGAGGGCAGGTTACTGCCCAATTAAGGCTGCCCTGATGCTGGAGGCCATCCAGCGACTGATGAAGCAACATCCAGCCTTGTCGATTAGGAGAGGGTGAGAAGGTGCTTTGTCATTTTGACATGTCCTCTCTCCACCTTCTCAAGGGGAGTCCTTCACAGCCAAGCCACCTCTTTGGAGAGGCAACTACTGCAGCGGGCGGCCTACAGCTGCAGCTGAGGCCTAATGGGCGAGGAGGGCCCCAAACCCTGTCTGGAATGCCCATCTTCCAGCCTGTAACCCAAAGATTGCCTTCAAGATTAGGCCATTTCCTTTTAACCATTAGGAAAATGGCCGGGCAGTGGCATATTGCTGGGGGCCATCCAAAACAAGGCCCCCAGTGGGGCTTAAAAAATTCAGCCCAGGCAAAGGGCTTGGTTCTGTGTTCAAGGGTAGTCAGTAGGCAGGGCCGCATGGTGGCACAGTGGTTAGCACTGCTGCTTCACAGCGCCAGAGACCTGAGTTCGATTCCTGGCTTGGGTTCACTGTCTTTTTGGAGTTTCCATGTTGTCTGTGTGGGTTTGCTCTGGTTTCCTCCCACATTCTGAAAGACATGCTGGTCACTCAAAGGGTGGTGAATCTCTGGAATTCTCTGCCCGTTGAAGTGGTGGAGGCTGCCTCGCTCAATATTTTTAAGACGCGGGTTGATAGGTTTTTGATAGGCAAGGGGATTAAGGGTTATGCGGAGAGGGCAGGAATGTGGAACTGAGCCATGACAGATCAGCCGTGATCTTATTGAATGGCGGGGCAGGCTCGAGGGGCTAGATGGCCTACTCCTGCTCCTATTTCTTATGTTCTTATGTTCTTATGTTAGGTGTATTGTCCCAAACAGGCACCGGAGTGTGGCAACTAGGGGAATTTCACAGTAACTTCATTGCAGTTTTAGCATAAGCCTTACCTGTGACTAATAAATAAACTTTAAAAAGAAAACTTTTACTTGAGCTGTACACCAAAGGAGGGATGTAAGAATGAGAAATTGGGATAAAAAGGCATCTTCTGCCATCTGACCACTTTGAGAACTCTGAGCTCTGTACTCACGCCTTGTCTAAATGATAAAAAGGAACACGTTCTTTTACTGTCTCTGTTTTTTTGTAAACACCAGCCTTATTATGACATTTTAGTCCCTCACGCAGCTAACAGAAACACTGGTTACAATCCTTAGAAAAAGGCCCATTACTCTGGGGCAAGGAGTCAAACAGATGCCTGCCCCAATACAGAGTTATCACGTTGCTGGATAATAGAATGACCCGTTAGCTGCCCGGAGTGTACGACGATGTAATAGCATAAGCACTGTGAATAAAGTGGTTATTTTTGGAATCCAATTGAAACAGCGGCAAAGAGCTGACAGAATGGGATTGAACAAGAAGCAATGCTCTACTGGAGAGAAAAAAAATAGAATTTAGGAGATTGTCAAGCTTGCCGTGAACTGTGTGAAAGGCAGATGTTAGCCGGGTGAGAGGAATAGAATGGAAGCATTGCATGGGGCCCGTACTCATGTATTTATTCTTTAAATGTTCGAACTAATTCAATTTGCTTTTTTCTCATTACTGCCTCAAACTCTTCATGTGGCTGTTAGACATTGTCATTAATGTTGTAACGTGATCCTTTCATCCTCTGTTTTTGATCCTTTTTCTTACTGATTTTCCCTCTTACTTTACCCCTTCACCTTCAGTTTCTATTGTTCTTTTGTGTTCAGTCATTAATTGTCTTCAGATTGCACCAGTATTACATTTCTTCACTGTTTCTCACCTTCCGACAATCTCAAGACTACCATGTGAAAATGTACACCATTTAATGCCTGCATGTGCTTGGCAGGTGTGAATTTGCTTTGTGTATGTGGGGCAAGCTACGTGTGGCATCTTGTGGAGCATGCGTGAATTTAGTCTTTTGAGGGAATTCTAACTCCCTCCGCTTGCTGGAACCGGATGGAACCAGAGTTAAAATTGTGCATCTAAAGTAAAAGTTATTCGTTACAAGTAGGCTTACATTAACACTGCAATGAAATTACTGTGAAAATCCCCTAGTTGCCACTCTCCAGCACCTGTTCAGGTATATTAAGGGAGAATTTAGCATGGCCAATCCACCTGATCAGCATGTCTTTTGAACTGTGGGGGGAAATCAGAGCACTTGGAAGAAGCCCACGCAGACACAATGAGAACATGCAAACAGACAGTGACCCAAGCTGAGAATCGAACCCATGTCCCTGACACTATGAGGCAACAGTGCTAACCACTGTGCCACCATGCTAGCCCAAACTATGTGCGCCCGGGTGCTGACTTAACCCCACATTGTGGCTAGGCTTCCAGTCAGGCTCGGCTGCGAACCTCAGTAACATGTGCTAGTTGGGGTCCTACAATGGCATATTAATAGAGTGGAAAATCTGCGATGGGGGGATATGATGACTTGTGGTCAATGTCCCTTTAAGGGCAACGCAGCAGAGTAAGAGTCACCTGGTTAAGAACCAACTGGGACGCAGAGTGGGTAATCCTCCTCCCTCCCCACCATTGCCCCCCAGGGGGTGGAGTCCTCCCCTAGGGAAAAGACATATCGGGGACTAGGGCAGCCGTGTGGGCTACTGTACAATTTTTCTTACAGATATCTTTTATATTTCTAATCAAGTATGTGAAAGTGTATTATTACAGGAAGCATGCTCGGTGAAAATTGTCCTTTTGGAGGAGATTTAAACTCATGTTTCATTGAAGCTCCTCAGGCCCCCAATGGACATCTGCATTTCTCCTGCCTTGGGCCCTGTCCGATCCACAAAAACTCCTTCTGAACCCTCCTCTCCCCTTACCTCAGCAATTTAACAGAGCACTGACAATCGGCCACCGCACTGGAAGAGAAGGAACATCACTGACGATAGAGACAATGAGAAACAGAATTAGTTGGAGGAGAAAGAAGAGAAGATTAGACCCTAATAGGTTTAAGTTTAGAACAGGTGAGATGGCCTGAATGGCCTCATTCTGTGTGACATTTTTGATCTTATTACTCGGATCTATAATTTTAAGTGAAGCTTCAAATCTTTAGAATAAATAACCATCATACAAATATTTTAAGGCTTTCTTCAGTATGATATATATACATATATATATATAAACATGTCTGCTTGATAAAATCACTGTTGGAGCTTGTAGCAGGTTTGATAGATGCTAATATTACCAAGGCACGCACTTTCACAATTAATGCTGTGCCCTCTGTAGTAAAGCACACCAGGTTTTGTGCATTTGGTGCCACACCCTCCTCAAAAGGTGGCAATAGCGTGTGATGTTTTGTGTGCATAACTGGGTATAAGAAATGGATTGTGGATGTGCATATGTGGCATCAGTGTCTTTGCTCCCCACAACTTCAAAAAGGCCTCTCCGATATCCCGCGTGCCTCTCTATCTAAACATAAACAGCTTGTTACCCTGCAAACCCTCTGTCCTCCCTGCACTGGCTTCTGATGTGACTGATTCAATCAGCGAAGTATAGATCCAGCACAGAACCAACCAAAAACTGGAGGCATACACACACGTAAACAAGCTGATGGCACCTCAGTACTTAAAGCTCCCTGGGCTTTCAAAACTGTCAGTATAAGGCTGAGAGCAGGATACACAGACACACATAGACACACACAGACACACACACACACACACACACATTGACCCACCTGAGGTTATAAATTCACCATACTGCAGCAGCCACAATGTCACATGCAACATTGATTGTCTGTTATATTACATTTATTAAGAAGTGATAACTTGTAATAATTGGATGTTAAATTAAAGAACTCTTTCCTAGTTATTGCCGTCTCAATTCTAATTGTCATTTGCTGGCAGTTATGATGATTTATGAGTGCTGTATTTTATGCAGTAGACCATGACCTGGTGAGTAATATTCCCAGAGCAATAGGGCAGTGATGCGCTGCTAGCTGTTAATGCAATGGCTTGGTTGCTGATTGGAATATTAAGTGTGAGAGAGGCAAGATAGAAGGGGACAGAAACCCACTACATCAGCAGGCTGCAGCAGAGACCCCGCAGGCTATTTATTCCTTGCTGGTGTATGTCCAAGTCGTTTAGATTGTGTTTTATGTTCAGGGGAAGTGGGATTATGTAGCTCTTTTCCCTGCAGTGTTTAACTCTTTCATCCACTTAGCCATGCATTTACAGTTGAAGGAAAGGATTCCGAGGCCTGTTCTTAAGAAAGAGTTATGTAAATTACTCTGCATAATTGCTTCATGGAGATGGAATCTGAATAGTGAAAAAAATGTCATGTTATTTTTAGTTCCAATGTCTAGAGAAGGAAGAGAAATAGGAAAGATTTAGATAAGGCCTAATCACCACAGTGACACTAAGGAATGCTTTGTACAGCTTCATAAAAATATCTATATTTTTCAAAAAGAAAACATTTTTTTCAGTTTTCTCTGATGGCCATGACCTTTGCTAGGATACAGGCCCAAATATACATGGCGCCCTTTGGGACTTTGCCCAGACGCACATCACAGTGGCACAGTGGTTAGCACTGCTGTCTTCATAATACCAGGGACCCGGGTTCGATTCCTGGCTTTGGTCACTCTCTGTGCGGAGTCTGCACACTCTCCCTGTGTCTGCATGGGTTTCCTCCAGGTGCTCTGAGTTTCCTCCCACAGTCTGAAAATACATGCTGGTTAGGTGCATTGGCCATGCTTAAATCCTCCCTCAATGTATCCAAACAAGAGTATCACCCAGTGTTCATTGCAAGGGGACTGCAACAACAAAGAGGATCACAGCATCAAATGAACAAACAGGGATTCCCAAAAGAATGCTAGAGGACCAATGGTTACTTTATCATGCCTCTTCCTATTTATGGCAATCAAGGCACCAGAAATAAAGCTATGGGAATTTCCAGAAAGCTTGCTGTTAACTCTGCAGATTTTAAACTGAGGACCTTTTTACAAGGGTTGGACAATGCAGCAATCTGGGACAAGAAGCTGATGTTTACACTCTACAAATAAAGAACAGGCTGCAAGTTGTGCTGGAATGTGACACATATTCTGAATGTGAGCCCAGCAGTCCTATAACTTGCCACTGACAGTTCTTTGCTGTTACAAGGGGTTGCTTTCCTTCCTGTCACTTCCTTTCTGATTTTATCATATATTTTACTATGAGCTTATCATTGCAGGGAAATGGCAGGAACTGGGAACTGTAAGCTGGTGGCTAGGATTTCAAGAAATTTCAATTTTAAAAATTCTTGTGGACAAGAGGAAGATCAACAGTAGGACAGTGGTTAGCACTGCTGCTTCACAGCTCCAGGGTCCTGGGTTCGATTCCCGGCTCCGGTCACTGTCTGTGTGGAGTTTGCACATTCTCCTCGTGTCTGCGTGGGTTTCCTCCGGGTGCTCTGGTTTCCTCCCAAAGTCCAAAGATGTGCGGGTTAGGTTGATTGGCTATGCTAAAATTGCCCCTTAGTGTCCAGGGATGCGTAGATTAGAGGGATTAGCGGGTATAATATGTAGGGATATGGGGGTAAGGTCTGGGTGGGATTGTGTTCGGTCCAGACTTGATGGGTCGAAGGGCCTCTTTCTGCACTGTAGGGTAGGGTTCTATGGTTCTATGAAGTGCAGGTAGCAACATGGGTTAAGAGTGACCGCTGTGTGATGTTAGCACACAGAGAAAATGGGGCCTTGTGGTAAAATCGCTGGACTGTTAATCCAGAAACTCAGTTAATGTTCTGGGGTTTGAATCCCCATCATAGCAGCTAGTGGAATCTGAATTCAATAAAAAATACCTGGCATTAAGCATCTACTGATGACCATGAAATCGTGTCAGAAAAACCCATCTGGTTCACTCCTGTCCTTTAGGGAAAGAAATCTGCAGTCCTTACCTGGTCTAGTCTACATGTGACTCCAGAGTCACAGCAACATGGTTGAATTTCAAATGCCCTCCAAGGGTGAACTAGGGATGGGCAATAAATGCTGGTCCCCACGAATGAATACAAAAAAATGACAAACTTCCATTTATTTAGCACCTTCCACGATCCCTGGAAGTTCCAAAAGTGCTTTACAGTAATGAAGTATTTTTGAAGTGTGTCACTGTTGTAAAGGAAAATGATACCATATTAATGCCGTAACTTAATATGATGAATAGCAGAGGACTAAAACAAAAGCTTTGAGGGATTTCTGGATGCTATATTGTTTCCCATTGCCACGCTAGCCACTCAATCATATCAACATCAGGTGGATTAGGTTAGATGGATTGGCTGTGCTAAATTGTCCCTTAGCGTCAGGGGGATTAGCGGGGTAAATATGTGGGGTTACAGGGGTAGGGTGGGGATTGTTATTGGTGCAGACCTGATAGGCCAAATGGTCACCTTCTGTACTGTGGTATTCTATGAATATTTAAAAGTCTCAAATGCAGAACTTGATCAAATGTCTTCTGGAAAATCTAGACAATTATATGATTTAATGACCACATTAGTGATCTCCAAGAAATCGGGAAAAGTTAATCTCTGTTTGCTCAGTCTCAGGCACAATTACTATACTGTATGTAACATTTCTGGTAAAACAAATGCTAAACTGAGTCTGCCCTCCTTCTGCCTTTTGTATACAGATTTACTCATAGAGAATGGTGAGATACCAGAAAGCACTTTGCATCCACAGAATCATATCGCAACAAGATTCAATATAGAGGTTTGTGAAAAGCAGTTCATACTTGACTAATTGAATTTTTGGATGAAGTAACAGAAGGTTGATGAAGGGAATGTGGTGGATGTTATCTACTTGGACATTAAGGATGTGCTTGACAAGGTACCACATAAAAGGCTGGTTAACAAAATTGAAGCTGTTGAATAGGTGGGTCAGTGTCCATTGGCTAAAAAACAAAGAGGCTTAAGGACTGAAAGCAGTGAGTTATGGTTGATGGACGGGATGGTTGTAGACATGGATTTTCTCAATGGTCAGTTCTAGGACCATTGCTGTTCTTGCTATATATAAATGACTTGGATCTTGGGATATGAAGTAAGATTTCAAAACTCATCACTGATACCAAACTTGGAGGAATGGCAAACAGTGAAGGTGATGCAAGTCAGCTGCAGAAGGACATTGAGAGGCTACTAGAATGAGTAGACAAGCGTCAGATAGAATTTAATACTAATAAGTATAGCTGATGTATTTTGGTGGAAGATATGGGGAAAGGCAATATTGGCTTAATGCGCTGTTCTGCAGAGTCCTCAGGGGACAGAGGGACTTGAGGATGCCTTTAAAGGTGGCACGACATATTGAGAGAGTGGCTAGCATGACGTTTGGGAGACTGGGCTTCATAAATCGAGGCACTGAGTACAAAAGAAGGGAAGACAGGCTGAACTTGTATAAAGCTATAGTTAGGCCCCAATTAGATTATTGTGTCTAGCTCTGATGACCACTCTATAGGAAAGGATGTGAAGGTTTTTGAGAAAGTACCGAGGAAATTCACCAGAATAGTTCTAGGGATTTATATACAATGTTAGGTTGGGAAGGCTGAGGTTGTTCTTTTTTGGGTAAAGGCAATGCAGGAGAGATTTGATAGAGGTGGACAAGATTTTGATGGGCTTAAGATTCATGGAATCCCTTCTATGCAGAAGGAGGCCATTTAGCCCATCGAATCTGCACCGATTCTCTGACAGAATATCCCACCCAGGCCCACCCTCTGCCCTAAACCAGTGATCCCATACATTTATCCCTCTAATGCCCCTAATCTACACATCTTGGGACACTCGGGGCAATTTAACATGGCAAATCCACCAAACCTGCTCATCTTTGGATTGTGGGAGGAAATTGGAGCACCCAGAAAAAACCCACATAGAAACAGGGGGAATGTGTAAACTCCACACAGACACTGATCTGAGCCTGGGTCAAACCTGGGTCCCTGGTGCTGTGAGGCAGCAGTGCTAACCACTGTGCCACCGTGCTGCAAGATGGACAAACTAAGGTAGACAAGGATAAACTCTTCCTATTAGCTGATTGTACAATGACTCTGGGACACTGATTTCAGATTTTGAACATGTTTATTCTCAGGGGGGGTAGTGTAAGGAACAACCTTTTCTCCACAGTGAGTGGTAATGACCTGGAATTAGCTGCCCATAAGGGTGGTAGAAGCAGGAACAATCAATGATTTCAAAAGGCAGTGAGATGGGTACTTGAAGGAGAGAAACAGGCAGGTATATGGGGGTTGAGCAAGGACAGCAGAACTGACTGGATTACTTCATGGGGAGCCAATATGGGTTCGATGGGCTGAATGATCTATTACTTTTAGGTGAGGTGGAATTGGGAAGTTATTAATCTTGCACTTGATGCTACTGTAATCACTGTAAGTATTGGAAATGGCGCTAACTAATACATACAATGGCCACTTTGGATCCCCTGATAATGCATGAGCCTTCAAGCATCTGTTTACCAGTTGCAGAAGATTGTAATTCTTGGTCCATCAGTCTCTGTAGGAAGTGTTGGTCGGCAACTGATGAATTAGTCTACAGGCTAATTGACGATGGGTGCCCCAGATGATAGAAAACAGAATAAGGGGTTAGCAACCTGATGTCATTGACAGATTGGTCCTTGGTTTACTGTGAATCCCAAATATATTTCAGTCACAGTTGTGGTATTCTGCTGTCCGAGCCCCAGTTACTGTGGTAACCTCACCACTGGCTGCAGGGTAGGGAAGTCTGACTGCTGTCAAAAAGCCACTGTGGCTTCCGGGAGGATTATTCCACAGGATTTAGCTCCATTGACAAAATGACAATAATCGAATCAGACACTCAGAAAAGTGACAAAATTAGTTAGTTTGAAATTTAAATAAATTCCTCACAAAGAAACAGGCCCTATTATGTGGGGGGCGTGGAAGTGAAGGATGCTTCAATCCTCGTTAACTCCAAAGTGAATGTCTGGAAGCCTGTTGGAAGAATGAGTTTATTTGCCTATCAGTAGCAGGATATTTGCAGCTAAGCTGAGGAGTTCTTAAGCCTAACCCATCAGGATGAGCTTTTTATAAACTTTCTTCTACATTTCCTTTTGTGTGCATCCCTGTGTGTGGCTTCCAACTATCAATCTTGGTGAATCTGTGGCTTTTTATTTCTGCATCTGTGCATGTGTTTGTGTATATGTGCAACTGCATTAATATACATGTATGTGTTTGTCCATTTTATGTATATATGATTTTATATATGTGAATACATGCCATTCTATGCAACCAATGAGGCAACTTTCTTTTGTATCTATGAGCCTTTATGTGTCACATGTGTTGGTTTGTCTATCTTTGTTCAAGCATTTATGTGCATTTCTGTCTACACGTATGTGTTGTGTGTGTATCATTGTGTCTATGTGCTTGTGGGAATATTTTTTCTTCTTTATTCTTTCACAGGATGTGAGTGTTATTAGCCAAGCCAGCATTTACTGCCCATCCCTATTTGCCCTTGAGAAGCTGGCGGTGAGCTGCATTCTCGAACCACTGTGGTCTATGTAGTGTTGAGGTTGGGTGAGAATTCTAGGATTTTGACCCAGTGACCCTAAAGAAACAACAATCTTATTGCAAGTCAAGATGGTATGTGGTTTGGAAGGAAACTTGCATGTGGTGATGTTCCTTTGCATCTTATCCTTCTAGATGGCAGAAATTGTGGGTTTGGAATGTGCTGTTGAAGGAGCCTTGGTGAGTAGCTGCATTGCATCTTGCTGTCACTGTGCATCGGTGGTGGATGGAGTGAATGTTGAAGGTGATGAATGGGGGAGCAAATAAGTGGGCTGCTTTGTCCTGGATGATGTTGAGCTTCTGGAGTGTTGTTGGAGTTGCACTCATCCAAGCATGTGGTGAGTCTTCCATCACACTTTTGACTTGTAGATGGTGGACAGGCTTTTGCAAGTTAGTCTTCACAAAATTTCCAGCCTCTGACCTGCTCTTTTGCCACAGTATTTATATGGCTCATCTATATACACATATGAATATATTTGCTTGTATGGACATGTACACTACAATACAAAGACTGAATCCATCCCTCTCCCTGGCATCTATCTGAAGCCTTAATGGGTAGCTGAACCAGTTCGCAAACTATATGAACTATCATATTTGACACTGCACTTCTGACCTCATTAAATTCAACCGTATTACACGTAGACATCCTCCAGTTCATCCATACCCTTATTACTTCTAGACTAGATTATTCTAACAAAACCACACAGACAGTGACCCGAGGCCGGAATTGAACCCGGGTCCCTGGTGCTGAGAGGCAGCAGTGCTAACCACTCTGCCACTTGCATGATGAATCTTACTGTGGGGAGATTCTTACCAAAAAATTACACTGTTGTTCCTTCAGAGAAACATGGCAGTTTTCACTCCATATCTTATGACACTCTGTCTAAAACTATCAAGGTGGTATTTTTCATACCGTCATACAGAGGGTCAACGCACTGGCAAAACCCAGTTATACTGAGATCGGGGTGCCATCTTTAAAAGGTGCCCCAATCTTAACAGGAGTAAACCTCTACCTGGCCCAACACAGAGGGATTGGGGAGATCGGAACTTGGAAACACGTTGGCACCAATCATGCTTTTTGAATTTTGAGTGAACTGTTATTCCTGCAAGCGGAGAGTGCAGGGTCCAAATTGCCCCCATGGTGTGGGATTTACCGCTGCATGTTTTTGGCAGTGGAGGTGGCTCACCATTGGCTGGCAGGATCTTCCAGTCCCGCCGACGTCAATGGCATTTTGTGTTGTTCACCAGCTGTACCCCTGGTGGGAGGCAGGGAGGCATAAACCATCAACAGGACCGGAAAGTCCCACCAGCGATCAAAGGCAAGCTGCTTCCACCACCATTGGCCCATTGACTTCAAATTCTCAACATGGATATCAATCCATCTGTGGCCTTGCCCCTCACTCCTCACCATCTCTGTTTCCTCTCCACCCAACCACACATTTTAATCTGGTTTTAATCCTTCCATTATTGGCCGCTATGCCTTCACCGGCTAAGGCCTTAAACTCTGGGATTCCTTCTCTAAATTTTCCTGTCTCTCTTCCACATTTTTCCTCCTTTAAGACATTGATGCAGTCCCACCATTTTGACCAAATCTTTCGTCACGATTATGAGGTTCTGTGTTAAGTTTTAATGATGATCTTGTGACAGGTTTTGACAATTTTACCCTGATAAAGGTGCTGTGTAAATTGAAGGTGCTGTTGTAGTTATCCTCCTAAGTCTGTCTCGGTGTGTTGTCTGTTGTATTTGAGGAGGGACGCTTACGTTACAACGCATTACGTTGCTTTGATTAATATGCTACCCATCAAGGCTGCGGTGTATTTAATTAAATCCTTTCAGTGTTGGCTATCCCCTTTCTTAACAGAGAAAATAACATTGTGAATTATCGATCGCAGTTTTGAGCATGAGGTAGATCGAATGTTCAGGTCACTTCTCTCCTCATTCTTCAATCCATTTCCTGTCATGCCTCTGAAAACCCGTCTCTCTGAATTCACCCTCCCCCTCCTCCCCTCGAAGCCGTTTCCTTCTCAAACATTCCCTTGTCCTTTTTCTTTTCCCAGAGACTCCACATCTTCGCGGTGGCCCTGAAGGCCTCTGCTCCCTCACACTCCTGTCCATTCTGTGGCCCCTGTATACACACCCCACCTCCCAGCACCCCACTCCTATCTGTCCACCTTTCATTTCCCATCCTATACACAAGATTAATTAAGGGATCCATCTGGAGGGCTCCCATTCAGGCACCCCTTGTCGGGAAGCATGCAATGGATGTGGCTTTTGAGGGGGGTGGGTTGGCGGGGGGGGGCGGCGGTGGGAGGATCCTGATGTCCATGGAGGGAGGGAAAGTGTCTCCCAGTACATTGTGAGACTGGGACAACCTTGTGAAACGGCGCCCAAGCGTTCCGAAGCCGGGTTCACTGGTGTGAAAATTAATGAAAAGCATCCACGGTAAGCTTCACACTTCATTGTGTTCCGAAAGTGTCAAAATAGGAATTATCTTCCTCTGGCTGAGATAGAAAGCTCCTTCACCCATTCAGGGTTATTTCCGTGTGGAATCTAATTTGTTGCTTGTTTGGTGATGGTTGGAGTACCAGGCTTTTTCTGCTGGATGTGACATCCCCACTGTTCAGCTGATGTCAGGTTTTTGAGAAGTGTACTTGTGTTGATGAGTACTGCCACTGACCCCCATCTTTTTCACACCACGATCATTTCTGAAAAACAGGTTTTTTGTAGGTATCTGTTTCAATCACTGAATCAGCAAAGGTGAAAAAGTTTCTTGGCAAGGACAAGAGTTGTGTGACCCCGCAGGCCATCTAAAACGGAGATTTGTAAAGCAGTCTGGGACAATTGGGCAAGAACTAAACCGACAGGCTGCAGTTTAAAGACAGAGACAAACGGGCTGCAACCCTGACGAGTAAATAACCAGGTTATGGGTCATCTCCAGGATGAAAGGGACTTTATGGTCACACTGGGTTGTTTCATCTCAGGATGAAAGGGACTTTATAGTCACGCTGGGTTGTGTACCAGACATAAGGGCACTGTGAACCCTTGTTTAAGAGGGAGGTATGTGACCTGTGTACCTCCAGCACCTACAGACATGGCTGTTGGGGACACACCCAGAGACCAGTGTGTGGTAGCACCTGATTGGACTCTTATCGATCAGGGGGATCAAGTCCTGATCAATTGATTGGCAATGGCCAAAAGGGGCGTGAAACCAAACGGGATATAAAGGGTGCTGCGCAACCAGGAATCTCTCTCTCTCTGACTCCACGAACAAGCTACAACTATGGTGAACATCGCCAGCAACAACCAAAATGAGGACAGCCACCTCCGAGAAGGAAGGAAGGAAGACCGGAGCCAGAGTGCCAGACCAGACCAAAGGACCAGACTACACAGACGACTACCCAGACCAGCGCACAGGTAAAGGCCAATATCTGCTTGGGTACTTGCCAGTCACGCAAAGTTAAGTCAAGGCCTTGTATTGGACTTGAATTCTAGTATTTTCTGTAAGATAACTTATTTTTGGTTGGGTGGGTGATTATTGATTGTGTGGGTTTAAATAAATATTGGTTGTACTAACAAGATGTCTACTCGTAGTTATTTGTCCACCGTATAAGGGTTAAAACAGACTGTGCGGCAGGCAACAGTTGAAAAGATGCAGGTTAGAAGGGAACATGCAAGCTCTGGGGGGAAAGCCAAGCCTTCAATGTGCCAATGCTTCTAGCACTATTATTTTCATTGCAAGCGGAGGTAGTTGAAGCCGCTTAGCACTTGGCTACAGATTGTGAGAGTGAAAGGATCAAAACCCTAGGCTTTTCGCCTTCTGAACTTATTGTGCTGCTGTCCTTATGCAAGTTTATAGGGTTGTAAATTGGAGAGGGACAGAATACAATGAAAACAGCAAATTGCCCACACTCCATTAAAAATGCACTGCCTCACATCACTCTATAAGGAGAAGAATTTCATTATTTACTGCATGCAAAAGCATCAGAAATGTAAACACAGATAATGGTTTTTCTCTCTTAAGAAAGGGGTTAGCCAACGCTCAAAGGGTTTAATTAAATGCACCAGAGCCTTGATAAGTAGCATATGAATCAAAGCAACCTAACATGTTGTAACACAAATGTCCCACCTCAATATACTGCACTCAGCACACCTACTTTTACAGATGCACCACAGAAAGCATTCTTTCTGGTTGTATCACAACTTGGTATGGCTCCTGCTCTGACCAAGACTGCAAGAAAGCACAAAGGGCTGTGAATGAAGTCCAGTCCATCACACAAACCAGTTTCCCATTCATCAACACTTGTCTACATTTCCTGCTGCTTCAGATAAGCAGCTAGCATAATTAAGGACCCCACGCACTCCAAACATTCTCACTTCCACCTTCTTTTGTTGGGAAAAAGATACAAAGGTCTGAGGTCACATATCAACTGACTTAAGAACAGCTTCTTCCCTGCTGCTATCAGACTTTTGAATGGATCTATCTTGCACTAAGTTGATCTTTCTCTACACCCTAGCTATGTAACACTACATTCTGAACCCTCTCCTTTCCTTCCCTTTGTACTGTATGCATTATCTTAATAGCGTGCAAGAAACAGTGCCTGCCATGGGAATTGTAGTGGGTGTGGGGGTGGACCATGCAAAGGTCTGTTGACCTTGGGCAGGATTTTTTGGCCTTGGGACAAGCATGGCTGGAAAAACTCCAGTATTTGGAGTTCTGTCATCCAGACTCAAAACGTCAGCTCTATTTTCTCTCACAGAAGCTGTCAGACCTGCTGAGATTTTCCAGCATTTTCTGCTTTTGTTTCAGGTTCCAGCATCTGCCGTATTTTGTTTTTATGCCGTTATCTTTGTTACAGCATCGGAAAAGTGTTCAGTCATTTTCCATATGTTCAAAAAGTAATACCAGCCCAAGAAAACTTCAACAAACACAGTGACATATTGTGATCAGTAGAATTCAGTTGATTGCAATGAGGAGGCAATGGCCCAGTGGTATTATTGCTAGACTATTAATCCTGAAACTCAGCTAATGTTCTGTGAACCTGGGTTTGGATCCCACCACGGCAGATGGTGGAATCAAGAATCTACTGATGAAACCATTGTCGATTGTCGGAAAATTCCATCTGATTCAAAAATATCCATTAGGGAAGGAAATCTGCCATCTTTACCTGGTCTGGTCTATATGTGACTCCAGAGCCACAGTGATGTGGTTGACTCTCAAATGCCCTCTGAAATGGCCTAGCAAGCCATTCAGTTGTGCCAATGTTTCAAGAAGACAGCTCACCACCACCACCACCTCAAGGGCAACAAGGGATGAGCAATGAATGCTGGTTAGCCTGTGTTGCCCTGTCTCACAAATGAATTTTTAAAATAGCCAAAATTCCAACTAACATTTCACTGCTGTGCTAGTCCATTGACTTTAGCATGTGGTTCCCTTGAACTTTTTACATGACCACACACACATACAATCTTTATCACAGCACAAGGCTTGCAAGGTCAACTACTCCGCCTTGCAGTCATACAGCTTAGCGGGAATATTGACAATAGGTCAGAATGTAGGAGTGGCCCCAGTGAGGTGGGTTACATGAGACTAATTGGTGCTGAGTGTGTCAATGTACATTCCGACTCAATGTCCCCAGTCAATATTGCCTTGCTTCCCCTGTATGACCTTCACTGTGGAAAGCACAGTGGCACAGTGGGTAGCACTGCTGCCTCACAGCTCCAGGGACCCGGGTTCAATTCAGGCCTCGGATCATTGCCTCAGTGGAGTTTGCACATTCTCCCCCTCTCTGCATGGGTTTCCTCCGGGCGCTCCTGTTTCCTCCCACAGTCCAAAGATGTGCGGGTTTGATTAGCCGTGCTAAATTGGCCCTGGTGAAAGGGGGATTAGCAGGGTAAATATGTGGGGTTATGGGAATAATGCCTGGGTGGGATTGTGGTCAGAGCAGATTTGATGGGCCGAATAGCCTCCCACAGCACTGTCGGGATTCTTGAATGTATGACAATACCAGGATAGTGTGCACTTTTATTACTCAATTAAAGATGTGCATGGAGAGTGCTTAGGGCTATTTCAGCTCTGGGAAAAATGGACAAGTTCATTAGAAGGGAAACAGATCTGTTTTAGTCTAATTAAGATTTTTGGAAGCCAACTTTGCCATTCAATATAATCATCACTGATCCTCTGAAAGTCATACACCAGTGCTTTCCCCATATCCCTTGTCTCCTGTTCAGTCTAGAAATCCATCTATTTCCTAATCTATTGAGATGATCGGGAGAGTTCCTAGCCCTCCCTCTTCAATCTTATGATCCGGTAGCCATGCACACTCAGAAAACGAAGGACTATCTCAAACACACTCGCTGTGCTCTTCTGTATATTGGACATCAGTGTATCACTGAATCAATGTGCTGATTTCTGTCTCTCTGTTCAATATAGATTGTGTGCGCTTGAAACTTTGGTTGGAATTCCCCAGACTCACATGCCTCACCCCCACTGCCAGCGAGAACAGAGGACTTTGCCCTTAGCCAAATCTCCATTCTGTGCAGTGAGATCGGAGAATCCCCATTGTGGGCTCTGTTGGAAAATTCCAGCTTGTATCTGCAGTGCAGAATAAACTAGATGCTATTTTGTCCATATAGTATCAGTCATCATCGATAACATTTATGTCACACAAAATATGAGCTGTACCTTTCACACTGGAATGCTATATTCTCGCATAATTTGCACAAGTACATCTTGGCTGGAATTCTCTGCCCGTTCACGCCGGCAGGATTCTCCAGACCCGCCGGCAGAGCACCTCCCCGCCTGTGTGTTTCCTGCCAAGGTGGGTTGACATCAATGGGAATTCCCATTGACAGTGGCACGACTAGCGAACAACACGCCACCTCTCGCCGGCAAGAAACATGCAGCTGGGGGGACTGGAGAATTTCGTCCAACTACGCGTGACCTGATTGAGGTGTACAAGATTATGAGAGACATGGACGGAGTGGATAAGAATCAGCTATTCCCCTTAGTTGAAGGGTCAGTCATGGAGGGACATAGGTTCAAGGCAAGGGGCAGGAGGTTTAGGGGGGATGTGAGGGAAAACTATTTTACCCAGAGGGTGGTGATGGTCTGGAATGCTTAGGAGGGTGGTAGAGGTGGGTTGACTCATATCCTTTGGATGAGCACTTGGCATACCATAACATTCAGGGCAATGGGCACGTGCTGCTAAATGGGATTTCAGGTGTTTCTAATATATTGGTACAGTCTCGATGGGCCGAAGGGCCTATTCTGCACTGTATGATTCCACAAGTCTGTGAACATGGTTTGGACTCTCTGGAAGGGATTATATTCTTTGGAGCAGAGCTCCCCCATTCCTCTTTCCTTCTTCATCTGATTGTCTGATCCTCCCTCCTCTCCCCCGTTGCTCCATTAGCCCCACACTGGTCTCACTGCAGTGAATGGAGATTTGGCTGAGGTCTATTTTGCCATTTTGATTCTAAGTGCTGGGTGGACTTGAAATTTTCCGATTGCCGATCCGACTTTTAGCCCCTTTCTCAGGAGTCCCCATATATACTCTGCTTGAAAAAATATCAGCGATCCCCAATCTCAGTGCACAAGCCTGTGGGTGGGGCTTAACACACCCAAAATCCTGCAGCTCCGATTAGCGCTGCCAACTGCACATGCTCAGAAAAAAAAGATAGATGCTACACACTTGCCACATCACTCCTAGGCCGGATGATGCCTCCCCCGGCCCCTACAGACATTACCCTCCCCCCAACATTACTAACCCCCTTATCCCCATCCCCTATGCCACCCAGAATGATCACAGGCCCTCCCCCTTCCCCTGCCATGAATATCAGGCAGAGTGGCAGGACACCTCCCTCTCCCCACTATCCCGCACCCCCCCGCCCGCCGATCATAGGCAGAGTGGCAGCAGATCCCGGTACTCACCCTCCGATCTCAAGCAGAGAGCCGCCAGATGCTCGGCACTTACCTCCTCACTAACCCTCGCTGACGGAGCGCCCAAATCAGATTTATATGGAGCGTGTCTGTTTCACACCGATTCTGGATGCATGAATGCAGTGGTAAAGGGGGAAGTGACGGTGAAATTTGGGTGTGCAGTCCATTAAGTCAACTTAAATTCATGCAAATACATTTAAATGGCCATTGCACCCGTTTCGGGCATGCTCCCAATCGCAGCCATTTTTGGGCCTTTGTAAAGGAGAAACCAGCGCGGAGGCAGGCGTGGATCGCGTTACTCGCCTCGTGCCCAACTTTACCAAGTTTTCACACCTGAAGATGGGCGCAACATTATGGTAAAATCAGGCCCTTTAAGACTGCTTGACCTAAAAGATTCATTTGGTCTTGACTGCCACCGGGCCCCATTACAACAGATTGACTAGTTATGCACAAGTTGCTATAACAGGAATTAGTGGAATTCCCCTGGTATTGCTCTGGGGGTAGTCTGAGTTTTTGCAGCATGATTGTTACTTTTAGCTAGCCTGCCCTTTGAAGGCCACTGCTGAGGTCTTCACTGTGGGAATCAGGCTAATTGTAGTTCTGCACGTGATGTGCCATTTTTAATATTAATAGGACATTTCCTATGGAGTTAGTAAAACAGAGTCTGCACTGTTTTAAAAAGACAGGAGCATTATTCCGTGTCATGAGCAAGGCATTATTCGACCATAAAGGACAGGTGTGCATTACCTCACTGCTACTGATCTCCGGGTTTGATTCAATGATGGGGTCATTTATGAGCCAGAGTAAAATTCTTTCACTTAATCTGTTTAACAGCAACAAGGGTGACATAGTGACACAGTGGTTAGCACTGCTGTCTCAGTGCCAGGGACCCGGGTTCAATTCCCTGTCTGCGCAGAGTCAGCAAGTTCTCCCCGTGTCTGTGTCAGTTTCCTCCGGGTGCTCGGTTTCCTCCCACAGTTTGAAAGACGTGCTAGTTAGGTACATTGGCCATGCTAAATTCACCCTCAGCGTACCTGAACAGATGCCAGAGTGTGACGAGTAGGAGATTTCACAGCGATTTTGTTGCGGTGTTAATGTAAATCTATTTGTGACAAATAAATAACTTTAACTGTAATTTACATGGCGCATCATTCTAAAGTTCATTATGTACTAAAGTATGACATCAAGCCATAAAGGAGGGAGGTGAGATGACCAAAATCTTAGTCAAAGGTTGGGATCTTTCATCAGCCCTTCCCACCACTGAGCATGCCCTCCCAACCCCCCGTCCCCCAATTCCTCCCCACCCCTGTGGCAGCTGGACGGGCGAGCCACGTGAAAGGCTGGAGACATCAGCAGGACAGGAAAATCCTGCCAGCAGCAAGTGGCGAGCTGCCTCTACCACCGGACAACAGGCCATGGTTGCGGGGGGGGGGGAGTCCCAGCCAAAGAGTTAGGTCCTTACAAAGTATCTTCAAAGATGAAAGCGAAGTAGAGAGGCACAGAGGTTGGGGAGGCAATTCTAGAGCTCAGGGCTGAAACAACTGTCACCAATGGTTATTACAGACGGTTGTGGAATTGGAATAGATCAGAGGGACCAAGCCATGAAATAGAATCCATAGAATCCGTAGAACCCCTACAGTGCAGAAAGGGGCCATTCAGCCCATCAAGTCTGCACCGACAACAATCCCACCTGGGCTCCATCCCTGAAACCCCACATTTTTACCCTGCTAATCCGTCTAACCTATGCGTCCCAGGACACTAAGGGGCAATTTAGCCAATGGACCTAATCAGCACAACATTGGACTGTGGGAGGAAATCAGAGCACCCAGAGGAAACATGTAGACATGGGGAGAACATGCAAACTTCATGTAGCCAGTGAACCAAACCAGGAATCGAATCCCTAGAGCTTGAAGACAGTGCTAACCACTGTCCCACCCTCAATTCCCAGTTACGGTCACTGCCATGATTGCCACTTCCACCAATATCTACTTGACTCCATATCTTGCAATGATACATAGAAAACAATTAGATATGGAACTGGAACGAGTGCCAATGAGGGAAGATTATGACAAAAACAATAGCTAAGAGATAGGCATATTGGCATGGGTAATTATAACGGCTATGAATGGAAAGTGATGGAGGAAATGGACAATTAAAAGAGAATGTTCGGGGTTAAGGGTTAAACGTAGGCACCTGAGTATGTAGGTGAAAATAACTTATGAGCTAAGGGGTATAGTAAAGAGTTCTTAGGTAAAGTTTAAGTAAGGGGGAAAGGTGTAAGAGGTAAGGGCATGGTGAGAGATGGAAATGGTATGAGGGAAAACAGTGAGGGTAAACATGAAGATAAAAGGTGGGATCACCGGTAAATAGAAATGTCAGCATTGGAAAAGAATGCCGGAGGAAGTAGTGTAGGGAGACTTGCCACTGTCATTCGTCTCTGCGGCTGATAGATCTGTCTGCGTGAGGTGAGTAATATATGCTTTTTTAATCTAATCAACCTGGTATCTTGAGAGATTAAAACTCTCGCAGGAGCTTGCAAGAAAATGGCGAAAGCTGATGAGCAGTCTGATGTCCCAGTGCAGTTACATTTAGACAGTGAGGAGACCAAAAAAAACAGAGTCAGAATGTAAACAGTGTCTGTAGCTTAGTCTCATTAAGCTAATTCACGAATAAATTATCATATTCAACAGCCTCATTTTTACTCCCAGCTAACAGGTCTTCGGTGAGACTGGCAGTTACAGGAATTTGACTGCACACTGGCACAGTGAGCGTGAGGGGAGGGAGTGTAGGCAGTGGGTACACACATAGGTGACATGGCATGGACGGAGGGGTAGGTATGGCTGGAGGAGGAGGTCGAGGCGGTGGCACTACTCAGCTTCATGGAGCTAGAAGCTCTGAGAAAAAAAAACAAAAACCATTTCTGGTGCGAGATGTAGTTAAAATGTAACCTCAGACATGACCCAGTACAAAGAAACAAAACTTGTTTCACTTTTACCTTCCAGGCTCTCTTTGTGATTCCTCCCAGTCATTTTGCCACCCTGGGCAATTTATTTTGGTGGTGCTGGGAGGTGGGGCGGGGGGGGCAGTGGGTGTAGGGAGTTGGGGGAGTGGGCAATGTGGGACTGCTGGAGGAGGTGTGCAAAGTGGAGCGCAGGAAGTGCTCTATCCGCAGGCATGGGAGGGAAGCATCATTAAGCTGGAAACTTCTGCCAAAACAATTTACTAATTAATTTCCACTTGATCGACAATTCCTTGTTTGCCCAGGCAGATCCTCTGGATACCAGTGAACAAGCATCAGCTCCATAAATAGCTGTAGGCAGTTGCTTGAATGGGAGACAGGGGATGTATGTAACTGCATCTGAGGGCCCATTCAGATTGTGAAGGCGATGATTGCTTGCAAAAATATTTCCTTCACAGAAACCCCGGTTTGATCGTTTCATTTTATGTTCTCGGTATAATTTTAATGGTGAGATCTTTTTTTTTATATATCCACCCCTTCCACAAAATGCAGTTTGTGGCTGCTCTGTTGTGCTATGGAGAGGGTCATTCACACATTAGTCTTTTATTAACACGAGGCAGTGCAAAAGGGAAAGGAATTGGGATTGGAATGTCTTCTGTTGCTGTTTGTGATCATCTCCACCCCACTCAAGTTACACCTTTCTGATGGTGCACTCCCCATAATGTATTTATATCTGTAACCTGACCAGCTTCTCCCACTTCGTTCAGCCGGCTTCAGCTATCTACCTATCTCATCTATGTGACCGGCCTACTTTATCTATGTTGTACATCAGTCTATTTATTTATCTATCCTGAGTTATCAGCCTATTTGATCTACCTGCCTCATGCATTACCTTTCTGTCTATCCCCTCACTCGGCCAACTTTTCTGTTTTATCCAAGTTATCACTCAATCTGTCTTTATCCCAAATCATTGCTCAGGCTTATCTATCAACCCATTTTATTTAAGTTAGTCCATCTTATCTGTCTCTTATCCAAATTATCTTCCTGTATGACATTAAATGTCAAACACTTCTAGGTTATCAGTCTGCCTAACTCTCTATTTATATCTGCCCATTTTAAATTATCAATCTACCATTTTTTTTGGCTCATCCTTTCAGAGCATCGGTAATCAGTTTATCTAATATCAACCCATCTGCCTGATAATCTATCAGCGATCTACGTGTTGCTGTATCTTATCTAAGTTACTCACCTGCCTGTCTGCATTTTGCCTCATCTTCTCGCTGTTAATCTACGGCGCAATCTGTCTGAATGACAGTTTGTCTATGTATTTATTAGCTGACTGATTTCCTGTTTACGCGCAGTATATTTGAATTTCTTTCGCCGCCTGTCCATCATCTTTCTGCATCTCTATTAATTCATGTTTCATCCATCTATTCAGCAGGAGGCACTGCTCCATAAACAAACACGAAGGGAGTGCTGACAGAGGAAACAAATATTAGGGAGCAACTGATTAGCATTTGATCTCAGCTGGGCTCTGCGAGTGGAGCTGTGGAATGCCTGGCTGTCTTTAACACTGAATAATTTGATTAAATCAGAGGCTTGCCTGCTGCTCATGCAGAGATAACCCGAGCAGTGTTACTGAGGCTCTTTCAGATGCTAAAATATATCACTTAATCAACTCCACCATTTCAATTTCGCACAGTTGTTGCATCGCATGGATGATAAGGTTTTAAGGACCCCACAGATTGCCATTGACTCTACACAGGTCCACTTTCCCTTGGTTGACAGCCAGCTTGAGCCAAACCCTAACTCACCGGCCTCAATGATCACCATCACTGAGAATATCTCAGTGATATCCGTCCCCACCCTCCTGTTGTGGGTGGGGGTGGGGGGGTGGGGGCGGCGGTGCTCCTACCAGCTTTAATCTGGTTTAATCAGGTTCGCAATGAGAGTCCTCGTTGTATGGATCAAGTTGCTTTGCAAACAACTCTGCTCAGAGAGAGAGAGAGAGACAGCTTGGAGCTTGCATTTCAGGGCATGTTACAACTCAGCGTCCAAACAGAGCATGTTATTTTCATCCCCCAAAAACCACCCATTTAACAAATAGATGCAAAAAAAGGCAAGCATATGGGTACATAGGCAAAAGAGGATGCCATTGTCTATGGCAGCACAGGGCCTTCTGGGCAGCATCTTTAGGCATTTTTTGCAATGGTGGAAAGAAACTCGGAGGCCATTTTTTTAATCTGGGCTAGTGCATGTTTCAAAGGTCTATAAATCTTTCCACCTGAACCTGCAATCTGCAAATAGCACTCAAATTTCACGAATGTCCTTTAGGGAAGGAAATCTGCGTCCTTATCCAGTCTACATGTAACTCCAGAGCCACAGCAAAGTTGTTGACTCTCAACTGCCCTCCACGGGCAGCTAGGGATGGACAATAAATGCTGGCCAGCCAGTAACGCCCATGTCCCACAAATGAATAGCAAAGAAAATTCCTGGGTCTGTTCACTTGCATTATTATTCACAGATCCAAAAACAGATTGAGACCATGTGGTGGTGGGAGCAGAGAATTGTGTATGTGTTTGTGTGTGTGTGTGTGTGTGTGTGTGTATTATGTCAAAAGGAATGGTAGTAATTAAAGGGAAATGTCAGAATCAGAGAAATCTTTCCAAAGATTTCAAATGGGAGCAGATTTTTCCAAGATTGAACGGACAGGGATTTAAGAAGTGATACAAAATGAAAAGAGAGTCAATGTTAGGGTTTGATGTTCTATCGCTTCTTGTGCCAGTCTGGTGGCGCAATAGATTTCCTCACAGCCGATGTCCTATCTTCACATCAGGCTTTCTGACATGAACATTTCCCTGCAGTTGCCTGATGATTATGCTGGCAAATAGTTTGCTTGTTGTGGCCAGTCAGATTTTGCAGCTTGATGATAACTTTTGGCAGATTATTTTGGACAACATGGTGGCACAGTGGTTAGCACTGCTGTCTCACAGCGCCAGAGGCCCGGGTTCAATTCCAGCCTAGGATGACTGTGTGGCATTTGCAAGTTCTCCCAGTGTTTGCTTGGGTTTCCCCCAGCCACTCTGGTTTCCTCCCACAATCCAAAGATGTGCGGGTTAGATTGATTGGACATGATAAGTTGCCCCTTAGTGTCATTGGAATTAAGAGGGTAAATATGTGGGGTTACAGGGATAGGGCTTAGGTGGGATTGTTGTTGGTGCAGGCTTGAAGGGCTGAATAGTCTCCTTCTGCACTGTAGGGGTTCTAACCACTTGGAAAAATATATCCTTCATGGAGCCTCACCTTAGGACTAACATACTGCATTAAAGTTAAAGTTTAAAGTTAAAGTTTATTTATTAGTCACAAATAGGCTTGCATAAACACTGCAGTGAAGCGACTGTGAAATTCCCCTAGTCGCCACACTCTGGCGATGCATTGGCACGCATCTGGAGAAATAGCCAGCTGGATGTAAGTCAACCATTCACAGTCTATTGCATCCACTGAGCTCACTGCCCTGCGCCCCCATGAGAGTCATATCCCCCACATTTGCCAAAGTAAACTTCACAATCTCTATCTTTGAATCTTTGGATAAAATCCATATGATGGCAATGATGATGCCACCCTGATGTTGCTGCTACTGCTCCTCTTAAAGAGTAATGTCTGATGGGGAGGCAATGATCACCGAAAGCAATGCAAAAACACTGGTTCATTCCATAACTGATTGACCAATTTGTTTCCACTTAACCTCATTTCCTGAATTTCCAACATTTATATAAGTGTGTGCTCTGAACTGTGAAAGGCAAGCTATATAAATGCAAGCTTTTCACTCACAGGGATTGACTGACTAACTGAAAAGTCTGCATTCATTTTTGCAAATCAACTGCAAAGAATAGTCCATAGAACTTAAGGAAGCTAAGGTCACACTTTGGCAACTGAGGTGGGTAACTTAAGTTAGGAAATTCTCTAACTCGTCGGAACTGTCTTCATAGGACCATAGAGAAGTTATGGCACAGAAGGAGGCCATTCAGCCCAATCTTGTCCATGCCACCCCGAGGACGCCCAGGTGCCCTTCCTAATCCCACCTCCCTTGCTCTGTGGCTTATAGCACTTAAGCTGCAGATCCAGGTACTTTTTAAAAGAGTTTAGGGACTCTTGCTTCACCACCAACACAGGCAGTGAATTCCAGACACCCACCATCCTTTGAGTAAAAATGTTCTTCTTCATGTCCTCTCTACACCTATTGCCACTTATCTTGAATCTGTGCCCCCAGTTCTAGAATTCTCCACCAAGGGAAACAAGTCCACTCTCACTGCCCTTGTAATTTTGTACACCTATCAAGTAACCCCTCAGCCATCTTTATTCCAAATAAAAGGTATCTTGAAGCATGTGTCGTTCCCTAAGGGTTGGGGAGGATGGTGGTAATGAGCTGGAATGAGATGGTGGGGAGGAGGGGGGAATGCGAGAGGGAATGTGGTGGGGTGAAAGTGACAATCATGAAGTTGAGGCCAGCGGCCTAGGAAGCAGAGTGTCGGTGACCATGGGGGATGGGCGAGTACTGATGTCAGCTGGTTAGAGCGCCACCTTCCAGTCTCTGGGACTTCATCTCAGTTGTTTTAGAAGCTATTTGGACCGTAGCCCTCACACCCCCTTGCCCCTCATACCCTCCATACCAATTCAGTGCCAACTCAATGCCAACTCATAACCCCACCCATGCTCCATGGCTCCTTATATCCTCCACACCATCTCCAAAGCCCCTCATCCTGTATTCACCATGGGCAGAACTCTGGAGTAAAGTGGAGATGAAATAAATTAAGTTCCTAACAATCCATTATAGCTCTCATTCCTGATAATATTATGATCTGTAATTCTTGGTCTGATGTATTTAGGGATAAACAACTTTTTGTCTAAAGCAGAGGAAGTTTGAAATCTAAGAAACAAAGCTGCAAGATTCCACAGTTTTTGAACAAACAAAATAAACTACTATACAAAGTAAAATAATGTACAATATCTATTTTATATCCTAATATCCGGTGTTAATATGAGATATATGTGAATTCATAAGCAAATTGTGGTTGAATACATCTTGTGTTAATGATCCAAAGGGTACATATTGTATTGCTAAAGGCAATCTCAATGTAAGCTAGCCAGTATTACTAATGCCGGTGGTTAAGAAGACCATTTTGTTATTGGATCTGTTCAATGACCAAGCTTTGCAAATCTTACTCTAAGATTACTGCCAATTGGTTGAGGTTAATGTCTTTGAGGCCTGTGGCAAAGTCAACACATAAAGGTCCCAATGAACCTGTGCTGCTGCTTAATATAAAGGTTAGACTGCATTTAGAATATTGCATGTGGTTCTGGTCACCATGCTACAGAAGGATGTGGAAGCTTTGGAGAGAGTCCAAAGAAGGTTCACCAGGATGTTGCCTGGTCTCGATGGTGTTGACTATGAGGAGAGGTTGAATGAACAAGGATTGTTTTCACTGAAAAGACAGAGGCTGAGGGGAGACCTGATAGAGGTCTACAAAATTATGAGAGGCATTGACAGGATGGATAGTCAGAGGCTTTTTCCCCAGAGTGAAAGTGTCAATTACAAGGGGGCACAAGGTGTTCAAGGTGAGAGAGGGAAAGTTTGAGGGAGGTGTTTTTCACACAGAGAATGGTGAGTGTCTGAAATATGTTGCCAGAGGAGACTGTGAAGCAGGCATATTAGATACATTTAAGAGACATGTGGATGGGTAGATGAATAGGGAGGGAATAGGGGGAGAGGCAGAAAGTTTTTTTTTAGTTTGGGCATCACAATTGGTACAGGCTTGAAGGGCCAAAGGCCTGTTCCTGTGCTGTACTTTTCTTGTTCTTTGTTCTTAACCAGGAGAGCTCACCTCATTGCAGCCCCTTCATATCCTAAAGCAGGACCTCCAGTTGAGGGTGAAAAATCTGGGGAGTCGGCTTCCAAAGTCTCCTTTCCATTGCTATACTAGCTGCAGCCTCAACTGTCCATGTCCTGCTGAAGCTCATAACCAATGCTATGATCTCTTTAATTAGAAATCCTTTCTTTGGCAGAATGATGCCTCATCCACCCATCTTTCCTGATTGATCATACAACCTGGAGGCATGATGCTAATCCAAGTTCTATTAGTTACAGAGGCACAGCTAAACCAAACTATTGGATTCCTAACCTAAAAATGATTTTGCCATCCCAGCAGAGACTAAGTCCAGTGGATCTGCTCCAAGATTTTAAAATGTTCCTCCTTGTTTTTGTATCCTTCCCTGGTCTTGGCCCCTCCATATTTCCAACCCTGTAACCCTGCAAGGTATCTGCATTCCTCCAATTCTTCACATACCTAATTTTCTTCAGTCCCTTATTGATGCCTTGCCCATTGCTGTGGGCCTACAGCTCTGGAATTCCCCCCAAAGATTTCTGCCTCTCCACCTGAAAACCTTCCTCTTTGACCAAGCTTTTGACCATGTAACATTATATTGCCGTAGGTAGCTTATGTCAAAATTTGTTTGATAATGTTCCCGTGAAGTTTCACGGAGAATTTCACTCCACTTAAAGATACTATGTAAATGTTAATGTCAAGTTAGCACATAAATCCCAAATCACAACAATTATTGGTATCCACAAATAACTTTTTATGTCAACAATCATATAAAATTGCATATCAAATTGTTGGGGACATTAGTTTCAATATATGTGGCCCAAGGCTCCAAGTAGCTGTGCAGCCCACACATCTGGGTAGCCCTGCCTGACAGGATATTTGCAGCAGTTCAATAATCATAACATTTGGGATTGCATCAAGCAGCCTGCACAGGAAAATGCATGTAAAATATAAGCTCCTCTCTGTCTGCTTTCTCAACTCCTACCCATTCCCTTCCCCAGGTCATGCTACAAATTATGCTTATTGTAAAATCACAGTGAATACATTTGTCAGTCACCAACACTTAGAGTGTAAGGTAGCACACTGCTGCATCAGCAACAAGGATCTTACATGTGACAGTGTTAACTGTCATACTCATCCATTTGCAAGAAAACAGATGACAGAAGGACTACTAGATCTGACTGAGCAACTCAATGAACCTTCCTCTTTCTATCCATTTCCCAGCTTAGGTCACTGTCTGTCTGGAATCTGCACGTTCTCTCTATGTCTGTGTGGGTTTCCTCTGGTGCTCCAGTTTCCTCCACAGTCCAAAAGACGTGCTGATTAGTCACATTAAACATGCTAAACTCTCCCTCAATGTACCCTAACAGAGTGTGGAGTGGGGACTTTCACAGTGCAGTGTTAATGTAAGCCTACTTGTGACACCAATAAATAAACTTGAATAATCCCCTCACTGATCCACCTGCAGATCCTGTGTTTTGCCAAGGGACCTAATGGGTTTACTAATAAACTTCAGACCCTCTTACCCCTGAGGCAGAAGGATGGGGTTTGCAGTGCCACTCCATGACTTGGGCACCTAACCTGGGCTGTCAGTCCAGCGCAAATAGTGTTGGAAGGTGCTGAGTTGTTCAAACAAAGTTGTCTCTGCTTGTTCTGCCGTGGCTCACATAAATATTAGATACTCCACACGGCACCGTGTGAAGAAAAACACAGAGATGAACCAATAACGAAGCCACCTCCACCACCCAAACTGTACGGCATCTTGCTGTGGGTAAAATGGCTGATGCATTTCCTACACGAAAACAGCCGCAGTGCTTCAAACAAATTCACTGCTGGAGACATTCCTGAGCGACGCTGCAGGGCTATAAAAATTAAAGTTGTTCTTCCATTCCTTCCCCGCAATTTTAACAAATGGTTTCAGCGTTACGGGCATAAACACAACAAGATCACAATGGAAATAAAAAATATATAATTCTGACAGAATCATCTCCAGGATATATCACTGCTTAGCGCCTTTGATAAGCAGAACCACTTAATTTTGGGGGTAAAAAAATTACCTCCTTTATTGATATGTTAAAACTCGGAGCTGTCAGGCTTGGCTGTGCTACATCTGATGGGTGAGTGTTGGGTGCAGTTGTTTTTAACTTGTTAGACACACACTAGATTGCAATCATAAATAAATGATTTGCTGTCTCTTCATATTCTGGTTTGTTGCTTTTAAAGGAAATATGTCATAAAAAATCGCACATCTCCAAAGGCAGAATAACTGTTAAATTATCATAATCTTACCTTTCCATTCGCTGCATAATAGACAGCTAAATTAGATTTTCCATACTGAAGTGCACATGTTGGCTGTTCCCCGGGGGCTGCCATGTTTTTTTTAAACAGATCGTACACATCCTTACTGGATTAACCTGTAAAAGTAAAAATAAAGCTTTCCTTTTTTGGTTAGCTGCCCCAATTAAGTCTGCACTCACCACCCATGCCCACCCATCTGCAACCCTCACTGCCTTGCCAACCTTTTTTATCCATCCACTTTTTCTCCTTCTGTCATCTAGGGGCAAACGCCTTGCTGGCATTTGGCACCATGGACACACATGGGTCTGTGGTATTTTTGGTAATGTGTTCAAATATAAAATCTATGGGGGCGGTAGACTTTACGAGCCACTTGACCATACAGGATGTCACAACAAAGCTTCATCTCACTAACTCTACAGTAGGCAGTGCATGATGGTATTGTCACTGGGCTGGTAATCCAGAGACCCAGCACAAGATCTGGGGAACCAGGTTCAAACCCTGCCAGTGAAATTTGAATTCAATAAAAACTTGGAATTAAAAGTCTAATGATGACTATGAAATCATTGTTGATTATCATAAAGACCTATCTGGTTCACTAATGTTCTTTAGGGAAGGAAATCTGCTGTCCTTCCCTAGTCTGGCCTACATGTGACTCCTGAGCCACATCAATGTGGCTGACTCTCAAAAAATGTCCTCTGAAATGGAGGGCATATAGGGATGAGCAATAAATGTGGGCCCAGCCGGCAACACTCATGTCCCATAGAAAAAATGAATTAAAATAGAACAATCACACTTTCTTCAGGATCAACAACATGCGCTTGTATAATGCCTCTTGCATAATTCAGTGAAAAGTCCCAAGATGTTTTGCAAGCTGTGTGGAATTCTTGGTCACTGAGCAAGAATTTGGGGAGATGATGAAAGGCTCAGTTGGAAAGGTCGGTTTTGAGAAAGATTGTGAAGGTAGGGACGATGGCAGCAAGGCTGAGTGATTTTGAAAAGGAGTTGGGGGTAGGGTGTTAGCGTGGATAGAGGATTGGTTGTCAAATAGGAGGCAGAGAGTGGGGGTCAATGGGTGCTATTCGGATTGGCGGTTGGTGACTAGTGGGGTGCCCCAGGGGTCGGTGCTGGGGCCTCAGCTATTTACCATTTATATAGATGATCTGGAGGAGGGAACCGAGTGCAGGGTGTCGAAATTTGCTGATGACACCAAGATTGGGGGAAAGGCAAATTGTGCGGAGGGTGTGGAGAGTCTGCAGAAGGATCTAGATAGGCTGGGCGAATGGGCCAGGAAATGGCAAATAGAATTTAATGTTGGCAAGTGTGAGGTGGTCCACTTTGGTAGGAAGAATGGTAGGAAGGACTATTACTTACGTGGCGAAAAACTGCAGCAGGCGACGGTGCAGAGGGACCTCGGGGTCCTTGTGCATGAGTCGCAAAAACCCAGCTTGCAGGTGCAGCAGGTGGTCAGGAAGGCGAATGGGATGCTGGCCTTCATAGCGAGGGGGATTGAATATAAAAGTAGGGAGGTCTTGCTGCAGCTGTATAGGGCATTGGTGAGGCCGCAGCTGGAGTACTGTGTGCAGTTTTGGGCGCCGCACCTGCGCAAGGATATTTTGGCCCTGGAGGGAGTGCAGAGGAGGTTTACTAGGCTGATACCGGAGTTGAGGGGATTGAGCTATGAGGAGAGGCTGAATAAACTAGGCTTGTACTCGTTAGAATTTAGAAGAATGAGGGGAGATCTCATTGAGACGTATAAGATGATGAATGGGATGGATAGGATAGAGGTGGAGAGACTCTTCCCGCTCAAAAAAGACAGTAGGACTAGGGGGCACAGCCTCAAGATAAAGGGGAGGCGGTTTAGAACGGAGTTGAGGAGGAACTTCTTCACTCAAAGGGTGGTGAATCTCTGGAATTCTCTGCCCGTTGAAGTGGTGGAGGCTGCCTCGCTAAATATTTTTAAGAAGCGGGTTGATGGGTTCTTGATAAGAGAGGGGATTAAGGGTTATGGGGAGAGGGTGGGAATGTGGAACTGAGACACGACAGATCAGTCATGATCTTATTGAATGGCGGGGCAGGCTCGAAGGGCTAGATGGCCTACTCCTGCTCCTATTTCTTATGTTCTTATGTTCTTATATTCTTAATTCCCAAGGCACTGTGTCTTTGTTCCTGAACAATGGGACATGAAGGAATCTCTACCCCTGAACTCCAAAGGGCACATATGCCAATGGTCACACCTCCACCACTTTTCGACCACTCCTTTTAGTTCATTTGTAAGCGTATGACATTTATTCAAGCAAGGCATCATTTTAACACAGTGAGACTCGTGAGGATTCCTACGACAGGCAGTGTTGTAGATGTAGAGATCATTCTCATGTTAGGATCCCAATAATCAATACATTGTAATTGTTCGACAAGTTCAACATTTCAGGATTGTCCAGTGAGACAGTTCTGACATGCCTTTGTTCTTAAAAAGCAGTCCATATCCATTTAGCTGGCATTACAGTTTTACGCTGATTCATGGAATTATAGAATCCCTAAGGTGCAGAAGAGGCCATTGGCCCATTGAATCTTCACTGACACTTCGACAGAGTATCTTACCCAGTCTCTCTCCCCTGCCTTGTCCTTATAGCTCCGTGCATTTACCATGGCTAATCCACCCAACCTAGATATCTTGAGACACTAAGGGCAACTTAACATGGCCGATCCAGCTAACCTGCAAATCTTTGGACTGTGGGAGGAAACCGGAGCACCCAGAGGAAACCTACGCAGACATGGGGAGAATGTACAAATTCCATACAGACAGTACTCGAGGCTGGAATCGAACCCAGGTTGCTGGAGTGTGAGGCAGCAGGGCTATCCACTGTGCCATCTTGCCGCCACTGGTGGTTGAAATAAGAGTCTGGGTTTTAAGATCATATTTTTGAATTTTCCTCGTCTCACATCAAACCGAGAGAGAAATTCCATTCTTGAAAAGCACCTTTGCTGAAAGTTTAGAATGACTTCAAGAACCTGGCTTGTTTAATCTTGAAGGAAAATAATGGCTGTCAGTGTGCAGATGGAATTACACAGATCAGGAATGGACCCTGGGTTGATCTATGATACGTGGCACCGTCAAGTAGGGAAAAATTAACCATCTGTTTGTTTAGTGGTGTTCCTGTGTAATTTTAATTTTATAAATTCATGGCATGGGCAGATATGAGACAGTTCCAGTCAAATGATTGTGTGTGTGTGTGTGTGTGTGTGTGTGTGAGATGGGGGAGTAGGGGGGTGCAGGGCAGGGTGCTGGAAATGTATATAGGCTCAGTATCAAAGCAACTGATAGTTTGAGGAGGGATTTTATGGGGTTAAAGAGATAAGGGAGTGAAGTTCATGAAGGGAATTATTATTTGAGTTGGGATGTTCCCTTCAGCTGCTGATGAAAATTCAGTGAAACTTTGAAAGCTCATATGTCAGGAGACAGCAAAGGAAGTGAAAGAAACTGGTGCAAAATTAACATTTCAGAAATGTCCAAATAGTTCACTTAAAATCTGACTTTCCAGTCCTAGACTAGACTGGAGTCAACCCAAACTCAGTAAGTTTTACTTATCAGTTAAAATCAAATTACTGCGGATGCTGGAATCTGAATCCAAAAGAGAAAATACTGGAAAATCTCAGCACCTGTAAGGAGAGAAAAGGTCTGACATTTTGAGTCCACATTACCCTATGTCAAAGTTGGACAAAGGGTCATCTGGACTCTCCTTACAGATGCTGCCTGACCTGTTGAGATTTCCCAGCATTTTCTCTTTTGGTTATTTTTAAGTTTGCTTATTAGCCACAAGTAGGCTTACATTAACACTGCAATGAAGTTACTGTGAAAATCCTCAAGTCACTACACTCCACCGCCTGTTCGGGTACACTGAGGAAGAATTTAGCATGGCCAATGCAGCTAACCAGCACGCCTTTCGAACTGTGGGAGGAAACCGGAGCACCCGGAGGAAACCCACACAGACATGGGAGAACATGCAGACTCTGCACAGACAATGACCCTGGCCAGGAATCGAACCTGGGCCCCTGGCACTGAGAAACAGCAGCGCTAACCATTGAGCCACCGTGCCATCCATACTTATTATTGTCAGTAATAACTTGCCGTATCAAGTGAGTAGTATGACTGAAAACGATGGTCCTCATTTAGTTTAACCATCCCTCATGTTCCTTCAACGGGAGTGCAGAAAGCTTTGGGACAATGTTGTCAAGAGAATATCTTGCAGTATGGGATCATCTTTTCTTTGTTGAGAAAACAAATGGCTCCGTTCTGGGCCACAGTGGAGACAATTCCCTTTAGTGGAAGCTTTCAGTTCTCAGACGTCGATTGTTGCCAAGAGGATTCTATTCTCCTTTCATTTGAAACAAAAATAGCATCAAGTGTAACACAGTGATGTGGCCAGAAGCGCCTGTATTGCTGGTAATTGAACATACACATGTCTGACCTGCAAATAAAATCTTTTTCAAAAAAAAACTTAATATTTCTGCTCATTGGGGAAATGTGCCAATATTAAGCCATAAAACTGTTCCAAAAGAATTCCCAAATCAGATACAGGCGCCGCTACAGTACCAAAGTAAAAATTCCGATGCGCACTTTAGCAGCAATCTTGTTTTCAAATTGATTTTCAAGATGTGGGTGTCAGTGCCAATGCTGGCATTTAATGCCCAGCTCTTGTTGCCTGGAGAGGGTTGTGTGGTTGACCCCAGTTAGTCCTGTGGTGAGAGTGCTGCTGCAATGCCAATTTTTGTGTTTCTTTGTAGCAGTTGGTCTTGTATTATATGCCTGTGTGCCATTGCGATGTAAAGGTGCAGGTAGAGAAAGGTGCAAGTAGAGCAAGGGTTAATGTGGGGCTGGAGAATAGTCCCACACATGGTATGATGTATAGAGTCACATGGTAATAGATTCAGAGAGAACAGTCTGCAAGCCAGCCTCCAGGAAGAAGCATTTCCATACATGACAATATGTGGGATCGATAAATAATTCAAGATTAGCAATAAATGCTTCATGCTTAAACATAGAGTTCTTAAGATCGCGCCATTACAACAGTCCAGGAATTGCACTATAATACAATTTGGTGACAGTAATGGTCCTGACACCATAACACAACCTGGTGATCATCAGTGAAATGAAAGGTAGAATTTTAAATGATGAATTTAGAACAGTTTCCCAAGGTATGAAAAATTAAGGGTAGCTGAAGCCAGACTAGAGAGATGTACATCTCAGAAGAAACATTAAAGAGAAAGTTGAAGAAGATTCACTATAGATTTAGAATTGATAAATGCATCAGAAAGAGTGCATGTCTCACCCTAGTCTGGCTTCAGGTGCTCTTAAACTTTCATATCTTGGGATGCTGTTGTAGATTCATCACTTAAAATGCTACCTTTCATATCACTGATGATTGGGCGGTACAGTGGCACAGTGGTTAGCACTGGTGTTTCATAGCGCCAGGGACCCGAGTTCATAAGAACATAAGAAATAGGAGCAGGAGTAGGCCATCTAGCCCCTCGAGCCTGCCCAGCCATTCAATAAGATCATGGCTGATCTGAAGTGGATCAGTTCCACTTTCTCACTTTTTCCCCATAACCCTTAATTCCCTTGTCTATCAGAAGCCTATCTACCCGTGACTTAAATATATTCAGCGAGGTAGCCTCCACCACTTCAATGGGCAGAGAATTCCAGAGAGTCACCACCCTTTGAGTGAAGAAGTTCCTCCTCAACTCCGATCTAAACTGCTGCCCCCCTTATTTTGAGGCTGTGCTCTCTAGTTCTGCTGTCCTTTCTGAGTAGGAAGAATCTCTCTACCTCTACCCTATCTATCCCCTTCATTATCTTATATGTCTCTATAAGATCCCCCCTCAGCCTTCTAAATTCCAACGACTACAGACCCAGTCTCCCCTCACAGCCTAATCTCCTCGTTTCCGGTATCAGCTAGTGAACCTTCTCCGCACTCCCTCCAAGGCCAATATATCCTTCTGCAAATGTGGCGCCCAAAACTGCACACAGTACTCCAGTTGCGGCCTCACCAGTACCCGGTACAGTTGCAGCAAGACCTCCCTGTTTTTATATTCTATCCCCCTTGCTATAAAGGCCAGCATCCCATTCACCTTCTTGATCACCTGCTGCACCTGCAGACTGAGTTTTTGTGACTCGTGCACAAGGACCCCCAGGTCCCTCTGCACGGTAGCATGCTGCAGCTTTTCGCCTTTTAAATAATAACCCCTCCTACTATTATTTCTACCAAAGTGGATAACCTCGCATTTGCTAACATTATACTCCTTCTGCCAGGTCCTCGCCCACTCACTCAGCCACTCACCGATTGAACTCACTCGGGAATTCAATTCCCGGCTTGGGAGTCTGCATGTTCTCCCCATTCTACATGGGTTTTCTCTGGGTGCTCCGGTTTCCTCCCACAGTATGAAGATGTGCAGGTTAGGTGAAATGGCCAGGTAAATGAAAGGTATAGACAATGTGAGTGGCGAGAGGGATAAACACAGATTCACACCTCTTTAACCTGTGTTTATCTCTCCCTCCACTCGCATTGTCTACATCTGTAAAGACTTGATTATCTGTAAAGATTCGCATTCGAACCATTATCTTGCAATTGAATCTGTGCCTATATATGCCCAGTTTGTGAGCCCAAATCTCCACTCAGCTGATAAAAGAGCAGCGCTTTGAAAGCTTGTGCTACCACATAAACCTGTTGGACTTTAACCCGGTATTGTGAGACTTCTTCTTATAGAATATGTGGCAGCCACATGGTTCAGCTTATCCATCGAGAGACTGGAAGGCAGCTGCAAGTAAAATGAAAAACCTGTTAAATAAGAAGCAGAGCAGTGGGAAAAATGCAGGATAAAGTGAGAAATCTGCTGACCACAATTTAAAGTTAAAAAGTAGGACCTGAGGAGTTAATAAAGATCTACAGCGTTTAAGGAAGAAGGGTTTTGCCTTCAGGTTTTAAAAACAAGGCTCCAATTGGAACATGAGCCTACCAAGTCTTCTAGTGTGTGGGATATTGAAAAATAAGAGACAGAAGTTCCAAGTGCTTTTTTTTTAAGAGGAAAGATATTTTAAAAATGAACAGACTTTAAAACAAAAGGCCTGCAATTGCTGGGGAACCTTCCAAGATCCAAAAAGCCTGGGGAAACACACAACAAAGAAAACCAACAAGTGCAGGCAACGGGAAGGGGGAGAAAATGATTACTGCACTGACAGTTTTAAAGGCACAACAGCATTAAAAGCTGTAATGACAAAAAGCAGGCAAATGACCATGGACACAAATTAGAAGAAACCCCACAGAGAGGGAAACTCAAAATAAAGTGCTAACGGCAACAAGCGATCCCAGAGAGAGGGCTTCACCTTAATTACGCACCAAGGGCAACATGAGATCCCAGATGGACTGCACAACAAGGCCCCAGAGAAAGGGACAATATTCAGTTCAACTGCTGACCTTGTTGGTGAACTAAAGGATATAGCACGGAAGAAAGGAATGGCTGAGAAACAGGCAAAAGTCGCAAAAACAGAGGTTCTTGAAAATGTTATGATGTGAAGATGCCAGTGTTGGATTGGAATAAGCACACTAAGAAGTCTCACAACACCAGATTAAAGTCCAACAGGTTTATTTGGTAGCACAAACTTTCAGAGCGCTTTTCCTTTATCAGGTGAGTGAAGAGTTGGGTTCAAAACAGGGCATGTATTGGCACAGACTCAATTTACAAGATATTGGTTGGAATGTGAGTCTTAACACGTAATCAGGTCTTTACCCGTACAGACAATGTGAGTGGAGAGAGGGTTAAGCACTAGTTAAAGAGGTGTAAATTATCTCAATCCAGGACAGTTAATGAGATTTTGCAAGCCCAGGCAATTCATGGGGGTTACTGATAGCGTGACATGAACCCAAGATCCCAGAAAATGCTGTCATTGTACCCAAACTGCAACAGCTAATGGCAGAGTGGAGTGAACAGATGGTTGTGAATGAAGGAAAGCTATCTGAGGTAACACAAAAGAAGCAAAATGTCCAAAAAGTAAATTAAGTTATTCTACAGGAAAATGCTAGCATCAGATCTGAACTAGAAGATTTGAAGAACAAGATTCAAGGTGAGTCAAGAAAACGACACATTAAAACCCAAAATGAGGCGGCAACAAAAAAGTAAACAGCTGAAAGAACAGTTAATTGTCCTTCAAGATTGAATGCAAAAGGAATGCATAATCATTCAACAACTTGAAGACAGGAAGACTGTCTTAACTGCAGGATGGCAGCACAGCAGAAGAAACTTGAGGAGACTTTGCTAAATTACAGGAAAGATCATGATGAAGCCATTGAACTACACAAAGAAAAGGAAAACCTGTTGGAAGACATTTACACAGTATAAAGTCCCCTCCAGACAAAGTTTGCTCCACTGGAAAACTGTGAAGAGAAGCAAAATTAATTTAATATAAATTTAATTCTGAACAAACTAAAGAACTAGTTGATAAAGAGGATTCAAGAATGTTCCATATTTCAGGAGGAAGCCAAAAACTACAAGAAACAGACTGAAGAGTTCAAGAAGCAATTGAATGGCACGGAGAGGTATTGAAAGGAAACAATGCACAACTTTCCAAGCTACAGACAGAGAAAGCACAGCGGTTAGCACTGTTGCCTCATAACACCAGGGATACAGGTTTGACTCCCAGCTTGGGTCACTATGAGTGCAGAGACTGCACATTCTCCCTGTGTCTGCATGGGATTCTTCTGGGTGCTCCAATTTCCACCCACCGTCCAAAGATGTGCAAGTTAGGTGAATTGGCCATGCTAAATTGCTCCTTAGTGTTAGGGGGACTAGCTAGGGCAAATACATGTGGTTATGGGGATAGGGCCTGGGTGGGATTGTGTTTGGTGCAGACTTGATGAGCCAAATGCACTGCACTGTAGGATCCCATAATTCTATCTATGACATGGCAATAAGATCAGAAGTTGTAAATCCAACAATGAAGCACAAGGAATTAGATAAAGAAAAATCACTGGATGTCTCAGACCCACTGAGAACCATGGAGCCAGATGAAAATATTCATAATTTTGCAAAACGATTTGAGAATCAAACAGCAAAAAAATGTTTGGCTGAGGTTGGGAAACAGGTTGAAATGAAAGCCCCATTTGTGAAATATATACTCCTGGTGAGAGCATTAGAAAAAGAAAATCCGAGATCACTGTAGGAATGAACAGAGCGCACATTCACTTCAGAAGAAGTGGGACAAACTCATGATGTACAAAAAAAAATCTGAATTGATAATAAAGAGAAACACAACTTGGAGGAGAGCAAAAAATGAGTCGAATGTAATATCCAAGTACTGGGAACACAGAGTGTTACTACCATTCCTCCAAAGCTAACAGACCAATATGTGGAAGAGCTGTCAAGTCTCAAGGCTGTTTGAATTTGTAAAGTCAGAGAATTGAGGTGGGAAGATAAGGGGTAGAGAGTTTAGATTGCATTGTAATTCTCAGCTGCAAGGGAGAAATGTTTTCTCTTGAGAAGAAAGGGGGCTGTTGTGCCTGCATGCTATTGTAATGCAAATATTCTTGGCAGAGCAAGGGTTAATGTGGGATTGGAGAATAGTACGGCCCACAGTATGAGGTAAAGAGTCGCCTGGCAGTAGACTCGGAGAAAACACTCTGTAAGATAGCTTGCATGGTGAGGCAGCTCAATACATCTCAATATCTGGGATCTGTAAATAGTTACAGATTAACAATAAATGTTCATGTTTAAACATGTAAATCTGAAGATCTCATCATTGACACCTCTAAAGGACCTATTTTACAACAGTTGGTACAATTGAGCAACTTGCTCGGGCACTTCAGAGGCCAGTTAAGATTCAGTGACATTGCTGTGGAACTGGAGTCATAGGTAAAGGTGACAGGTTTCTCATTTGGGCTATTATGATGATCTGACAGCTTTGTGGAGGGTATTTGGTTATGGCTCAGTAGTAGCATTCCAAAGGTTGTGGGTTCAAAGATTGAAGCACAAAATGGCTTTCAAGAAGAACAGAGCTCTCCTCTGCTGACATCACTAAAAAACATATTGCCAATCATTACCATTCTGCTTTGCGGGAATTTGCTATGTGAAACTTAGCTGCTACATTTCCCACATTACCAATCTGACTATACTTCAAAAGTGGCTATGACGTGCTTTTGGACATTTTAAGGTTATGAGAGCTAACATATAAATACAAGTCTTCCTTCCATCCTTCTTTCACCACAATTCAATGTGGAGTAAATCTGCCTTCACCTTTTTTTTCATTCATTCCTGAGATGCGGGCGTCACTGGCTAGGCCAGCATTTATTGCCCATCCTATAATTGCCTGTACTCACAGGGCATTTTACAGAATCAACCACATTGCTGTACATCTGGAGTCTTACGTAGGCCAGACCAGGTAAAATGGGCATGTTTCCTTCTCTGAAGGACATTAGTGAACGAAATGGGTTTTTACGACAATCAGCAGTGGTTTTGTGGTCATCAGTAGATTTTTTTAATTCCTGATTTCATTTTTGCCCATGAAACACTCTTAGATCAGGAGATGCAGTGCAAGTTTCCCATTGCACAGCACATCAGCAATCTCAGGTCAGATGCATGACAGTTAAGTGCAGAATAAAACTTCCTTTACACTTTCAGGTCAAGAGAAGCACATTTGGAGAGAGTAAAACACCCCCCACCCCCATCCCTGCATTGCTGATCAAGCACTTTGAGAGGAGAAGGATCATGATTAGATTCAGAGTAGAGCTCTTCCAACACTGTCCTAAAGCTGGTGGAAGATTACTTCGGATTGTGAATTTTTGCATTCTTTACGGTGTATTTGCCCTTTTGTTCAAAGCAACAAATAGACACAACCATCACGCCTTAGTCCCAACCTGAAAATAACAGCCAATACTGCACCAGTCTGACATTTCCATCCCTCATACTGTCATCTTAATGGCTTTTCTGAGAGGGATTGCTAATTTAATTTCAATTTGAGGCAAATAATAGGCAGGTTTCACGCCGTAAATCCAGACCTACCACAAACTGGATTGAGATTGCTCTACCCCATTTCTCTGAGGACCTTACAGCCAGCAGCGAGATTAGGCATTCACCAGAGCTGTCTAAAGGCTGAAGCCAAACCCAGCTTCTGGAGGTGAAAGGACGCTGTCTAATGCGTGCCACCACATAGTGCCTCAATCTAACTGCGTCTCAATCCATTGAAGGATCCTCATCATTACAGCAATTCACTGATAATCAAATGTATTTTGTTTATTTTTGTGAGATCCACCAGCATGCAGCAAACTAACTCAAGCTGTTGTGTGTGAGGGGAGGGCAGTAGCTGTGGTGTACATTTTTTATATTTAGTTTTGAACCTCTCTCCCTGCAGAAGTGTGAATACTTTTTGTGTGTGTGTGTGTGTGTGTGTGTGTGTGTGTGTGTGTGTGTGTGTGTGTGTGTGTGTGTGTGTGTGTGTGTGTGTGTGTGTGTGTGTTTTTCACTGCTATGTTAAGGGAGCGAACACTGACAGAGACAAGTGACAGCTCTCTAATTATACCCAGGCTGCGCTGGTGTTCTTGCAGTGGATACGTTGCTCATTTTATTCAGCTCTTCTTATTGAATAATGCATGCGGGTCCCTATCAGTATTCCGCCAGTACCTCGGGGAACCTCAAGGATAACTAGCTGATAACTGATCCCATCTAAATCTTTCCACTTTTATCAGGAACAAGAGATATATATAAAAAAAAATCCACAGTACACATTAACCCATTCTGGAGAAATCAAAGGTGCGTCAGTTATTAATATAATGCTTAAAATGGATCCTTCTCTTAAATTCTGTTTGTTTTTTTCTCAAACATAATGATCCCGTATGGATTAGTAATTGAGCCTACTTCAAGACTTTGAGGGACCTGTCTCTGCCCTCCTCTGATTTTGGAGTGGAATATTTCATTGGATACTCTGGGAGTTGAGGGTCTATTTATAACATAGCGTGCTATCTGTTTAAAGGTTGACAGTAATGTGCAGATCACAAAGAGGCTGTTCACTGTCATATGGTTTTGGTACCTGTCTGAGATATTAGACAAAGGAATCCAGGCTTCTTTGTCACCAACATAACATGTCCTGCTCGAAGACACCAGTTCTTTTACTCTGTGCTACTGACCCAGTTTAGAGTGCATGCAACGGCGCCGAGGTAGTATTGGATGAATATAGGCTCACATCCGTTTTTTCATATGCTCTGGATTAAGCTCCCCTGTCCTTTGATGTCAGTCGCTTGTTCATTAGTTTCTAGTTTAGAGGCAAATCTATTATCTGTGCCACCTACCCACTTATTCACTGCAATTTCCTATTTTGATCAAACATCAGAAAAGTCAAATGGATTTATTCAATCAAATGCAAAATTGTGGGCTACAACAGGGGCTGTGAAAGTCTACCATGCAGGTGTGTTAGTTTCCATCCTGGATAACGTCAGCCAATGCCAATCCTTCTGTTTCCAATATGCTGACGTTTTTCTGCTTTCTTCTTTGGTCTGATCCTTGCTGTTCTGTGATCGTATCATGAACAGAATGTATTTGCTTTCCTGGTGTCCATAACCAGTAGTCTTGTATGGAAAGAAGTGTGTTCTTTCTTCCCGTTACTGTGTATATTCCATTTAAATAACTCAGCAGCAAGCTTTTGAGAGTTTAAAATAAAGTATGTTATTTATTCTCATATACATACTTCAAAGTAACACAACATCGTACATCTGGGGGGTAGTTTTCCCATCCCATCTGCCAAGAGAATTCTAGCCTGTGGTGGTGTGGGGGAGCTGACCATGCAAATGTCTGCTGATCTCGGGCAGGGTTTTCCGGTTTTAGGTTGGGTGTGGCCAGAAAATCCTTCCTGTGCGCGCGCGCACACATACACACACACACACACACACACACACGCGCACATACACAGAATTACAGTTAATTCAGTCTCTGATATATGGGGAGGCGATTCTCCCAAAAGTGTTGAATTGGTGGGAAAACTGTTTTAGATCATGACTGTTTTTTCAGTGCAGCTTCAGACTTGAATCTCTCCACTCTGTGCAATGCAGAGGTCACAATCATAAATATCATTAGAAACCCGGGGAGGGGGGCTATTCGCTCCAGAGTCTGACAGCTCCACAACCCTCCACATGTGCAGTGGTCCTGATCTGCCAGTCTCCCTGTTTGCTGGCCAGCTCGAATGCTGGCCAGCCCAGGACCACCGCAAAACTGTTACTCCAGCTCCCTCTCATGACCCGATTAACAATTTCCAGGCCAGCCCTGACCCCTCCACCTGGAGTGCCCCGGTGTCCAGCCCACCGCCCCAGTAGTGGCGATCCCCCACCCTCTCTCCCCAGCAGAGCCCCCTCCCTGACGTTGTCTGGGGTCAGACTCCTGCCCCAGGCAGCAGACCCCTCACGGTGGAGCACCCTCTCCCCCCAAGCCCATCCTGATCACTGGCCTCCCTCCAGCCCCGACCAATTCCAATGCAGAGTGGCAATGGGAACCCCAACCTCACCAATCACCCCTGGGCCTTTCCCACAATAGGCCCTGCCCTCTTGGCACTGTGTGATGCCAGGTGGGCAGTGTCAAGGAGACTATTGGGCATGGGCAAACTGGCAGTGCCAGCCTGCACCCCCGGCACTGCCCAAGGGGCAAAGTGCCCATATCCAGGGGGAACCAACCCCCACTGCCCGATCCCCTGGGGTGCCTTGATTGCCCCCCTTGCCTCTCGCTAGTTCTCCAAACGTTGAGAGCTACTCTAAACCCTGCCGAAATTAAGTACTCCTGGCAGTGTGGGAGATGCTATGGGGCTTGGCACAGAATGTGCCAGCCTTGATAATCACATTTAAAATACATATGTTAAACATATTCAAATGACTTATCTCACTTTCCGCTGGACTTCTGTGCATTCCCGGCAGTGTCATTTTCTGCTGGTTGTGAGATGCGCACGGGTCATAAAATCTCATAGACAGCCCATGAAATAGCTGACATGTGCACCTCCCAATCCGACCCGCCTGAAAAGCTGTGGGTTGCAATGGGAGAATCGGGCCCATGATTTCTGCTTTTGCAGGTGGAAAGTCAATTGTTTCTTAAATAGTTGAAGTTATTTAAAGTTGAAGTGAGGGTATTGCAAAACAACATGTCCATAGCAGGTTGCAAAGTTTCTCGGAGTAAAATATCTTGGAAGTTGAGTTTCAAGTGAACTTTGAAACCAGAACAGGTTATAGAACATAGAACATAGAACATTACAGCGCAGAACAAGCCCTTCGGCCCACGATGTTGCGCCGACCAGTTACAAAAACAATGACCCACTAGCCTATACCAATCCCTTTTCGTCCATAAACCTATCCACAGATCTCTTAAACGCCCCCAAACTAGGCGCATTTACAACTGCAGCAGGCAGGGCATTCCAATCCCTCACCACCCGCTGGGTAAAGAATCTACCCCTGACATCCGTCCTATAACTACCCCCCCTTAATTTAAAGCCATGCCCCCTTGTGCTAGCTTTCTCCATCCGGGGAAAAAGGCTATCACTATCCACCCTATCTAAACCTCTAATCATCTTATATGTTTCAATAAGATCCCCTCTTAGCCGCCTTCTTTCCAACGAAAACAACCCTAAATCCCTCAGTCTCTCCTCATAGGACCTCCCCATCATACCAGGCAACATCCTAGTAAACCTCCTCTGCACCCTCTCCAAAGCCTCCACATCCTTCTTGTAATGTGGGGACCAGAACTGCACACAGTACTCCAAGTGCGGCCGCACCAGAGTAGTGTACAGTTGCAACATGACGCTGCGACTCCTAAATTCAATCCCCCTACCAATAAACGCCAAGACACCGTACGCCTTCTTAACAACCTTATCTACTTGATTCCCAACTTTCAGGGATCTATGTACACATACACCTAGATCCCTCTGTTCATCCACACTATTCAAAGTCCTCCAGTTAGCCCTATACTCGACACATCTGTTGCTCCTACCAAAGTGAATTACCTCACACTTCTCCGCATTAAATTCCATCCGCCACCTCTCAGCCCAGCTCTGCAACCTATCTAAGTCTCCCTGCAGACTATGACACCCTTCCTCACAATCTACCACACCTCCGACTTTGGTGTCATCAGCAAATTTACTAATCCACCCAACTATACCCTCATCCAGATCATTAATAAAGATTACAAACAACAGTGGCCCCAAAACAGATCCCTGAGGCACACCACTCGTAACCGAACTCCATGATGAATATTTACCATCAACCACCACCCTCTGTCTCCTATCTGATAGCCAATTCCTGATCCAACTTCTTAGATTACCCACAATCCCATACATCTGCATTTTCTGCAGAAGCCTACCATGGTGAACCTTATCGAACGCCTTACTAAAATCCATATATACCACGTCAACTGCCTTGCCCCCATCCACCTCTTTGGTCACCTTCTCAAAAAACTCAATAAGGTTAGTAAGGCACGACCTACCCGCTACAAAACCATGCTGACTATTTCTAATCAATTCATTACACTCCAAATAACTATAAATCCTATGTACTGCTTGATAACTTGCAACTGTTTTCAGAGTCTGGTTCTCTGACTGGCTGGTGACTAATGATTCTGATGGATCTGTTGGGTTCTGGGGTAACAAGGGTAGGGTTCCTGAAACTCATTTGGATAACATTACCACCTGGATAACACTCATGGGGCATGCCGAGTTTGATTTGGATGGGAGGAGGCATTGTATTTAGATCTAACCTGTTGTCAGTATGGAGATTGGCAGTCTGGAAACTCCACAGTTTTTCATCGCTGGCCTATCCTAAAACCATGAGATGTGTGAATTCCACAATGGCTGTGAGATATCCTCACCTGTGTCCATACAAAATTGATACTGTCTGTAACCCAAACGCTCAACGTCACATGATTTGTGACAGAAATCTTAACATCTTGTTTGTGTCCAACTTTTGATGATATTATCTGAAAGTTCATGATATGACATGCCTGTACTGGGCATGACAACAGGTAGACTCCACAATATTGACGTGATTCTTGCCTAAACCCATTTTCAGTGTTTCCATTTCTTTAGGTTAGAATTCACAAGAGGAAATGTGATCATGCAATACATTGGAGAATCAATGTGTCAACCTGCAGCCTTAACATCAGAAGAATTGTTAAGAACAGGCAAAGAATACCAAATTCAGCAAGATCACTCTTTTAGATCGAAACCATAATCCTTCTATCTCAAGAAGTTCACCTATTTGTGTCTAGAATTATTTATCCTGTACGTTTCAATGGCCGCTGCAGTAACTCATGACTCAACTTACCTTTGTATGATAAAGTTCCTGCCTGACTTCCCTTTTGACTGCTCTGCTGAGTTCCATCATTCACTTTGGTGGAACTCAAATCAGAACGAGTAGTTTCAGCAATGTGAATCAATGCAAATGAATGACTTTAAACTCGATCTGTGACTCCTGAGCCTCTGTGATAATCTCATTGGCTGGCCTCAAGGACAAATTGGTTCAGATTGAACTCTTCCCTAGTAAACCTTTCTTTCAATGATCTTGCCCTCAACATGTGCTATTTTTCACGTATCTCTGAACAGCTTTTACTGCTTTCTGCCCAATTACCTGTTTTGTAACCTGCAATCCTTTGCTTTCTTCCTTGCAAGTTGACCTGTCTCCCTGGTTAATATTCCTGAGGCACATCCAGTCTGGCTTGGATGGGAGAAACCATAGTATGTTGAACTAAACTGTTGTCCAGTGACAAGGAGACAGACAGTCTGGAAACTTCATAGCCTTTATTAGTTGGCCCATCCTTAACCCATACAATGTGTGAATTCCACAATGGCTGCGAGGTACCCTGACCTGACTCCATACTTAATTAGGTCTTTGCATAGTTGACAATAAATGCACATTTCCAACCATGGATTCTGGTCGATGCCAAATCCAGGGCTTACATCTTTCTGGCACATTCTTAGAATGCCCCCAGTGCCAGCAGACACTAAGAGGTTGCAGATATTGAATCGTGTATATGCACAGTGCTGACTGGGTAGAAGGCCGAAATGTCAGGGTGGAGCCAATGGAACGGATTGCTGTGTTTCCAGTGCAACCAGGATAAGCTTCCACCAATTCATGGTCATTGTAGGGAAAGGATTGTTTGATCTCAGGGGGCTGGGGGAATGGGGGGGGTAGGGAACTAGATTGTTGACTCTGAGCCAGCACTGTGGTTCCAAAGTCAGTGGTGTATACAGCCCGACCTAATTGTAAAGAATGTCTTCAAAGCATATTATCTTTCCAAACAGGTGCAGTGTGCAGGGCAGGTTTCAGCCCTTGCTGGAATTTGGCTTGTTTCCATTCCCTGGGGTGTGTGTTGTTAAAGGCGCATTTGAGTATTGGCAGAGGCTGATGCTTTGACTTAATGCATCCATGAAATTTTGGTTAATTCTTGCCTGGCTCTCTGGGTCAGTGATGTAGAAGTTTAGTCTCGTTGTCATGGTGCTCACCCCAGGCTGATCCATGCCAGATTTTGGTGTCTGAAAAGTGTGTGGGTGTGTAGTGTGTGTTACTGTGTATCTTTGTGTATATATGTGATTGCATGCACATGTTCAGAGGTGGATTTACAGATAATGGGGCCCTGTGCTCAGCTTATTTTTGAGACACCCCCTCTCCCCTTCTCTACCCACCCTCTAGTCTCCCCCTGCCCCACCACATAATCTGAAAGCCAAAACCTGACCCTTCTACACACTGTCTCTTCTCCCAACCCTTGCAAACACACTCTCTTTCCCTCACCACCCCCACCCCATTCTTCATAGAAACCCTACAGTGCAGAAGGAGGCCTTCGGCCCATTGAGTCTGCACCAACCACAAACCCAGCCAGGTCCTACCCGCATATTCCTACATATTTACCCCCTTATCCCTCTAACCTACACATTTCACGACTCTAAGGGGCAACTTTTAGCATGGCCAACCAACCTAACCAGCACATCTTTGGACTGTGGGAGGGAACCCATGCAGACATGAAGAGAATGTGCAAACTCCACACAGACAGTGGCCCAAGCCGGGAATCAAACCCAGGTCCCTGGAGCTGTGAAGCAGCAGTACTAACCACTGTGCTACCGTGCCGCCCACAGTTGTTCTTGTTCTCTCTTCCTGCCTTTACCACTAATGTAGTTGAAAATTTTGAGGTGCAGAAGATCTAAGAAAATGTGTTGTCCATTTAATTTCTCAGTCATCTATAACATTGCTCCTATCTGTTAATCACCTGAGTCCCCAAACACCAGAGAAACTACGCTTTTGAAATGAAAAATATTATTGGCAGTTAGCATTTCATTTCAAACAATGAATCAGCACAGCTAGAGTTCATTGTGCAATAGTTGAATTATGTAATTCAAGCCTATTAAAACATGAATTACAGAGCTTTACATACAAGATATGGGAAAAAAAACTGGGTAAATAGAGTTAAAATGCAGATCAGCATAATGGCATTACAAGCTCAAAGGGCAAGATGTCCTACCCTTGTTCATATATTCCTATCAAGATATCAATGAATGGGGCTTGGCACATGTTTGCAAGCAGTCATGCATCAAGCCCTCTCTCCAGTCAAATCAAACTAATCCAGATTTCAAGAACTATTAGTCAGTTAAATGAATGGTTTGCATAATACCTCTTTGATTTTGTCTAGCATTTGAGGTTAAATGTTATCAGGTCCAGCAACCTGGTCAATCTTCAATGCCTCAAACTAAGCTAAGGCCATTTATACATTTACAGTCAAGGAATTGATATCCAATGCTGTACAATCTTCAATAGTGAAAATGAATATAAAACATACATTTTTACATTTTAGCCATATCCTACTCCTCAATCCTCACCACCACGCTGAATCTTTCAAAGGACCTATGTGGCTTTTCTGGTCACTAACAGAAGTTATAAAGCTTTACCATGGCCTTGGGACTGTAGTGACTTTACCTTTACTTTACCTAAAGATAGAACATAGAACATTCCAGCGCAGTACAGGTCCTCTGGCCCTTGATGTTGCGCCGACCAGTGGAACCAATCTAATGACCCTCTAACCTAAACTATTTCAATGTTATCCATATGCCTATCCACTGACCATTTGAACGCCCTTAAAGTTGGCGAGTCCACAACTGCTGCAGGCAGGGCATTTCACGACCTTACTACCCTCTGAGTAAAGAACCTACCTCTGACATCCGTCCAATAACTACCACCTCTTAATTTAAAGCTATGTCCCCTCGTGTTAGCCATCACCATCCGAGGAAAAAGGCTCTCACTGTCCACCCTATCCAACCTCACTATCCACCCTATCCATCCAAAAGATGTAGTGAGAGACCCGCATTTGGAGAAGGCCTGCTGAAATAGCAGCCAATCAGGTAATTTCTTTCCATGAGCTTTCTGTGAGATCAGGACGTGGGAGGCAAGAAGTCCTACTCGCTGAGGGTTGCTGGCAAATCAGAAGCAGCAACTCTTTTGCTCAGAACTTCCATCAAGGTAAGCGATGGTTGTTGCGGGAAATGCACTCAGCAGAATTTCAGGATTGCAGTGCGACCCAGGAAGGTCAGTGAGGGACCCTCTCCAAGTAGACCACAGCAGCCCTGCACGGATTCGCTTTTCATGCTCCCCAGGTGGCCACAGGTCCGCCCACGACGGGCCTATCTCAGTGACAATGGGAAGTGGTCCTTATTTGGGCATTAATTGCCCCTTAAGGGCCTCAGTTAGCCGTGAGGCAGAAAGACTGACCGCCACAAACTTAATCAGGGTGAAGGTGGCAAGGCTCCTACCTGCCACCTGATTAAATGCTTTCCCTACTTCCAAGTCGGCTGTGGAGAAGAGCATAATATACTGCCCTGTGGCTGGGACATAATGGCCCTGTCATGGGACTGTAAAATGCAGTGAGGCATTCAAAGGTCCATTGACTTCAGCAGCTGCAGAAAATCTGCATGTGTGTGCATGATTCCATGTATATGCATCAGTGATGTGCTTGATGTACATTCATATCAGTTGAAGGCAGAAGGATTCCATTGACAGTTAGCCTGCTCGTGGTAGAATATGTCGCCTTGGCTGACACCCTGAGAATAGGCATTTCTGTCAGGTATCAAAGGTTGTGGTCCATGCCTGCAGAATCACATATCAGCAGGGATCAAGGAGGGAGGGAATTCAGCTGATAATACTTCCATTGCTGAGTCATAAGACTGTAGGTTCAAGTCCCAGGACTTAAAAAAATCATGGCTATCATGCAAGTGCAGTACTGAAGGAGTGCTGCAGATTTGAAGGTGAAAGTCTTTTGGATGAAATGTTAAATTGAGTGCTTTGTCTGCACTATAAAGTGAATGAAAAAGATCCCATGGTATTATTTCAGGAGTGTGAGAATCATAGAATCTTACAGTGCAGAAGGAGGCCATTTGGCCCATTAAGTCTGCACTGACCACAATCCCACCCAAGTCCTTTTCCCATAACCCCATGCCCTTATCTTAGCCAGTCCCCCTGACACTAAAGGGCAATTAAGCATGGCCAATCCACCTTACCCACATATCTTTGGACTGTGGGAGGAAACTGGAGTACCCGGAGGAAAGCCATGCAGACATGGGGAGAATATGCAAACTCCAAACAGACCGTGACCGGAGTACTTGGCACTATGAGGCAGCAGTGCTAACCGCTTGATGGTCAGTAATGTGTTTTTGGGATTTCCTGAGATGCTGCATAAATGTAAGTCTTTCTCCAGTCACTTGGTAATACAGAATTTGAATACTGCTGAAAAGAGGTATGTTGAAGCTTTCCATCAGGACAAATACAAAAATGCCAAATTTCAAATTATCGTAAGTATTTATACTGCAAGGAAAAGAATAAGAAGGGTGCTGATTGGTTGGTGAGTCGACTCTGATTGGCCAAAGCATTGCCATGGAAAATCAAAGGGGAACTATCAGTTCCCCAAGTCCCTGGATAATTCAAGAAAAGTGCAAGAATTGAACATATTCTTGTTTGCTTGTTTAATATACACTAATTAATTTAAGATCTTCAGTCAAACTCATAACGTGGCTCATTTATGCTTGTCAGTATAAACATTCATTCATACCCAGGACACATGTTCTCTGAAAACAAAAGGATTATGTCCAAGATTGCACCATTTTTGAATTATCCAGTAGATTGGGGAACATGTTGCTTTATCCGTAGCAACATCTCCACCCATCAGAGCAGGCGTTTTCAGTCAATCAGCTCTCTTTCCCCTGTGGTATAAATTGTCACAATTGTTTGAAATTTGGCATTCTTGCATTTGTCCTGATGAGTACAAGAGGAAAATCTTTAGCCACACATCTCTCTTTTCAGTAATATTTAATTCGTTCTTCCTTCAATGTTAGAAAAGTAATATCAAAAAAATTTGGAAGGAAATAATTCAGGAATAAACGACATGAGATGCATTTTATGGCCACAGAAGATATCAGATATGAAATATTTATGAGGGTGGGGAAGATGGAACAGTTACAGTGATTGGAAGGTTCAAGGGTCATCATTGAAACTCCAGTCTCCATCGCTGGTGGGGAGGAGACACCTCAGTTCAGGTGAAGGTTGTAAATATTCTGTCGTAGACCACCTGCAAGTAGCTAACTTGGTACTGAGGATGGAACAACATTTCCTTGTAGCACTCTAAGAACTGAACAGTCAATTGGGAAGAAATAATAACAGGAAACCATAAGTCTGCTTCTGGTCCCTTGGGTATAACATGTTTCTGCACACACTGCCCACTGCTCGGATTTACTCAAAGCTCTACTTTATCCGTACAGACTCAGTGGAAAGGAGCTACCTACAATGAAACAGTAAAAAAAAACATTCCGACATCTCACAGACATCAAACTTGCAACAAAATCCACTCCATTTGGGAAATCGTTACAATTATTTGGGATGTGAGGGTTGGGAGTGCTTTTCCCTGTTAACTGGGAATGGCATAATTTGCATCTCATCTATATAGTGTTGATCAAACCATGTTCTGAAGTCATAAGGAGGGATTTTATGGTCTTGCTCCTCCCGAAACCATACAATCCTGTCCGAGGTCAACGGACCTTTCCATTGTCTGCCCCTCACTCGCTCCAATTCTCGTAGTGGACGGGAGGGTAAAATTCTGGTCGTAGTCATAGGATGGAATTTTGCCAACCACCCATCATGGGCATCATAGTGGGTGGGACAATTGTCCGTTAACCTCGGGCAGGATTTTCTGGTCTTGGAGCCCATAGAGTTTTACAGCACAGAAAGAGGCCCTTTGGCCCATTATGTCTGTGCCAGCCATCAAACCCTTATCAATTCTCATCCCATTATCCAGCGCTCAGTCCGTAGCTTTATACGCTACTGCATTTCAAGAGCTCTCTAAATGCTTCTTAAATGTTGTGAGAATTCCCTCCTCTTTCAGTGAGTTCCACCCTCTGGGTGAAAAAACTCTTCCTCAAATCCCCACTAAATTTCCTGCTTTTCCCTTAAGTTTATGCCCCTGGTTATTGACCTCTTTATTAAGGGAAAATATTTCTTCCTATCTACCCCATCTATGTCCCTCATAATTTTGTACAGCTCAGTGAAAGTTTGTCATTGGAAGGAATGGAAAGCCTGTTACTGGAAGAACGCACTTTTTTTTTCTTTCAAAAATATACTTTATTCGCCAAAAAACTCTCAAATAAACCACTGAAAATGACATATCCAATGAATACAAACAGTGCTAAAAAAAAGTTAACTTTACAATACTACACGATGCTTATTTACGCAACATTACATTCCAAAACTTACAGCTATGTACATACATCCGATTTGACTGTGTGCTTTTTGCTTTTCAGAATAGCGCACAGTTACGCAGGCTGAGGGTGTTCTGCAGTTACTGGGCCCTCGGTCTGCTTTAGTTGAAAGATTTACAGTGTGGCCTTTCCCGATTGTGCCTTTGCAGCAGCTGCACCAAGCTTGAGCACGTCCCTCGGCACGTAGTCCTGGACCTTGGAATGTGCCAGTCTGCAAAACTCGGTCGTGGACAAATCTTTCAACTGGAAGATCGGCAAGTTTCGGGCGGACCAAAGTGCGACCTTCACCGAGTTGATGACCCTCCAGCAACAGTTGATAGTTGTCTCGCTGTGCGTCCCTGGAAACAGCCTGTAGAGCACAGAGTCCTGCATCACCGAGCTGCTCGGGATGAACCTCGACAAATACCACTGCATCTCACTCCAGACCTGCTTTGCAAAGGCACATTCCACAAGGAGGTGTGCGACCGTCTCATCAGCCCTGCAGCCGCTTCGAAGGCAGCATGCGGTGATGTTGAGTAACGCACTGGTTGGTTCACCAAAGTGGCCAGTCTGCATGTGTGGGCCTGTAGGCAATGAATCTCTATAGGCTAGTTGACTCTTAGTGACAGCTTTATGGCTGAGCCTGACCCTATTCTCACCTGATATGTATCTATACAACTCCGAATACAAAGTAGGAATTATTGGATGGTCATCGGGTAGCTCACTGCCAGCTTCTCAATTACGGATGGACAATGAATGCTGGCTTTGCCAACAACTCACATCTCTTAAACAAATAATAAAAAGGAGCAGGAATCCAGCACTCTTTACAAAAATGTTGTTCCTCTACCCCCTGGGTCCAACTAATACTCGCTGCTGCTGAATCCATTTGTGTCTCTGCGCCCAAGCTCTGAATCGAACCTACAGCAATATATAAGGTGCAATGAATTTTCATCGACATAGCCTTTGCCCTATTTGTACTTCTGACTGTCCGTAAGAATTTAAAAAACTGTAACAAATCAACTGCAGCTGAAAGACCAAACCACCTCTGTTGTGGTTGTGTTGGACCAAATGCAGTGCCTGTTGACATGTGCCATAGGGCCTGACATACCTAGACATTAGAGCAGACAAAATAAGGCTAACGTCCTTTCCCCACTTGCTCTCAGCGTCTCCCCCCTCACTTGCCCTCCAGTCTCCAGCTGAACAAGTTACACTTGAGCATATTTCACATTTCAGTTTGTGTGCTGTGTAATCCCATTCCCTGTTTTTCTCTTCCCTGAATTCCTTCTGTCTTTTGTGTTCTTCAATCATAAGACTGCCCACTTCTCCTTTCTTTTAATTTCGTAAAAAACCTCTCCTCCTCATTCCTTTCTGTCTTTGCATTCCTTCTCTTTTGCTATCTCCCTCTCTCTCATTTCTCCTCCTCCCCCCTCCCCCCGCTCCCCTCTCGCTGCCTGGATTTTAATCCCTCTTCCTCACATGGATCGGTTTTCAGACAGACGCAGAGCCGTGCCCTGCAGTCAGGCTATTTAGTCTGGTTTCCGTGACCTCGTCTGACTGAGCTGCGAAAGATCCAGCTGCATGTTCCTTCTCAGCCCCTATTCATCGCAATGGCTTCAGCATTCAACACAGCAGATTCACAGATACCCAATCCCAGCCAAACACAATGGCCCCCTTTACTGCTGAAAGAACTGTACCTGATAGCAAAGAGACCCCGATTGATTATAAACTAACAGTTCAACTGTTAAAGCACTGGGCAAGGACACATAGTGAGATATACAGCGCATACATGTGCATCAGTACACAAGGGCTCCTTTACAATGTATAAGCAATGCCAGTGACATCTCAAATACATTTCAGTCCACATGGTGTTCCTCCTCATTGCATTTGTGTTCAAATTAGCTCCTTCAGATGTTCTTTCCCCCTACAATCTCCTTCAGACGTTCTTTCCCTCTACAATCTCCTTCAGATGTTCTTTCCCCCTACAATTTCCAGGCTCTAAAAACTCAATTTTCACTGCAACAACATATTGCATTTATATAGTGCCTTTAGCCTAATAAGACATTGCAGACATTTTCCACGTGTGTTAACAGACTAAATTTGACACAAGGAGACAGGTGACCAAAAGTTTGCTACAGAGGTAAGAATTACGAAGCAATTTAAAAAGAGGAGTGGGGTGCCGAGGTTTGAGCAAAGGAGTTCCAGAATTTGAGGCCCAGGCAGCTGTGGAATGAAGATCTTTGGAAATTCACAGAAGGCCAGAGATCCCAAGGACTGTGGGGCTGCTGCATACATACTGATTCACCCTGTTGCTTCTCCTCATTTATCAGGTATATAACACAGATTTTCTTCAGCTGTAGGTTTTCAATAAAAATATGCATTTCGCTATCCACAGAAAAAAGTTCCTTCTCTTTTCCCTGAGTAAATACCTGCCCAGACAAGGTCCATTGAAGGCTGAGTTCACAAGGTGCCCGACACCGGTCGCTGAAGTTGGTTGGCTTGGGGTGGCACAGATCTTGGATTTGCTCACCCTTAACCTGATCATTTTCCATGTGGCATCACGACGAGTTATTTTCAAATGCATACCACACGACATTACGGGGGAGCTAACATATTCCCCCCACCCCGCCCCAAGTTCCACAGATTTTTTGGAAAGACTACCGCCAGCCCACTATTACCCTACCCTACCCTACTCCCGACTCACCTATTCACGAGATGTTGCCAGGGAGGCAGTTTGACCAGCTTTACCCTTGTGGAACTGGTGAGCTGTCTCCATGGACACCTAACTGTTGTTAATTGGCAACTGGATGGGTACATGAATAGGGAGGGATAGGGACTGAGAAAGGGCAGAAGGCTATTTTTTAGTTTAGTTAGGGCATCATGATCGGCACTGGCTTGGAGGGCCGAAGGGCCTGTTCCTGCACTCTACTTCCCTTTGTTCATTGTTCTGTCTGGTAATGCGCTGATGGGGTCCAAGATCTGAGGCCTAATTTTTCTGGGCAAGTCTCGGGTACAGTTTCTCATGTGACCACTTAGCACCCGTTTCAAAGACAAAAGCTAATCCGAAACAAATTTTTACCCTCATGTCTTTAGATAGGCAAACAACAGCAGTATTTTTCTAATCTTCAAAGAGAAATTACATTCCCAATAACGGTGGCTCACCCCCAACCCCTCCCCCAGCAATCATAATTCGCATTTATCTGAGGCAGATGACGAACAACATTTTTTTTCCTTGATATTTTGAATCAGACTTTGTAGGAAACATCTGGAGATGGTAAGATCGGCAGTAAAGGTCTTACACAAACAGCTTTCCTCCCTCTCCTGTCAAACAGTGCTGCACCAAACCCTTTGCAGCGCCATGTATTTCCACAAGAATCTCCCGTTAATACCAGTGATGTAGAAAAACACTGTTAGAGGCAGCTGGAGGATTCCTGGGGGGTGATAAATGCGCACCTTTCCTCGGGGTTGAAATCTGCAATTTTTACTGTGTGTAACACGAGGAACGTGGCAGTAAGCATTTTTCCAGATGCTTTATGATCAATGTTTCCCACTTGCTCTCCCAGAGGTGCTGATCCTTTACTGTGAAACAATTCCGCAGCCATCAATTGCTCCACCATTCCACCCAAGGGACCACTCACCATGTGTGTGCCTCAGCAGGCTAGCTACTGTGGGGGAGGTGGGAAGTTAGTATGGAAAGACAAGGAAGACTATTCCCAGTCAAATGTGGCTACTGCAGTCATTGGACTGGGCACGGCACCCTAATTTTCCAAGAATTTCCCCCACAGGCAGAACCTCACAAGTGACTAGGATTATAGATTCATACTTGTCCACGCTACTCTTTTTGTTTAACCACTGAGCTAGTCCCAATTGCCCACATTTGGCCCATATCCCTCTATACCATCTTACCCATGTAACTGCCTAAATGTTTTTCGTTAGACAAAATTGTACCCGCCTCTACTATTGCCTCTGGCAGCTTGTTCCAGGCATTCACCACCCTCTGAGTGAAAAAATGACCCCCATGGACCCTTTTGTATCTCTCCTCTATTACCTTAAATGCCCTCTAGTTTTAGACTCTCCTACCTTTAGGAAAAGACATTCACTGTCTAGCTGAGATATGCCACTAGTTATTTTATAGACCTCTATAAGATCATGCCTAAGTCTCCTATGCTCTACTACTATTGGAGGTCTTGAGTACCATGTATAATTGCGTAGTACCAGAGAATCCCTACGGGGCAGAAGGTGGCCACTTGGTTCATTGAGCCTGCACCAACAACAATCCCACCCAGGCCCTAACCCCATAACCCCACCTGTTTATCCTGCTCATCATCCTGACACTAAGGGGTAATATCGCATTGCCAATTAACCTAACCTGCATATTGGGGAGAAAGTGCAACTTCCACACAGATAGTGACCCGAGGTGGGAATTGAACCCTGGTCCCTGGTGCTGTGAGGTAGTAGTTCTAATCACTGCGCTACCATGCTGCCCCCAAATTTGCACCAAATTTAAATGTTTCAAATTCAGGGAGTTCTTAAAGTCTTTAAAGGGCTTTAAAAGTATTTAAATAGGGACTTGAGCCCATACCTCACTTATCAAGTGGTTGCATTGCTCACAATGTGAACCTTTCTGTAATAACTGGGAATAAGGCAGGATCAGTGATGGTAGTTGTTTCACCTTTTTTTTCATTCTTATGTATTTTGCCAAATATTTGAAACAGAAGAATTATTGCAGGTAGCACAGCAGCCAGATCCACATCCAAAACTGAAATCCATCAATGACCTGCGTCCTTGGAATGTAAGATCAGAGAGTGCTTCTGCTCTCCCCTATTCATCAAGCTTACTATGTTGGTTAAGAACTAACTGGTGGTTCATTTAGCGGTTTTCTATTAGGCTGCCTGGTTTTCCTGGGTATAGATGTTGCTGCCAGGATCTCAAAGGGGCATTAGGTCCTTGAACATAAAAACATAAGAGTTTCAAAGGACCTTAATGCCTGTTTCAAGCAGGACACTACACTGATTATTTGTTTTTTTTACCAATAAGTCAGGCATCACATATTAGGCTCACCATCCATGACCATCATCTTGGTGGCTTGAGAGTCTAGTTTACACTTAGAGAAACAGTTGCTGAAATTCTTTTTGAACCAATCCCTTGGCATTCATGACATTAAATGGTTTGCAGTCAGTTAAAGTTCAGGTCCAACCAATGCACAAGAACACCTTCAGCGGCTGATGTTCCCAAAGTGGTCTCCCATTGTGCTCATATTCTAGGTAGAGCAAAAAGCAATGGGAGGTGAAATTTAATTTCATTCAGAGTGGGATATAAGATCTCTCTATATGCACGAGATAGCATGGGCAAAATGGCCTTTCCCATTGCCAATGTGCTCCAGGGGTTAGGGTGGAGAAAATGATTTACCTTGCCTTTGGCAAATGCTTTCTCTGCTTTATATCATTTGAAAAATTTATTCTTTCCAACTTTAGCTTTGAATTGATTGTATTACAAAGACCAACTTTCTGCCCAACACTAATTAGGGAAAAGGAAAACATTTATGAGGTTGTAGTACACAGAGTTATGGAGCAGACCATAAAATGCAGAGGGCCATCAACAGTACACCACTGCCAAATCATTCCTCATACACGGACCTTCATCCTATGTGGAACATCACAAGTCTGAGATCCTGGCTCAACAGAACTGAAACTTCACTACAGACGAGTAGCAGGAGAGAACCACTCAGTCCCTTGATCTTGTTCTGCCATTTAATGAGATTATGGCTTACCTGATAGTTATCTCAAATTTGCATCCTTCTGACTCCCTGATAACCTATCATCTCCTTGCTTCCAAGTATCTATCCACCTTAGCCTTAAAAATAATCGAAGATTCTGCTTCCACCGCCTTTTCAGGAAGAGAGTTCCTCGACCCTCTGAGTGAAAACATTTTGCCTTATCTCTGTTTTAAATAGATGCCCCCTTATTTTTAAGCTGTGACCCCTAGTTCTAGATTCTCTCACAAGGAGAAGCATTCTCTCTGCATCCACCACATGAGAACCCCTCAGGATCTTACACACGTTTCAATCAAGTTGCCACTTAACTGTTCTAAGCTCCAGTGGGTACAAACCTAGCCTGCCCAGCCTATCCTTATTAAACAACCCACCCACTTCAGGTATTAGTCTGATAAACCTTCTCTGATCTGCTTCCAATGTATTTATAGAATTATTAAATAGGGTGACCAGTACTATGCACAGTACATTTGAGGTCCCAGCATTGATCCCTGTGGCACATCACTTGCTACATCTTGCCAGCCTGAAAAAGACCTAGTTATTGATGAGTCGCAAAAACCCAGTCTGCAGGTGCAGCAGGTGATCAAGAAGGCGAATGGGATGCTGGCCTTTATAGTGAGGGGGATAGAATATAAAAGCAGGGAGATCTTGCTGCAACTGTACAGGGTACTGGTGAGGCCGCAACTGGAGTACTGTGTGCAGTTTTGGTCGCCGCACTTGCGCAAGGATATTTTAGCCTTGGAGGGAGTGCAGAGGAGGTTCACTAGGCTGATACCGGAGATGAGGGGGTTGGCCAATGAAGAGAGACTAAATAGACTGGGTCTGTACTCGTTGGACTTTAGAAGGATGAGGGGGGATCTTATATAAGATAATGAAGGGGGTGGATAGGGTAGAGGTAGAGAGATTCTTCCCACTTAGAAAGGACAGCAGGACTAGAGGGCACAGCCTCAAGATAAGGGGGGGGGTGCAGTTTAGATCAGAGTTGAGGAGGAACTTCTTCACTCAAAGGGTGGTGAATCTCTGGAATTCTCTGCCCATTGAAGTGGTGGAGGCTACCTCGCTAAATATATTTAAGTCATGGGTAGATAGATTTCTGATAGACAAGGGAATTAAGGGTTATGGGGAGAAAGCAGGAAAGTGGAACTGATCCACTTCAGATCAGCCATGATCTTATTGAATGGCGAAGCAGGCTCGAAGGGCGAGATGGCCTACTCCTGCTCCTATTTCTTATGTTCTTATTGACACTCTCTGTTTCCAGTTAGCCAGTTGATATTCAATCCATGACAATATGTTACCCCCTAGGGAATAAAAAACAAAGAGCAAAGAAAAGTACAGCACAGGAACAGGCCTTCGGCCCTCCAAGCCTGCACCGACCATGATGCCTGCCTAAACTAAAACCGTGTGCACTTAGAGTCTGTTTCCTTCCATTCCCATCCTATTCATGCATTTATTTAATTGCCCCTTAAATGTTACTCACGGACCTGCTCCCATCACCTCCCCTGGGCAGTGCAATCCAGACATTCACCGCCTTCTATGTAAAAAAACTATAATATGAACTTATATTTTTCAAAATAACCTTTGATATGGAACTTTATTAAGTACCTTCTGGAAATCTAAGTACAGTACATCCACTGGTTCCCCTTTATCTATAACACGTTACTTGCTCAAACAACTCCAATAATTTGGTTAATCGTGATTTCCCTTTCACAAAACCATGCTGATTTTGCCTGATTACCTTGAACTTATCCAACTGTCCTGCTATAATCCTTCAATAAAGTCTTTTACGTTTTCCCTATGACAGATAGCTAATTGGCCTGTAGTTTCATACTTTCTGTCTCCCTCCCTTCTTAAATAAAGGAGTTACATTTGCTGCTATTTTCCAATCTGATGGGACCTTCCCCGAAACTAAGGAGTTTTGGAAATTCAACCAATGCATTAACTATCTCACTAGACATTTATTTTCAGATCCTCAGATGAAATCTATCAGGGACCTGGCTCTTGTCAGCCCCCACCATTAACAATTTACTCAGAACCACTTCTCTGGTGACTCCCCCACATGGCCATGTGAGCTGCTGTGGGACAGCAAGTGAGCAAGTAACAAACAACTGTGGCAGGGCAGGAAAAGAAACCTGCAGACATGGGGGGAGTGAGAAGGAAGAAAAGAAGGGAAAGAGAAAAATTGGAAGCAAAGGAGGGGAGGAATTCAGAGAAGAAAGATTTGCATTCATATTGGAACTTTGACGATCTCGAGGCATTCCAAAGAGTTTAACAGTCAATGATGTCTAATGGAGTGTAGTATAAACGAGTGTGGAAGAGCGAGAAAAGAACCGTACAGCTGAAGTAGAGCAGAGAAAGTACATTACAATTGTGAGAGAGCAGTGTAGATGTAGGAGAGTGAGTGTGGGATTATTGAACCACTGACTAGAAGCCACAGGAGTACTGGATCACCACAAAATTGATTCTTGAAGAACAATGGAGCAGCAAAATCCCTCCTTTATCAGTGGGTGGCAGTTGGATTGGGTGGGGGAAGCCATTCAGCAGTTTGCATGTGAACTCATTAACCACCAAAACTGAACAGACATTTGCCAACAGGGTATCTGTGTACCCTACCTCATTCACTCTTTCTCACCCAGAGGTGAGTTTGTTCCCCACTAACCAAAGTTGACTCAATCTAAAACATAGCACAGCCTTTCCGTGATAAGCATTTACAGCAGTAGGCAACAATTCTTCCAGACATGGCTGAGTGCTAAATGCTAGAATATAAACGGTGTCTCGGTGCTGTTAAATGCAGCATTACATGGAAAATGCCTCTTTTACAATGTGTTTGTAAAAGTTTATGATTTATGACAAATCATTTCTATATCTTTGCAAAAATGGTGCAAGTCCACATCCACACTCCATTAACAAGTAAAGAGGGCAGGACCCACAAGACACCAGAGGTTGAAAGTGAGAAAAGGCTTCAAAAGCTGGTTCCAAACATCCAAAAGCTGCAAACCATGGCTGGGTGTAGTACTGGTGGCTTTATCACATGACCACAATCACAGGTGGCTTTGTCACATGACCATCATTACTGGAGCTTTTATCACATGATCACCATTATTGGAGGCTTTATCACGTGACCATTATTACTGGTAGCTTTATCACATGATGCCCCTGCTTCCAATCATCCTGCCCAGTTTTCTTTGCCCCAACCTCCAATATTACTACAATTAACAAATACAAGTGATTTTCATAGACAGTTTTTCAAAGAAAAATTGAAAGACACTCTTTTTCTAATGAGTAAAATAAAGATTTGCATTTATAAAACACTTTCACAACTTCAGGCTTTACAATGAATGAAGTACTCTTGGAGTGTGGTTGCTGTTGTTACATCCCCATGAATTTTCACTCAGGTTGCTCATGACAGCAGAGTAATTAGGAAATTGATCTTTGATTCCTGAGACCCCAAGACAATTCTAAACAGGTTGGCAATCCTCGAAACACATGTCTGCCAGCAGAGCGCTGTTGGGTTTTTTTGTGCCAAGAGTTGAAATGTAAAGAGAAAGATCTTATGGCCAAGGGAACAAAAAAAAATCACAAAGCATCACAGGACATGATTTAGTTCAGTTATGATGGACCCATTGTGGAATAGTCTGAGGTTACCAACAAAATACTGCGGATGCTGGAATCTGAAACAGAAACAGAAAATGCTAGAAAATCTCAGCAGGTCTGACAGCATCTGTGGAGACGGAATAGAGTCAATGTTTTGAGTCAGGATGACCCTTTGTCAGAGCTGAAGATAAGGGAAATCAGGCAAGATTTACACCGTGAGATTGAGGTTGAGTGGCGTGTCTTTAATTGATAAGAATGACATGAATGAAAAAACAAATGGAAAGTAAATGGTGATGATAAAGGCTGAGAATGGTGCAAAGAACGTCCATTAATGTCTATGCCATTCCTAACAATGATGCGGAGATGCCGACGTTGGACTGGGGTAAACACATTAAGAAGTCTCACAACACCAGGTTAAAGCCCAACAGGTTTATTTGGTAGCAAACACCACTAGCTTTCGGGCTGGAGAGGCATTCCTAACATTTACAGCCCAGCCCACTGCTCCTCAAGTATAAACCTTGTCTGATTTTCATTGCCTTTAGCTTTAGTGAAGGGTCATCTAGACTTGAAACTTTGCTTCTGTTCCCTCTCCACAGATACAGTGAGATCTGCTGAGATTTTCTAGCATTTTCTGTTTTTGAGTCTGATTATACCGCCTCTAATGGTTTCAAGAAGGAGATGGATTTTTTTTGATTAAAAAAAAGGTTAAAGGGATATGGGGAACAGGAAGAGAGGTGGATTTGATACCAGGGAAAGATCAGCCATGATCTGATTGAATGGCAGAGCAGACTCAAAGGGCTGAATTGCCAACTTCTGCTCCTAATTCCTATGTTCCGCCTGCTCAGAGTCACACAGAAAGAAAGTAAGATTTGCATTTATTTAGCGCTTTTCATGACCACCAGGTGCCTCAAAGTGCTTTACAGCCAGTGAAATCTTTTTGAAATGTAGACACTGTTGCAATTTAGTAAATGCGGCAGTTAATTTGCACACAGTGAACTGTCACATACAGTGATGTGCAAATAATGAGAGAATCACTTCATTCTGCAACGTTTATTGTGGGATAAATATTGGCCGGGACACCAGTAATAGCTCCCCTGCTCTTTGAAATAGTGCAATGGGATCTTTTACGCCCACCTGTTGGGCAGCTGGGTCCTCAGTTTTTTCTTTTAGATAAAAGAGACGGCATCTCCGACAGTACGGCACTCTCCAAGTACTGCCTTACCCGAAAGAGCCCCCCCCCCGCCTCCAAGTACTGCCTTGGCTTTTCTCGGTGCGGAGATGCTGGCGTTGAACTGGAGTAAATACAGTAAGAAGTCTCACAACACCAAGTTAAAGTTCAACAGGTTTACATAAGAACATAAGAAATAGGAGCACGAGTAGGCCAACTAGCCCTTCGAGCCTGCCCCGCCATTCAATAAGATCATGTCTGATCTGTCGTGGCTCTTGGTAGCAAAAGCCACTCGCTTTCGGAGCACTGCCCCTTTGTCAGGTAAGTGGGCATTCCGTCTATTGATTCTTCTCCTCAAGCCTTGGAGTCAGACTTGAAACCCGAACCTTCTGACTCAGAGACAAGACTGTTACTAACTGAGCCCACAGCTGGCTCACGTGAAGTGCAGCTATTTGGACGAGCTTGCTAAAAGTTGAACAATCCCTCTGAAACCAGATCCAGCAACAGTTAAGTCCATCGAGAGAGGAGCTGAGAAAACAAAGAGATTTACACATCAGAGCGAGAACATCAAGAGTGAGAACATGAGGCAGCTTTCATCAACCACAGAGACTATTCATTAAAATTCATTTTTTTCAATGTTCCCTGTCTCTGGAATCTGTAATCAATCAATATCCTTCTTTGAGGATAGGATCAGAACACATTCACAGCTTTATCATTCATGTGTTAACCAGTGACTTGCAATAATTATCAAACCTCACCACTGACTGCAATAATTCACAGCTTGTGTTTCACCACAATACATAACAACCAGCAACAGACAATTCTGCTCCAAACCACTGAGATATTTAAACACGAGGGCTACATGAATGCCAAAAAACAGAAATAGTCAACAGGTCAGCTAGCAACTCTGGGAGAGGACAGACAAGTTAACGTTTCAGACCTAACCCTTTGTGGGAAGTATCCTCAAGTTCATATGTAATACAAAGCTTTGTGCTAAAAAGTTTTCTTTATTCATTTACGGGATGTGGACATCTCTGTCTAGGTCAACATCTATTGCTCATCCCTAAATGTCCTTGATAGGATGTTGGTGAGCTGTCTTTTTGGACCATTGTAGTCCCTGAGATATAGGTACACATGCAGTTCTGTTAGGGAGGCAATTCCAGGGATTTTGACCAGCAACAGTCAAAGTATAGTGATATATTTCCAAGTCAGGGTGGTGAATGGCTTGGAGGATAACTTGCAGATAATGGTTTTCCTATGTGTCCATTATCCTTGACCTAGATTTTAACAACTGGGTTTTGGAAGGTGCTGTGTAAGGAGCCTTGGTGAGCTAGAACCTCAGATAAGAACAGTGGATAACAGACAGGGTGTAGATGCATTGGTTGAGGGGATCGGACCTGCATCTAACAGACATCATTAAACATAAAAAAAGACTTGAATTTTGATTTGATTTATTATTGTCACATGTATTGGGATACAGTGAAAAGTATTGTTTCTTGCGAGATATGCTGACAAAACATACTGTTCATAGATGGAAACGAGAGAGTGCAGAATGTAGTGTTACAGTCATAGCTAGGCTGTAGAGAATGATCAATTTAATGTAAGATAGCTCCATTCAAAAGTCTGATGGCAGCAGAGAAGAAACTGTTCTTGATAAAATCAAATTCTTGCGGATGCTAGAATCTGAAACTCTGGAATCTGGACTCAAAACGTCAGCTCTTTTCTCTCCTTACAGATGCTGAGATTTTCCAACATTTTCTCTTTTGGTTTAAGGAACTGATCCTGAAAGAGTTGGTACATGACCTCAGGCTTTTGTATCTTTTTCCTGACGGAAGAAGGTGGAAGAGAGAATGTCTGGGCTGTGTGGCGTCCTTAATTATGCTAGCTGCTTTGCCAAGGCAGCGGGAAGTGTAGACAGAGTCAATAGATGGGAGGCTGATTTATGTGATGGATTGGGCTACATTCATGATCTTTTGTAGTGTCCTGTAGTCTTGGGCAGAGTAGGAGCCATACCAAGCTGTGATACAACCAGAAAGAATGCTTTCTATGGTGCATCTGTAAAAGTTGGTGAGAGTTGTAGCTGACATGCTAAATTTCCTTAGTCTTCTGAGAAAGTAAAGCATTGGTGGGCTTTTTTAATGATATTGTTGGCATGGGGGGATCCAGGACAGGTTGTTGGTGTTCTGGATACCTAAAAACTTGAAGCTTTCAACCATTTCTATTTCATCCCTGTTGATGTACACAGGAGCATGTTCCCCATTACGCTTCCTGGAGTCAATGACAATCTCCTTCATTTTGTTGACATTGTGTGACAGATTATTGTCACCACACCAGTTCACCAGATTCTCTGTCTGATTCCTGTATTCTGTCTTGTCATTGTTTGAGATCCCTTTACCATGCCTTCCACAACCTTCAGATGTTGCCGAGTAATTTATAGCAAATGAAGGTGTTTTTGAAATGCTGTTGTAATACAGAAACTGTGGCAATCAATTTACACGTTATAATGTCTATTTTATGTGTTGATTGATGGATTTTGACCAGAAAACTGGGGAAATGGCCCTGCTCTTATTTAAATGTTGCCATGGAATCTTTCACCTCCACCCAAGAGAGCAGATAGAAACTCTGATTAAAGTTGCTACAAGAAGTATGAAGTTATGCATGTAGATAAGGCCAACAGCGAACGTGTACACATCGTGCAGGGCTGTGACTTCAACAGAACTGAGCAAGAGAAATGCGATAGCTACACATGCATGTCTGAAGTTTCACAAACTCAAGGCTCAAGGGCTTTCAAAAGCAGGTGGAATGCTGTGGTGTATTGTATGACCCTTGTTAGGCCTCATTGAGAATATTGTGTCTGGTTTAATTCCCTACCTTACAGGCCCTAGAAAAGATCCAATGAAGCGCTATTAGATTAGTAATAAATAGTTAATAAGATTAATATATGTAATCGCAATAGACTCTGAACGTTGGGTCTCTTTATCTCTTTATACCCTTCAAAGACATTTTCACAGTAAATTCATTGCAGTGCTAACGTAAGTCTATTTATGATCTTTGATCAGTAAATAAACTTTTGATTGAGGTCTTTGAAATAGTGACAGGATTAGATTCAATCAGCATGGATTTGAATACGATGGGTTAGGGAGGATCAAGGGACATAAACTAGGTTAGATCTCAAGAGGTATCTCTTTTCACAGAAAGCCATCAACCTATGGAACTGGTAGTGAATGTGGATTCACTGCAAGCTTGCAAAATGGATGAATTCCTGATGTCACTACTTGTAGAAGATCCTCTGGCCGATCACGCCAGTGAGATTCTCTGGCTCCATTGGCAGCATATCCCCTCATGTGGGTTTCACACCAGTATGGAGTGACATCAGTGGGAAATCCCATTGACAGCAGCTGTCCAGAGAATCCCATTGCCAGCCAACAACGTACCACTTCTCGCCATAGAGAAAGATGCAGCTGAGAGGCTGGAGAACTCTCCCCGGGATATTGCGGCCCACATCAGTCAGTCACTGTAATCCCTTGCAATGTGTTTGATTTCTTTCAGCAGTTGCAGACAAATTTCTCAGAGTGATCATTCCAGCCTAATTTGGTCTATTCTTTTTTGATTTTACTTTACTTCTCCCAGAATGTTGTGTGGCTTGTTAGTGGGGGCTGAGAAAGCAGTCGGGAAACTGCACCAAGACACTGTGGGACTCTCTCTAAACATGTGGCCTCCAATACCTGTACAAGGACACACCGTGCATGGGAATGCTGTCATGAGTAAGTTCAGTCAAAGTCACGCATGTTAATTATATTGATAAAATACACCAGTGATGGGGAGTTTTTAATTAAGTACTTAGGGCACTTGTAAAGAGAGACTGCTCCTTAGCTTTTGGTTCCATTTCTGCCCTGCATTCCTGATCTTTTACCACCCTGTGGAGAGAGAGGTGGGCAGCACTGACAACATCTTTGGCAGCCTGCTCCTGGGCATTAACAGGTCCAGATAGTGGACTTGTTAATGGGATGGCACGGTGGCACAGTGGTTAGCACTGCTGCCTCACAGCGCCAGGAACCCAGTTTGATTCCTGGCTTGGGTCACTATCTGTGAGGAGTCTGCACATTCTCCCCATGTCCATGTGGGCTTCCTCAGGGTGCTCCTGTTTCCTCCCACACCCTGATTCGGCGAATTGGCCATGCTAAATTGTCCCTCAGTGTACCCAAATAGGTGCTGGAATGTGGTAACTGAGAGAGTTTTTCACAGTAACTTCATTGCAGTGTTAATGTAAGCCTAATAAACACTAATAAATAAATTTTAAAACAGTGGGTGGTCAATGGGGGTAATTTAGCCCAACACTCTACTCCTTTTCTGTGGCTTTGTTCATGCCTGACGTAAGAACATAAGAACTAGGAGCAGTAGGCTATCTGGCCCGCTCAAGCCAGCTTTGCCATTCAGTAAGATCATGACTGATCTTTTTGTGGACTGAGCTCCACTTACCCGCCCGCTCACCATAACTCTAATTCCTTTGCCGTCCAAAAATGTATCTACTCTTGCCTTAAAAATACTCAATGAGGGAGCCTCAACTGCTTCACTAGGCAGGGAATTCCACAGTTTCACAACGCATTGTCTGAAGAAGTTCCTTCTCTCAACTCAGTCCTAAATATGCTTCCCCTTATTTTGAGGCCATGCCCTCTAGTTCTAGTATGCCTGAGGCCTTACATGACTGATGACCCCCTTGGGAGCTAGAGTACTTCATCAGTGCCAGAAACAACATTTTAATTTATTTGTATAACTTTCTTTTAAATTTTTGTTATTTGTTACAGTGCCCTTTAAAGGGCTATCAATTGTTCAGTTACTTAATGCGTTGATTTCCTTTTAGTTTTCTCGGAAGAGTATAAAGAGAGCCTGAGACATCATGGAGAGGGAAAACACAGTGTCCACTGGTATGCTTGAGGCCTTCCATGACTGGTAGGCATGGCTGAAGCGCATTGCCAGCCCCAGAAGTAACATTTTAAGTTGATGCATTGCTTTGGAAGTTTTGTTTAGTTACAGAGCCCCTTTAAGGAACTTTCAATTTTCAATGGAGGGAGTTGAACAGCAGTCCCAGGCAAACAACAATGATGATGGTTCATGGACTCCCAGATTGCTTGTATTTTTTGCAGCCACGAGAAGCCTGCATTCCATGTGGATATAGGTTGGGCAAAGTTGCAGCTCCTTTTTGATGACTTGAGGGGTCTGCGCCTCAATGTTTCAGCCCCACGCTCCTGAAATTTGGCCACCTGGTGTGGATGGCCAGAGAGATCCAGCCACCCACCTCCTCATACAGAGATCACCTGCTCTCTGGTTACCTTAGCTGTGGTTCTGGGACTTAGGTTGAGGCATAGAACTGCAGTACCTCCCCTGGCCACTGCAGTGCTATGCCTGGGTGGGTGGATTGCCAATTGGCCGACAGGTCTCCAAGACAGGACATCCTTCCAAGTGCAGACAGAAGTCCAGCCTACTTCCAATCAGAGCTCAGCTGAGCATAAATGGCAGTGGGCCTGTCAGATTCAATGGGATTGCGTGACGTGCCAATGCTCAGGATGATGATTCTAAAAGTTTATGCCTCTGTTATCAGGTAGGAGGCAGACATATGTAATACTGCTCCTGTAATTTATCATGGAAGGGTAAGGCATCTCACAATTTGAGCGACAAGTGAAATTAGCCACGTCATGCTGCTATTATGTAGTAGCAATGCGAGTGGTATACTCCATTAACAACATGTTGTTGTCAAGCCAAAACAATGCCCTAGCAGCCACACAAGTGAGCCATGTGGTTTGTGAATTTCAGTGCTGGTGCAGTGCTAGGTACATAGGCTATATATCCCATCAATTGATAAATCATATTAAATGGCACGTCCTTTTGGCTGTTCATTGTAATACTGACCGTATTCAACTAGCCCTTGTTTGCAAAACCCAGAGTATAATGTTTAATGTTAGATGTGATGCTGTGAATGGGCAGCATTTGTTGAACAATGTCGAGTGTGCACGGAATTACACTAATGACCAATTTAAGGTTACCAGTTGGTCTCGCAATGTGACTGACTTAGAAACTACATATAATGATTCACAGAGACCTGTCCTCTGTAGGCAAAAGGAACATGCCCCAGCACTGCAATTTTATGAAAATTAAATGAAAGCCTGAGACACAATTGTTTCCTAACGCATCGTTCATGGAAAGTCCTCAACCAATCAGATATTACTTGCCAAGCAATCAGCACCATTTTTTCATTTAGTATTGAAGTGGTTTATAAATCTAGCCCAAAATATAGTTTGCCCAAGATCAGAAGCGCTTCCTCAACAATCAGTCTCATCTAGCTTCAAGGTAGCAACTACATGCAAACACTAATTTTGAGTTTGAGAATGTGAAGCATGTTTCCCCTTAAGGAAAGTGACTCATAAGGGCAGCAAGTGGTGCAGCAGAGTGGCATGGTGGCAAGTGGTTAGCACTGTCCCAGGTTTAATTCTGGCTTTGGGTCACTTTCTGTGTGGAGTTTGCATTTTCTCCCTGTGGCTTGTGTGGGTTTCCTCTGGGTGCCCCAGTTTCCTCCCACAGTCCAAAAATGTGTGGGTTAGGTTGATTGGCCATGATGTATTGACCCTGGTGTGAGGGGGATTAGCAGGGTAAATGCGTGGGGTTACAGGAATAGGGCCTGGGTAGAGTTGTGGTCAGTACAGGCTCGACGGGCCGAATGGCCTCCTTCTGTACTGTTGGGATTGTGATAACAGATATCATCTTTTCCCAGACAGCCTGGCAAATAATTTGTTGGCCAGGTTATAACTGCCCAGCTATTGTAATGTCCTGGAGAGTATCTCTTCAAAAATTGTATCCTCCCACTTTCAGAAAATACAAGAGAGATGCGTTCTTCTACTGCATGCAGGAAACTACAGGAAACGTTATACTTTGCCAATTTATTTTCAAGTTTATCACAGAACTATTTAACATGCGATACACTTTAAGTACATCACAACGTTAGCGTCTGTAAAAGATAAAAAAAAGTCGGAATTTTCCGGCCATTCAGGACAGGGGGAATTCTCTGGTCCCACTGGAGTGAACGGAGATTAGACCAAGTACCAAATTTTCTGTCCTTGCTTACAGCGGCAGCGGGACGTGAATGGCCGGAAAATTCCAGCCATAATCTTAGTTCTAGTACTAAATCAAATAAAACTTTCAAAATACACTGCCACCGCTAATATCAGTTTAAGAATAAGAACATAAGAACTAGGAGCAGGAGTAGGTCATTTGGCCCCTCAAGCCTGCTCCGCCATTCAAAAAGATCACAGCTGATCTTTCCATGGACTCAGCTCCACTTACCTGCCACTCACCATGACCCTTAATTCCTTTATAATTCAAAAATTTATCTATCATTGCCTTCATAACATTCAATGAAGTAGCCTCAACTGCTTCAATGGGCAGGGAATTCCACAGATTCACAACCCTTTGGGTGAAGAAGTTTCTCCTCAACTCAGTCCTAAACCTGCTCTCCCTTATTTTGAGGTCATGCCCTCTAGTTCTAGTTTCATCTGCCAGTGGAAACAACTTCCCTGCTTTCACCTTATCTATTCCCTTCATTATCTTATATGTTTCTATAAGGTCTCCGCTCATTCTTCTATTTCCTATAAATATTCAAAATAACGTTTCATCTGAATCCCCAATTACATCAGTTAGCGGGACAATTGGATAGAAAAGCTGTCTGCTTTACGATACCCAACTCCTTGACAACTGGAGAAACATTGAGGGGATGCTCCTAGTAATCTTCTCCAATATTGCCAATTTTCTGAAAGGAAATTGAACCTTTCTAAATTAGATTCTCATTCTTTAGCAACAATGGGTATTGTCTCTTTGATCAACTCTTTCTCTTAGATGTGCCCTTATTGTTCATTATAATTTCATTGTTAAGATTATTTTATTATCCATGCTGTGAACCTATATATAGTCATGTCCTTAAATATATTCTTAATACCCTTCCTGTTTACCTCCAGTTGTATCTATCTTTAATAAAAGTGATATTAACTTTTTAACAAAGGAATAGATTTTTTGAAGTCTGTTTTTCTAATTTGCTGAGGTAGTGTTTTCTGAGTGGATAAGAGGGAGACAATACCAATATTAAAAGCTTTTAAAGTTCCTTTGAAAATGACTTCAGGGATTCTTCTAATCTTTCATTAGTGTGACAAGAACTTAAAAGACCCTGATGTTACTTTATACTTATTGAAACCAAAACTGTCTGTTAGTGCTACTCAGGTATATGAATCACAAAAATGTCTACAATGCAGAAGAAGGCCATTCGGCCCATCGAGTCTGCGCCGACCACAATCCCCATATACCTACTTATTTACCTTGCTAACCACCTGACACTTGGGTCAATTTAGCACGGCCAATGCACCTAACCGGCACATCTTTGGACTGTGGGAGGAAACCAGAGCACCAGAAGGAAACTCACGCAGACGTGGGAAGAATGTGCAAACTCTGCATAGGCAGTGACATGAGCCAGGAATTGAACCCGAGTCCCTGGCGCTGTGAGGCATCAGTGCTAACCACTGTGCCACCATGCTTTAAAGCTTCTGGGTAAAAATGACCACAGGTGAATGAATATGTGTCTGCTTTCTCAATTCTAAAATGTAAAATCCTAAGTAGATAGGAATTTATTAATGTATTTTTTTTCACAATATAAATTCTGGCTCCCTTTGAAATTGAGAATTTTTTGCTGGAATTTTACCACCTCGCCTGCCCCTGAATCTGTCCCAGAATCGGGGTGGGCGAGGCTCACAGAATACTACTTTCTGTTGGCTTGGGCAGCATCTTACGAGCCTTGGGAAGGCAAGACGGTAAACTTCGATACCTTGCGTCCATCCTGAGGAGATAAAAAGTTTCGGCTGCGTGACTTTTCTTTCAGCCATGTCATGTAAATAATTGAACAAGTAAGAAAAGGTTTTGGGTCCAGTTTCCTACTTCAACATCTGGGATCTATTTATTAATAAACCACTAAATCTGGTCATATATCACCATTCCTTCATTTTCAGTGGAACTCCTTATCGGGCAGTACTGCAGGAGCACATTCACTGTAAGGATGGCAACAATTCAGGAAAAAGACCCATCATCATGTACTCAATGGCGGGTAGAGAAGGACAACATTGGTTTTCCAATTTCTTCCACCAATTTGTAGTGATAGCTCCCTGACCACATGTCCCACAAACCATCTGGGGCAAAACATTCCCACTGATTCTCTTTCTCCTTCCAAATTGAAATGAATGAGTGCTTGGGTCACTGAAAATGCATCATGTTTATAGATTTATTTCAAAGTCTTTAAAGACTTCATCTGGGATCCCTCTGAATTCTTCTGCTTACTATAGGAAGCAAGCACGAGACATCTCAATAATAACTGTTAATTATAATGGAAATGCTTCAGTTTACGTTTAAACCTCAGTGGGATGATAGGGAGGAGATTTCAATGTTACAGGGCCTCGAATAACTTGAGCTTTTAAGGAGGCAGGCTGGCGGCATCTGTGCAGGGAACAGTGTTTAGAGAAACACGCCCTCCCCCCCAAACTCTTTGAACTGGAACAGTCGAAAGCAAAAACAATAAACACCTCAGCCACAGACCTGCAGTTCATTAGCATATCTCTTGCTTAATTTCAGCCAAGTATGTAAATATATGCAAAACGCAACTCATATCATAATGACATGAGACGATTAAACAATTTTTATGCTTAAATATTCTGTTTAATGAAATCAAACAGACTTGTGTGCATGACAAATCTACCCCGGCATGAAGAAATTAGTTTGTATCAGAAAATGACACATCAGCGCAGAGTGAAACGATCGTGTATTTAAACAGGCGTTTCAATCCCCTTTTTGTACCATCGTGCTCTAGTTTATCAAATCTGCTTTCATGGCAAGAAAAGAGTGAGGGGAGGGAGGGAGGGAGGGAGGTTCGATGGGGGGGATTAACCCATTGGTCACTGAACTTTCCGAAATGTGCATGTTGGTGGGTTCCCACATGTCATCCAGTCCTTACAAACACAAGTGAGGTCTCCAGGAAGTTAAGATGCTGCCCAGGTTCTCAGTGAAGCTGGGACACCGCCTGTCACTAAAGGAGAAGGAGCTAATTCCTTGATTAATTACAGGCCGTGTATAAATATAGGATCCTGCAGAAAAGTTGATTGATTGCACAGGAGCTGTTAGTCTGAGTTTGAAATATTCATCACAACTCATCAGTTATGAAGTGGTGTTCCAGAAATGAAATGGTTCCTTGCCCACTGCCACCCCTTCCCTCTTGCCCACCCCCCCCACAAAAAAAAACATGCTGCCTCACAGCGCCAAGGACTCAAGTTCGATTTCCAGCTTGGGTCACTGTCTGTGTGAAGTCTGCACATTCTCCCCATGTCTCGTGTGTTTCCTCCGGGTGCTCCAGTTTCCTCCCACAGTCCAAAAGACGTGCTGGTTAGGTTCATTGGCCACGCTAAATTCTCCCTCAGCGTACCCGAACAGATGTTGGAGTGTGGCAACTTGAGGATTTTCACAGTAGCTTAATTGCAGTGTTAATGTAAGCCTACTTGTGAGACTAATAAATAAAACTTAAGCTAAATTATTTTCTGGGCAGCGCGATGGCTCAGTGATTAGCACTGCTGCCTCACAGCTCCAGGAATCCGGGTACAAATGTGGCCCTGGGTGACTGTGTGGAGTTTGTACATTCTCCCCATGTCTGCATGGGTTTCCTCTGGGAGCTCCAGTTCCCTTACTACTCCAAAGTTAAAGTTTATTTATTAGTCATAAGTAGGCTTATATTAACACTGCAATGAAGCTACTGTGAAATTCCCCGAGGTACCACACTCTGGCATCTGCTTGGGTCAACACACCTAACTAGCACACCTTTCAGACTGTGGGAGGAAACCGGAGCTCCTGGAGGAAACCCATTAGGATATGGGGGAATGTGCAAACTCCACACAGACAGTGACTCAAGCTGGGAATCAAACCCATACCCTTGGCGCTGCGAAGCAGCAGTGCTAATCACTGTGCCACCATGCTGCCCCCTAGGTCAGATGGATTGACCATGCTAAATTGCCCCTTAGTGGCCTAATGTGTAAATTAGATGGATTAGCCATGGTTAACATATGGTATTACAGGGACATGGAGGGGGAGAGAGCTTGGGTAAGATATTCTGTCAGAAAGTCAGTGTGGACTTGATGGACTGAATGGCCTCACCTGCACAAAGTGATTCTGTGATTCTTCTACATTGCAAATTGAAAGAAAGGAGCTCCCTGATAGTGCAGTAATCATGTAGTACTGATTAATACAGATCAGGAAGGACCTGCATTCGCTGCCAGATCTAGTTCTCTCAGTCAACAAACATATCTTGATGCAGCTCATTGACGAAATGTTGACTCAGACATAGCTGTTTGAAATCAAAGATAAGCTTAGTAAGTAGTCTCACAACACCAGGGTAAAGTCCAATAGGTTTATTTGGTAGCACGAGCTTTTGGCGCGCTGCCCCTTCATCAGGTGAGTGAAGAGTTTTGTTCATAAACAGGGCATATATGGACACAAACTCAATTACAAGAAATGGTTGGAATGCGAGTCTTAGCAGGTAATCAAGTCTTTTCAGATGCAGACAGTGTAAGTGGAGAGAGGGTTAAGCACAGGTTAAAGAGGTGTGTATTGTCTCCAGCCAAGACAGTTAATGAGACTTTGCGTCATGAAGGCCGCAGATACACGACAATGCAGAATCACTGAGCAGAGACTGATAGCCAAGTTCCACACACATGAGGACAGCCTCAACCAGGATCTTGGGTTCATGTCACACTATCTGTAACCCCCACAACCTGCCTGGGTTTGCAAAATCTCACTAACTGTCCTGGCTGGAGACAATTCGCACCCCTTTAACCTGTGCTTAACCCTCTCTCCACTCACATTGTCTGTACCTGAGAAGAATTGATTACCTGTTCATAGAATCATAGATTCATAGAATCATAGAAACCCTACAGTACAGAAAGAGGCCATGTGGCCCATCGAGTCTACACTGATCACAAACCCACCCAGGCCCTAGCCCCATATCCCTACACATTTGCCTGCTAATCCCTCTAACCTATACATTTTAGGACACTAAGGGGCAATTTTAGCATGGCCAATCAACCTAACCCATACATCTTTGGATCTGTTAAGACTCGCATTCCAACCATTGTCTTGTAATTGAGTTTGTGTCTGTGTTTGCCCTGTTGGTGAACTGAACAAGGGGCAATGCTCTGAAAGCTCATGCTACCAAATAAACCTGCTGAACTTTAACCTGGTGTTGTGAGACTACTCACTGTGCCTACCTCAGTCCAACGCTGGCAACTCATCAAAGATAAGCTGGAGAGGCATCATTGTAGTTATTTAGGAAATGCTTTTCGCCTCCAATTTCCTTCTCTATGTGAGAGCTGGCAAGTGCATGTTAGAATTATAGGCACGTGAAGAAAGGTCTGGAGGAGAAAGCTTCTCCAAAGTAGTTATTGAGCAGCCTGGAGCCAGGCAAACCTTATTTCCTCACAAGCCAGATCAACTCATTGCATGTAAGAGAACAGTAGCAAATGTTGCATTAAAAAAGGGGAATGTTCAATCATATGGCTCAATGGATAGCAAGCAGTCAATCCTTGTGCAAAATGGGAACCATATATTTGTATAAAAACACTGTAACTTAATGTAAGTCTCCTTTACCTAAAACTCAGCTTCAAGATAAATAAACAATCTGCAGCGGTGCTGGGGGGGATAACTCCTGCTTTCTTGGAACTGTGAGTTCTTGCTGATTGATCTGCTTGAGATCCTTTGAATGAGAGAGCTTCAGTTTTGAAGTTTTGGAATGTGTGGAGCCCTGCAGTGCAGGGTAGGGGGTGATGAGGCAGACTCACTTTCAGCTGTGGTAAAGGGCACCTCTCACCAAGGCTCAAAAGAGATGCCTTGTGCAATCTTTCTGAATTCTTTGGGGCATCTTTTCATTTCCCCATTTTCGACTGAAATTTGCATACCCCTGCAGCTGTGAGGAGTAGATTGTAATCTTGCTGGTTTTGGTTGTATCTGCTGTGATTCATTGTGTCTGTCCCTCCAGACCTCAAAGTCATGATTCATGGAATTATTTGAGTATCCGACTCCCTCCAGTACCCTCCCTATCTGAGGGGCTATTCTTTAATTCACGAATTTAGAGAGTAATCTTCATCTAAAACCAAAAAAAATTGGGAAGTGTGTAAAATGGAAGACTGATCTGATCTTGTCAGCTCTCTTCTGGATGCGTTGAAGTATCTTCCCTCTCTCTCACCTTCCACTGCATCCTGCTGCTGATCTGAAGCGGGAGGACCAATGAAACCCTACAGTGCAGAAGGAAGCCATTCGGTCCATCGAGTCCACACCGACAACATTCCAACCTATCCCCGTAATTGCACATGTTTGCCTCGTTAATCCTTCTATCCTATGCATCCCGGGACACTAAGGGGAAATTTAACATGGCCAATGCACATAACCCATGCATCTTTAGACTGTGGGAGGAAACTGGAGCACCCTGAGGAAACCCACACAGACACGGGGAGAGCGTGCAAATTCCACGCAGACAGTGACCCAAGCCAGGAATCGAACATGGTCTCTGGAGCTGTGAGGCAGCAGCTCTAACCACTGTGCCACCGTACCACCCCTCCCTCCCCACTTTAATTGGCCTTCCAGCTTTGAGAGCTCACCTGCTATCTAACTGGAAGGCGAACCCAGCCATTAATTGGCCACTTTGGGACAATCACAATGAGTGACCAATTCCCACAGAGTCGGGGGGTTCTGAACCCCTATTTCAGGCTGAGAGTGAGGTTTAGAAATCACCAGTTAAAATCCATCTCCAGAATATGTAAGTATGTTGCCCTTCATCACTGAATGGCTTACCAACATTGACTGTCTAAGGTCACGCGAAGTAAGGCTATCTGGGTGCAATAAAGGTGGGCAGCTGACATGCATAGTACCATCAACCCCAACAGGCTGCCAATGTTTTTGGATGAGAAGGGGAGAAAAAAAATAAAGATGACAAGAAAAATGCATAATGTCTAAGAAAGGGCAGTGTTCACATGGTAGACTTTCAATCCTGGGATTTCTTTTCTCCAGAAATGTTAAAATGCAGAGTAAAAGCTGGTTACCAAATGTAAAACAGTTTTTTTAAAGAAAAGATGTCTGCACCATGAATGTATTTTACCATGACATTCGATGTAGTTTCCAAATGATATCTTGACAAAGCTGCTTGAGTACTCACTTAACTTGCGAAGCTGCGGCTGTTCAAGGCGATACCCCAGAGGAGACCACACAGAGTTGCATAGATAGTGAGCAGGATAGAGGATGCAAACCCAGAACACTGTCTTCAGATATGCCAGAGCCGTAGGACAAAAGGATTCAGCCGAAGGGTACTGAAAGCTCAATACAGGAAAAGTATCAGGAAACATTTCTTTACAGTAATCCACAAATGGAGCAGACTGTGAGGAAAATTGGTTTAGCCCAGAATATCGGCTCATTTTAACAATGCTTGCTGTAATGGGGGAGAAAAAAACGTAGGATTGGCATTCTAGAATGATGACATTGAATGGATTCATTTCTTCTGCATCTGTCTTGTGGTTCCACGACCTTGAAACTTGCATAAAGGCCTGTTCCACAACAAAAACTAAAATGTGTCAGTCAAGGGCGGCACAGTGGCACGATGGTTAGCACTGCTGCCTCACAGCTTCAGGGCCCTGGATTTGATTCCCAGCTTGGGTCACTGTCTATGTGGAATTTGCACGTTCTCCACGTGGCTGGGGGTTTCCTCTGGGTGCCCTGGTTTCCTCCCACAGTCCAAAGGTGTGTGGGTTAGGTTGATTGGCCATGCTAAATTGCCCAATAGTGTCCCAGGATGCGTAGATTAGCAGGGTAAATATGTGGGGTTACGGGGATAGGGCTGAGATGGGATTGTTGTTGGTGTTGATTCAATGGGCTGAGTGGCTTCCTTCTGCACTGTAGGGATTCTATGAAATTCAGTGAAGACTTTGATATGTAAAGGGGTCAAGTCCCTGCAAACTACCAACATTTCCTCCTGACTACTGAGTTGACACACTGCTAATTCATGGTTTGAAGATCATTGCAAGCTTGCACAATATGACACATTATGAGGAATAATGTGAAATGCGAAGAACAGGCCGACTTGAAGAATGGGCAGCATTTGTGAAGAGAGAATAGAGGCAACATTCTCAAATCTCAGCATCCACAGTGTTTTGCTTCTGACTTGAAGAATCCATTGGCAGTGGGCACTGGTCATCGTAAAATGTCTCGCATCACATTTAAAGTCAATTAATTTTGACTATGGGCAAAAAATATTGACTTTGCAGCTGGGAGAAAATCATTGAAATAATTTTAGTGAATTTAGGATGTTCCGTGTGGCTCCCCTTCCGCAGACCCTCCCAGATATATACTTCATTGGCAAGAACATTCAAGCTTAGATGAGTGTGAATATTTAGTGGGTGTGAGTTGGATTAGATCAGTGGAAACTTCTGCATAGGTCAACTATGGATTAATCCAGACTCATCTATCTTTTGGAGCAAAATTATGTTTGATTCTTGTGATGCTGGAATACAAATTGCGTCTCTTTTGCTTTCTGCTGCCCTTGATGCTCTGATACTGTTAAAGACAGTGAGACCTGGCCCGTCTCTGCAACCACCTTGGCTGTGTCAGTGACAGAATCAGCACAGATGGTGAACGAATCATTTCCCTTCCCAGGTGCAGTGACTCAGGCACTTACACTGTGAGCTGCTGGATAATCACTCTTCTTACTATCCCTTAACAATTGTTGCAGAAACAGCTGGGAGGTTCAGCTCTTTATTTTTTCCAACTCCACTGTCTGTCTAAGTCCCCCCTGCTTCTGACTGCTGTCCAGACATGGCTTAAGATTCCATCTGGAATCTGATTCTTACAGTGGCTGATTGTTCTATGGGTCTGGAATCTGAAGAAAACGGAAGGCCAAGACATGCTGTAATGATGCATCTCACAGGCTCCTTTCGAAACACAAAAGGGATGTATTAATAATAAAAACTGTGCAGAGGCCAGATGTGCACCGGGCTGCACAACCCTTACATGCCTTCTACATGTCTTCTGCCTATGAGAACCACCTGCTTGGGGTGACTACCGGCTCTCGTCCCGGTTAGCCCACCAAGAAATGTGACCCTGCTGTGCTGCCCTTAAAGGGACAATGACCACAAATCACCCCATCCCGCTCCCTCTAACACCTTTATCCAATCTTAAATAACTAAGTTGCTCAGTCCCAAGCTCTAACTAAACATTATACATACAAGTTGGACAACCATAAATTAGTCTTTGAGGAGTTTTTCATCTCTTGTAGAGTGATGTAATTCTGTAGTCTGAGATGCTTCCACATTAACAAGTTCTGCAATAACGAGAACCTCCATGTGACACAGGCATCGTTACTACTTTCTTCCTCGGAGATATGAGTTACGTCCATAATAGGTCTATCAGGTACTTCAGTGCTTATGGATTTGAAAACATTTCTTGATGACAACACTGATTGCTGGAACGTCTCTCTACTCCTCAAATGATCCATATGTTTACAAATGATCCATTGCTCTATGTCTACTGAGTATGGCAAGGGTCTGAGGTCACTGAGACAATGGCTGGAACTTTACCACCTCACCTGCCATAGGAATTGGAGTGGATGAGAGGTGGGCAATGGGAAGGTCCGTTGACCTCAGGTGAGATTTTACAGTTTTGGGATAAGCGTGGCTGTAATATCCTGCCCAATAATTCCGAGGCTCCAACTTGATCCATTATCGAAGTTTCATATTATGACACTGTGTCATACTATATACTTAATATTGGTTATTTATATTGCACTGGTGATGGCTCATTGATAACATCTTGAGACTTGTGTGTTTAAATATAAACACTTTTATTGGTACGCTTTAGCTATGTATAGTTCCAAATATAGTCTTGCATGGAGCTGTTCCATGTAAGCTTGCTGCTTACCGAGTTCTGTCCTAAACCATTCTCTGACCATGTGACTACATACTTCACTCTGTAGGCAATTGCAATCTCCAGCCCCATGTAGATCCTTCCTCTGTTGAGCACCTGACATTATAATGCATGTAGGCACATATCACCACCATACAACATAACCTTATGTCTTGACAGTTCTTTCACAATCTTGGTCTGTTGCATGTGAAGGAATGGTCATAGAACTATGTTTCTGGTGCTTACATTGTATGATAAAGTTTCTTCTCTTTCTTCAATCTCTTATTCTCCTGATTCAATTCTTCACTGGCCTTGTTCTTATTTTCTGGTTGTTTTTTCATGGAATACTGCTAATTCTTCAGCTTCTTCTTCTTAACTTCATTTTGCAACTTTTTTTCTCAAGTTTGCTGTCCATCATTTTATCTTGTCGTTTTAATGTCTTCTTTAGAGTTTTAATCCTTTTTTGCTGATTTCACTTTATATTCAATATTTCCTAGTTTATTTTGAAATCTTTAATTTCTGTGTTTCTGCCGAGGGAAACCCATTATATTCCTACTGAATCCATGCATTTCACAAGTGGAATTTTCGTTTCTGCTTGTCTAAACTTCAGCTAAACCATTTTGGCCTCATTGTTGGTCAAGTTTTGTCTCTGACGAAGAGTTGACTTTTTTCCATTCTGCAGATCTCCCATTTGTCTTCTTGTGGGGTCTTTCGTTGTCCTCCTTCTGGGATCTTTCAGTGGCATGCCAGAATCATTTAGTGTCCTCCGACTGGGGTTGGAATGGTTGAAACGGTACATCTCCTCCTTTGATGCCTTCTGTTGCCTCTTCCTTGAGGTCTTCCAATGCTTCCTCTGAGGTTTTGCATTGTCTCTTCCTTAAGGTCTCTGTTGCTTATGGACCTTTTTTGAGGGTTGTCCTTAATTTGGGGTCTTCTCCAGTTTTCCTTCCCATTGTCATTTGTATCTTCTTGTGGTTGCTGCGTCAAATGTATTTCCATTTTGAAAGCATTCACTCTTTACATGTATTGCCACTTTAAGACTGTCATCTTTTTTTAAACTGTCGGCAGCTGCTATGTTGTTCCCACAATTTTGAAGTTTTGGTGCAAACGAGGCTGCTCTTTTCTGGACCATTGCAACTTCACTTTTACTGTTTTAAAATCCTTCTGGCAATCTCTGTATCTTCTTTACCTTTCCTTTGGCTGCCTGAAGTGTCCGATCTTTTTCCTTCTTTTTGACGCGCCGGTCTCTTCCATTAATTTTACTGCAAGATCCGACACAGTCCATTCAGGGATTATGTTTTTTTAAAAGTTTTAACTTATTTTTAGAACAGATTGGGAAATTCGCTCCCCTTCAGAACATTGGAACTTTGCTGCCTGCAGTTGATCAGTGAAGGGACCACCGTCATGGAAATGCCCTCCCCCGCAGGCTTCACTCCCATCGAGAGCCCATCAATCTCCTCAACTTCAGTTTCCTGCGCTTTTGAAAGAACTCGCTCCAGCTCTCTGGGGCATTTCTTCTTCAATCACTTAAAACCTTGGTCTCCATGCTCTCTTCTCTTTTCTCTTTTTCTAAAAAAAACTTTGCAGCAACTCTTTGTTTTATTCAACTTAAGTTCCACTTTTCCTTAAACTCGAAATCACAGCTCTTGCTTCTGAGGATTATTTTTTGGTTTTTCTTTCGCTATATTTCTAAATCTCTGACTGTGTCAGCCAATTCAGGTTTGATCTATGTCTGTCCCTTGGCCTTCGCAATGCACTGAACCTCCTGGGCCACCTCACCTCCTGGCCTACAATGTGAGCGGAGGTACGTTTCTGAATTTTGCTCACACTTGTTGTGGATTCTGTCCTGGGGTCTTGCGTGTTCTCTCCATTGCCTATGCAGTTTGGATGGTCTGTCTTTTCTGATTCTACATTAAGCAGGGTCTGGCAATTTCTCAACATCTCAAATGGGTCTACTCACCCAAGTGAGGCATTCAGGTGAATATCTTTCTTTTCTTTGACTATGGCTAAAACAGAATACTCACAGCTGTCAGGCCAGAGATAGTGTCATCAAAATCCCATCCTCGTCGCCAGTTATAATTATGCACAGACTTCATAAAACCATAAGACATTGGATCAGAATGAGGCCACTCGGCCCATTGTGTCAGCTCTGCCATTCAATCATGGCTGATATTTTTCTCATCTCCATTCTCCTGCCTTTTCCCCATAATCCCTGATCTCCTTATTAATCAAGAACCAATCTGCCGCTGTCTCAAAGATACTCAGTGACCTGGCCTCCACAGCCTTCTGCAACAAAGAGTTTTGATTTGATTTGATTTAATATTGTCAATTTATTAACATACATCCTACCTGTGACTGTAACATTACATTCTGCATTCTCTCCTTTCCTTCTTGATGAGTGGTATGCTTTGTCTGTACAGCATATCCCTCCTTAGACAAGGGGCCCAAATCTTCTCACAATACTGCAAATGGGGTCTGACCAGAGTCTTATACATAAGTACACCCCTGCTCTTGTACTCTAGTCCTCTACACATGAATGCTAACATTGCATTTGCCTTCCTAACTGCTGACTGACCCTGCATGTTAACCTTAAGAGAATCTTGTTCATTGCTTAATAATTAATAACAATAATTAATACTTCATTACTAATTTATTATTAAGAAAAACTGTACGGAGACCAGCAGTCCCATGGCTGCCCTTGAGCAGCCCATCCAGCTATTTAATCTCTACATTTCTTCTGCCGAATATAGAACTCCACCCTGTAAGCGATTACCCACTTTCGTCCCAACTGTTCCCCCATGCCAGGCGACCCCCTTCTCCTACATTGTCCTTAAAGGGACAATCGTGACACATGCACCAAAGATTAGAGAACTCAGGAAGTCCTCCATTCCATAGGCTAATTAAATAAAAGGCACTGTGTAGTTTTGAAACAATCTATACAGATCAGGAATATCTATGTTCTGTTCTGAGCAGTGATTGACTTCTGCTGTGAGAATGTGACCTGCCACTTGTCAGCTTGAGTCTGGATGTTATTCAGACATGTATTGCTTCATTATAGGAGGAGTTGTGAATGAAACAGAATCATTACTTAATAACATCAGTTTTGACCATCTGATGGAGGGAAAGCCATTTAGCTGAAAGATGGCTGCCTGAGAATACTTCCTTGAGAAACTCCTGCAGTGAAGTTCCAGTTCTATGATGATTATTTAAGCTATGACACTAGGACTCCTTAATGCTATATGCAGTCAAGCACTGCCTTGATACCCGGTGCTCTTTGTGTCCACTTCTGGATCAAGGCTGTGATGAGATCAGATGCCAAGTGGTTCAAACAGACCCTGAATTCAGTGTTAAGTAGGAGTCACTTTATTCAACTAATGATGATTCTTTCTATCATCTTGCTGGTGATTGTGGGTGGGCCAATAGGCCTCTAATTACCTGGATTGGATGTGTAGATGTACATTTATTTAGGGATATTCAGTGGGCAATGTTCTACAATTCTGCTAGATGCCAGTCTCACAGCTATACTGGAACAATTTAGCAGGCAGGGGGTAAATTTTTCTGGTGCACAGCTTTTGAACGCTACAGTTGAGATGTTGTCAGACCTTGATATGTCCCATGTTTGGTAACGTTTTATGGAATGAAATGAATAGGGTCGACACTGACATCTATGATGGTGGGGTGTCAGGTGGAGGCAGAATAAGATCATCTATTTGGCACTTGCAGTCATCAGCATTGTTTTTTAAACTTGAGAGCTGGAGTCCACTATAGATAAGGTGGGACATCATTAATTTAAATGTCTGGATGTTCACCACCAGGGCCACAGTGCTTTGCTGTAATCTGGGGCCACTTAGCTTTTTTATAGCCTATGCAGTTGGTTCTTAGTTGGTAAGTCACTCTTATTCTCAGATAGGTCCTTCCGCACTCTGGGGCTGATTTCTTGACTGATGACAATGAAAGAGTGTGGATTTGCCCAAATGCACACAGCATGGGCAGCACGGTGGCACAGTGGGTTAGCACTGCTGCCTTACAACACCAGGGACCCAGGTTTGTTTACAACCTTGGGTGACTGCCTATATGAAGTTTGCACATTTTCCCTGTGCATGAGTTTCCTTCGAGTGCACTGGTTTTCTCCCACTCTCCAAAGGTATGCAGATTGACCATGCTAAATTGTCCCCTAGTGTCCAAAGGTGAGTGTAGTTTAGGTGGATTGTCCATGGCAAGTGCACAGGGTTAGGGGGATAGGACAAAGTGAAGGACCTTAGTGGGATGGTCTTTTGGAGAGTCAGTGCAGGCTGAATCTAAGACCTCTTTCTGCACTGTAGGGATTCTATGGATTTTGTGATATTGTTGAATCAGTTGGGCTTTTGCGATAATTTACTGCAAGCCCAAAGATTACCAAATTTATTGAACATAGAACATTGAACGTAGAACATAGAACACTACAGCACAAACAGGCCCTTCGGCCCACAAGTTGTGCTGATCATATCCCTACCTACCAGGCCTATCATTCACTCTCAATCCCATTAAATCCCATGTACTCATCCAGAAGTCTCTTAAAAGACCCCAACAAGTTCACTTCTACCACCACCGATGGCAGCCAATTCCACTCACTCACCACCCTCTGAGTGAAAAACTTACCCCTTATTGAGTTCAAGGTCATAAATTATTGTGCTGAGACTTGAACACATGGCCTCCTGAGTTACTAGTCCAGCTACAGAACTATCAGAACTAGGCACCCAAACATGAAGCTATGCCTAAATGGGCAATACACACAGAAGCTGCTGAGTTCTGTAGATAAATGGTTTCAGCACGGTCTTCAGGAGAAGAATGGAGCCAATTAAATAAAATTGTAATTATAGATACAGTGGCTGGAATTTTCCAGCCATTCTTGCCAACGGAATTCTCTGATGGCAAACCCCTGCCACGGAGTTCCCGATGGGGAATTCCATTGACAGCAGCGGGACCAGAAGATTCTGCCAATGGCATGCTGCCTCCACCATCACAGAGTCATAGGCGTTTACAGCATGGAACTAGACCCAACTTGTCCATGCTGCCTTTTTTTTTAAACCCCTAAGCTAGTCCTAATTGCCTGCATTTGATCCATATTCCTCTATACCCATCTTACCCATGTAACTGTCTAAATGCTTTTTAAAAAAACAAAATTGCACCCACCTCTACTACAATCTCTGGCAGCTTGTTCCAGGCACTCACCTCACTCTGTGTGAAAAAAATTACCCCTCTGGACCCTTGTGCATCTCTCCCCTCTCATCTTAAACCTATGCCCTCAAGTTTTAGACTCCCCTGCCTTTTGGGAAAAAATATTGACTATCTAGCTGATCTATGCCCCTCATTATTTTATAGATCTCTATAAGATCACCCCTCAGCCTTTTACACTCCAGAGAAAAAAGTCCCAGTCTATCCAGCCTCTCCTTATAACTCAATCTATCAAGTCTCGGTAGAATCCTAGTAAATCTCTTCTGCACTCTTTCTAGTTTAATAATATCTTTCCTGTACACAGTATTCCAAGTGTGGCCTTACCATTGTCTTGTACAACTTCCACAAGATGTCCCAACTCCTGTATTCAATGTTCTGAAACAAAGCATGTTGAATGCCTTCTTCACCATTCTGTCCACCTGTGACTCCACTTTCAAGGAGCTATCAACCTGCACCCCTAGATCTCTTTGTTCTGTAACTCTCCCCAATGCCCTACCATTAACTGCATAAGTCCTGCCTGGTTCAATCTACCAAAATGCATCACCTTGCATTTATCTAAATTAAACTCCATCTGCCATTTGTCAGGCCAGTGGCCCAATTGATCAAGATCCAGTTACAATCTTAGATAGCCTTCTTCACTGTCCACTATGCCACCAATCTTGGTGTCATATGCAAACTCACTAACCATGGCTATTAAATTCTCACTGAAATCATTAATATAAATGGCAAATAACAGTGGAAGTGGCACCCCTGAGGCACACTGCTCGTCACAGGCCTCCAGTTTGAAAAACAACCCTTCACAACCACCCTCTTGCTTCTGTCATCAAGCGAATTTTGTATCCATTTAGATACCTCACCCTGGATTCCGTGAGATGAAAGATGCCGGGGGTAGGGGTGGGGGCTGGGGAGAGGGGGGAGGTCACGGTGAATCGCCCCCAATATATGGAAATCCAAGTTCAGTCCCAAACAAATTCCCATGGAAACTTTCCTCCTTAAAGAAGCTGCATATTACTGAGCACAAATAGCTGCCGTGAGAAATAAAGTCATGACACTCGAATGGGACTTATCACAAAACAATAATTTTCAAAGGGCCAAAGAATTATTGTTGATGATATTAATGGATGAATGCTGTGCTCATTTGCATAATTTTTCTCTGTGCACTATTCCAACAGCGCTATTAACATTTTTATTTTAAGTGCGTTAATACCTCGATTAAATTAGTGGATAGATGAATGTCGCACCAATGGGTTAAGCATTCAGCTGTTATTATCACCAATTGTACTTTACAGCCTGTGCTTATTTGCATCAATGAAAAGCTCTAACCAGATTTACTCGGACATTTTCTGTGCTCATCTCTTGCTGTCTAATTACTTTTGTACCTACTGAAATCTCCAGGTGCTGCGAATGGCCACTGTGTAGAATCAATCTGATTCTGAGAGTAAGTGGAACCTCGTTAGTGGTGTTGTGTAATTGACATAATGGCAGGAGCAGCGTAAATACTCATTCTTTCCATACCAGCATCAGGCAGCCACACGACAGCACACTCTGGGTGACTGGAAATCACCATCTGCATTGTTGGAACAAGTTTCAAGTCGGGCAAGGACTTGGACCCACAACCTCTGCCAGTTTGGTTATGTGCTTTGAAGTGGCTTATGAGCGAAGAATGGGCACCATCCTTCAGGAAAATGGGAATGATCATAGGCGACATGGTGCCAGCCGTGGGGAGATCGAAGAGGAGGGCACTTATCTTTGTTCTCATACAGAGTATTGAGCTGTACCAGCAAGGTAGAGGAAAAGAAGAGGCCTAGCAGAGAGAAGGATAAGTTACAAAATAACACAGTCGTTAATAAAAGCAAAGTAGCACAGCGGGTTAACACTGCTGCCTCACAGGGACCTGGGTTTGATTCGGGCCTCGGGTCACTGTTTGTGTAGAGTTGGCATAGAGTTCTCCCCGTGTCTGGGTGCGTTTCCTCCGGGTGCTTCGATTTGCTCCCACAGTCCGAAGATGTATGTGTCAGGTGGATTGGCCGTGCTAAATTTTGTCTTAGTGTCAGGGGTAAATACATGGGGTAACGGGATAGTGCCTGGGTGGGATTGTTGTTGGTGCAGACGCAATGGGCCAAATAGCCTCCTTCTGTACTGTAGGGATTCTATAATTCTAAGTGGACTTCAAAAGTTTATTTGTACATTTTGGGGTTTTGGAGGGAAGATCTTATATGTATTTTTTGTGTAGTGGCTCTATTATAAGAACATAAGAAATAGGAGCAGGAGTAGGCCATCTAGACCTTCAAGCCTGCCCCGCCATTCAACAAAATCATGGCTGATCTGAAGTGGATCAGTTCCACTTTCCCACTTTCACCCCATAACCCTTAATTCCCTTGTCTGTCAGAAACCTATCTACCCGTGACTTAAATATATAAAGCGAGGCAGCCTCCACCACTTCAATGGGCAGAGAATTCCAGAGAGTCACCACCCTTTGAGTGAAGAAGTTCCTCCTCAACTCCGATCTAAACTGACCCCCCCACCCCCCTTATTTTGAGGCTGTGCCCTCTAGTTCTGTTATCCTTTCTAAGTGGGAAGAATCTCTCTACCTCTACCATATCTAGCCCCTTCATTATCTTATATGTCTCCATAAGATCCCCCTTCAGCCTTCTAAACTCCAATGAGTACAGACCCAGTTTATTCAATCTCTCTTCATAGGCTAACCCCCTCATCTCCGGTATCAGCCTAGTGAACCTTCTCTGCACTCCCTCCAAGGCCAATATATCAATATATCCTTTCGCAAATGCGGCGACCAAAACCACACACAGTACTCCAGTTGCAGCCTCACCAGTGCCTTGTATAGTTGCAGCAAGACCTCCCTGTTTTTATATTCTATCCCCCTCACTATAAAAGCCAGCACCCCATTCTCCTTCTTGATCACCAGCTGCACCTGCAGATTTGCGATTCGTGCACAAGGACCCCCAGGTCCCTCTGCACCGTAGCATGCTGCAGCTTTTCTCCCTTTAAATAATAATCCCTCCTACTATTATTTCTACCAAAGTGGATAACCTCGCATTTGCTAACATTATACTCCATCTGCCAGGTCCTCGCCCACTCACTCAGCCTATCCAGATCCCTCTGCAGACTTTCTGCGCCTTCCATGCAATTTGCTTTTCCACTCATCTTCGTGTCATCTGGAGGGGAACATAAAACTTGGGCCTTGCCGTTCAAGGTGCGGCCAATCCACTAAACCAGATGGTTTCCAACAGCAGTAGAGTTTCCTCAACCTCCAATATCAACATCTGGAGGGTGTGCCATTGAAGGAGATGCAAACAAAACAGAGGTGGCTGAAATCATTGTTGCCTCAGCACAAAAATTCCTTTTGTTATCACTGATCTAAACAGAACTTCAGCAGGCAAGCAGCAACACACGCGTGACCTGGCTGCCACAGTCACTGCTTCTTAATATAACTGAGTCGTTTCGCTGTAACTGAGTGCCACTCCTGCAGAAACCTCTCTGGAAACCACATTCTAGTGTAAACACCTGCTGTCTATTTCCCAGAGATTGAAATGTGACAGCGCACAGTCATTATTGTTGGGGGCTGGGGTGGGGGTGGGGGGGTGGGGGGCGGCGTTGGTTGGTTTAAGGAGCCACACAAGGGTGGGGGACATAACGTGCAAAGTTTTGATTTCCCAATGACGGGACAAGATGCAAAGATAAAGTCAGCGGTGTTTTGCAGCATGTGCAATATTGTGCTGACCTGTGACAGATTTGTACTTGTATGACATTTGCATTTCATGACTATTCATTAACTTGACACCGTTTTCAGCGAAGTCCAGCTCTCAGGATAAAGCACACAAGAATCTCGTGGATCCTGGTTCACGGTCGCTTAAAGGTGGCATGCCCCATTCGGCTTTGTGCAGTTGTGACGAATGTCAGCAGGTTTCCGTGCTGGTCTCTGTGGCATGGGGTGGTGGGTGGTGAAAGGCTGGATGAAAGCAAATTACTATGGATGCTGGAATCTGAAAACAGAAGAGAAAATGCTGGAAAATCTCAGCAGGTCTGGCTGGCATCTGTAAGGAGGGAAAAGAGCCAACGTTTTGAGCCCAAATGACCCAAAGCTTTGACAAAGGATCATCTGGACTTGAAATGACAGCACTTTTCTTTCCTTACAGGTGCTAGCCAGACCTGCTGAGATTTTCCAGCATTTTCTCTTTTGGTCCATACTTATGCTGGTGGGAAATGTAGATAGTGTCAGTGAGTGGGAGGCTGGTTTGAGTCATAGACTGGGCTTCGTTCATGACCTTTCGTCGTTTCTTGTGGTCTTGGGCAGAGCAGGAGACATACCAGGCATATCATATCTTGTCTTGGTGGTAATAATGATTTACAGCAGTTTAACATATGGCCCCTTAAGATGTAAGCCATCGTGCCGCAGCACACAAAGTTTAAAGTTTATTTATTAGTGCCACAAGTAGGTTTACATTAACACTGAAATGAGGTTACTGTGAAAATCCTCTAGTCGCCATACTTCAGTGCCAGGTACACTGAGGGAGAATTTTGCATGGCCAATGCACCTGAACAGCATGTCTTTCAGACTGTGGGAGGAAACCGGAGCACCCGGAGGAAACCCAGGCAGGCATGGGGAGAACGTGCAAACTCCACACAGACAGTGACCCAAGCTTGGAATCGAACTCAGATCCCTGGCACTGTGAGGCAACAATGCTAACCACCATATCACCCTATAGCCTTTAGTGGAGAAAATTAGCCTGGTGATTAGAAATCAAACCTTGTACCAAATCTCCTTCCTGTACCATGATAACCTCTTCGGTAATGGAGATGAGTCGGAGTTGGGGGGGGGGGGGTGGGGAGGGGAAGGGCAGCTCTGTTTTATATGTTGCGCTAATGAGCAGAGCAATGTTAGTCACTGACAGATAACACTTGTACCTTGACAGCAAGTGTTTCAGATCACCTTATGAGATCAGTTAACGATCAGCAATATTCATTTGCACACAGTAAAGTGAGAATTAGTTTTATTCTCATGCAGATTAGGTCTTCCTCTGGCTCCGTTCCAAAGACTGGATTCAGCAAAGACATTTAACCAGTGTCTGTAAATCAGTTGTCAGGAGTCATGCTTTCCGAGATCCATTGTGAATTAAGCAGGATTTGGTTACTGGTTGGAGACGGCCTACATTTGGAGGCAAACCCCCACTAGGCAATCAATGCCTTCAGAAGAGGAGAGGAATGGGGGAAACTGGGGAGATGAGATAAAAAAGCAGGAAGCTGTTGGAACAGTAAGCCCTGTGTCTTGAACCCCCTGTGGATTCGCCAACAAAGGGATACAAAACCCCAATGGGTTAGTGTTCTGTCCAGGTTGTAGTGTTGGCTAATATGCATTCTATATGCGAACATTTCCAGACAGTATTATCTTTCTAATTGTTACACTACTGGGACACAGCACTTGTATGCATAGAATAACATTGAATCCCCAACACAGAAACTGTGCAGTTGGTCCAACTAGTCTGATTCAGTGTTTATACTCCACGTAGGCCTCCTCCCACATTAATAATCTTTCCCACCCTGCCCCCAATTTCCGTCTGTTACCTTCTTCCTTGTGAATGTATCGAGCCTCCCCTTAAAGACGTCAATTCTATCTGCGTCAACCATTCCATGTTGGCAGCAAGCCCCACATTCTCGTCACTCTCCATGCAGAACACTTCTGCCTCCTTCTTTATTTTGATCTAGCACCACCAATTTGACCAATGTACGTAGTTTCCTAAAGAACTTTGGACTTGAATTGAAATATATGTTTTTGGACTTGAGTTGGAATATACGTGACATCCTTAGACTGAACACAGCATAAAGTTTGAACTCAGGGAAAATGAAAATATTATTGTATTTTACTGATGCACTGATCAGAAATGTTTCTGTAATGTTTTTCAGATTATACATGAATAAAGTATACTTTTGAAATATAAAAAAAATCTTTATTTTAATCTGCCAGTGGCTTTCTTATATTTGTATTCCATTGTTCTGGATTCACCCATAATTAGACACAATTGCAGCAGTTTTAAACAAACATTCATCTACCAGCTCCTACGGGCAGCACGGTGGCACCTTGTTAGTACTGCTGCCTTCCAACACCAGGGACCCGAGTTCAGTTTCAGCCTCGGGTCACTGTCTGTGTGGAGTTTGCACATTCTCCCTGTGTCTGCGTGGGTTTCCTCGGGTGCTCTGGTTTTCTCCCACAGTCCGAAGATTTGCGGGTTACGTTGATTGGCCACGCTAAATTGCCCCTATTGTTAGGGGGATTAGCAGGGTTACAGGAATAGGGCCTGGGTAGGATTGTGTTTGGCACAGACTTGATGGGCTGAATGGCCTCCTTCTGCACTGTCAGGATTCTATGATTTTATATCCCTCAACTCCTTGCCACCTCTATTGAGAAGTTGATGAAATTGTATGCAATGTCTTTTTTACATCCAGACCACTTTTACACACCGTAGAAGGGCTTTGGGATAAGACATTATACACATGTCTGTTCTTTTCAATTGTATGTTCTGACAACAGCTCACAATAAATCTCCTTAATTCTCACTCAGTCCTTTGGCATAAGTATCTGACTTAAAGTAAAGTAAAGTTTATTTATTAGTTATAAGTAAGGCTTACATAAACACTGCAAAGAAGTTATTATGAAATTCCCCGAGTCAGCACAGTTCGGCACTTGTTCAGGCCAATGCACCTAACCAGCATGTCTTACAGACTGTGAGAGGAACCCAGAGGAAACCCATGCAGACACAGGGAGAATGTGCAAACCCCGCCCAGGGACCCAAGCCGGGAATTGAATCTGGGTCCCTGGCATTGTGAAGCAGCAGCGCTAACCTCTGTGCTACCATGCCGCCTTATACTAAAAAACTCCAGTAATGCTGCAATTGAGCACTTGATATTAATGAAGCAACTCTGGGGGACCATAAACCCTGTGCCCACTGTGCCAGTGATACACATTGTATCAATGCGCTACCTTTGTGTTGGACTGTTCCTCAAGTAAGCTGAGATGATGGCACACTTTAATTCTACATTGATTTAAATCCTCCTTCCTTATCTTTTAGAACAGGGAAGCTCAACAACCATCCGTGATTATTATTGGTGCTGGTTGGGTCAACAGAACAAATTGTCATGACATAAGTCAACAAATGGGTGTGAGTAATTTAAAGGTCAAAAGTTTCTGCAAACAATTGGCTTTGATTGAACACAATATATTTACACAGGAAATAATTGGAGGGAAATGGGGAATATCGGCTCCATTCTGTTTGACAATGGTGATAGAAGGAATACTTTTATCAGTATATTTTTCAACAGTGTAAATGTCTTTGTAAGATTTCCACTGTTTGGTCACTTTAACAAATGGGACACAGCTTCACCAGAGGGAATATTTGTCCGTGCTCCAAATGTGAACTGTTTGTATTGGTGTCATTGCACAATCCACTTTGTTTCATTTTATTTTATTCTTTACACAGGACATAGGCATCGCTGGCCAGGCCCACATTTGTGGTCCATCCCAAAAATTCCCATTTAATTTACTCTATGGATATCTTTCAGGTTACAAAAATCAATTAAACATTCTCTGTTTCTCTGAACCTCCTCATTGACATCCACCCTTGCCTTTCTCCTCACCCTTTTGAACATTCAGCCATATCCCCCATCCTAAATCAGTGGGGGAGAGATGGGGCCCTGTAGCCCTCATTTTTGAGGCACTATATGACCTCCTAAAACTCAAAAATGGGACCAGTAATGTGCACACTTCCAGTTTTAAGTTTAAGTTTATTTTTTGCTGTCACACGAAGGCTTATATTAACATTGCAGTGAAGTTACAGTGAAAATCCCCTAGCCGCCACACTCCAGCAGGCTATTTAAGTACACTGAGGGAGAATTTAGCATGGCCAATACACCTAACCAGCACGTCTTTTGGACTGTGGGAAGAAACCGGAGAACCCGAAGGAAACCCACGCAGACACGGCGGGAATGTGCAGACTCTGCACAGACAGTGACCCAAGCCAGGCATTGAACCCGGATCCCTGGTGCTGTGAGGCAGCAATGGTAACTGCTGTGCTATCATGCACTCAACATGAAGTGTGCCAAACTGCCACCTTAGTATGAGATTTCTATGTAGGCACCTAATCACTTCTGGCAGCAAACAGAATAGGCTGATTTAACATCATGCTGTCATTTTTGAACACCACACTCCAGCCCAAGCCCTGTTTAATGACTGGATTCTTTCCCTTGGATGCTGGTTCAATTGTCCCTGCTTTTGGACTGTTCTTATACCTGGTCAAAGTTTCGCCAGTCTTGGAGTGGAGTATTCAGGCTGGTGTTGAATCTTTCTTTGCCAGCACACAAGTTTTCTTTTTTAAAAAGAAGTTGCCTCTAGACCAGGGTTAGCCTGGTGGTGCTTCGTCCCTGGAATAGAGCATGACTGGGAGAATGAAGAGAGGCTACACAGAGCAAGACAATCTGCTAGAAGAGGGAGGAGAGGGAAAGGAGGCAGGGAGGGCTCTTAGCAGGGAGGACATAACAACCAAGAGACTTCAGGGAGAAATTCAATTGCCTTCGATCGAACGCCTCAAGTTTTTTGTATTCAGATCACCAACAACTTATCCTGGTTCCCCCATGCAGCCACTATTGCTATGCCCACCAACGCCTCTACTTTCTCAGAAAGTTTGGCATGTCTGGCTCTCACTGATTTTTACAGATGCACCATAGAAAGCATTCTTTCTGGTAGTATCACAGCTTGGTATGGCTCCTCTCTGCCCAAGTCCACAAGAAACTACAAGGTCATGAATGTAGCCCAATCCATCACGCAAACCAGCCTCCCATCCATTGCCTCTGTCTTTACTTCCTGCTGCCTCGGAAAAGCAGCCAGTATAATTAAGGACCCCACACATCCCTGCATTCTTTCTTCCACCTTCTTTCATCAGGAAAAATATACAAAACTCTGAGGTCATGTACCAAACCGCTCAAGAACAGCTTCTTACCTGCTGCCATCAGACTTTTGAATGGACCTACCTCGCATTAAGTTGATCTTTCTTAACACTCTAGTCAAGAAAGTAACACTATATCCTGCACTTTCTTGTTTCCTTCTCTATGAGTGGTATGCTTTGTTTGTCAAGTGTGCAAGAAACAATACTTTTCACTGTATATGAACACAAGTAACTATAATAAATCAGACCAAATCAAAGTCCATGATGATGAATGTTTCAGACAATTTCTGCCATCTGGACTGCTTTGGAGAAGCCTGGCAGGACTTAGCTGAGAAACGATAGATTGGTTGTAATGTGCTGCACAACCTAACCAGTATCCTGATCAGTGTGAGGTGATGAACCTTGGAAGAAGAAACAAGATGAGGGAGTATTTAATAAATCGCAGGACTCTAGGAAGAACAGATGGATCTTGGGGTACTTATTCACAAATCCCTGAAGGCAGCAAAGCAGGTGAATAGGGATGTTATGAAGGCATATAGGACATGTGCTTTTATCAGTCATGGCATAGAGTGTAAGAGCTAGGAGGTAATGTTGGAACTGTACAGAGCATTTGTTTGGCCACAACTCAGTACTATTGTAGTTCTAGCCACCTCACTACAGGAAGGAAGTGATTGCACTGGAGGAGATACAGAGGAGATTCACCAGGATGTTGCCTGCAATGGAGCATGTGAGCTACAAGGAAAGACTGGATAGGTTGTATTGTTTTCTCTAGAGCAGAGAAATCTGAGGGGGGACATGATTGAGGTGCATAAAATTATGAGGCTTACGGACAGAGTAATTAGGAAACAGCTGTTCCTCTTGGTTCGGGGTCCAGAGGCAGTTCTTTTTTTGTAAAAATCCCTCCAGTCCAGCCAATGGCCAGAGTTTCGATAATAACCCTTCCCACGGTGGCAAGTGCTAGCTCTTCCATGGGGTTTTAAAAGTGCAGACAGACTTTCCTCCTCCAGTTCTTTTTCGGTGCCTACTTATTTGCACCACCTCTCTCTTCAAGAAAGAGGGAAGTATATCAGTGAGTGTCCAGCAATATGCATTGTGATGTGCTTATCATGTTGAATAGCTGCCAGTACGTGCAATCTGTGAGTTGGAGGTTTGAGGTTTGCAACAGTGCTATCTGTGGAGGTGAAGTAAAGAAATGAATTGAAGGGTTAAATACTGATTTTTGTTACTGTTGGTAGATGGAAGTCTAGAGAATGTACCACTAGAAGATGAATTCTTTCACCTTGACAGCTTGAGTGAGATCATTAAACTTCTGCTTGCTCATTGTCTATGTTCCTGGAGCAATAAGTCTGGTGTTGACCTTTTCTGTTACTTGTTCCCAGTCCCTCCTGAGTCAATGTCTGGAGGCTCTTTTGTTGGTGCTGAGCACACCTCCTTTCCATCTCTCCCCCCAAAACCTCTGATACGTTGTTTCAAAAATAGTGCCAATTGTCCTCTCACACGTTCAAAGTTAAAAAGTTGATTTATTAGTCACAAGAAAGCTTACATTAACACAGCAATGAAATTACTATGAAAATCCCCTAGTCGCCACACTCTGGTGCCTGTTCAGGTACACTGAGGAAGAATTGAGCATCTTCAATGCATCTAATCAACACGTGGGAGGAAACCAGAGGACCCGGAGGAAACCCATGGAGAGAAGGGGAGAACGGGCAAAATCCTTACAGTGAGTCAAGCCGAGAATCGAACCTGGGTCCCTGGCATTGTGAGGCAGCAGTGCTAACTGCTGTGCTACCATACACCACCATCCCCACCACCCACCACCGACCCCCCCGCCCATTCCCCCTTTCTCTCTCAATCTTCAGGATTTTCAGCGCCCAGTCCTGACATGGTCAACCGGCCCACCCCAAGGTTTGCGTATCACAGCCCAGATTCCCTCATGAAACGATTTCCACCACGTTTTTCAACCAAAGGGCTCACTTCACTTCAAGAGGTTTGGACTTCCTTTAAGTAGTATTGGTCTAAACAACATCATCAACAATGTTTGCGATATTGTACATCTTGCCGTTGATGTGTGTAACCAATGAACAGCACAGCTGGCAATGATTCTATGCGGCAAATATTTCAAAGAGCAGGCAGTACCAATTTAATGTGCATCCCTGAAGGCAATGAACAGCACAGGTTAATCCTGTACAATGATCCCCATTGCCTCTTTGCAAGTGTTAGCCAATTCCTACCAGGTTTACCAGATTGATCCTGGGATGAAAAGGTTTGATGAGTGAGGGGAGATTAAACAGTTTGAGCTTATACCTGCTGGAGGTTAAAAGAAGAGAGGGCATCTAATCAAGGTAAATAAAACTTTAAAAGGAATTGGTAAAGTAAATGTAGACCAAATGTTTCCCTGTGTGGGGCAATCTAGAACAAGAGGTCACAGGTATAGGTTGAGAGGTGAAAGATTTAAAACTGAGATGGGAAGGAACTACTTCTTGGAGAGGGTGGTGAATTTGTGGAACTTTCTTCTCCATGGTGCAGTGGACTCTGAATCATTGAATGGTTTCAAGAAGGAGATAGGTATATTTCTGATTTAACAAACAGTTTAAAGGGATATGGGGAACAGGTGGGGAGATGGATTTGAGACCAGGGAGAGACCAGCCATGATCTGATTGAATGGCGGAGCAGACTTAAAGGGCTAACTGCCTACTTCTGTTCCTAATACCTCTATCCCTTTAATAGAGGGAGCTCAATGCTGTATCTGATCCCTATTGATCCTAACTCTGTTGGTGGGTCAGATAAAGGGTATTCTATATTACTTCTGCTCCTAATTCCTATGTTCAATATTTTTTGCTCTCTTTCCTCTTAAAGTTAGTTTGTTTATTAGTCACAAGTGGGCTTACAATAACACTGCAATGAAGTTACTATGAAATTTCCTAGTCGTCACACTCCAGTGCCTGTTCGGGGTCACTGAGGGAGAATTTAGCATAGCCAATGCATCTAACTAGTAAGTCTTTCGGATTGTGGGAAGAAACCGGAGCATCCAGAGGAAACCCATGCAGAGAACGTGTAAACTCCACACAGTCGGTGACCCAAGCTGGGAATTGAACCCAGGTCCCTGGCATTGTGAGGCAGCAGTGCTAACCACTGTGCCACCGTGCTGCCCCACCCCACATCCCATTCCTCCCTTTCACTTCAACCTTCAGGATTTTTAGCGCCCAGTCCTGGCACAGCCAATCTTTACCTCGCCATGCCTATGTTTTAAATCTTGCGGTACACTGCGCGAACATATCTTATTACCCCTCGGTTTCAAAATGAAATGGTGTAACTCCCAACTAGCTGACCCTAAATCAAGGAAAATGAGTTTGCCAAATGCACAAACATCTGCTGCCCAATTTTATGAGCGGCGAATAGTATTGCGGCATGGCCCTCATAATTATTGGCTAATTCTGTTCTGTTCTGGAGAAGGGAGGTTGGGATAACAGCCTGCTGTTTGATTGTAGGCTGTCAATATTCATGTTCCCTGTGAGAAGAAAGGCATTGATTTAATTTTTTTCTTCAAATCAGATGATGGTCGAATAAGTTTGAGTTCGGCGAGGGCCTTGATCGGCTGCCCTGAGAGGGTTCTGGTCATGATTCTGGTTGTGGTTCAGTTGCTGTTCTGTAATTGGGGCGTTGATGTAGCAGCAATCTGACATTGACTGAAGCAGAGTTAAATGTCAGGGGGCCCAGAATTTGGACCCTGGCTGGAGCATGTCCAGCGAAACAGAGCTGAGGGGCTGGGGCTGGGGTGAGTGCTGGTGGGGCAGAATAATCAGCACAGGGTAGCTCAGTCAGTGACAATGACTCCACACTCTGCTCCCCGCCGCACCAACATCCCACTCCCCCCCCCCCACCCCCTCCTCCCCCACATTCCCTCCTCTCGTCCACTCTTTCAGGCTGCTGTGTTTGACTGCCTGGCTGTCAGTGCTGGTGAAATTTAGCTGCCCCCAAGCCGTTAACTACCGCCACGGGCCCCAACACCTCCCCCCACCCCCACCACCGCCCCCACCCCACCCACCCAGTGGAGCTGCTTATTTCATCATACTTTCTATTTACAGCCAATTAAGGAATTAAGGAATCGGAAATTGACCTGAGTCCATCAAGAGTTAATATCTCGGTGAAGTTTCTCTTCCCCGCCCCACCCTCACATCTGCAGTAGGTTTTTTACTGTGGGCGAGGTGGGTGGTGATGCCCGTAGCCTGTAATTTCTTCACCGTCTTAAGTGGAATCCCCGTCAGTGTGTTTGATCGTCGAACTGTGATGAATCATGGTGGGGTTGGAGGGGGGGGTGGTGGTGGTTGGAGGGGGGATGTAGTTGTGAGGGGGGGGGTGGGCGCAGATTCTCAGAAGGTGGCAGAGACCACAAAATGTGTGTTCTATTAATGCTAGACTCAAGCTGCCAAGGACTTGAGTTAGTAAAAAAAAAGAAACTCTACAAAGCTGCCATAAATCTACTGGTCTTAAAGTACTTGGCTGTGTGAGGTACAGGCTGTCCCTGGGCAGATGTTAAGCAATGGATTTAGGCTGAGGGATTTAGGAAATAGGACCATTCTGCATCCTGCTGAGGCCCTCTCCTCAATCAGTCCTGATGAAGGATTGATTCAGATAAATACCCCCCTCCTCCCTCCCCACACCCCTTCAGGATGAGTTGCCAACATATGCACCAGTTCAGATTTTCCTGTAATGTCCAGGTCTGTAGCGATGCAGCCTGCCATCGCCATCGATAGCCCACTCCACCTTGTGTTGTTCTTCAACCTGAAGGGCGGCACGGTGGCACAGTGGCTGGCATTGCAGCCTCACAGCAACAAGGATTCCAGTACGATTTCCGGCTTGCGGCACTGTCTGTGCGGAGTCTGCACGTTCTCCCCGTGTCTGCGTGGGTTTCCCCCTACAGTCCTGAAGAAGTGCTGGTTAGGTGCATTGGCCATGCCAAATTCATGCTCAATGAACCCAAACAGGCGCTGGAGAGTGGCAACGAGTGGATTTTCACAATGACTTCACTGCAGTGTTAATGTAAGTCCACTTGTGACTAATAAATAAACTTTAAACTTAAAAACAACTTTAACACCACGAGCTAATCAGACAATGACCAATGAATGGCCACATTCACAGGCTGCCAGGGCCATATGGGTAACCTTCCTATCAGTTTCAAATTCAGCCTCCAGTTAATTATGAAGGTAACAATGGGAGAATCTATTTGAAAAACTTCAATAAAGAAACTAAAGCTCCTCGGGGCTAAAGAAAGAAATAATGTTCTAACCTTTATTTTTAACTTGCTGGCAATCGACATGGTCCCAGTATCTGCAAGGCAATACCATTGTGGAGTTAAGTTAATGCATTCAATTTTAAGTACAACTGTATTTGCTTTATTTTCTGCAATTCATATTTCATTTGAATCTACCACCAGTTTATCCTCCCTTTCTGTTTTGCATTGGATTTTGAAAGCACAGTCTGCAATCTTCAAACTAGTCCCAATCTCATATAGAATTTAGATTCATAGAATCATTGCATCCCTGCATTGCAGAAGGGGGACATTCAGCCCATCGAGTCTGCATTGACTCTCTGATGAAATATCCCACCCAGGGCCTGATGCCTTAATCCCACTTATTTACCCCACTAATTTCCCTAACCTGCACATCTTGGAAAGCTAAGGGGCAATTTAGCATGACCAATTCACCTAACATACACATCTTTGAACTGTGGGAGGAAACTGGAGTGTGTGGAAGAAACCCACACAGACACAGGCAGAACGTACAATCTCCACACAGTCACCTAAGGTGGGAATTGAACCCAGTTCACTGGCAGTATGAGACAGAAGTGCTAACCACTGTGCCACCCTGTCACCCCTTAATTCAATTCTACCAGATGTTCTATTGAAGAAAAGCCAAAAATTACATAAGATCCTGAGGGGACTTGATAGAGTGGATGCAGAGGAGATGTTTCCCTTTCTGGAGGAGTTCAGAACTAGGGGGTACAGTTTAAAAACTGGAGGCCTCCCATTTAGGGCAAGGAGAATACTTTTTCTCTCAGAGTGTCGTCAGTCATTAGTATTCACTACCCCAGAGAGCAGTGGAGGCTGGGTCATTACTGAATGATGGAATAGACTTGAGGGAACAAATGGCCCACTCCTGCTCCTAATTCCTGTGTTCTATTGTTGGCCATATCCAGTAACAAGGGGGGAAAGAAGGTGGGTGGGCCAGGGCAGGAGTGTTGGTGGAATGGGCAGGTGGTTTGGGTGGAAGCAGAGGAACTGGGAGGGCATGATCCAAGATTTAGATACAGGCGGATTGTGTGACTTCAGCTGACTGCAGAGTTAGAGGATGGTGGTTTAAGATTAATGAGCCTCAAATAACATAAGAGATTAAAAGACTTTACTCCAAGTTATGGATTTGTGGAGCAAGTTCCCTGTTGATGTTCTGTTGATTGACTCCTTCAAAAAGTGGCTGAATAAATTATTGGTGAGAACTGTGAAAGAGGTTGCATAAATGGACAGTCAAACATACTATGGGTCATAGTGCCTCCTTTGCTTGGGCAGGGTGGGTGGATGATATAGCTATTGTCTGAAGATGGCTGAATAATGGATTGTAGGATTTGAACAAATTTACAGAGGGTTCAGCTATTGTAAGCTTTCGCTCCCTTGTGGCACTTGATAATTCCCAATGCTATTATGGGAAAGTATTGGGAATGTGCAAGTTAACATTAAGCTTTTATAAGCCAAGGATAAATACCCTGATTGTCCTTCCCTAAATTCAGCATAGGTCAAGGGTCAGTCACAATGTCATCTATGTGAACATTGTTTCAGAAGCAAAGTCAGAATCTTCCCAATGCCTGCCCCTTTATAAGTCTCAGTCACTCACAGAATACATGCTATATCTGACTTAAATATCAGCAGGCTCTTTATACAAACTATCCTGGCAGACTGAATAGGAACTGCTTGAAAGCACCACTAAATCACAAGGGAGGCAACACCAGCAGCAGTCAGTCAGTGAATCACGGAGTCAATGATGAGTCACAGGCATGGTGTGTGGGAGCTGCATGCCATTTCCAGAAGGCTGTACATCATAGATGTGTGCATTAGGGTGGGAGATGTACATTGTGGGTGTGGGAGCAATGTGCATCAAGTGAGAGATGTAAATCGTCCTGGGGTGGGAGACGTATGTTGCATGCTTGAGCGATGTTTGCGATTTATACCTTTCTGCAGCTGATGGAGCTGCTGCATCAGTGAAAGGTAGTTCCATCCTCAGCCAGGTCTGCTTCCCACTGCTCAACTTTGAAGGGGACATCACTGAGCGAGTGGACTTGTACAGGAGGTGCGAAAGAGCTGTCCCATGCCAGAGGCACTACATTACGCACTCTCTCCTTCCCTTCTCTATGGACGGACATGCTTTGTCTGTATAGCGCGCAAGAAACAATACTTCTCACTGTACACTAATACATGTGGCAAAAATAAATCAAATCAAATCACATCACATCAAATCAAATCAAAGAGGCCATCCAGGTACCTGTTTAGATTTGGTGCTCAATGATAGTGAAAAAGTTGCAGTGGGTCTCTTATCCTGCTGATCTTGTGGGTTCACTGGTGTAACCGGGCTTTGTATCGAAAGCTGACACCTCTTTATACTGTATAACCATCTGAGGATAAGATGAGGTGCATTATTCAGGGCAATATTTTATTTATATTACTCAGTAGAATTAACTGAGATGAGGAGGAACTACTTCTCGCAGAGGGTGGCGAATTTGTGGAACTCATTGCCCCCGAGTGCAGTGAAGTCTGAATCGTTAAGTGGTTTCAAGAAGGAGATAGATATATTTCTAATAGAAAATGGGTTAAAGGGATATGGGGAATAGGTGGGCAGGTGGATTTGAGACTAGAGAGAGATTAGCCATGACTTAATTGAATGGCGGAGCAAGCCCGAAGGGCTGAATTTGCCTACTTTTGTTCCTCAGTACTAGGAACATAGCAATATGTTCCTAGCATAGTGGGAATGCTATGCTACATCTGACCCCTGCTTTCCTGACTCTATTGGTAGGTCAGTTGAAGGGTACTCTGCATTTTGTGCTGCCTGAAGTAAAAAAAAATGGAGATATACCTGTCAGTATATGGAAATTAAGTTTTAATATGTTGAGTGGAGACTTTTCATCAGAATTTAGATGACTTGTGAGCTGGGTATGGCCTGAAGGTGTTTGATCAGCCATTGCAATAATTCTAATGCTGTTTTTGGTATCTGCACTCCCTTACGATAAGAGTCTACACTGGAGAAGGAGCTGCACACTCACAAGATTAGAATGGATTGATCATGAATTTCTAAGTGTAACAAGGTCTCCGAGCTGGAAATCTATTCCGCATCCATTAGAGTACCAGTTCATTGATCTTAACACTCAGAATTTTCCTCTCGAGTCAAGTACGCAGCATCAGGGCATTTCACGCCTCTGCCAACCGGACCTGGGGGCGCTGAAAGAGGCCCAGAGGGTCGAATTTTCATTCCAGGAGAAGGGTTAGATTAGAATTTAAGCCGGCTATCCCCAGAACAAGTGCGGATGCTGGCAGGTGGACTGAATCATAGAACCCTACAGTGCAGAAAGAGGCCCTTTGGCCCATCGGGTCTGCACTGAACACAATCCCACCCAGGCCCTACCCCCATATCCCTACATATTTTACTCACTAATTCCTCTAACCTATGCATCCCCGGACATTAAGGGGCAATTTTAGCACAGCCAACCAACCTAACCCGCGCATCTTTGGACTGTGGGAGGAAGCCGGAGTACCCAGAGGAAAGCCACACAGACACAAGGAGAATGTGCAAACTCCACACAGACAGTGACCCGAGCCGGGAATCAAACCCAGGACCCTGGAGCTGTGAAGCAGCAGTGCTAACCACTGTGCTACCGTGCTGCCCTGGATGGAAGTCATGCCTCAGTGCTCCAGCACTGTGTTGAAATTATTTAAAAATTAGTAAAATAATAAACATCCCTATTGCTCTCACCCCCTTACACCCCACACACTCCCCATGCCCTATCCATACCAACCGATGTCACCTGATACTCACCCACTCTCCATGACTCATCATACTCTCTATGCCCCTCAGTCCAGCTCATTTCCCCTTATACCATTCATATCCCCTATGCTGCCCTATGCCCCAATCATCTTCAAAGTCCCTACACCAACATTGTCCCAACTCAAGTCAAGCCATGTACCATACCCATCTTTGTCCTTATTCTCTCCATGTCAACTTACCTGTACTGTACAAGTATATAAGAGTGCTAATATTCATTGTGGCCAACCTCAGGAGCCATGCTGACAGAAAATAAATTATGTCTATTAGTGGTGTCACTAAAACACCTCTAAATTGATGAAAAAAAGCATTGAAATTCCATCAACTGTTCTCTTTTGAAAACAAACATTTCTGTTCTATAACCACACTACCTACTTAACAGGCACCAGGGTATGATAATGTCAGGTTGTAAAATTAGTCATGCAGCACAAATTCTATAATGGTAACCCTCAGGCTTAGGGCAACAGAAAAAGTCAGCTAATAGGTCCTGATTTTTTAAAAACTCCACACATTTGTTTTAGAATTTAAAACCCCGCAGAGTTAAATCCTTTGACAACTTTGATAGTTCCAATGAGCTTTGACAATCCCTTTGAGTTTTGACAGTTCCATAACAGCTTTGACAGTTCTTTTACAGCTTTGAACAGCTCTTTGATAGCTTTGACAGTTGTTTCATGTCTTTGACAGTTCTTTCACAGCTTTGACAGCTCTTTGTCAGTTTGACTGTTCTTTGATATTTTGACAGTACTTTGACAGTTCTTTGACAACTTGACAGTTCCACTGGGTTTATGCACATGTTAAGCATAATTGTGTCTACTTTTAACAATCCCAAAGGGCACCTGGTCTACCCTAAAGGGTATCTTACTTCTTTCAACTGTGTCCAGGGAACCATATCAAATGGGGTACTATACCTCTTCAAAAAGGTACCCTGGCTGTTCAAGCAAATTCACAAGATTCATACTGTTCTTACCTTGTCTAATCTGTACAGTTGTGGTTTCAATCATCTACCTCACTAAATCACGTATGCTAGTTACTGATCTACATTCTCAAGGGACCTCAGATGTATGGTTTATAACCCATTCCTATTCTTCCCTACCATCTCCGAAAATGGCGTTCAGGGCAGAACTTCTGGATTTGGCATTAGCTGGCATTTTCACCTCTCTGTCTGAGTGAAATTCAGGCCTCAGTGGGTGAGGATTGGCACATGAGTGCTATGCTTGTTAAGATTTAAACACAACACATTAAGACAAACCCTGCTAATCCCCATCCCTTTTGTTTCAAGCTTTACAAAGTGTCTCATTAACTGCTCCTCACTTAATCACGGTACATTTCAATGTTAAAGACTTCTCCTCAAGCACCTCTCCTGGCATATTTATTCTTAACAAAAAATAATTACAGGAGTATTGCTGGCATAAAGAGTCCCCAAACACTTGCTTTCAAAGGCCTTTTTACACTGTCTGGCAGTAAGAACAGCCTGTGTAATGTGAGAAGTCCTTCAGCATATTAAGGAGAACCACACTCACAATACCTGAATTGGTAAAACAGGACCAGTTAGCAGCATAAGGGGTTCAATTGTAGCACAACTGTCAGAGTACATGAAACATTAGTGTTAGTATCTGCAGAGACTGAATGAAAAGTCGATTATAATGTGGGGTTTATCAGAGAACGCTACAGTCTGGGTGTACCATACAGATATACCATAGTGCTACAGTGGGGGTAGTATTGTGTTAAGTATATCAGAGCACGATAATGTGGGGTGTATCATACAAGTGTGTAATAGTGCTACTGTGAGGAGTGCACTATATAAATATATCACAGTGTTGCAATGTAATGTGTACCATACAGGTATGTCAGAGTGTTAGAATGAGCAGTATATTTTACAGGTGCTGCAGTGAGGGGTGTACTTCAGAGGTACATCAGAGTGCTACAGTGAGAGGTGTGCCATATAGGTATATCAGAGTGTTACAGCAAGGAGTGTACAATGGAAGTATATCAGAGTGCTATAGTGAAGAGTGTACAGTATAGGTATATTAGGGTGCTACAATGAGGGGTGTACTTTGTAGCTATGCCTGAGTGCTTATGTTAGGGTGCTACCATAAGGGGTATACCATAGAGGTATTTCAGAGTGCTACAGTAAGGGGTGTACAGTATAGCTATATGTATATCATAATGCTACACTGAGGGCTGTACCATATAGTATGTGTAGATACTATACATACTAGAGGGAGATGTGTATATTTCAGGGAAATCAGAACGTTAGAATGAGGGGTGTACCATTCATCTCAAAAAGGTATAGTGAAGAGTATGCATTGCATCAGAAAATTCTTGTGAAGTTTGTTGAGTATCTTATCTGTAGTGAAGTATATGGGATATGTCAAGGTTTTACTGTGAGGTAACAGAGAATATCAGGGTGTAATAGTGAAGGATGCGTGGGGTATATCACTGTTACTGTGGGATGAGAAATTGTTACCTTGAGGATTGTGGGATCTATCAGAGAGTGTACTGTGTGGGTTATGGGATGTATCAGAAAATGATTCAGTGAGAGTTGTGGGATATATCAGAGAGTGTTACAGTGAGGGTTGTGGGATATATCAGAGAGTGTTACAGTGAGGGTTGTGGGATATATCAGAGAGTGTTACAGTGAGGGTTGTGGGATATATCAGAGAGTGTTATTGGATATGTCAGAGAGTGTTACAGTCGAGATTGTGGGATATATCAGAGAGTGTTACAGTGAGGGTTATGGGGTACATCAGAGAGTGTTACAGTTGGAGGTTGTGGGATATATCAGAGAGTGTTACATTCGGAGTTGTGGAATATATCCAAGAGTGTTACATCCACAGTTGTGGGGTATATCAGTAATATACTGCCCAGGGACTGATCTATTGGAGTATTACACTGACGGTGTGTGGCATATTAGAACATTTTGCACTAAGTGTTGTGGGGTAGGTCAGAGTGTTATTGTGTAGGTTGCTCTAGATTCAGTCTTAACTTGGTACTGAAATGTTAGGATTGTGTTGAATATTAAACAGCCTGATGAGGACATGCTGAGCTGAAATAACCTACTGACATGCACTATCTGGATTCACACACACAATGGGCTGTTTAGGTAAGATACTTGAGGGGAGCCATTGCCTGTGGAATCAGTGCCCAGCAATCAGTGCCTTCAGGAGAGAAAAAAAATGCCAAAAGAAATCCCTCTCTGACATTCAGATGGTAACATGACAATAATTGGAAACACGTGACGGCAGCACCAATGGGGGAAAGTGCCGGAGTATTGCACATTGACAAGCCTGGGCTGCTGTTCACTGACAGGAGAAGATGGTGAATGCATCGTCTCAGCAAACAGATCTTGTGTGTGTTTTCTGGCAGTCGTCAGTGTGAGGACTCCTCAGAAGTCTCCTCCAATTTGCCCCCAGCAGAATTGCACACAGGGTAATTGCTTTGTGCAGTGTACACTGGCACTCCTGATCACTGCTATGGCTAATTTCCTCCAAAATCGACCAATTCAAAGCTAAATTGAGATGAAAACAAACCACAAATACTCTTGTCATATCCAATTCAATTGTGAACTGTTGCTGCTGAAGTAATGGAATAATTCCTGCACTCTCCTTAGATCATTACAAGGTGAACATCTTTTCCTTTACACTGTATTTATTTTTTATTCCTTGTAAAAATAACAAACATGTTCTGGAGAATATTTAAAAGCTGCATTCTTTTTTTTCTCATCTGATTTCTACATTAGGAAAAAAAAACACGCAACCGCTTTCCTCTGTGAAATTATTTTTTTCTTCCAGCTAGTGTTTGTGTGCTCCAGCCGTTCTCACGGTCCAGACTGGCACTTACCAGAGCTGCCAAGGGAGGGCTGTGCCCACACTGGGCTATATCTCCACTTGCTGCATGTTAGGGGAGGGGTTGCCATTAATAGTGTATATGTGTGTGGGGTAACTGGTTCACATGTACATATGTGCACCTGACATGGAAAAAATGTGGTGGGTGTCACAGTGACGTAGTGGTTAGCAGGTTCAATTCCAGCCTCGGGTGACTGTCTGTGTGGGGTTTGCATGTTGTCCCTGTGTCTGCGTGAGTTTCCTCTGGGTGCTCTGGTTTCCTCCCACAATCCAAAGATGTGTACATTAGGTGGATTGGCCATGGTAAATTGCCCCTTGTTATCAGCGGGATTAACAGGGTGGACATATGGGATGACAAGGATAGGGCCAGGATGGAATTGTTGTCAGTGCAGACTCGATGGGCTGAATGGCCTCCTTCTGCACTGTAGGAATTCTATGAAAATATAATTGCATTCTTGTGCTCACATGCCAGTGTCTCTGCCTGTCCAATTCTGTGTCTCTCTGTGTCTTATCAGGGTGTTGAGGGTGCTGTCAGCTAACTGGAGCAGGTTGAAGATTGTGGGTGACTATCTGTAATAGTGATACATTTTGAACTGTCTCCATGTGTGGGGCTGGCAGAAAAGGGTGAATGCCGCTAATCCATTGATGGGCAACCTGTGACCCTGGGGGCTACATTTGGCCCATCTGGTTCTGGGTGTAGCCCATGAGACATTTTGTTGACAATTGCTCACACACACACACAGGGTGGCCACATTTTGCTGATTTCTTTCTTTTTTATTCATTCATGAATGTGGGCATCACTGGCTGGGTCAGCATTTATTGCCCATTCCTGAGGGCATTTAAGAGTTAACTTGCTGTGGATCTGAAGCCACATGTAGGCTAGACATGGTACAAACAACAGCTTTCCTTCCCTAAGTTACATCTGCGTAGTTTTTTTCCCTTGGTATGATTGAAGTGAGACACATGTAAAGCAAGGACATGTGAAGTGAGGTACATGCTGACTGCACATAACATTGACTGTGAAAACCTTGCACTCTTTCTGTGTCCAAAGTACAATTATTCATTTTACCAGTTGAAGTTGATGATAGTTTGATTGATATCTAAATGATTAAGAATTTTCTATAATGTGTTATGAAATATTTGAATAGAAACCTTACAGTGCAGCAAAAGGCCATTCGGCCCATCGAGTCTGCACTGGCCACAATCCCACCCAGGCATACCCCCATATCCCTACATATTTACCCGCTAATCCCTTTCAGGACACTAAGGGGTAATCTTAGCACAGCCAATCAACCTAACCTGTGCATCTTTGGACTGTGGGAGCAACCCGGAGGAAACCCACGCAGACACGAGGAGGATGTGCAAACTCCACACAGACAGTGTCCCGAGCCAGGAATCGAACCCTGGTCCATGGCGCTGTGAAGCAGCAATGCTAATCACTGTGCTACCGTGCCGCCCACTTCTGATGTGTATTAAATGTATTTAACCTTATTTATGGGGCCAAGGTTTGTGAACAAGCCTGATTTCAATCTTGCGGCCCTCTGAGAAGAAGGAGGGCCACTCATGCTGCTCATTTGCTCGCCGAGGTTACCCATCACTGCTCGAGGCCATTGACAATGGCTCACTGCTAATAAAGTTCTAAAGCCAAGCTGCTTCCATTGTGGATGACTGGAATACATAGCTCCCACTCTGCTTCAGTGGGTTAAAAGCATGTAAGTCACATGACTGCAAGGCTCTCTAAGTTGGACAGAGGATTCATGGTACATTGTGTGAATGGGAGCAAGAAATTGCAAAAGGGACATGGACGGACTAAGCAAGTGGGCCCACAGTGGCAGATGCAGTTCAGTGCAATGAGTGCGCTTATCCACTTGGGATCCAAAGAAGACGAGCTTATATTCCTTTCAGTTTTTATGGTTGAAGGGTGATCTTATTCTAAAAAGGATTCCACAGAATCCCTATAATGCAAGAGGTGGCCATTCAGCCCATCGAGTCTGCACCAACTGTCCAATAGAGCATCTTACCCAGGCTCACCTCCCATTCCACTCCCATGCATTTACCCCACTAATCCCCCCTAACCTACACATCTTTAAACACTAAGGGGCGATTTAGCATGACTAATCCAGCTAATCTGCACACCTTTTGAATATGGGAGGAAACCCATGCAGACACGGGGAGAACGTGCAAACTCCACATAGTCACCCAAGCCAGGAATCGAACTCAGGTCCCTGGCACTGTGAGGTAGCAGTGCTAACCATTGTGCCATTCTGCCATGTGGACACAGTGCAGCTACTTAATCCAAAAATGGAATTAAGAACACAAGAAGATAATAAAATTAGACTAAAAGTGGGAGTGAAAATCCTGGGGCTCTGTCTCCCAAAAGATGGTGATTGAGTTAAATTGCCATGACTGTAGTTGATTTTTTTTTTGTTAGGTAAGGGTAACTGGGGAATAGGGTCAAAAACTCAGTCATGAATGGATTGGATGGTGGAACGGAATTGAGGGACCTGAATAGTCAACTCCCACAACCCCTGTCAGGAACAGCGTTCGCCTTTATTTAATCCCAAATTCCAACACCAGTGTGAAGGCAACATCCTCAGTGAGAAAATTCACACAGCACAGTCTCTGACTGTGGGCCAATACGCTATCTGAACCCACACAGTCGCCTCAGCAAGATTCCACGCTGGCAGTGTGGCCTCACAAGAGTTAAAGCTCCTAAAACCTAACCAGGCTCCTGAAGTTAAACACCGAACCTGACAGCAAGCTTCCAATCGGTCAGATTTTGTCTTGCAGCGACCGTCAAATGGGATCCCTATTTAGGAAGCTGGAAATAAAATGGCGTTTGAAGGGTGAAATTAATGCTGATGTTTTACAGCATTAACTGCTGTCACTGGAGCAGCTCCCCTCCCAGCAGCTGCTTGACTCCAGGCTTCGATAGCACATCCCTGTAGGCCTCCCACTTTCAGCAGGCGAGAGGTCTGAAGTGTCAGAAATAAAGCACTCCGCTGCCTCTGCTTGCTCGCTTCCCTGCCCAGTTTCATTGGCCTCACTTTCCTAGCTTGGCCAGAAACATCAAGCCTCTCTCAGCAGGCCAGCCAAACATGCTACTTGTTGATAATTCCCATCGTTCCTTGTTGCCGGGTTTAATGATAGAATAATATTTACTGAGTAAACTGCTCTTGCAAACGGTATAAGCGCCATAAAATGCCTTTAATGTGCAATGAGTGTTAAGAGTGCTGAGGAGGGATAATGTGACAACTGTAGAAAGTAATCTGATTTGGCTCTTTCTGGGGCAATTGGAGTGGAACGGGCTTGCGAAAAAAAGGCTGAGGATCTCAGGGAAAGCTGAAAGGAATGGAACAGCAGGGGCAGATTATGTCTAAACAGAATGATGAGTTACTTTACATCTGCAGAAAGTCAAGCTGTGATCAGATGGCAAGGCACTGGGCAGCCAGCAGCCACTGGCAATGTTGCATGTTTCTGAAAAAAGCCTTTGTGTATCCTTATACAGAGAAAGCATATGCTGTTTGCAGACTGCATCCAAGGCTCTCCGCTTCTCTTCTGAACCTGTACTTCCAAGATTTAAAAAGGGGAATATGTCTCATATCTGTTCCTCTGATGCGATGGTGTTATTAAAAAAAAATAGCACCGTCAATGGTGTTTTAATTATCTCCAAGTGGATCAGACCTTCTGCTCCAGTATTTAAGCACAACTCACTGCAATTTTCTCCCTTGTCTTTTGGAGGTGCTGCCACTTGCAGTTCATCATCCCCCCCAGACATATTCATACTCCAGCACTATGCCCAAGCAACCATCTTCACGCGTCAGCCAAATCAGCTGGACAAGGTATTCAACTGTGGGAGGCATCGTTCAAAACCGGTCCTCACTTGACAGCTCCAAGCACACAATTTCTGGTTGGGATGCTGTGCCGGAGAGTCAGTGTAGACTTGATGGGCCGAATGGTCTCCTTCTGCACTTTAGGCATTCTGTGGTTCTCTGCTATGATTAACAGGGAACCTGGATAATACAACGATGGACTCAAGTTTCTCAGCCCGCATTTGATTTACTGCAGGAAGTTTAATTGGTGGTGTATTGAGAACCTGTCTAACCTGTGCTGGGAGGGGAGAGGCCTTAACTTATACTGTGGGGGATGGACAATCCCTGGGAAACCTGACTGATTCTCACGTCCTTCAAGCGAGGTGCTTACAAGTCCGGGGTGGAGATAAGCGGACACAGCCCAGAAATTGAACCATCACAACTTGCACTTGGTTACAATACCTTGAGGCATTTTATGGAGTGAAGCCAAGGGCGATAGATTCTGTGCAGGGATTTGGGCAGGTGGCGGAAGCAGAAGGTTGAAGAAAATGTTCAAAGTCTGGGAGAAATGTAAGCAAGACAGAGGGGGTCAAGGGTTTGAGTTCCTGAGGGAAGGGATGTGATAACGGAGTAAGGGTAAGGTGTGGGGGATGTCTTAGGTCAGAGCACTGGGCTCACACTGGATGTCAGTCCTGTGGGAAGGCATTTGACCTTCTGTCTTAAGAGAGCTCAGGATTACAAAAAATATGCTGGAAAATATCTACAATTAAACGTTTGTTAGCCCTGCTTAATTAACGATCAAAGATATTAAAGGTGATACAGCGGCTCATTGGTTAGCACTGCTGCCTCACAGTGCCAGGGACTGGCATTCAATTCCAGCCTTTGTTGACTTCCTGTGTGGAGTTTGCACGTGTGGGTTTCCTGCAGGTGCTCTGGTTCCCTCCCACAGTCCAAAGATGTGTGGATTAGATGGATTAGCGGGGTAAATTATGGGTACCCCATATATTTACCCTGCTAATCCATGTGATAGGGCCTGGTTGGGATCCTCTGTCGGAGAGTCGATGCAGACCTTGATGGGCCGAATGGTCTCCTTCTCTACTGTAGGCATTCTACGATTCTATGCTATGATTAGCGGGAAACCTGGACAATACAATGATGGACTTAAGTTTCATGGCCCACACATGATTTATTGCAGAAGCTTTATCTGTTGGTGTATTGTGAACCCATCTAACCTGGACTGGCAGGAGGGGGGCCTGAGCTTACACTGCAGGGAGAGATCAGATAGCACACGAGGCTTGTACTGATGGTGTCTCAGCCGAGCTTAATCGCCAGATCAGTGCAGCCTATTTGATGGTGTGGATGTGGGAGAAGAACGTTTGGTGGGAAGGGGGCGGTGGAGGGATGAGGGAGTGAAACAATCACTGTGTCTATTCATTAAGCTCCTTAACATATCTTTTAACAGAACAAACTTCATACAGGGCCCTCGGGATGACGTGATTTTAACTTGAGTGCAACTCCATTTGTGCGTTTGTCTATCAGCTCTTTCTTAATCTATTTGACGACAAATATCTTTCTTAACATTTCCCCCCGTGAGGAGGGTTCTGGTCTGTTTAGTAATGAGGAATAATCCATGCAATGGATAAAGAGATTGTTCAGAGTTATACCTGTTGTTCAGTCTTTCATGCTTCTTGCTATAGACTTAGGGTAAGTAAATATCTGCGATGTGTATTTGTATGTTGGCAAAAATTGCTCAGGTGCATGTTTGAATCTAAGGGTTGGGCTGCTGTATGCTTTCGCAGCCAAGACATTTACAAAGAGGCTGCTTGACACAATTCACAGACCCTGGGGTATCAGCAAGAACTGGCCTCGCACAGAGCACTAGTTCGGAGCTGGAGGGAATCCTGTAATGATAAAGAGCAATTTGGACAGTGCAATCATGTGACGACTGTAGAAAATAATTTGATTTGACGCATTCTGGCGGGAGTCACGGGCAGTGATCAAACGGTCTGTCCGATTTCCCCCACTCTAATCCAAGGGGATTGAGGGTGGTTTTGCATTCCAATTGTCGTTCAAGCTACGTTCAGCCAATGCGTCACACAAGTGAGTATTTTCCTGTAATCCATATGGGTACAGGCTGCCTTCAGCACTGAGTGAGCTCCAGTTTCCTGTTAGAATATTCAGCCCATTGAGTCTGCACGTAGTGATGTGATGCTCCGACGGACCATCACATATTCCCATAACCCCATGTGTTTAGCTCACTACTCCCCACTATCTACACATGTTGGGATCCTAAGTTGCAACTTTGCATGGCCAATCAACCTAACCTACACATCTTTGTTCTGTGGGAGGAAACCCGAGAACCCAGAGGAAGCCCGCGCAGACACAAAGAGAATGTGCAAAATCCACACAGTCACTCGAGGCCTGAATTGAACATTGCAGGGGAAGGAAATTATTTAAAAATGTAGAAAGCTAACAAGAATCATGATACTAATGCAGATTTATTCATAGTGACACAGTGGATCTGGGTTTGATTCCGGCTTTGGATAACTGTCTGCGTGGGGTTTGCACATCCTTCCTGTGCCTGCATCAGTTTCCTCTGGGTGCTCCAGTTACTCCCACTGCTCAAAGATGTGCTGGTTAGATGGATTGGCCATGCTAATTTGCCCTTTAGTGTGGTAAATGTGTGGGGTTACAGGGACAGGGCAGAGGGGAGGGCTTTGGTGGGATGCAGTTTCAGAGAGACGGTGCAGATTCGATGGGCTGAATAGCCTCTTCCTGCACTGTAGGGATTCTGTGATTCATTGATTCTCTGGTTGATTCAGGTCAGCTATAATTGTATCAATTGAAGAATAGCTATCCAATCCTACCCCACTTTTCAGCTTTCAGTCCACTGTTCTATAGGTCACAGTACTACAAGGGCCTCACCAAATATTGTTATAATGTGCCGGTGAGTTCCAGATTCTCACACTCCAGGTAAGTAAGTTACTTCTCAACTCCTCTCCAATACTTCCACCAAATCCTTTAAATCTCTGGCCTCTGGTTAATGACCTCTCTGCCAACAGAACTCTGTCCTTCCCATCCACTCTGCCCAGACCCCTCATAATTTCATGCACCTCAGTTAAATCGCCTCTCAACCTTGTCTGTTACAAAGAAAGTAAACCCATCCCTATTCTCATAGCTAACATTCTTCATGGATGATAACATCTCGGCCATGCTAAAATTATCGCTTAGTATCCCAATGTGTGTGTAGGGTAGATGGAATAGCCATGGTAAATGTTTGGGGTTATGGGGATAGGACAGGGTGAGGGCCTGGGTAAGATACTCTGTGAGGGAGTCAGTGCAGACCAGATGGGCTGAATGGCCTCATCTGCACTGTAGTGATTCTATGATGTTCATAAGTCTCCTTTGCACCTTCTCTGGTCTGATCTTCTTCTTCCTTTAGTGCAGTGATCAGAACTGTTCAGAGGACTCGAGCTGCAACTTAGCCAGTGTTTTATACATTTACAGCAGAACTTTCCTGCTTACACTCCAAGCTATTAAAAGTGATTACTTTTATTTTTAATTTGCCTCTTTTAACTCACCCCATTTGAGAGGCTGCAGAGGCTGCTGAACTTTCCCTCACCTGATGCCCATAGCCTGGCGCCGGTTACGAAAACACCCAATTCTTTCCTCAATTGATTTCCATAACCTGACCTCAAATCATATTGTACCCTTCAGTGATAAGTTACCCGCACAGTAAGGAACAATGGAAAACTCATGTTCGGCATGGTGGCATAATGGTTAGCACTGCTGTCTCACAGCTTCAGGGACCCGTGTTTGATTCCCGGCTTGGGTGACTATCCATGTGGAGTTTGCATACTCGTGTCTGCGTGGGTTTCCTCCAGGTGGTCTTGTTTCCCCCCCCACCACCCCCGACACTCCAAAGATGTGCTGGATAGGTTGATTGTCCATGGTAGATTGCTCCTTAGTGTGAGAGGGACTAGCAGAGTAAATACGAGGGATAGGGGCTGGGTGGGATTGTGGTTAGTGCAGACTTCATGGGCCGAATGGCCTTCTTCTGCACTGTAGGGATCCTATGATTCTTCCATTTGTTTTCAAATGTTTAATGGGACTAACTTGACTGAGTAAAATTCATCATGTGAAATATTTTGAGAAACTTTGATACGATCACAAACAAAGCTTGCATTCACGTAGTGCCTCACTGGTGCTCTGAGAAACTCTGCACAATATATAACATCCAATAATTGCTTTGAGCTGAAGTCACTTGAAAATGTGTCACAGCACAGTGCATAAGATGGTGAAAAAAATGCTTGGATATAGAGTCTTATCTTAAATCTCAAGGATAATGGATTACTGTGAAGTGTGGTGAAACTTGTTACGTACAAACAGAGCAGTTAGTTTGTGGAAACCAAGATCCTGCAGTGAGCAGCAATGAGATATATGTTATTTAGCTGCTGTGGGTTGAGGGATCAATTTTGGCTTTGATGCAGGGGGTGTGCCCAGTACTGCTCCAAGTTTAACATCCACTAGAACCACCAAAACAAGCCAATGGGGCTAAGATTTAACACCTTTGAAGAGCAGCACCTCTGACAGTGCAGCATTCCCTCATTTTTGCACCGACATGGTGGTTGTAATTAAACACTCAGTTTCTGGAGGGATGGGGGAGTCTACACAGTAACGCACACTGTGTAAACTCTTCCAACCCCACGTCCCTACATGAGACCAGCTGAAATCGAGCATGGCAGCATTAGATTGGATGTAACACTGGCTCCATTCACATACTTTGCCCACAAAATATAACGAGGTAGTCCCATTTATCTGAATTTTGTTCCCTCGAACCGCACTCCAAGCATTGGAACATTTCAGAACCTCCATGTTGGCAATTACAGTACTACAATTAGTGAATAAGGATGAAGAATTGGGTGGGGAATGGGGTGGTGGTGATATTTTAACTCCAAGAAGAATAAAACGGCCACTACCCTTCGAGCCTCTCTCCCTGCCACCACACCCCCCCACCCCCGTATTCATACATTCTCATTGCCTGTTGGTTAGTTTCAATATTATTTGCTAATTACAGCCTTGTATGGGTTTAATTAGGAAGAGATGCTCTCATTTCACTGTTCAAAGCAGGCGAGAATTGATGCAACTCTCTCTCTCTCCGTGTCATGGGGGTTGCTGGGGGGGCACTGCTGGGTGCTAATATATATAATATACTGCATATATAAATAATGCAGCATGGAGAGCTCTTAATAACGTAAACTGCTTCATGAGTCCTATCTGCCCCACTCCACCACCCCACCCCCTTGCTCCTCTGTTTCACAGTCCCTTTTAATATCAGTGAGGCAGCAAGCTGAATATTTTTACTGTTTTGTTGGAGGCATCTGTTACTTTACACAGATTAATAAAAGTTCGAGGATCATGCTGGTTTCATTTGCGTTGATTTGCATATTAATAGCACGCATATTAAGCAACTACTTCAGAGGAAGAGCTGAATAATTGAGGGCAGCAATCCCGCACATTTTAACTCGATGTACCTCATCTATATTCCCATAACACCAGGGGGATTCTGTGTGATTCTAGTCTGGTTGAAATTACCAAAAACCAGACCCAATTTGCATTGACCTTTCGATAATACATTTAATTAGGCCCATTGATGTGTAATGCTTCTGTTTGTGGACCTGGTTAGACACTGGCAGGGTGAGAGTGATTGCACAGAGCTGCTGATACCCATTACCTGTGTTGTGCTTGGACTGGGAATACATTCATGCCCAGGCCACTGTTGAAAGACAAGGATTGATATCCCCAGGAACCTTGGAATGTCAGGTCAGAGGTTACTTGTGAAGCCAGCTCTGCTTATGCGAATGTGGTTTCTCTATTAATGCAGTGTGCTTTCCTCTTCCTTTTCCCTCCCGTTCTCTGGCCAAGGGGGGGATCCCTGGCTGGTCCACAGGTGTCTGACCTCCCTCTAGCACCTCTCCCCATCCACACCCTTTATGCCAGAGCCCCAGCAGTGAGCGCTGACAAGCTACTTACAAACAGCAAGGCAGCAAACAGCAGCAATTGCACTGACGCCATTAACTTTGCCAGGCACTGCACAAAAAGGCAGATTGGACACTGAGTGACAACAGAGAGAAATATAAAGGAGGCGATGGAAGCTGTCCTCGGTGCAAAAGGGTTTTGGAGAAGTGAGGAAGTTTCAAAAATTTAGGAGCAGAGAAGCCGAGAGCATTGGACCGTGACTGTTGTCATTGCAGGCCAAGCAGTGTAGTGAGCTTGGGGGGGGGGGGCAGAGGGGTGGTGTCACTTAACAAAACAGTTAGGGGAGAAAAGTGTGCAATCAGAGACGTAGAGTTGGAGGACTTTGCGCAGAAGGTCCTAGGGTGGGCCAAGGTGATGGAGAAATATATAAACAAGGAAAATAATTCCAAGGTCACTGAGCTGGAGGGCAAGAATCCACAGGGGGCCTATTGAGGATGGGAATGAACGCTGATTTTGGGATAGGCGTGGTACAGATATGGTGCTTGCACCGACATGACGATTGAATGGGTTTGGTGTGGTCAGGAGTGAGGACGGAGTGGGTTCGGGGTGGTCAGGAGTGACGAGGGAATGGGTTTGGGGTGTTCAGGAGTCAGGAGGGAGTGGGCGGGTGGTAAGGACTGAGGAGGGAAGGGGTGTGGGTGGTCAAGAATGTGATGGATTGGGTGACAGGCTGGATGTGAGGTTTGAACATTTGGGTGAAGCAGGTCACGAGGGCAGCTGAGAGTCAACAATATTGTTGTGGTTCTAGTGTCACATGTAGGCCAGACCGGATAAGGATGGCAGATTTCCTTCCCTAAAGGACATTAGTGAACCAGATGGGGTTTTCTATCGCAGAAAAAAACCATCTAGTACCCTAATGTCCTTTATGGATGGAAATCTGCCGTCATTCCCTGGTCTGGCCTACATGTGACTCTATATCCACAACAATATTGTTGACTTTCAACTGCCCTGGGGCAACTAGGGATGGGCAATAAATGCAGGGCAGCCAGCAAATAAAAAAAACAATTGGCGATCGGCATTACAATTAGTGCCTGTTTTGACGAGAGCAGCCCCTGGCCCCTGTTCTCCATGGAATCACTCCAGCTAGAAAGTACACTTGTGTCGATGTTGAGTACGGACAAGAACACACTCAGCTGAAATGCACACCGTAGTCGAATAACTGCCTTGCTACTCATAGGTAAAGGATGGTCAATTGCATATGATGCTTGGAGAACAACTGGAAGCATATCCCAGTGTAAGTCGCCACCTTCAGGACAGGAGGGAATCAAATGGCAGTGAAGAAAAAATTGATATTATTCGGATTCCATGCAGAACTGAACTGAATGCAGCTCACTGTAATCTCTGATTTATTTTAACTAATTGTACTTCTTCCTGCATTTACACAGTATAATCGGAGAGACTTTAGGTTTAGCTCTTGACATCCATTGCTTGCCTCTTGATGGTCTCTTGATGTTTTTTTTATTCCAGCTGATCACAGCAGCAGTGTAAGTCTCCCCAGCGGATTTTGCTTAGTTACAAATTACCATTGAGAAATGAATTGCCTTGACAATATCTAATGTTTTGTGACATACCACAAAATACAAGCTCAGTGCGCTGAGTGGGGAAGGTGGCTCATTGGAAATATTAAATTAAGCATTCTGAGAGCTGCGAGTAATTCAGTTTTCTGCTCTGTTGCTCGTGGTTTGCTGGAGTGGATGATGTTCCAGGGGCACAATCGAGTTTGTAATCAGTGGATGGAGCTGGGGTATCAAGTTTCTGCGCTGTTCAGGACGACCTTCCTGCTCCCCTGTCCGTGGAGTTGATTTAAGGCAGAGTCAGACAGAGGCTGCATTCAGACACTGGGCTTTTTCGTCTCTTTAGTGTCGAACTGCGCTCGGATATGTGGCTAAGTGTGGGGGGAATGGTTGAGGGGGGAATGAGGATGGGGAGGAGACGGGAGCAGAGGAGGTGGGTGGACATTTCAGAGAGGGGGCTCATTTGTTACACATTCTGGCAAAATGTTGATAATCTCAACCTGGGATAAATGAATCCTGCTGGGAATCTAATAAACCTATTTTCCCCAAGTCCAAACATATGACTTAAAAGCAGGAGTAGGCCACTCGGCTCCTCGAGCCTTCTTCGCTATTCAATAAGACCATGGCTGATCCTATTGGAACCTCAACTGCACATTCCTGCCTATCTCCCAATATGTGGGTATGCCGGCGTTGGACTGGCGTAAACACAGTAAAAAGTCTGACAACACCAGGTTTTAGTCCAACCTATTTATTTGATAATATTATTATTTGAGAATATTATCAAATAAATAGGTTGGACTAAAACCTGGTGTTGTCAGACTTTTTACTGTATCTCCCAATAACCTTTCACCCCTCTTATTAAGAATCCATCATCCTCTGCCTTAAAAATGTTCAAAGGCTCTACTTTCACTGCCTTTTGAGAAAGAGTTCCAAGGATTCATAACAGAACAAAATTCTTCTCATCTCTATCTTAAATGGGTGACCTCTTATTTTAAAACAATGGCCCACAGTTCTAGATTCTCGGACAAGAGGAAATATTTGCATATCCAACCTGTCAACATCATTCAAGACCTTATAGGCTTCAATGCCCAATTGCCTCCTAGTGTCAAGGGGATCAACTGGGGTAAATGCATGGGTTATGGGGATAGGATCTGGGTGGGATTATGGTCTGCACAGACTTGATGGGCCGAATGGCCTTCTTCTGCACTGTAGGATTCTATGATTCTATGAATCAGGTCGTCTTTTAATATCTTAAATTCCAGTGAATACAAGTCCAACCTTCCCCCACCTGCTCATTCCAGTTATTATTGAGAAAACCTTCTCTGAACTTCTTCCAATGCATTTGCATCCTTCCTTAAATAAGGAGACCAAGACTGGACATAGTACTCCAGAAAGATTAAGTCTCATCTCAAGTTCAGGGAACAGAGCTCAAATGATTAGTTTTTTCAAATTCCTCATACCTCCTTTCCTGAAGGCTCCAGCTCTTGGTGGAGTCTTGCCACTCTCTACTACAGTACCTCACCCAAGAGACATTCTTCATGATTGAATGTAGATTATAAAGGAGGTTTTGAAGCAGTTTGTTGCTCATCAGCGACTCGTGCATAGATCAAACCCATTTTTTCTCATACAGAAAATGCTGGAAAATCTCAGTAAGTCTGACAGCATCTGTGGAGAGAGAATAGAGCCAACGTCTCGAGTCTAGAAGACTCCAAAATGGTTATCTAGACTCAAAATGTTGGCTCTATTCACTCTCCACAGACACTGTCAGATCTGCTGAGATTTTCCGGCATTTTCTGTTTTAGTTTCAGATTCCAGATCTGCAGTATTTTGCTTTTACCATTTTTTTCTCATTATCAGTTTTTAGAAAATACTTACCTAAACATGTTTCAAATTTAAAAGGAATACCACCTATTTTATATATTATAGCACCTATTATACATTATCTAAAAATCTTTTTGGTGGTGAATATTTTACAGCAAGAAGTTGTGAAATGTCTAATCATAAAACGCGTTTTTTTCTGAAGCAGAAACAGAGAAAGCTGGAAAAACTCAATAAGTCTGGAGCGGTTTGATGGCACAATGGTTAGCACTGCTACACCAGGGTCCTAGGTTCAATTCTGGCCTCAAGTAACTGTCTGTGTGGAGTTTGCTTCAGGCGTTCTGGTTTCCTCCCACAGTCAAAAGATGTGATATCTGAGATGAGGGGGTTAGCTTATGAAGAGAGATTGAGTAGATTGGGCCTGTACTCGTTGGAGTTTAGAAGGCTGAGGGGTGATCTTACAGAGACATATAAAATAATGAAGGGGCTAGATAGGGTGGAGGCAGAGAGATTCTTTCCACTTAGAAAGGGAACAAGATCTAGAGGACATAGCCTTAAAATAAGGGGGAGTCAGTTTAGAACAGAGTTGAGGAAGAACTTCTTCTCTCAGAGGGTAGTGAATCTCTGGAATTCTCTGCCCATTGAAGTCGTGGAGGCTACCTTGTTGAATATGTTTAAGTCACAGGTAGATAGATTTCTGATCAATAAGGGAATTAAGGGTTGTGGGGAGCAGGCGGGTAAGTGGAACTGAACCACTACAAGATCAGCCATGATCTTATTGAATGGTGGGGCAGGCTCAAGGGGCTAGATGGCCTACTCCTGCTCCTATTTCTTATGTTCTTATTTCTTAAGTGTGGGCTAGGTTAATTGGTCATGTCCAATTGCTGCTTGGCGGGGTAAATATGTAGGGTGATAGAGATAGGGCTTGAGTGAGATTTTTGTGAACTTGATGGGCTGAATGGTCTCTTTCTGCAATATTGGGACTGTACGATTCTCTGAGGCCTGGCAGTACCTGCAGGGAGAGAAAACAAAGTTAACATTTCATGTCCATTTGACTCTTCATCAGAACTAAAGAGAAGAGGAATGTGTTGAACGTTAAATTATAACTGTGAGAAATTGCAACAAGATGTAGAAATGTTAAGAACAAGAGATAGATGACCCAGTGTTGGGAGTCGGGAGTGATTTCAGACAATAAATATGTAAGATATTTAAGAAAAACTGTAAGATGGAGCAGAGAGTCTGAAGTTGTTGACCTCAAACTGGAATCTAAAACAGAAACATTCAGGATGTGACGAGTGCTGTGCCATAGGGATCAGTCCTGAGGCCTCAAGTTTTTACAGCAAGTAATTAGGAAAGCTAATAGAATGTTATCATTTATTGTGAGGAGAGCTGATTATAAAAATAGGGAGGTTATGCTTCAGTTGTACAGGGAATTGGTGAGACCACATCTGAAGTTCTGTATACAGTATTGGTCTGTTTATTCAAGGAAAGATGTTAACGTGTTAGAAGCAATTCACGGGAGGTTTATCGTAGAGTCTTGGAGGTGTACAGCACAGAAAAATGGTCTCTCTGCCCCTTCATGTTTGTGCTGGTCAAAGACAAACCACCCATTTATTTTATTTCCATTTTCCAGCACTTGGTCCATAGCCTTGTATGCTTTGGCATTGTAAGTGCACACCTAAATATATTATGAGACTAATACCAGGAATTGGTGGATTGACTTGTAAAGAAAGGTTGGAGAGATTAGTTTCTATCTGTCAGCATTTAGGAGACAAAGAGACAACTTGATTGAAACCTTTAAGATCCTGAGGGGTATTGACAAGGTGGACATGGAAAGGACATGTTTCTACTGGTTGAAGAATCTACGATTAGAGATCACTGTTTAAAAATAAGGGGTCACTTATTTAAGATTGAGATGAGGAGAATCTTTCTCCTCTCAGAGAAGCAGAATCCTTGAACATTTTTGAGGCAGAGCTGGATAGATTCTTGATTAATAAGGGGGTGAAAGGTTATCGGAGATAGGCAGGAATATGGAACTGAGGTTACAATCAGATCAGCCATGATCTTATTGAATGGTAGTGCAGACTCGAGGGGCCGAGTGGCCTACTCCTGCTTCTAGTTCATATGTTCGTGTGAATTTCTGTCAAAGCTTGCTGGGATCAAAAGTCGCAACAAGTTACACTGTTCTGCGAAGCCTAGTGATTTCATGACTTATGTATTGCTCACTGGCTGATCATGTGAATCTCTCATGGAAGTAAATGTATGTATCAGTTAAGGGACAAATGGTCTCCCTGTCTGGAGGCTGTTTCGTATGCACATGGCCACCAGTAAAAAGGTATTGCATAGAAATCCATATCTTTCCCTTGTTTTTTGTTAATATTGGCATCTGAGTAATAGCAGTAAAGCTTTATGACATTGGATTTTGACTACATTTTTTCAAAAACTGGCTCTTCTTGTCACCCAGGTTGGCAGCCCCTGATCCAGATAGTAGAGCACTGGCAGGCTATTCAACCTGGGAGGGGAAGTCATTGCCAATCCCAATACAATGCTCTCTTACGGGCCACAGCAAAAGGCTCACTTTCTAGCAGGGCTGCTGGGCAGTGATGAAGAAATCTGACCCAAAGGTGTCAGAAGGCAACTTTGGACCTCCTTATTGTTTATTCATTCGTGGGACATGGGCGTCACTGGCTGACCAGCATTTATTGCTCATCCCGAGTTGCCCTTGGATGGCAGTTGAGAATCAGCCACATTGCTGTGGCTCTGGAGTCAAATGAAGGCCAGACCAGGTAAGGATGGCAGATTCCTTCCCTAAAGGACATTAGTGAAGCAGATGGGGTTTTCCGACAATCAACAATCGTTTCATGGTCATTAGTAGATTCCTAATTCCAGATATTTTTCATTGAATTCAAATTCCACCATCTGTTGTGGCGCGATTCAAACCCAGGTCCCCAGAACACTGGCTGAGTTTCTGGATATATAATCCAATGATAATACTACGAGGCCATTGCTTCCTTCTGCTGGTACTCCCAACAAGATGAACTAACTCAGAGCAGAAATGGAGCTGGGGTATGCTGATCAGCAGCGCTCAGTGCTGAAATAGTCACGGCATTTATTCACAGAATCAGGGGATCCTACATATTAAATTTGCGCTGTATATGTTGTGTTTTAATCTCAGTCTGTCGCATTTGTTTCTGAACCTATATCGCATATCCCACCCTCTATGTCTGCTTAATCACCTCTTCCACCTCTTTCTGCCTTCTCACAACAGCTTTTTGTGAGATTAAGTTCCTTCGTTATATCATAGAATCCCTACAGTGCAGAGGAGCCCATTTGGCACATTGAACCTTCATCGACAACAATCAAACCCTACCCCCCCAACCCTACATATTTATTCTGCTAATCCCCTGACACTAAGGACCAATTTAACATGGCCAATCCACCTAACTCGCACATCTTTGGGCTGTGGAGGAAACCAGAACACCTGGAGGAAACCCATGCAAACATGGATAGAACATATAAACTTCACACTGCCACCCAAGGCTGGAATTGAACCTAGCTCCCTAGCACTATGAGGCAGCAGTGCTAACACTATGCCACCATGCCACCTGTTGGGGAAAGATTTTTCTCTGGTCTATGTTGTTAATGAAATGATACACGAGTTCTTCTGGAACAGTGTTGGGGTGGTTAGTTATGAAACAGCAATTGTCATAAATCATCTCCCTTTGCTTCTTTCCCTTAACTCCATGCATGCTCTAACTGGAGCGGCATGGTGGCAGTGGTTAGCACTGCTGCCTCAGAGCGACAGGGACTCAGGTTCGATTCCCAGCTTAGGTCACTGTCTGTGCAGTATCTCCCTGTGTCTACGTGGGTTTCCTCCGGGTGTTCCGGTTTCCTCCCGCAGTCTAAAAGATGTGCTGGTTAGGTGGATTGGCCATGCTAAATTTTCCCTCAGCGCACCTGGACAAGTGCCAGCATGTGGCGACCAGGGAATTTTCATTGTAACTTCATTGCAGTGTTAATGTAAGCCTAATAAAAATGATACTAATAATAAACTCTGAAAGTTTAAAGGGAAAAGAGGGGTTGAACAAGAATGAATTTCTCCATTGCTGATATAATCCTTCACCTGATGAAAGAGCAGCACTCTGAAAGCTTGTGATTTCAAATAAACCTGTTGAACTGTAACCTGGTGTTGTGTGACCTTAGCTCTTGGGGCTAAAGGGATCAAGGGATATGGGAGGAAGTGGGGGGGTGTGGGGGGTGCGGGGAATCAGTATACTGAATTCAACAATTAGCCAGTGACCAAGATGAATGGCGGAGCAGGCTCGAAGTGCCAAATGGCCTACTCCTGGTTCTAATTTCTATGTTTCTATGACCTCCCATCTTGCCCACCCGAGTCCAACCCTGGCATATCCACATCATGATATAACCCTGAACTCTGCCACATTCCTGACTTTAAAATAGCAGTGATTCCAGGGCCCAGCATGGTACGGGAGTTCAAGCCGCTATTCTGACAGAATGGCGCTGCTTTGTATCACATGGTACATTGATACAGCACCACCACGGTTCCTGGACACAGTCAGGCAGCTGTCTGTGACAGGTGGGGGCTGCTAATCTGCTTGTATCTGAGAGCCCAAGGTGCTACCATAATTTTTATGTTCTATCGATTTCTAAGCAGCTGATCCATTATATGCCCAACAAGGCTCTACCTGATTCTGTGGAGTATGATAAAGAGCTGTGTCTGTAATGAAATGAGTCGGATTAGACTCAAATTAGCATTGATTTCCTCTGGACTTTGTCTACTCAGCATCACTTTCATTTTCATTTCCTATCTATGGCCAAGGTCTCTCTTTAAATACGTGTATTATTCAGACAATGCTGTGCATGAAACAGCAAGGCCACTCACAGGAGTCGTGACTCATTAACCGGCCTCGGTCATTGCGATGGGGGAGTATTTCAGTCAAATCCAAGAAATTGACTCAAACTCTACGTTGGCTGTTGAATTAGAGGAAGTTTCACTTGGCTCAGCACTTAGAAGGACAAACTTGCATTTATGTAGCACCTGTCATGATTTCAGGACTTTCATAAGACCATAAGATGTAGGAGCAGAGTTAAGCCCATCGAGTCTGCTCCGCCATTTAATCATGGCTGATATGATTCTCATCCCCATCCTCCTGCCTTCTCTCTGTTACCCTTGATCCCCTTATTAATCAAGAACCTACCTATCTCAGTCTTCAAGACACTCAATGACCTGACCACCACAGCCCTTTTGTGGCAATAAGTTTCACAGATTCACCACCCTCTGGCTGAAGAAATTCCTCCTCAGTTTTAAAGGAGGGTCCCTTCACTCTGAGTTTGTGCCCTCAAGTTCTTGTTTCTCCTGCTAGTGGAAACATCCTCTCCACATCCACTCTATCTAGGTTTCTCAGTATTCTGTAAGTTTCAATTAGATCCCCCCCACCCTTCTAAACTCCATCAAGTATCGATCCGAATCCCTCAACTGCTCCACATATGACAAAGCCTTCCCTCCTGGGATCATTCTTGTGAACCTCTTCAGGATCCCCTCCAAGTCTAGCACATCTTGCCTTCAGTATGGGGCCCAAAACAGCTCGTAATATTGCAGATGAGGTCAGACTAGAGCCTTATACAGCCTCAGAAGTATGTTTCTGCTCTTGTATTCTCGCCGTCTAGAAATGAATGCTAACGTTAAATTCCCAAAGCACATTCCAGCTAATGGAGCATTCTTTGAATGGTAGTCACTGTCATGGATGTGGAGAGGATGGCCAAACTTTTACCAACCCATCCACCACAGGGATCAGAGCAGGCAAAGGGCGGACCATGGAAGAATCCATTGACCTTGGATGGGATTTTACAGTTTCGGGAGAAGCGAGGCTGTAAATTCCTGCCCCATGTTTCCATCTGTGGAGAATCTACAACTGTGGGGGTGGGGGGGAGGGGTGGGCACTGTTTGAAAAATAAGGCATCCCCCATTCAAAGCAGAGGTGAAGTGATTTTTTTTCCCTCTCAGGGGATCGTGGGTCTTCTCGAGAAGATGGTGGAAGCTGAATCTTTTGCCGGAACTTTCCGGCTCTTCCGTGGCAGCTTTTCCCATGGCCATCCGTCCAAATCCATGTTGACTTCAGCGGGACTGGACAATCGTCCAGTAGGAGGGCATGAAAAGTCCAGCCCCTTGAATATTTTTAAGGCAGAGATGGCTAGGAAGCAAAGGTGGTGGTGTGTTATTGGGGGTGGGGGAGGGGGATAGGCAGATTTGTGCTTATTAGCAGGTTAGTAAATGGTTGAGCAGGCTTGAGGGCCGAATGGCCTACGTCTGCTCCTTGTTCTCAAGTTCATAAGTCGTAATGCTAGAAATTGTAGAACTCTCGCCTCGGAGATAAAAGGTTATGGTTGTGCACATAATTATGGCTGCCACAATGCTCCAGAGGCGCTATTCTCAGAATGCAGGTTAAACTGAAGCCTGTTATCCTGTTTGAATGATCAGGTGGGCAATGCAACCCCCTGTGATATTAATTTGAAGAGGAGCAGAGAATTCCTCTATTACCCTGGAGAACATTAATGCTTTAAATACCTTCAGCAGAAGCGGATAAGCCAGCTAATTATCTTTTGCAGCTTGTGGGATCTTGCTGAGCGCAAAATGGCTGCTGCATCAGTGAACTTAAATATCATCAATGCACTTCAAATTCACGTGCAAAATACACCAATGTGAGTTTTCACGTGGAATAGACTGTTCCCAACCTTCTCCGAACTCACTGCTCCTGCCCTTCCTAAACCCCTCCCTTCAAATAACCTCCTCGATCCTATATTCACAGATTACCCCCTTCGGTCCTGCCTTGCCACATGGACTCTCTACTTCCGTGGTATTGAACAGACGAGCGAACTGATGTGGAAACATTACCCGCACATCTATTGCATTCCCTAATTCACTCGGCTTAGAAGGTTGCAAGAGGAAACAATGGTTCAGAATATCCACATTTCTCAGCTCCGCCCTCCCCAATACTTGGCCCTCCTCCATCAGACCTTTGCATAGCTGGGTAATTAAAATCCCCCCCTAACACGTAGACTATCTAATTCTGTAGTATGCTAATTCTATTCTTAATGAGTGAAACCAGATTATGTCTAGTTATTATTTGTAATTAGAGCACTTTGGGTGGACCATATGTGCATTAGTGGTGACCTCTGAAGGGGTCATTTGCAGCAGTGCTTTTATCCTGATGACACTAGGTTTGCCAAATGTCACTCTACCAATTTACTCCCAAATAGTCCTAATTCTGTCGCTCTTTTAATTTCCGCACATTGTTTTGGTTAACCCCTTGACCTGCAGTCTTATAACAGACACCAATAATCAACTTAGGACCAATTGCTAGCTCCCCTGCACCCACATAGCTTCAACATCCCCTTAACTGACCGATATCATCTCTCTCTGTGATAATTAGTTCTGCCTCAATAATTGCAGCCGCGTGGCGAATCATACAGCATAGCACAGAAAGAGGCCATTTGAGCCATCACATCTGTGCCAACAGTTTGAAAGCACTGCCCACAACCCTGCACCACCACCGAGGTTCTGCGAGTTTGTCCTTTTCGGACATGTGTACAATTTCCTTCCCAAAATTATTCTTGAATCTACGTCCTTAAGGCAATGCATTTCAGATCACAACTACTCACTGCATAAAGACAATTCTTCTCATTTCTCCTATGCCTGTGTCCTCTGGTTACCTAACTACCAGAAGCAACTTCTTCCTATCTACTCTTATTTAAACTCCTCAGAAATTTGAACACCTTTTGAATATTTTTCTGCTGCAAGCAGAAGGATCCCGGCTTTCTTCAGTTCCCTCCATGTAGATTATGTTGCTGCATTTATGGTCATGATGTCCTTTTCACTTGTGTAGGTTATTCGAAATGATGTCCACAACTTCATGCGCCACAGTTGAGAAATTACACTATTGTTTTGCCACACGCGGCGTACCAGAAGTACTAGACTCAGACAACGGAGCTGTGTTCACAAGTGCCAAACACCAGTAATTCATGACATTTAATGGAAAAAAGCATATCCAAACTGCATGATATCACCCTTTGTCGAGTGGACTTGCTAAGAATGCAGTTCAGTCTTTCAAGGCTGATACAAAGGGAGAGGCGATGGCCTAGAGATATTATCACTAGACTATTAATCCAGCAACTGAGTTAATGTTCTGGGGACCCAGATTCGAATCCCACCACGGTAGATGGTGGAATTTGAATTCAATCAAAACTACCTGGAATTAAGGATCTACTGATGACCATGAAACCATTGTCAATTGTCAGAAAAACTCATCTGGTTCATTAATGTCCTTTAAGGAAGGAAATCTGCCATCCTTATCTGGGTCTGGCCTACATGTGATTTCAGATCCACAGCAATACGGTTGACTCTTAACTGCCCTTGGGCGACTAGGGATAGACAATAAATGCTGGCCAACCAGAAATGCCCATCTCCCATGAATGAATTAAAAAAATCACTAGAAACCCAGAAAGCACGATTGCTGTTAGCCTATAGAATCATTCTGCATACGACCATTGGAATAGCTCCAATTGTGCTGATGTGTTGATGCTTGAGAACCAGATTATGCCTTGTAGTTTGAAATTTGGTGGGGAGGATGGAGACAGGGCAGAGCTGCTGGACATGGATCCATGATTTGTCAAAAGTGCGAAGAGCATTTGAGATATACAATCTAGCTTTTGTAAAGAATTTTGGGAGCAGACCAAGTTGGGTCCCAGGAGTTGTTGTGTCCAGGTCAGGCCTATGAAACGAAAGAGCAGGACAAGTTTTTGAAGGAACAGATGGATCATTTACGGTGCCAGGAGACATCCCAAGAATCACTGTCACTACCTGATCCAATTATGTCACCAAGTTGTTTGCCCAAGGAATGAAGTGCCTGATCAGCCAATAGCAGGCCAGAGTGCTGCTCCCAGTGCAACTGAGGGATTAGTGGAAAGTCATGTGCTGGTGCCAGGAGAGAGTCTGAGAGTGAAGCAAGTCCAACCAAAATAACCTCTACAGCTGATCCTCAACCACCTGAGTGTCATCTCTCCCAGAGAAACAGAAAGTCATACTGAGTCAAACTAAGAGAAAACATACTGAGTTTCTGATAAACCATATTAAAAAGGCTCATTATAGCTGTGTTTTGAAAATTCTGTAAGTTATCAATATGTTATGTAATAAAGGGATTTCAAGGGGTAGGGATGGAGTAGCTAGCCCCTTTAAAGGGTTAGCATTGGAAGGGTCATATGACCCACTTACCCAGTGGGGAACGTGTGGAGGGATCTTTGGGCAGAGCATCAGAATTTGCAAGCAGGTTGACCCTGGATTATCACACTCTGTACACAAGAGTAAATAGCAATAAGTTCATTGGTGTTGTTAGCCAACTGGTGTTTCCTACATCAGTAATATTTGGAAATGGCTGGTACTGGTCCGAACCTGACTTATGTACTTTAAAATAATGAAATAGGTCTTCCATTTAAGATGGAGATGAGATTTCTTTTCTCTCAGACGGTCATGAGTCTGTGGAACTCTCTTCCCAGAGAATGGTGAAGGCAGGGTCACTGAATATCTTTAAGGCTGAATTAGATAGATTCTTGATTGACGATGGAGTCACAGAATATAGAGGGTAGTCGGAAGAAAAGTGGAATTGAGGTCACAATCAAATCAGGCATGATGCTATTGAAAGGTGAAACAGGCTGAAGGGGCAGAGTGTCTCACTGTTGTTCCTAATTCATGTTTAATTAGAACTCCAGTTCAGACCCCTACCAATCATTTCTGAGTTTTATTGGTTGATAATCAGGCAACTCACCTGAAACTTTGAGATGAGGCCCAAGGATAAATTTTAACAGTATTAGGTTGGCTGCTTGAGGCATCTTGCATGTGTTATATTTGATTCACCCCAGAAAATGTAAACAATTTATTTACCATTAACTCTGATCATTTCCTAACACCTCTCTCAGCAACTACCCGATGAATCCTGAAGGATGTCCGCCCAAGTATTTTACCATTGCTGGCCATGAAAACTTCATTGGGTTAGAGGAAGACAACTCAAAGTGGATTGGCTTCAAGAAAGACCACTCCAGATATCCTACCCCTCAAGAAAAAAATGTAAAAATTTATCCAAAAAATGTAATACCCAGTGTGCCTGGGAATACCAAGCAGCACACATGGGCTGGAATTTTCCATCCGTTCATTACCTACTGCCACTGCAAGCAAGGACAGAGACCTGATGCTGTTTTGCTGGGCACACTGTGCCATCCATTGCTTCTGGCATGGCTTGTACAGCATACCCCCACAAGAAGGTGTCTGAAGTCTGTGAAGGGGCATTATTCTGATGTCACAATGCCCAACTGGCTAAAGCAACATCAGAATATCTGCTTTAGAGCATAAAGGACCAGGTTATAAATTTAAAGAAAGCATTCTTCTGGTTGCATCACTGCTTGATAAGGTCCTTTCTCTATCCAAGACCACAAGAAACTAAAAGGGTCGTAAACAAAGCCCAATCCATCACTCAAACTAGCCTCCCACCCACTGACATTGTCTACACTTCCTGCTGCCTCAAAAAAGCAGCCAGCATAATTAAGAACCCGATGCACCTCGGACATTCTCTCTCCCATTGGGAAAGAGATACAAAACTCTGAGGACATGTACCAATCGACTCAAGAACAGCTTTTTCCCTGCTGCCATCAGACTCCTGAATGGACCTACCTCGCATGAAGTTGATTTTTCTCTCCACCCTAACAGTTACTAAAACAGTTACTAACAGCACTCTCCCCTTTCCTTCTCTATGAACTGCATGCTTTGTCTGTATAGCTCGCAAGAAACAATACTTTTCACTGCATACTAATACATGTGAAAATAATAAATCAAATCAAATCAAAAAGAATTTAGATCGCAGTCAAATCTTCGTTCGTTGCAGTGGGACCAGAAAACCCTGTCAGCCTGAATGACCGGAAAATTCTACTCTGGAATCTGGCACCGAGGCAATGCCATTCCATAATTCGCTTGGTCTCTGTGAGAGATCCAGAATAAATACAGGAGAACATTTACCTTCACCAGAGTCTATGAGAGACCCTATGTAAATATTGTAGACATTCCTTATTCACTAGAATCTGACAGGCACTGCATAAATATAGCAGCATATTCCAAGTTCACCATGCTCTCCATTAGAGACCCTGAATAAATATTGAACAGTATTTCCCACTTATTGGGGCTTTGCCTCGTCTTCTTATGTCGTGTTTTTCTGTCTGTCTCCTTGCATCATGATTCTTCCCATTCCCTCTAACGCACACTCTTTCCCCAGCTAATTAAAACTACTGCAGGACTGTTTTTGCCAATGTGTAAATTTCAGCGGCAGCTGCTAATATGTGGTCACTGTCTCACGTTGGTGTGAAGCGAGCCTCCGTCAAGAAAGTTTTGTTTCCCTTTTAAGACAAAAGAAGGTCATTACAGATTCTTTCATAACGCTATCATCAACAATCCTGCACAAGCACAGTAATCTAAACAAATCACTGGCGCAGCTATTGTCTCAGTCCTTGTGCTAACTTGATGATATTCCACTCCACACTCTCTCCATGCATTTTATAACCTCATTCAACACTATCTCTGTTTTCCATTGTCACCATAGAAACCCGATATCTGGAGAGGTTCTAGATCCTGATAATACTAGAAGGTAGAATGGGGCAAAGATAAAAGAAAAACGCAGGCGCTTGTGGAAATGAGCAGTTTAAAAAACACTCCAAACCCAACAAGATAAACACTACTTATCACCTCAAAGGCATCAGGGGCCATAAAACAATTTGTTCAGCAAACAGCTTCTCTCTTAAGAGTGTATTGAACGAATTTCTCATTAAGCTGTTGAAAGTTCCTTTTTTTCTCTCTCGAAAACTCTTGACACAGCGCTGAGGCAGAGAGCAAGAGCTGCTACCTACCTCTGACTTTTTAACAGCTGATTGCCACTGAGACAAGACAGAAACGTTTTGAAATAGGTTTCAATCCCCGCTGCATCCACAACAACAACTTGCACTTACGGACCACTTCAAACAGGGCCAAGCATCCCATGATGCTTCACATGGACGTTATCAAACAGAATTCGATACCGAGCAGTTATAAGTGAGTTATTAGATCAGATGGCCAAAAGCTTAAGGTCAAAGGGATAGGTGTGTCATGAAGGAGAAAAGTAAGGTAGAGAAGTACAGAGATTGAGGGAATTACAGAGCTTGGGACCTCAGCTCAAGGCAGGGCCACCCAGTGTTGGAGTGATTAAAGTCAAGGATGTACAAGGGGTCAGACTTAAAGGGGTATGGATATCTCAGAGACTTGTCAGGCTGCAGATGTGACAGAGATAAGGAAAGGCGAGGCTCATGATTTTTTTGTGGGACAACGGACCTGATCTGAATCATACAGCGCAGAAAAGGCCCTTCAATCCATTTAGTCTGCAGCAACCCATTAGAAACACCTAAACTCCCACCTAATCCCATTTGCCAGCACTTCCCTGAATGTTATGACGTGCCAAGTGCTGATCCAGATACTATTTAAAGGATGTGAGGCAACCTGCTTCTCCCACTCTCCCAGGCAGCACATTCCAGATGTCATCACCCTCTGGGTAAAAAGGTTTATCCTCACAGTCCCCCCCAAACTTCTGACACCTCGCCTTGAACCTTGTGACAGACCCTTGGGGAACAGCTGCTCCCTATGTACCTAGTCTATGCCCCCCATAATCTTGCTCATAATCTGAGTATCCCTCAGCCTTCCCTGCTCCAAATTACTTAAGAAATTTATTGTCTTTGATTTGAATTGAATGTCAATTGACATTATTTGTTGCACCCATTTACATATCTTTCTGGGAGTAGTTTTACTGGCATGAATATTCTTTATTTAATTGAAGCAATGAAACTTACAACACAGAGGGAGGTCCATCATACTAGCCCTTTGAAAGAACCATCATGCTAAGACCCACTCCACTGCAATTTGTCCAAAGCCTCCACATCCTTCTGGTAGTGTGGCAACCAGGATTGAACAGTATATTCCAAGTGCGGCCTAATTAAGGTTCTACAAAGCTCTAACATGACTTGCCAATTTTTACACTCAATGCCCTGGCCGATGAAGGTGGTTACGTTGTGTGTCTTCTTGACTACCTTCTCTCCCTGCGTTGTCACTTTCAGTGACCTGTGTACCTGTACACCCAGATCCCTCTGCCTATCAATACTCTTAAGTGTTCTGCCATTTACTGTATATTCCTGTCCTGTCTGAGACCAGAAGGAATACATTTTCTCTCTGCTTACTCAAAATCTCTCACCAACTCGAAATCCTGTGTTAGATCATCTCTTAACCTGTTGTATTCCAAGCAGAACAGTCCTAACATTTATGACCTCTCCTCATACTGACTTCCTTCAACCATTGTATTACTCCAGCAATTCTGTTTTTTCTCCCTCCACCTTTCTCCCCTGAAGGCACAGATATTAATTTTTGGAGGCTTTCTGCTTGACCATTCATCACCTTAAACATTTGTTTCCTCTTCCACCAGCACACAGCAGGCCGGTGCTTACCAGATACAAGGTGCACCACAGCAACCTCACCATGGCCCCTGAGCAGCACCTTCCAAACTCGCGGCGTCTACCACCTACAAGGCCAAAAGCACGAGATGCGTGAAAACACCACCACCTATAAGTTCCCCTCCAAATCACACATCATACTGATTTAGAATTACATCACTGATCCTTCTTTGTCACTGGGTCAATATCCTGGAGCTCCCCCATTCTAACAGTATGAGATGTACCTACACCACATGGACTGCAGAGGTTCAAGAAGCTGGCTCACCACCACCTTCTTCAGGGCAATTAGGGATGAGCAATAAATGCCAGCCGAGCCAATGAGGCTCATGTCCCATGATGAATAAGAAAAAAGGAGACAGGTGAGACAAGATTATCTCTTATCCAGTTACCTGAATACCCTGAATCTGGTGGAAATTTACTCTCATTTCAGTGAGTTCTTAATACGGTGACATAGTGGTTAGCACTGATTTCAGTGTTCTCTACAGACTGTCCAAAAAGCCTTTTACTTTTGAAGGGTGACAAATATAATGCCGACCAAATGGTCTCTCATAGCTCTCTTACAAATATAGTACTGGATTTTGGTTAGATCGCTATAACCTGGGTCTATATGTTTGCCGGTAGCTCTCCTCTGGAGGAATAATCATGTCTTGGTCTCAGATTGACCCATTCAAGTCAGAAAGGCAGTTAGGATGGTTTCAGCATATGAGTATTCATGCCTCCTTAATTTGAGATGTTCCTTTGTTCTGTTGAGATGTTGTGGCAGTGTTTTCTGGAATCCATAGGCTGAGAGGTGGGTGATCCCTCAGTGGCCATCTCTAGCAACTCAACAATGCCTGTTTTCAAAAGTAAAGGATAGTTCCAGAAGATTCCACACGAGACACCGGGATGGCATGGTGTCAGGTGACAGTGTGCTGCTGCACAGTTCCAGGGATCGGGGTTCAATTCCAGCCTCAGGTGACTGTCTGTGTGGAGGTTGCCCATTCTCCCTGAGTCTGTGTGGGTTTTGTGCTCTGGTCTCCTCCCAGAGTCCAAAGATGTGCAGATTAGGTGGATTGACCTTGCTAATTGCCACTCAGTGTAAGGTGGACTAAGGGTCATGGGGATCGGGCAGTCGGGATGTGGGTCTGAGAAAGGATCTGAGTTGGTGTGGACTCAATGGGCTGAATGGCCTCCATCTGCGCTGTAGAGATTCTATGATTCTAACAAAATCCATGTGTGAAGTTAAAAATAGGACATGCCTTCATGTGCATGAGATTTGGTTATGACTATAGGTCTTCCTGATAATTTAACTTCTCAGATCAACAGGATTCCCTGGCCGCACTCACTTCAAAACTGGAAAATGCGAGAATCTCACCCAAGGTCAGTGAATCTTTTCATGGTCCGCCCCCCACCTGTGTCAGGTGGGACAGGAGAATTCCGGTCATCACTTTCTTGGCAGGAGAAAAGACTGCACATTACACGCTGCTGGACAAGAAACAGTGATGTATGATGTATCTATGAATTACAGAGTCACTGACGTTGACGATATTTCCCATTATACTTTGTATTGAGCCTGAGGCAGGAAAGCTCGGTGCTCTGACAACTTTGAGAGTCACTGACAAAGAGTTTGGCTGGGGGCAGGGTTTCACATAACTCTGTTGTAGAGTCCCTAGTGGAATGTAGTTCAGTACACTGCATCACTAAACATTTGCTGATGTTTGTGCACCTGCGTGTACAAGGGGGCATGTCAGGCTTCTTCTTGGTTGCCATAATCTCAAAATAATTTCCCCTTTCTTCTTCCTAATGACATGAGTGTAACAGTATTGCCCACTGAGAAGCCATCCAGTCCAATATAAATAGCACCAATTGAAACTAATTGTGGCAGTCACAGCACAAACACAAATAAACAGGCCATCAAAAAAAAAATCCCTTTCCAAATCTGACAAAGTTGGGCTTGATAAAATGGCCGCTAGCCTACAGAGGGCCAACCTCATGCAAACCATTTCAGTGGAGATTTTAACCATTGAATATGACTGGACTGAACAACATGCTGAATGGATAACAGAGTAAATGGGGACAGGGCAGAATTTCACAGCCTCACTCATCCCGAAACAGTAAAATCCCACCCGAGGTTAATGGGCATTTCTATGGTCTGCCACTCTGATTCCCATGGTAGAGGGGATGGTAAAATTCTGGCTCATGTGTTTGTTAATTTGCATATTTTATATGTTTATTTTAACATTTGGATGAAGGTCCTGGTTGCTTTGACTGAAAGCTTCCTGCTGTGATAGCCCAACTGACGAGAATTGGTTGTCAACAAAACCAACAATAAGTTGCATTTATATAGCACCTTTAATGTAGTAAATACCCTAAGGTTCTTCACATGAATGTAAAGGGTCAAGATCAATTGGTTCAATTCAAATGAGTGGTGATATCAGGTGGCACAGTGTTTAACATTGCTGCCTCATAGCTCCCGGGACCTGGATTTGATTCCTGGCTTGGGTCACTAAGTGTGTGGAGTTTGCATGTTCTCCCTGTATCTCCGTGGGTTTCCTCTGGGTACTCCGGGTTCCTCCCACACTTCAAAGATGTGCGGGTTACATTGCCCCTTAGTGTCCCGGGACGCGTAGGTTAGTGGGATTAGCAGGGTTTAAATGTCGGGTGACATGGATAGGGCCTAGGTGGGGTTGTTGTCAATGCATACTTGATGGGCCGAATGGCCTCCTCCTGCACTATAGGGTTTCTATGATTCAATTTGTCAATCCACAATTCCAATATATTCTCAGCTGTCCCCTCTTATAGCATAACTGAGCTGTCAACTTGCCTATTGCCCGTTGCTAGTGTCATAGTTTATCACAGCTCCAGGGACCTGAGTTCAATTCCCAGCTTGGGTCAAAGTCTGTGTGGAATTTTTACATTCTCCCTGTGTCTGCGTGGGTTTCCTCCAACTGCTCCAGTTTCCTCCCACAGTCCAAAGATGTGCAGGTTAGGTTGATTGGCCATGCTAAAAATTGCCCCTTAGTGTCCTGAGATACTTAGGCTAGAGGGATTAGTGGGTAAATATGTAGGGATATAGGGATAGGACCTGGGCAGAATTGTGGTTGGTGCAGACTCAATGGGCCAAATGGCCTCTTTCTGTACTGTAGGGTTTCTACGAAGATGTCTTTCTAATTTGACACTTGGATGAATTCAGTGTGCCGAACTCATGTGTAACCTATGTCCAGCTGGCATTGTGATCTTCAAAGGCAAATGGCCTAATTAACCAGGTAATGAGACCAGCATCCAGTTAGAAGCAATGAGAATATCCAGCAGTAGGGAGCTGCCTGCTTGGTGCCAGTGGTCACAACAGGTGGCAGCTATACTGGGGGCTGCCGTTGCCTTGTTGATGAGAGCAAGCAGTTCCTCGACATGGACGTTACTGTATGTGACCACAGCAAGACAGGTCGGAGCTGTACTCATGTGGGCACTCACTGAGCCTACATGAGATTGAATTTTCAAAGTTGTGCAAACCAAGTTACCCAATCAAGGTCACCAGGAAAACCTTACAGAATCTCATTCCATTTCAGACAGTCAATTGGAAGTAAACACATTCCCTTTCCATCACGACATCCAATTGAAAATTTTAGAATGCTCCTGAGGTGTCAGGATCCTGACACTTCCAAGACTGCAATTCTCAAAGGCTGCCTGCACCAACTTCTGTCCTTATGCACCAGCAACCTGATTGCCTGCAGGGCACTTGACAGCTGAGCCTGGCCTTGTCCTCACCCAATGGATAAACATGGACAAGTTTCATCAAGGATCACTGGGCAACGGGGAGAAGTCAGAACCGTGGCTGATTTTGTTTTCTCTTCCCACAAGAGGGTCACAGAAATGAACTGCAGCTCTCTCAATTACCACACTGGCTGTGTTCCACCAAATCAGTGCTGATTAAAACCAGCTTTGCCTTTTTGTTCAATGCAGTGCTAACTGGTACACTTCCTCACCAATGAGGGAACATCAAGTTAAAAAAGTCTTGATATTTACTTTTACATAATTCTCATTAGAAAATAGTAACTTTTATATTACCTCAATTTGTTTTAACTGACAAGGAAATTTCAAAACATGTTTGTCAACATTGTAATATTTTTGTCCTGTTTGATGCCTTCTTTATGATTGATGTTCATTCTGTAATAAGTAGGATCGTCATGTGTGTTAGGACCCCTTTACCACTGGCCTCACAGCGCCAGTGACCTGGGTTCGTTTCCCGGCTTGGGTCCCTGTCTGTGTGCAGTTTGCACATTGTCCCCATATCTGGGTGGGTTTACTCCAGTTTCCTCCCACAGTTCAGGGATATGCAGGTTAGGTGGATTGGCCATGCTAATTTGCTCCTTAATGTCAGGGAGAATAGCTAATGTAAATGCATGGGATTTAGGGGATAAGACCTGGGTGGGATTGCAGTCGGTGCACACTTGTTGGGCCGGATTACCTCCTTGTGCTCTATAGGATCCTATGATTCCAAATATGCCCCACACGCTAATAAATTGGTCAGTTGTTACCTCACTTGGATGGCTGTGTAGCAGAGTACTTGTAGTGCTGTTTTGGCTTACAGATTCATTGGTCAGATATCTGGTTGGTTTTTGATTGGCTGTCTGTTTAATTGGCTCTTCAGAGGTTAATTTGGTGACTGGTTGGTTATGTGGAAAGTTGCTGATGGTCCCAGTTTTTCAAAGAGTGAGTTCTGAGAAAGACCTGATGCTAAAGAGATATTTGATTGGCCTGGGTAGCTGACCAGATAATTGGCTATTTTATTGATTGATATGCCTGGGTTAGTCAGTTGGCTATTGAGTCTGTGGTGATTGATTGGGCATTTTGTTGATTGGGTGGCTGGTTATCTGATTAGGTGGATAGTTGCATTGTTCAGAGTATGATTTGATTCTTATGGGTTGATTCGAGATAATAGGAGTGAAGGGAGTGGAGAGAAAGCAGTTCAATTAAAGGTAAACTCAGGGTTGATTAGAACTGTTTACCTTCCTCCTCCTTCTTTATATAAGTGGGAAATTAGTTGTTCACCATCCATTAGAGTCAATCTAAGGAATTCAGCCAATCAAGTACCAAATTACCTTTATGTTAAAAATTGCCGGTAAGATATGGAGACCAACAGAATAAAAAAATGAATTATTTAAGTGTTTTTTCCAAGATAAAATGTATATTTAATGTACAATAAGTTATATATTTTGCATTTGGTCAAACTATAGTTAAAAAAGGGACAAAGAGTCACTCAGTAAAATTTGGACTAACAGAGGCTTTTTTTTAGAACCATTTATTTTAAATGTTGATTTTAGTTTTGTAGGACTGTTACATAATGAGTGTTATTATGATATTTGAACAGCAGTTTAACAACACTAATAAATTAGTTTTATGAAAGAAAAAAGATTTGAACTTTTATAGCGCCTTTCATGATATCCTAAAGCACTTAGCAACAAAGGAAGTACATTTTGAAGTGTAGTCACTAATATACTTTAGGAAATGTGGCTGCAAATATGCACACAGCATACTCTCACAATGAACAATGTGATAATGATCAGATAATCTGCTTTTTTTTGGGAAGACGCATGAGGAAAATGTAATCACCAGGACACTGGGGATAGCACATGTCTGAAATCGTGCCAGAGAACTTAGAAACGTAGGAACTTAGGAAATAGGAGCGACTGTAGGCCATTCGGCCCTTCAAGCTTGCTCCACCATTCAACGTGATCATGGCTGATCCTCTATCTCAACGATATGTAGATGCCGGCATTGGACTGGGGTAAACACAGCAAGAAGTCTCACAACACCAGGTTAAAGTCCAACAGGTTTATTTGGTAGTAAATGCCACCAACTTTCGGAACGCTGTTCCTTTGTCAGGTGAGTGGGGAGTTCTGACCACAAACAGGGAATACAAAGGCACACACAGTTTAGAGAATCAGTATTCTGTAAACTGTGTGTGCCTTTATATGCCCTGTTTGTGGTCAGAACTCCCCACTCACCTGATGAAGGAACAGAGTTCCAAAAGTTAGTGGCATTTACTACCAAATAAACCTGTTGGACTTTAACTTGATGTTGTGAGACTTCCTCTACCTCAACACCATACTCCAGTGCTCTCCCCATACCCCTTGACACCCGATGGGTGGGATTCTCCAATCTCATCTGTGTCCACACTAGTGCTAGTGAGAATGGAGAATTTGATCCTCATTCATTCATTGCAGTGGCACCGGAGAATCCCAGCCACTGACGAGGTCAGAGGTTTTCGGAGCTAGAGTCTAGAAATCTATCAATTCCCCTTCTTGAATATATTAGGTTATTTGGCCTCCACAGCCTTCTGTGGTAGAGAATTCCACAGGTTTACCATCCTCGTGTTCAGTAAGCATGCTTGTGATACTAATAAAGAAAATAAACCTCTGAGTGAAGAAATTTCTCCTCAACTCAGTCCTAATGATCTAACCCATATCCTGAGATGTTGGTACAGTGGTTAGCACTACTGCCTCACAACGCAAGGGACCTGGGTTCAATTCTGGCCTCAGGTGACTATATGTGTGAAGTTTGCACATTCTCCCCGTGTCTGGGTGGATTTCCTTCAGATGCTCCAGTTTCCTCCAACACTCCAAAGACGTGTGTGTTAGGTGGCCATGCTAAATTGACTCTTAGTATCAGGGGGAATAGCAGAGTAAATAGATGGGAGATAGGGCCTGAATGGGGATTGTTGTCGGTGCAGGTTTGATGGATCGAATGGCCTCCTTCTGTACTATAGAGATTCTATGATTCTAAGTTCCTGAATCCCCAGCCAGAAGAAATAACATCCCTGCGTTCAGTATGTCCAGCCCTGCCAGAATTTTACACGTTTCAATGAGCTGCCCTCTTGTTCTTCTGAATTCCAGTGAAAACAGGCTCAGATGATCCAATCCCTCCTCATACGACAATCCTGCCATCCCAGGCATCAGTGTGTTCAAGTTTAAGTTTATTTATCAGTGTCACAAGTGGGTTTATAATAACACCGCAATGAAGTTACTGTGAAAATCCCCTAGTCGCCACACTCTGGCACTTGTTTAGGTAGACTGAGGAAGAATTTAACATGGCTGATGCACCTACCCAGCATTTCTTTCAGACTGTGGGAGGAAACCAAAACACCCAGGGGAAACCCATGCAGACACAGGAAGAATGTGCAGACTCCACACAGACAGTGACCTAAGCCAAGAAACAAACCTGGATCCCTGGCACTGTGAGGCAGCAGTGCTAACCACAGTGCCACCGTACCGCCCCTTTTCATCTTCCGTGGTAGAAGGAGTCTTAATGTCTCATCCTAAGATTCGACCTGTGACAATGCAGTCCCCTTTCAGTGTTGCACTGGAGAGTAAACCTTGATTTTTGTACGTAAGTCCTTGGAGTGCAACTTGAACCCACAGCCTCCTAACTTAGAGACAAGAGTGCCAACGGACACAGTATGAAAGTTTAAACTTTAAAAATAGTTGGCTGAGAAGGATTGAAAATGACTTAGAGTTTGCCAACTCCCTAGGATCACAAGAAAGAAGAGAAACAGTGTTCATTTATATCACACTTTTCATGCAGTCAGGACATCAGAAAGTACTCATAGCATTTATTATTGGGACTGTAGGGAAGAACAATAAGAGTTCTCTCCTTATTTCTATTATATCATTCAGGAATCAGGATCTACAGGAACAGAACTTAATGTTCCACTATATTAGCGCGTATCTATGCATGTAATTTTCCATCCGCGTTCGCCCCAAGGCTGGAAAATACCCCCCAAGGTCAACGGACCTTTGCATGGTTTGTGTACAAATCCTATGGCAGGTGGGATGGGAAAATTCATCCCTATATCTTCATCAAAGGATACAGCATGACCTTTAAATAAATCAGCAGCAGTTTGTCTGTTTGTTTGAGCAAAGAAACAGCATGATTACTGGTGGGATTATAGAAAGCTTTTGAAAAATTATTTGGAAATTGTTCCGCCTCCTGCTCTTAAATTGTAAGGTTGAGGTTGGCATGGTTCCATGGGTTGGATATCGCCCCCAAGTACCAACATCTGGATTTGGGAACTGCTGTGGTTTGAACCATAGCAAATGTGTGTAGGTAACTTATGTAAATGTGATGAGGTGCATTCACTGATCTGCTCCTACTTCCACTCAGAATGGTGGACACGCATGCACACGGCCAACCGAAAATGGCCAGAAACACCAACACTTGTTTCATCCTCCCTCCTTTCTGGCTCCAGTGTTTGAGGCAAATTTGTTCTGAGCCTATAGCCACTCCAGCTAAAATCATTATAACTAATATAGATTGGGAATTTGACCTGAGGCCCACATGTCTCTATGGCACAGTTACACTTGATTGCCACAAACTGACACATAGAGGAAGTCCTTAAATATGTTTTTAATACAAAATCTATTGGAAACGACAAAAGTCCACAGTGCAGGTCATCATCAAGGTTTGTTAAAAAGGGGAGAGCTTGAGATAAAGCAAAGAGCGTTTCGGTGATACGAAGCTTAGATTGCAAACATTTGGAGAAATGACATTAGGGCACTCCGAGGGCTGCTGTTGAACTATTCAGGCCAGGAAACCATGTAACAGGCTTAGAATGCAAACTTTCATGTCAGAAGTGACACAGCAGAGTGGGAAAAGTCATTTCATTGGATTGAATAAAACAAAAGGCGCATCAGTACAGGCTGAAAGTGCAGATATACCGTCCAGGTACAGTGTGTCAAAACTCACAACCTCGAGACTGGGTGTACACCCGATTTCAGGCCTTGCTGATTTTCAAAGCGGGTGGTTTGAGCTGGGTTGAGTTGGGTCGGGCATGTGGAGTGTTGAGGGTAAAAGTAAAATACTTTGAATTCTAGAATCTGGGACAAAAACAGAAAATGTTGGAAAATCTCAGCAGGTCTGACAGCATCCATGGAGAGAAAATAGAGTCACTGTTTTGAGTCTGGAAGACCCTTCATCTCAAGAGTCATCCAGACTTGAAATGTTGGCTCCATTTTCTCTCCACAAGTGCTGTCTGACCTGTTGAGATTTTCCAACATTTCCTGTTAGAATGTAGACAGTATGTTTTTCAAGGAAGAATTGCAAAGAGAACTTTTGAAAGAAAAGGAAATTGTTGCAAGCAAATTCTTTGGAGCTGCTTCGGATCTGTCAGTGTTGTAGTATAAAGGATTAATTGGCATTATCTAAATAGCTAATGTACATCAGCAGTGATATCTGAATACATGTCATGGAAATTCAAAGAGAGATGGTTCTGGAAGGAACATCATGCTTATCTATCCCTGTACATCTGGATAATAAATGTTTGGAAGTTCTTGGAGGCCTTGTTTCCAGTAGTCTTAGTTAATAAGAACATAAGAACATAAGAAATAGGAGCAGGAGTAGGCCATCTGGCCCTTAGAGCCTGCCCCGCCATTCAATAAGATCATGGCTGATCTGTCGTGGCTCAGTTCCACTTTCCGGCCCTCTCCCCATAACCCTTAATCCCCTCTCTTATCAAAAACCCATCAACCCGCTTCTTGAAAATATTTAGCGAGGCAGCCTCCACCACTTCAACGGGTAGAGAATTCCAGAGATTCACCACCCTTTGAGTGAAGAAGTTCCTCCTCAACTCCGTTCTAAAACGCCCCCCCTTTATCTTGAGGCTGTGCCCCCTAGTCCTACTGTCTTTTTTGAGCGGGAAGAGTCTCTCCACCTCTATCCTATCCATCCCATTCATCATCTTATACGTCTCAATGAGATCTCCCCTCATTCTTCTAAACTCCAACGAGTACAAGCCTAGTTTATTCAGCCTCTCCTCATAGCTCAACCCCCTCAACTCCGGTATCAGCCTAGTAAACCTCCTCTGCACTCCCTCCAAGGCCAAAATATCTTTGCGCAGGTGCGGCGCCCAAAACTGCACACAGTACTCCAGCTGCGGCCTCACCAATGCCCTATACAGCTGCAGCAAGACCTCCCTACTTTTATATTCAATCCCCTTCGCTATGAAGGCCAGCATCCCATTCGCCTTCCTGACCACCTGCTGCACCTGCAAGCTGGGTTTTTGCGACTCATGCACAAGGACCCCGAGGTCCCTCTGCACCGTCGCCTGCTGCAGTTTTTCGCCACGTAAGTAATAGTCCTTCCTACCATTCTTCCTACCAAAGTGGACCACCTCACACTTGCCAACATTAAATTCCATTTGCCATTTCCTGGCCCATTCGCCCAGCCTATCTAGATCCTTCTGCAGACTCTCCACACCCTCCGCACAATTTGCCGTTCCCCCAATCTTGGTGTCATCCGCAAATTTCGACACCCTACACTAGGTTCCCTCCTCCAGATCATCTATATAAATGGTAAAAAGCTGAGGCCCCAGCACCGACCACTGGGGCACTCCACTAGTCACCATCCGCCAATCCGAATAGCACCCGTTGACCCCCACTCTCTGCCTCCTATTTGACAACCAATCCTCTATCCACGCTAACACCCTACCCCCAACTCCAAGTCCCCTGACCTTCTGCAATAACCTCTTATGAGGTACTTTGTCAAACGCCTTCTGAAAATCCAGAAAGACCACATCCACCGGCTCTCCTCTATCCACCGCCCTAGACACATCCTCATAGAACTCCAGTAAATTTGTCAGACACGACTTCCCTTTAATGAAACCGTGCTGCGTCTGCTCTATCAAGCAATTCCCTTCAAGATGCCTCGCAATTTCCTCCTTAATGACGGATTCTAACATTTTACCTACAACAGACGTTAAACTAACCGGCCTATAATTCCCTGCCTTTTGCCTGGCACCCTTCTTAAACAACGGCGTAACATTAGCCGTTTTCCAATCTTCCGGCACTTCCCCGGAATCCAGCGATGTCTGGAAAATAACACACCCTTGGGCCATTTATGATGATTCTTCAAGTGTTACTCTTCTGGAAGTATGGCAGATGATCTGTTTCAGAAGGTAAGTTAGGGTTCCATTTGCATTCAAAGAACAAAGTGAGAACAAAGAAAATTAAAGCACAAGAATAGGCACTTTGGCCCTCTAAGCCTGAGCCGATCATATTGCCCTAACTAAATCAAAAATAAAACCTTCCACCTTTGTATTGTGTGCAGTATTGTGTTCAGTTTCAGTCCTCATTTCTGAGGAAGGATGTTCTTGCTCTCGAGGAAGTTCAATGAATGTTTTCCAGGCTGATTCTGGGTATGGTGGGACCGATGTGTTAGGAGGGATTGACTGGGTTAGGATTGTTTTCTCTGGAGTTCAGATGAATGTGGGGGGGGAAGGGGATTTCATAGAGATTTATAAAATTCTAACAGGTCTAGACAGGGTAGATGCAGGGATGATATTTCCAATGGTGGGGGAGTCTAGAACCAGGGGTCACATTCAGGGTAGACCATTTAGGACGTAGATAAGGAGACATTTTTTCAGCCAAAGAGTGGTGAGCCTGTGGAATTCACTACCAGAAGAAGTAGTTGATGCCAAAACATTGAATGTATTCAAGAGGTGGATGGATATAGCATTTGGAGTGAATGGGATCAAAGGTTATGGGGAAAAGTAGGATTAGGCTATTGAGTTGGACGATCAGCCATGATCATAATGAACAGTGGAGCAGGCTCAAAGAGCCAGATAGCCTCTTCCTGTTCCTATCTTCTATGTTTCTATGTTAATCAATCTGTATCCATATTTCAGTGAAGTGTGGGTAATGGAATGGCGACAGCTTCAAAGAATTTCCCAAGCATCCAGTTAAACCAAGATGTCAGTTAGGAAGGAAAGTTAAGTGCTGGCTGTGTTTAAAAAATAGTCCGGTTTTCGGACAATCAGAAACGATTGTGCGAATTACGAAGCAGAAAATGGGTTTAACAGTCTGTGAATGGGTTTTGAAACCGTGCAAAGTGTTGTGTATTTTTTTATATGGTTATGTTAGTTAGGCAGCCGCAGAGGCTGGGTGCAGACTTTGTTCTGTTCAACCCTATAAGGTGATTTCTTCAGTCAGACTTGTACAGCTCTGCTAATGGATTCCACAATAAACAAGTCTTCCCTCTTTTATACACTGATGTGATCCATCGTGCACTTCCTGGACTTTCCATTTTATATTTCAAATTTCTAGTCTTATTCATTTTTACTGAAGAAAAGGTATTTGGTTTTTGTCTCAGAATAAGGAAAACACACTTTACAGAAGCTATTTGTACTGAGAAATTAATTGAAGCACAGAATCGTTACAGTGCAGAAGGAAGCCATTTCGCCATTGTGCCTGCATCGGTTCTCCAAATGAACATCCTGGTTCAGTACCATTCCCCGGCCTTTTCCCCTTTGCCCCGCGCATTGAAACGAGAGATAGAATAATGGCTTCTTCTACCATCTCCGATTTTCAAACTTGGCAATATAACCAACAAGTTCACAGGAATCCATCCACACGGTGGCACAATGGTTAGCACTGCTGACTCACAGCACCAGGGACCCAGGATCAATTCTGGCCTTGGGTGACTGTCTGGGTGAAGTCTACACATTCTCCCCGTGTCCGTGTCGGTTTCTTTTGGGTGTTCCGGTTTCCTCCCACACTCTATAGATGCGCAGCTTAAGTGGATTGGCCATGCTAAATTTGTCCAAAGATGTGTAATTTAGGGAGATTAGCGGGGTAAATATGTGGGGTTTGGGGGATAGGACCTGGGTAACATATTCTGTTGGAGAGTTGGAGCAGACTTGATGAGCTGAATGGCCTCTTATGATCCCGAAGAACAAATTCACTCGTGTTACTTTCTATGTGTATTTGTTGCTTGGATTTATACATATATTTTTTTGCCTCCAGGTGCAGTCATCCTATCTTTCCTGTGGTAACAATGCTGCTCGTCAATGAAAAAAGCTGGACAAAGCCATCTTACAACGATTCTTTGTCCACTAGTCTTGCCTGAAAGGAGAGACATCATGATGCCTGCAATGTTTAGCTTGCAATTGGCACTTATTTCCAATATTTAAGATGAAGCCTACAGTCTCTTCCTTTAATCTAGAAGCTTTTATAGCCCAAGTTTACTGTCACCCAATCGGTATATGTTGATTTATCTCCTCTTCTGTCCGACTCTCTCCAGCCTTGATGATGTATGTCCTGGACCATGGATGCTGACACTTCACCTGCATTACTCAATTCAGAAACAAATGCTCGGGTGGAGGGACGGATAACTGAGTCAACCTCTGCATCCAAGTGTTGCATGGGAATGAGCTACAAACTCAAACTGACTCAGAGAAGGTAATTCACAAAACTGCCCTGTCACGAATGTTTACTCTGGGGTCAATTTGAGTGAATTCGAGAATACAAAATGAATCTTCTGTTTCTGAGTAATAATGTGCTGTGTCACCGAGAGACTGCACCATGCAGTGAATGTGATACATTTGCATGAGACAGTTTTACCTACAGCTACAGTTGACCAGGTTTTGGGTCAGCAGCTTGATTGACTTGAGGAGAGAGGAGGTTTCGACGCCACAGATTTTGGTGCACCAGCCCGGTGTGGCAAAGTTTTGCTGCTCATAGAATCATAGAATGTACAGTGCAGAATGAGTCCATTTAGCCCATCAAGCCTGCAACAATCCCACCCAGTTCCCATCCCTGTAACCCCACACCCTTCTAATCCCCCGACACCAAGGGGCAATTTACCATGGCTAATCATTTGACTGGCCAAACTGATTGGCTGTTTTTGTTGAAAAGCCACTGACTTCAGCTGCAACTTTCATTTGCTTAGCTCTGGCATTTTCAGTGCCTCAGGTGCCATTTTGGGTGAAAATGGAATCCCTGCCACATGCAATCACACTTCTGGTACAGGACACACCAGACGCCATTTTGGGTAGGTCAATAGCATGAGCACTGGGAATGGAAGTATACAGAGTAGGTATGTGAATCCGATGCCAATCATTGAATGCTGATTTGATGCTCATGCTGTAACCCTCCAGCTAATGCCCACTCTTAACGTTGCACAGCCAAAGTTTAAAGTTTATTTATCAGTGTCACAAGTAAGCTTACATTAACACTGCAATGAAGTTACTGTGAAAATCTCCTAGTCGCCACACTCCGGTGCCTGTTCGGATACATTGATGGAGAATTTAACATGGCTGATGCACCCAGTCAGCATGTTTTTGGACTGTGGGAGGAAACCGGAACACCCAGAGGAAACCCACACAGACATAAGGAGAATGTGCAGACTCCACACAGACAGTGACCCAAACCGGGAAGCGAACCCGGGTCCCTGGAGCTGTGAGGCAGCAGTGCTAACCACTGTGCTACTGAGCCACCCCATTGAATATGCATTGGCAACCAGAAGGAACCCCTCCCCCTGCCTGCCTGCCAGTCTTCTCCTCTCTCACTTTTTTATGACCGTTTTAATTTTTTTTGTGCAGCCTAGTTATTTAAAGGGGCCAACTTGTGAGTAGTCAGTACAGAGTTGCTATGCAGCCCCTGTGGATGTAAGTTTACAGGGGCATTGCCCAAACAGTGCCAATATTTAAAGGTAAATCCACATTCATGCCTTTGTTACGACAGAGTTGTCCATTCCAACATATTCATTGATGGCCTCACGCATTCTATCCTTTATAAACTTGAAGTCATCCATGGCTGCTAGTTACACAAAGCCCCATCCACCCACCACCTCATGTATTTGCTTATCGATGTTTGTGTTCGGTCAAGCAATATCTTGATGTTAAAATTCTCATCTGTATTCTCAAGTCAATCCATAGCCTCATCCTCTCCTCTCTGTTACCTCCTCCAGTCCCATAATGCTCTGAAAGATCCATGTTCCTCTGAATCTTGGGCATCCCTAATTTTACTTGCTCCATCATTAGTGCTGTGCCTTCAGCTGCCTCAGCTCTAAGCTCTGGAATTCCCAGCTTGAACCTTTCCAAGTTCAACCCCCTTTTCCTCCTTTAAGATCCTCCTCAAAGCCGACCTCTTTGATCGAACTCACGCAGACTTTTCATAGTCAGGAAAAGGCTTGGGTTAGGGTGAGGTCATGGCCTTGCCTGGACATACCCTGATGTTGGGGTAGTCATTGACAACACTTAGGTAAAGTTGTTGTTCATATACCCTGATATTGACATTGGATAGACTGATTTTGGAAGACATTTGAAAAACTGTCTTGTTTGACCGTTCATGAACCTTGGGGGAGGCCTGCTGATGAGTCAATGCATTCTAAAAGATAAGTGTAAACTGGTTTGATGGCTTCTAGCATCATTAAAAATGTTGTATTATACATTACTTGTGTTTTTACTGCAGTGATTGATTATAGGATTTTGTCCTGTAAAAATAACTCGACCATGACATTAATCATCACTTTCTAAGCGTGGGGATGATTTTGATTTTTTTTCCACTAGGGAAAGTACTATTATGCATTCAAAACTGAAGCAAATAGTAATGCCAGCTCTATTGTCATGATTTGAAGTAATTTAAATGTCCTCAGTCATTTAAATTTGAATAGAGAAAACAAATGCTCTGCTTTGCGTCAGAGAAAAGAAAATTGACACCTGCTCCTAGAAAGCTCTCCTTGACAGACCATCTGGTGTAGCTCAGAAAAAAACAACCATTTGCTTTTTCAGTTTTAAAAGCCTTCATTGTTTGTTTTTCAAAAGATTTGTTTTGACAGCTATAGCCATTATGAATGCTTGAGTTTCAAAAGCTACAGAAACACTTAGCTTAGCTGGGGGCTGTTTTCTCAGTTTGATTGACAGTTCTAAGAAGTTATTGAAAGATTGGCTGTCTTTGATGGCTACTGATTGTTTCTTTTTAGAATGAATGTCTTCTTGGACACTTCCTTTGTTGAGTCAGTTTTTTTAAAATTGTGAACAGTTGCATTTTTCAGTGACATCTCTATTAGATTGTTATTTTCTAAGGGTCCATTTCAAAAAATTCCCTGTGCATGTTGCTGAAAAAGAAACATTTTCCTTCAAATATGTTCACCTTGCACTCATCTGGGCATTCACAAGGATGTTAGGGAATAAAAATAAGCTGCCACTTATTTTGTTTAGCTGAAACAGATACAACATGTGTACCTGTTCTTTCTGTCCTCATTAATATATATATATAGCTTCCAGTACATGCAAATGCACAATATTGCAAGCCCGACCGACAATCTTAAATTGGTTGTCAGCATAATTCTTAGCCCAGTGATTATTCAGCAAATGTTGTCCAATCATGGAATCACATCTAATGTTGAACATTGCGTTTTGAGTTTTGCAAGCATGGGATGGGTGGGTACAGACTGTACCTTGCCCATTGCGAAAGCAGAAGGGACATCCTTTTTGATATTATCAGCCACTCTTTGGAATGTACACCCTACGTACCAGGCATTACACTTGCATTGAAATTCATATCCCACAGGGACAATGAGGGAGAATTTGCCATGGCTAATGTACCTAACCAGCACGTCTTTTGGACTGTGCGAAGGAAACCCATGCAGACATGAGGAGAACATGCAGACTCCACACAGACAGTGACCCAAGCCGGGAATCGAACCCAGATCTCTGGCGCTATGAGGCAGAAATGCTAACCACTGTGCCAAACGGAAACTGGACCTCCTGTTGGTAAGGTGTAGAATAGGAAAAGGAAAGGAGAGTAAAAAATACTTAAATGAAAGCGAAACGTTTGTCCTCAGGTCCTGCAATCACCAACTGTCGTGATGGAACTTCTGAAGGAGCACATCAGATAGTGCCAGCCACACTATTAGTGGCAGTGACACAATGCAGAAAATGGAGAGACAGTAAAATTCTATTCAGCTCTAAAGTATCATAACCAGGTTCCAATAGGGTTGCCAAATTTGATTGAAGGTAGCGTTGGAGGATTTAATTACATAAACTCCAGTTTCCAAAATCCAGAATATTGCTCACTCAATGTCTACATCCACAATGGCAACCATGTCATCCCAACTGGAAAACAGGAAGAAACTTCATTACAGAATTTGATGACCCTTTACTATCAGTCACAGCCTTTACTTCTTTGTCTCCAGTATTTTTTCTAACCTGTACACAAAAAGAAGCAATGACACTAATGTTTTATTGCTGCTGTGATTTTTCTCCAACATTGCTTGCAGCAGTGTCCCAGAGATTCATCTTCAGTTGCCGGAGTCTCCAAGGTAGTCTTAAAGGGGTTTCAAAGCCTTGTTCCAATTAACCCTCTGTGGCCAGTAAGAGTCCCCTAGGGGTCTGGAGCTGAGGTGATGACTTCCACAAGGTCACCTTGTGTTACTAAATGATTTAACAAGATTTCGCATGGAATTGAGGCACGTGGACGAGTGAGGCCATAGGTTAAACCCTCTGGCTGCCGTGACTGATTTCACTTGGGGTGATGGCAGAGGTGCAGACACCAACCAGTCTCAGCACCAATGGACCTGAGGGATTGAGGGGTGGGGGTGGTGTGGGAGCAATTAGACAAAGTTTCCCATAATGCCTGTTGAGTAATTGATACCAGAAAGTAGGAATATACGGATATTGAATAAACCAAGGGTTGGATGGCGGCGGCAGGGGGGAGGTTGGTGGCTGGATGGAGTTGAAAAATCTAGGCCCTAAAAATACATTGGATAGGATTTCCCGCCATGCTCACCTCAAGGCTGGCAAATCTCGCCCGAGGTCAACAGAATTTGCAAGGTCCATGACCCGCCCGCTACGATTCCCATGGGAGATAGGGTGGGAAAATTCCGCCCATTGTGCCCATTGTGTTGGTATGGGCGTGCACAAACCTGGTCACCAACAAGGTGGCATGGTAGCACAATGGTTAGTGCTGCTGCCTCACAGCACCAGGGACTGGGTTCAACTCTGACCTCAGATGACTGTCTATGTGGAGTTTGCATGTTCTCCCCATGTCTTGCAGGAATTTCCTCGGGGTGCTCCAGTTTCTTCTCGCCAAAGATGTGTGGGTTAGGTTGAATGGCCATGGTAAATTGCCCCTTAGTGTCAGGGGGATTAGCTGGGGTAAATACATGGGGTTACGGAGATAAGGCCTGGGTGGGATTGTTGTTAATGCAGGCTCGATAGGCTGAATAGCCTCCTTCTAAATGTAGGAATTCTATGATTCTAAGTTAAGATAGCAAAGGAAATTCAAATTAAGTGTTAAGTAACTTTTGCAAAGGATAATTTCTAAACAGGAATGGTCACCTGGGCAGGTGAGGTTTGGGTTTATCGGTGACAGTGGTGTCGCATCAAAGAGTTTTCTTTACTCCTGAAACATCCTATGCAGTAAATGCAAAGGCAGGCAGCTGTGGTGGGGGGTGGGGGAGGTCACAGAAAGGGTGGTGCAGGACTTGCGTCCTAGTCAGGCTTGAGTACAATGTAGCCAGAATTCCCAAACAACAGGAAACAGCACTTAAAACAATTATCTGAGCTCAAAGCAATGGACGCCTAGAGATTCAATGGGCCAGAGACAAGTCACTCGGAACTAGCTGATAGGAAGTCAGTCAACACTTTCACAGAGTCGGTGACAGAGCCAAGCTCCACCCTGACACTGGCCTTTAAAACAATCATTTCCAGCAAGCTACAAAAAAAGGTTTTGATGAAAGGCTGGAGTGTGTTGATAAGGATGTTACATTCTCTTTTAAGATAAAAATTGGTGCCGAGAAGAAAAAGGGGATTTTTGTCCTGTTTCGAAATGATAGTATATAATCACCAGGTCTCTTTCATTGTACAACAGTAGTGAAGGAGCAAAGTCGCTTTTATTTTTGTCCAAAGGAAGTATAAAATTATCTATTATGCTGCAAAATCAAACTGGTTCATCCCTCTTTCTCTAAATTACAGTGGCTTACAGCTTCCCGTCCTTATCTGGCTTGGCCTCTTTTGCTAAACCAGCTGCATCTTCAGAGCACAGACAGTTCCTCCAGCACCCTCCAGAATACAAGTTCCTTCTAAATTCCACTCACGTTGGGGAGCTTGCAGCCAAGTCCCTTATCTGCTGTAGCGCCACTGCATTGTGGGACGTGTCTCTCTCTGACCAGCTGGATTCTTTTCAGGAGCCGAGTGTAAGAGAAGCAACCTCGGTGACCTTGCCTTCTGGCACTGTGGGCACAGATCTATACTGAATAAAGCAGGCTGCGCGCCGCTTGGGAGGATGTTTTGTGAGAGCTTTCTTTTTCAACTCAGACGCTATATTAAAAAGCTCATGGTCACCAAGCAGGGAGAGATGTCATGTGAAATTTAAATTGATAACCTCAATAGCTACAATGGGCATCGGTTTGTGCGGGAGGCAGAGTGGTCGCATGTGAAACTTCAAAACGTGCAGGGAGTCCAGAGAAGCTGGGATTGTGTTCTCTTTAGAGCAGAGAAAGGTAATGGGAGATTTAATGGAGGTGTTCAAAATTAGGAGCGGTTTTGATTGAGGAGATAATTAAGGAGAATTTTTTCACCAACAGGAAGTCAAAATACAAGAAGGGGATACAGTGCCTGAAAAGAAACAGATTTAATTCAAACTTCCAAAATGGAATCAAATATATCCTGAAAAAGAAAGGATTTGCAAGGCTATGGAAAAGAAGCAACAGGCTGGGATTTAGTGAAAAGCCTTTGAACAGAACTGAAACAAGCAGAATGGACACAATGGCCTTCTAAAAGATTGTATAATTCTGTGATCCTATACCAACTATTATTAATGTTTATTTATTTATTAGTCACATGTAGGCTTACATTAACACTGCAATGAAGTTACTGTGAAAATCCCTTCATCGCCACACTCCAGTGCCTGTTCAGGTACACCGAGGGAGAATTTAACATGGCCAATGCACCTAACCAGTACGTCTTTCGATACCAGTCAGTGTGGTTACCTGTCCTTTTCTATTCAGTTCAAATAAATGCAATCTTTTCAATTGGTTAGCTTCTGTTGGTCTTATTGGCATTTCCCTTTCTTTGTCTGGAAGTGTTCTTCCCTCTGCTCAACCCTGATCAAAATGGTGGGTGCTCTCAACTTCACTTTAGTGGTATTAGTCCAACAAGAATCAAAGCGCATCTGTATGAGGGTAAGTCTTATAAGGAAAGGTTGAGGGAGGTAGGGCTTTTCTCTTTGGAGCGGAGGAGGATGAGAGGTGACTTAATAGAGGTTTATAAGATGATGAGAGGGATTGATAGAGTGGACATGCAGTGACTATTTCCTCGGGTGGACGTAGCTATTACTAGGGGGCATAACTATAAGGTTCATGGTGGGAGATATAGGAGGGATGACTGAGGTAGATTCTTTACTCAGAGAGTGGTTGTGGTGTGGAATAGACTGCCTGCTGTGATAGTGGAGTCGGACACTTGAGGAACTTTCAAGCAGTTATTGGATAGCCACATGGAGCACTCCAGAATTATAGGGAGGGGATAGCTTAATCTTGGGATTGGACATAGCTCGGCACAACATTGAGGGCCTGTACTGTGCCGTAAAGTTCTATGTCCTGTGACACGGTGGCACAGTGGTTAGTACTACTGTCTCAAAATGCCAGGGACATGGGTTCGATTCCAGGTTTGGGTGACTGTCTCTATGAAGTTTGCATGTTGTCCCCATGTCTGCCTGTGTTTCCTCCGGGTGCTCTGGTTTCCTCCCACAGTCCAAAGAAGTGCAGGTTAGATGGATTAGCCATGGTAAATGTGCAGGGTTATGGAGGTAAGTTGAATTAAAAAGCAGCAGGAGGGAAGATAAAAAAAATGATTGGTTACGGGTTGCTGAAGTCTGGAAGTTATAGCGAGAAGAGGAGATAGATGGAGGTTGAGAAGCATAGGAAACAGTGCAATGAGACAGAGGGCCTGGGTAATATACCCTGTCAGAGAGTCAGTGCAGACTTGAAGGACCCAATGGCCTCTTTTGCACTGTAGGGATTCAATGATAACATCCTCTAGGTAAGCTAAATTGACCCAAAATATTAACATGGAGTAAACCCTTTATCCATTTGGGGAGGGTACAGGATTTAGCAGAAATGGCCCAATGAATATTTTCTAAAGGTCTTTTATAATAGACATGGCATCCAGACCTGATTCTTTTGGCTGCCTTGGCTTGATGCAACTATTGTTGGCAGCTCCAAATCCAAACCAATCCAAATCCCCTCTGGCAATCTTGGCTTAACTCCTATTAGTAATTCTGACTCAATCGGAGTTCTAATGCCAACTCTTCCCCAGAGCAACCAGTCAGCAGCTCACAAATAGACCACTCTTTATTTCTCAAAAGTAGTTGTTTTTTAAAGAGTGTTCAGGATGTGCTCATGCATGTATTTTATGAAACTATTGTAAGCTTTGGTTACACTGTGTCATCATATTCAGCTGCCTCGGTGTGGTTTGCAACAATTTCTTTGCTCTTGAAGTCGAGATATTGGATTTCTATCTGAAAAGAAAGAAGGTGCAAGGTTACGAGGGTAAGACAGGAGAGTGGGATTAGGTGTGATGTCCTTTGCGAGAGTCAGTGCAGACTCGGTGAACAGGGTTCATGCTAGGTAAGGGATGGGCAAAGGTGGAGTAGTCATGTTGGTTGAGGTTATTTTGATTTGATTTGATTTATTTTTGTCACATGTATTAGCATACAGTGAAAAGTATTGTTTCTTGCGCACTATACAGACAAAGCATACCATTCATAGAGAACGAAACAAGAGAGTGCAGAATGAAATGTTACAGTCATTGCTAGGGTGTAGAGCAAGATGAACTTAATGCAAGGTAAGTCCATTTAAAAATCTGACAGCAACAGGGAAGAAGCTGTTCTTGAGATGGTTGGTACTGGGCCTCGAACTTTTGTATCCTTTTTCCAATGAAAGAAGATGGAAGAGAAAATGTCTGGGTGCGTGGGGTCCTTAACTATGCTGTCTGTTTTGCTGAGGCAGTGGGAAATGTAGACAGAGTTAATGGGTGGGAGGCTGGTTTGCGTGATGGATGGCTACATTCACAACTTTTTGTAGTTTTTTTGCAGTCTTCGACAGAGCAGAAGCCATACCAAGCTGTGATACAATCAGAAAGAATGCCTTCTATGGTGCACCTATAAAAGTTGGTATGAGTCATAGCTGACATGCCAAACTCCCTTAGTCTTCTGAGAAAGTAGAGGTGTTGGTGGGCTTTCTTAACTATAGTGTGAGCATGGGGGTACTAGGACAGGTTGTTGGTGATCTGGACGTCTAAAAACTTGAAGCTCTCAACCATTTCTACTTCGTCCCCATTGATGTAGACAGGGGCATGCTTTCTTTTGAAGATGATGAAAAGGTAGATTGTATCAAATAAGCCTTTGGGAGTGGTTCTTCACGTTAAGTTGGAGATATATTCGTGGACCTTTTGTCTAACCAGAGACTTTTTGACATGCATTAATTGGAATCTTGCATGGTGGCATCTGAGCTAGGCATTCTCAACATAGGAAGGATGCACATATCAGGATTGGCAAGTTCTCTGTTCATTTTTAAAAGATATGAGTGTCATAAAAGATGTGAGGATCATCAACAGTGCTATCAAGCAGCACCTGCTCAGCAATAACCTGCTCAGTGACATCCAGTTTGGGTTTTGCCAGGGTCACTCTGCTCCTGACCTCATTACAGCCTCGGTTCAAATATGGACAAAAGAGCTGACTTCCAGAGATGAGGTGAGAGTGACAGCCCTTGACATTAAGGCTGCATTTGACCGAGTGTGGCATCAAGGCGCCCTTGCGAAACTGGAATCAATGGGTATCAGGGGCAAACTGTCCGCCAGTTAGCGTCATACCTGGAACACAGGAAGATGGTTGTGGTTGTGGAGGGCCTGTCATCTCAAATCCAGGATATCTCTGCAGGAGTCCCTGAGGGGAGTGTCCTAGGCTCAACAATCTTCACCTGCTTCATCAACATCCTTCCCTCTGTCATAAAATCAGAAGTGGGGATGTTCACATATGAGTGCACAATATTCAGCACCATTTGTGACTCCTGAGATATTGAAGCAGTTCATATTAAAATGCAATAAAATCTGGACAATATCCAGGCTGGGCTGACAAGTGACAAATAACATTCACGCCACACAAATGCCAGGCAATGACCATCACCAATAAAAGACACTCTAACCACTAGCCCTTGACATTCAATGGTGTAGCCGTCACTAAACCCCCCATTGTCAACATCCTTGGGGTTACCATTGACCAGAAACTGAACTGGACTCACCACATAAACACGGTGGCCACAAGAGCAGGTCAGAGGCTCGCAAAACTGTGGCAAGTAACTCACCTCCTGACTTGCCAGAGCCTATCCACCATCTACAAGGCACAAGTCAGGAGTGTGATGGAATACTCCCCACTTGCCTGGATGGGTGCCGCTCCAACAACACTCAAGAAGCTTGACACCATCCAGGACAAAGCAGGCCACTTGATTGGCACCACATTTACTAACACTCAATTCCTCCACCACCAACACTCAGTAGCAACAATGTGTGCTATCTACAAGATGCACTGCAGCAATTCACCAAAGATCCTTAGACAGCATCTTCCAAACATATGACCACTTCCATCTAGAAGGACAAGGGCAGCAGATAAATGGGAACACCACCACCTGCAAGTTCCCCTCCAAGCCGCTCACCATCCTGACTTGGAAATATATCACCGTTCCTTCGCAGTCGCTGAGTCAAAATCCTGGAATTCCCTCCCTAACAACATTGTGGGTTAACCCACAGAACATGGACTGCAGCGTTTCAAGAAGGCAGCTCATCACCACCTTCTTAAGGACAACCAGAATTGGGCAATAAATGCTGGCCAGCCAGCAGTGCCCATGTCCCACGAATGAATGAAAAAAAAAGCAAATGAAACATCTACACTCTGAATTGGGTTTCTTCCGGGTGCTCTGGGTTCCTCCCACAGTCCAAAGGTGTGCAGGTTAGGTGGACTGGCCATGCTAAATTGTCTCATAGTGTCTCAAGATTTATAGTTTAGGGGAATTAGCGGGGTAAATACATGGACCTGGGTAAGATATCCTATCAGAGAGTCAGTGCAGATTCATTGGGCCATGTTCTGCACTGTAGGGATTCTATGATTCTATGAAATGAATGGATTTGTGGATGACCTGATGTTAAGATTCATGATGTGAAAGTTTTTCTCAACTTCTCCATTTTATTCCCTCAGCATACAGAGTATTCTGGACTTTTCTCTCTTGTGACCCTTAGAGCTCAAATGTGCTGTCTTCACGTTCTTCTACTATCCAATCAGGATTCTGACTCATTGCACTGTTTCCTACTCTTCTCAAGCCCCAATTCTGTACCTCCTTCGACCTTCTCTTTCTGATATAACCTCCAGGCTTTAAAAACCCAGTTTCAGCAATCTGTAGCCACTGGTACTGTCTATCTCCCTTCTTGCTGCTTTTTAATTCAGGCCCATTTGATTTTGCTGATATTAATCATGTAAGTAGAAGCAGCAAGACCACTTCGATGAAGAAATAGTCAGAGAGCTATCAACAGCCCAGTGGATTTCTGAGTCATGTTTGCTTTCTGACTTTACACTTTATGACTTTATTCTTTCTAATCCATAAACTGATATTAACGTTCCATCTGAAAACACTCCATCTGGAATTCATGTTAGGTATACATTCAGGACTTCCCTCCAGTATCATTTGGATCTCCATCTAGAGTAAATTCCTTCTTATTAGAAGGTAGCAAAGATTTCCACGATTTAAACTTCCTCTACAAGGTGATTCCTGGATTAGATAGCATTCATTTTCATTGATCTTAACTGCAAAAACTTCTGCTGCTATTGGAGATGCCACTGCTTTCTGTAGGTGAAGGGACTTTTGTTAAGATAAAAAGATGTTAGCATTCATCCTGTGTGCGTTACGTGTGCATGTGTTTTTTTTTGTTGCAAACAAGCTTGTCTTTCTACTTTAGCAGTATGACTACAGTCTTGTTAATCTCTTCTCTTCTTCCGATCCAAATGTACCATTCAATACACCTTCCTCGATGCATACAAAAAAATTCCAGGTAAGAGAAATCTGAACTAAAAACAGAAATTGCTGGCAATGCTCAGCAAGTCTGCAGCATCTGTGAAGTGGGGAACAGGTTGGGCAAGTCAGGGGCTGTACAGTTTCAGTGCCAGAAAGCTCATTCAATCTGACAGAGATTGCCATTCTGAGGAAGTTACAGGCCAGTGTTTCATGTCTGTGACTTTTCATCAGATCTCTGATATTAGCTTTGTTTATTTTTCCACTGATTTTGCCAAACCTGCTGCAATATTTCCTTTTTAATGCTGCCTCACTCTTTGGAGATCAACGCTCACCATAATATCTCAAACATACAAGCTCAAAACTGTGGGGTCTCGCTTTTCCAATTCATTCCTTCATTTGGGTGGCACAGTGGCTAGCACTGCTGCCTCACAGTGCCAGGGACCCGGGTTCGATTCCCAGCTTGGGTCACTGTCTGTGTAGAGTTTGCACATTCTCCTGGTGTCTGCATGGGTTTCCTCTGGGTGCTCTGGTTTTCTCCCACAATCCAAAGACATGCTGGTTAAGTGCATTGGCCATGCTAAGTTCTCCTTCCTCAGTTTACCCAAACAGGCACCAGAGTGTGGTGACTAGGGAATTTTCACAGTAATTCAATTGCAGTGTGAATGTAAGCCTACTGGTGACTAATAAATAAACGTTAACCTTAACTCAAGAAATTGTGTTTCCCTGTACAGCCTCATCGCTACCAGCCAATGCATGTGGAGAATCTCATTGGCACCTAAACTTCAAAGTGAGTTAATGTCAGTCAGTCCTTCAAAAAACACTCCTTCCTGAGTACATACCCAGGACCGTAGGTTGATCCAGTACTGTTGAAATTTCTTTTCCAATCTCCCCTTCTCAATTGATCTGAAACTCCTTAAAGGTGTCTGTTGGCTTGGAATCAACCTCAAACTTCCTTGGGAGTTCCAGCATCTTCCTTTGAAAAACGTCTAACATTACGTGAATGTGTGTCCTGTAGTCTAATGTTGGTTGCCTAATATGATTAGCTGTTATTTTTTTCAATCTTATTAATATGTTTTCTGTGTGGAAATAAATGTAACCATTTGAACCATCCTCATAACTTACCTCCAAAAACCTGAAATCAACCTGGTCACTCTTTGTTGAGTTTATTATAATCCAGTCATTTCCTATTACTGGTAAGTTGACCAACACTGCACCGATATTCATTTTTTTTGTTCAGTATTTGTCTATACAATGACACCGACAATCTCTTACTGACCGCCTGCTTCCAAAGTACAATTAGTGATGCCTAAACCTTTTTTTCCCTTAGACTTCTGTCAATGGAAGCATATTGAAAATTTTACCATGATATTGATCCTTCGACAGAGACTCTTGACCACATCCCTAATTTGGTTAGGTTTGCTCGGCAGTGCCAGCGACAGCACCATCTCTTTCATTTTTTGATTGGGGTGCTTTCAAAATTCAGAGCACGTTTACTTTTGCCTTGGTGTACAAGGTAAATTAGGCAGTGGGCCTCCGGTTGGCCTGTTACTTGCCAAGATAAGTTCCACAAGTAGAGAATGTTTAGGGTTACTGGTTAAGTTTCTTTCCATGGCTGGCCCATGTTCAGTACCATTGTTCAGCCTTGGGTGACCTTCGACCATAAACATGAGACTATGTGACTGCCTCCTCATGGACTCTGCATGGATTACCGCTTTCTTTGCTCCTTTCCTTTTAATATCATTTTAAGGCGTGTAACCCTCCCCAAGTTGTCATGCTGTCACCCCTGAGTATCACTGCAAGACAAGCTTACAAACCTAATAAATCTAATCCACAACCAACATTTCCAAGTCAGTCACAAATAACGTAAACAGCAGAAGAAAGATCTCTGTGGTACTCTGCTAGTAACTTTTTCCGAGGTAGAACATTTGCCATTTTGAACTACCCTCTTTCTTCAGTTGCCAAAACAGCTCCCAACCCATCTCAACAACTCATCAAATATTCCACCAGCCTCATATTTCCTACGCAGACTCAGACAAGCTATAACGTCAAACTTCTTTTGAAAGTCTGAGTGAACTGCATCAATTTTATTGCCCTATCCCTTGGTCTCATTACCTCTTCAAGAATTTCTAATAGGCTTTGTGGTTCATGACCTGTTAGCTCTAAAACCAGGTCCACTGTTCTCTATGTTAGTTTAAATGTTCATGTCTAGCATCTGCTCCTTGGCCCTCTAGCATTTTCCCAACAGAAATATTAGGCTAACTGGCTCAGGAACGCTCTGCATTTTAATTCCCTCTAATTTTTGCATATCATGTTATCTATTACCTTCTTTTCTTTAATCCCATTTGCACTGGTTAATTAAGAAGCTGAGTTAAAAATCCCATCCCTTATATCTGTCATAGCCTGATTGTCAGTAAAACTTTGATCTAATTTGTTCTTAAATGGATCCACTTGTGTTTGACCTTTTTCTCTAGTTAGACCATAATTTCAAAATTGATACTGTCTGTCCATAAGCCTCAAGCTTCTTTGTTAGCCTCGCATGAGGAACTTGGTCAAATGCCTACTGAAAATTCAAGGGGATCATTTTAACCTAATTCACCTGACAATGTGCTGACTGGATTGGCTCAGTTGGCTATCTTTACACCTTGCCTTATTTTACTTTCCATTACTGAGGTAGAGTAAAACCTCCAGGTATTTAGTCTATTTCTGTTTACTTAGCCCTTGGTAATACTTTCTTTGGCAATCATTTTGTGGAAATCCTAATCAATCCCACGTTTTGTTTCCTTTTGAAGTACTTGTGCTTTTTTTCAACTCTTTCTTCAAAGCCACTTCTTAAATGCTGATGTTTAGGTCTTGCTGCATTTTTTTTCCTTTTTCTGTCTAATACACATTCTTTCCTTGTCATGCATTAAAGCCTTAAGGGCATTCCATATTTGTTCTGCACTGCTATTTTAAAGTTTGGTTTCCTGATTCATATTCCCATGCCTCTTTCATTACATCTGGACTCTACTTTTCCAATGCTCCCCTCACTGACATCCCATCTACATAACTTCTGACTTGTTCAAAACTTGGATGCCTATAGCTTCTTCTGCACTACATCCTGCTTGCTGATGGCATTGCCTTTCTGTTGCTATGTCAACTGTGTTAAGGCAGAATGGACAATTCAACCATAAAAGTGGGAGGGAGTCTGTCTTTTGCTTTCTGAAAAATATTTTGTTAGGGCTGACGCTTTCCACTGTGTTTATCTCAGGCTTGAGTCCTTTGGGAGAAACCTGTGTATCATCCGAAGCATTCAATAGGATGAGGAAGGGGAAATATCATCATCAACAGTAACACACTGCTTCTTCAACCAGTGATGATGCATTGGGGTATTTTATCACTGTTTTACATTCAGAGGCAGATTGTGAGCCAGTTTGGAAATAAATCCAGCTCCCTTATCCCTGTGGTGAAATTATTTTTCCACGACAATTTGTGGTTATTGGTTACCAAAGTTAGAGAGAAGGAAACTCCAGATTGTGTGAGAGTGAAGACATTTAAGATCTGAAATGACACAAGTGGCTATTTATGCTGTTCCTCTGGCATTCCACCAAAGCTGCAGCAGTTGATCGTGGAATCCTGGGGCACAAAGTCTATCACATCATCAACAAGCACAACATCAGCTTCTGCCTAAATATCTACGATTCTAATTCCAGCTCTCCACCACTACAAACTCTATTTCCACCACTGCAACTGAGATGGAAACAGCAGTTACTGATTGGCTCCCTATCATCAAGCCAAAATGAATCCCAGTTTGGTTCCTCTGTTCTTCTGACCTTGACTTCCACGTTCACTGCTCTCTCCATGGAATCTGATATTTCAACCATTATGCTTTCACCATCTGACATGTTCCTCCAGAACCATTTTGCCTTCGCTATCTCTTCTGATTGCTTTCACAAGTCTCCTATAAACCCTACTCTTTGCTTGTGTATCGCCAGCTCCGTCCTTCTCAAAGTCCTGCCTTTCTGTCAGTGCCTACCTCTCTTCCTGGTAAAATTCTTCCAGGGAGTCCTGTAGATGAGCAGTGTTATATAAATATATTGTTGTCTTTGTTATGAAAGGAATATTCATATTGAGAACAGTGCCATTCTGTTAGCTAGGTGACCAATATCCCTGGTTCTGCAGATGAAGGTGAGAATTCACCCACTGACTGAGAAGAAATAAATCAACACTTTAATTATCCATAATTTTTGGTGTGACTATGCTTAATCAAGATTTAACAGGCAGCGAGTTTTATCATCTATTGTGTGTGTGTGTGTGTGTGTGTGTGTGTGTGTGTGTGTGTGTGTGTGTGTGTGTGTGTGTGTGTGTGTGTGTGTGTAAGAATAAAGAGTGTGCAAAGAAAAAAATAGACTGAAATTGACAGGGAGAGAGTTAAACTAGGGGTGGAAGAGGGAACAAAATAATTGGAAATCAAAGACAAGAAATGAGAAAATGACAAGGAACTGGGTGAAGAAACAAGAAAATCAAAAAGAATTTGTCAAAAAATTGAAACATGAGAGGTAAAATGAGAAGTTCGGACATTCATTCTCCCCCTCAAGAGTTACTGCAAAGATCTGTGATGCCACCTTCAGTTGCTGCAGTCAATAAACCTTAGATATTCTGAAGGAGCTTTGCAATCAATGGTTCTCCTCCAAGTATTAGCATAGGATCTACAACCCTATTTTAGGGTGTTTTAACTTCATGGTTAAACACTACTTCCAAAGCAGTAATAGGATACAACCGCAGTGGATAATTGGACAATTCGTAGAATCATAGAATCCCTACAGTGCAGAGGGAGGCCATTCGCCCATTGAACCTGCACTGACAACAAACTCTCCCATTCCTCATAACCGCATGTATTTATCTTGCTAGCTCCCCTGACACTAAGAGGCAATTTATCATGGCCAATTAACCTAATCCACACATCTTTGGAATGTGGGAGGAAACCAGAGCACCCAGAGGAAAACCACGCAGACTGGGGAGAACACGTAAACTCTACACAGTCACCTAAAGCCGGAATCAAACCTGGGTCCTTGGCACTGTGAAGCAGCAGTGGTAACCACTATGCCACTGTGTCACCCACAATTGGCACATTTTCTGCCAAGCACTAAATGGCAAAGGGTCAACTTGACAGAAAAGTTTGTCAGTTGCTTGCTGCTGAATGTTCACAGGTTTACACAGTTAACCCAGTGATGTCTGCCAGGGTATGTGAATGTTGGGTGGAAGGCAGGATGATGATTGGTATGATGGCAAAGTGGTTAGCTCTGCTGCCTCACAGTACTAATGACCCGGGTTCAATTCCGGCCTCAGGTCACTGTCTGTGTGGAGTCTGCACATTCTCCCCGTGTCTGTGTGGGTTTCCTCTAGGTGCTCTGGTTTCCTCCCACACTCCAAAGCTGTGCAGGTTCAGTGGATTGGCCATGATAAATTGCCCTTTATTATTAGGAGGATTGGTGGGGTAAACACATGGGAATACAGGATAGGGCCTGGGTGGGGTTGTTGTTGGAGCAGGCTCGATGGGCTAAATGGCCTCCTTCTGCACAGCAGAGATTCTATGATTCTATGACTGTGGTGGTTTCTATGAGGGAATAGGCGGTTTGTCTCATTCACTCACTGCCTTATCCACACATAAAGAATGGATAAGGGGGGAGTTCTTATCCAGCTAGCTCAATACTTCAGCAATGAGAGGAGGAAAACTGGAGGGAGCTCTGTGCTCGCTCAGTGTGATCTCGTCCTCTGCTGTGCTGTTTTCTTCTACCATCACTGCATTACCCACTGTCATCACCTTTGCTTTTGCTTTGAACACCAAGGGTATTGACAAAGGGTCCTCTGGATTTGAAATATCAGTTCTTTTCTCTCCTTACTGATGCTGCCAGATCAGCTGAGATTTTCCGACATTTTCTCGTTTGGGACCACAAGACTCAACATTTTTAATGCTTCTGCTAGACCAATATGTTACTGAATATTGTACTTATCAGACTCTAGCTGTTGTATTATGGTAGGTGATAGGGAATGTCATCTATTGAACCCAGTTTGAATCCTGTGTAGTTTGTTTGACTCTGTACAAGGTGTGATCTGGTGACATATGCCAGACACTGGATTGTACTGGTGATCATGTTTGGGACCAGGATTTGAACCTGGTTAGATTTATTGGAGTCTAAGTCTAGTAAGATGAGCTTGGCATTTATAATCTATTTCATAATTATCATTATCCCACAGAACTGTGACTCTTAATTGGAAATTTTGCATGGGAAAACCGCAAGGTGTTTTTATAAAAATTGAGATGTGGATGGTATGGTCAAGGTCCAGTTTTATAGAATGGTAGTCCTCACAGGCAGCAGGGAGATTGTCCATCTCTCATTGTCCTGAGGAGTTGGTGGTGGGTCTTCTCTTTGAACCACTGCAAATATTGGTGCAATGGCGCTGTCACATGATGTGGTTAAGGAATTATGCAATTCTGATTCAGTGTTGATGAAGAAATGACAATGTATGTTCAAGCCAGGATGGTGGGAACTTGGAGGTGATGGCATTCCTAAGCTCTTCATTGATGGTAGCTGTTATACTGGAGGGTGATGCTATTGGAGTAACTCTGGTGAGTTGCTGCGATGTATCCTATGTTTTCTATCATATATTGCAGTCACAATACCACTTCATGATGGTGATTGTAATTAACTAGAGTTACATGCCCTCTTTGGTTGTTATTCATGTCCTGTTGTAGACTGGGATAGGCTGATTCAATATCAAAGGAGTTGTGAATGGATATGAGGAATCATCGTCAAACATTTCATAATGGAGGGAATATCATTAATGAATCATCTGAAGTGATTAGATTATAGACCATTGCCATTGGAATGCCTATAGGGTCGGGTTTCCAATAACCATAACCATCTTCCTCTGTATCAGGTAGGAGCTCTGTGATTGAAGAGTTTTTCTTTTGGCTCCCCATTGACTCCAGGGCTCTTTGGTAACATGTTTGGTTCAAGGCTGACCTGATGTCAAGGGCAGCCTGTTGAGGCTGGAGTTGAAGGCATTGTCGATGCAGTGTGAGGGAAGTATTGCTCTGCATCTACTCCATATGACAATATAAGAACATATAAACTAGGAGCAGGAGTAGATCATCTGGCCCCTCCAGCCTGCTCCGCCATTCAATAAGATCATGGCTAATCTTTTTGTGGACTCAGCTCCACTTACCTGCCTGCTCACCATAACATTTAATTCCTTTACTGTTCAAAAATTTATCTATCCTTGCCTTAAAACATTCAGTGAGGTAACCTCAACTGCTTCGCTGGGCAGGGATTTCCACAGATTCACAACTATTTGTGTGAAGATGTTCCTCCTCAATTCAGTCCAAAATCTGCTTCCCCTTATTTTGAGACTATCCCCCGAGTTCTAGTTTCACCTACCAGTGGAAACAACTTCCCTGTTTCTATCTTACCCATTCCCTTCATAATCTTATATGTTTCTATAAGATCGCCCCTCATTCTTCTGAATTCCAATGAGTATAGCCCCAGTCTACTCAGTCTCTCCTCATAAGCCAACCCTCTCAACTCCGGAATCAACTTAGTGTATCTCCTCTACACCCTCTCCAATGCCAGTATACCCTTTCTCAAGTAAGGAGACCAAAACTGTACACAGTATTCCAGATGTGACCTCACCATGCACCTTATACAGCTGCAGCAAAATCTCGCTGTTTTTAAACTCTATCCCTCTAGCAATGAAAGATAAAATTCCATTTGTCTCCTTAATTACCTGCTGCACCTGCAAACCAACTCCTTGAGATTCCTGCAGAAGGACACCCTGGTCCCTCTGCAAAGCAGCATGCTGCAATTTTTAATCATTTAAATAGTCTATTTTGCTGTTATTCCTACCAAAATGGAGACCTCACATTTACCTCATATCCAACATGTGAGGTTTGACTGGCAGGTATGGACAGCTTTGTTTTGTACCTAATGCACCTGACACCGGCTGTGTCATGAATACTTGAGATGCAAGTGTCCATTGTGCAGCATTGCCCACCCCTCCCCAGCCCCTCACCAATTCCAATCCCTTGTTGTCCTTTGATGAAAAGGAAGTCCCAAGTAACATCTCAGTCATGAGTAGAGAACAGATCTGCGTGAACACACTCAGTGTGAAGAGGAGTTGCCCCAACTTCTTTCTTATTTTTCTCACCAGTGTTGTTTTCTGTATGGCAGGCCTTCACTCTTCACCTGAGTATCTCAATAGAGAGAGAAGAAGAAACAAAAAATGGAATTAATTGAACAATTTGATTGCACGTGAAGTGTATAAGCAAGAACTGTATGTGAAACTTGCAGAAGCAGTAGGCTGTTAAATTAAGGAGATTGAGCAACATATGTCTGTGTGGTTAATTGGCTTAATTGCTTTTACTTGGACTATTAACACACTTGATCCAACCCAGTGATCACGATACTGCCTTTAGTGGTGCTTACTCTAATCAAAGGCAAGCGGCAGTTTCTATTACAGTGAAATTTCCAATTGCAAGATTAACTTATAAATATTAATTGTAATCAGAGACCAAATAAAGCCAAGGGGTTATTAATAATGAATAGCTGGGGTGGTTGAAGTTTTGTGTGGGAGTCATGGAAAGTTTTCTTGTTTAACTCTAGAGTTTTTTTGTTTGAATGTAAACTGATGGCTCCATGTTATTTTTGGATCTGGTGCTAATTAGATGCAGTAGGAATTGTTACCTGAAGCACCTAATTACTTGCTCTCCAAAGCCACAAGATTCTTTGGCAGTGTAAATCAGAGGCAGCTCATGGGAAAGAGCTAGCAATCATGGACAAGGGAAGCCGCTGGTAAATTTCAGCCATTTGTTTTCACATCTCTCTGAGAAAGGATCTGTACTTGCGCAAACAATAGGTATAAGTGAGACTTACACAGGGAGCAAGCCATTAAATTAAGGAGAGTAATTTCACATAATTCTGTCAGCTGGGGCTACTGCAGTCTCAATGCTTTTTGCGCCTGATGCACCTGGGTCCCAACTCAAAAGGTCTCCAGGATCACAGTTCTTACTTCTCTGAACATGGAAGGGTTTGGGCTGCAGGACTCTTTGACACGATTAGATCATCCCTGGGTAAACAGAGCAAGGATAAGGAAGTGGTCAAATTCTGATGTAGAACTCGGGGTGTGTGGGGGAGTCCAGAAATAGGAGGTCATAGTTTGAAGATAGAACTAAGGTGAGGAGAAATTTCTTCACCCAGAGAATAGTTAATGGGTGGAATTCACCACCACATAGTAGCTGAGGCCAAGATGTTGTCTGATTTCAAGACAAAATTAATAAGTAAGTTTATTTATTAGTCCCAAGTAGGCTTACATTCACTCTGCAATGAAGTTACTGTGAAAATCCTCTAGTCGCCACACCCTGGCACCTATTCAGGCACATTGAGGGAATACCTGAGTAAATTAGATACAGCTCCTGGAGCTAAAGGGATATAGGGATATGAGGGGAAGGGGACATCAGGCAATTGAATTTGATGATCAGCCATGATCATAATGAATAGTGGAGCAGGCTTGAAGAGCCGAATGGCCAACTCCTGTTTCTACAATGCTCTTGTCCATGATTTCTATGACTTTGTATTTCAGTCTTTAGATTAGAATTTCTACAGGTTAGGTTTACCCAGAAGTGTCAATTTTTTTTTTATTTCGATCCTCGCTGTTATTTCTATCAGGCTCAGTAATGCATTGCCCAATGCTCTTGAGTTGATTCTTCCTGTGATTCCTGTGACTACTATCTCCAAGCTTCCCAAGCCACTTTCTCCACCTGGCCTGCCGCGCCTTACATTGGTAGCTGTAATATTGTTCTTGCGCAGTAAACCCCTTGACAAAATTCACTTTTGCCACTGCTGCAGTGACCGTTCCAAACATTCCAGTTCGTTCAGTCACTGAAGACTAGCTTTGACCTGGAGTAAAACGTTAATTTTTTTTCCCAATTAATCTTTTCAACTTGCCTGACTCTGTGTAAGATTTCTGCAATTAACCTATAGCGAGGTCAAATCTTCACCAATGCTTGTTGTGTCTTTTCGAGAGGAAACTTGTGCTTTCTATCAATGCACTGCCATTGCTAACCTCTGCTACACGCTGTGAACATAAGAAAATCTAACCTTAGACATGAATTCCGAAACGTATTGAATCCCTATGTTTTCATGTTTCTTACTCTGATTTATAAATGTCTATTTTCACTGAAACACGGATGCTGAATGATACAGTTAAAAACTTGGGGGTGGAGGGACGGCGGGAGGGGGGAAGGAACGGGGAGGGGGGGGGAGAACAAAGTTCACATTAGGCAAACAAGAATGAGAAAATAAAATCTAAACAGAACTTGTCCTGAAATTAGAGTAGAAAATGCCCCATCAGTTAAAACGGGCCCTAGCTGTCACCCACCATCTCTTTCCGCTATTAATGACGTAGAGAGAGAGATGGTCCTCCCTACCACACATTGTGAGTGATACCAGACAGAGAGTGCTCTGTCCGGATACGAGGTGGTATATTGAAATGAATTGCAAATGGTTGGCATACATCATAGGTCATATTTCCCATCACAGCCAAGCTGATCATTAGGAATGTCAATGCAAACTAGTGTTGCCATGGCAAAGGTTGCAAGGGAGTGTAATTGATCACGGGGAAATCAATTCGACCCTCCAGTCCTGTAATGCTGATACATTTCAAGCCCCCTCACTGGATAACTCTCTGATATCCATCACTCCATTCAAATAAATCAACCCTTTCTTTTCCTACCTGAGGCAGAAGCCTGACCTGCATTGCCGAGGCCTGCAGCAGGGATTCCCCTCCCCTAAAGCAGGTTGACCACTCTGGGGAGAAATGTCTCCTGGAGCCTGCCCGATGTTTTCCGATAATCCTGAGATCGTGAAAAAAATCAGGCCTGAGGCAAGAAGCAGACATGACGTGAGCAGAAACTCCACCTTGTTGCGGGTTCTAACAGGGCTGGGAGAAAACCAGCCTCCATAGGAAGGGTGTGGGGAAATATCAGAAAGTGTTACTTTGAGGTTTGTGGGATATAAAGAGACTAACATTGAGAATGTTGGATACGTCAGTGTATTGTCATGCAAGTTGTTGCACAACCAGTCTGTGGCAGCCAGGTATTGGATATATAAAAGAATGTTACAGTCAGGAGTCTGAGATATTTGAATATAGTTAGATTGTGTTCTCGTGGCATAGAAAATGTTTCCATATAATTTGCTTAATATCCCAATATACTTATCACCCAATTCATTTTTTGGAAATATTCATATATCTAAGCATAGAAACTAATTTGTACACAGCAAGGTTACACCTTCAACTATGTGGTGAATATCCAGCAAATTTGATTTTATTTTATTAAGTGAGGAGATCTTCCTTCTCTTCTTCAGCCTATTACAAGATGGGGGGCAGTTTTCATTTATAATCACACCTGTAAAACTGCACCTCAAACACTGCGGCACTGCCTCAATCCTGTACTGATGTGTCATAGAATCTCTACAGTGCAGAAGAAGGCCATTTGGCCCATCGAACCTGCACCAACAACAATCCCCAGAGTCTCCTCACCACAATAAATTAGACACAAGAGCCATTCAGTTGCATGAACCCAGGCCCTATCCCCATAACATCATGTATTTATCCTCATCAGGGCAATTTAGCAAGCCCAATCAGCCTAACTTGCACACCTTTGGAGTATGGGAGGAAACCAGAGCACCCAGAGGAAACCCATGCAGGCATGGGGAGAACATGCAGACTCTGCACAGACAGTGACCTGAGGCCGGAATTGAACCCGGGTCCCTGGTGCTGTGAGGCAGCAGTGCCACCGGCACTGTGCCACCATGTCAGCTTGGATTATGTGCCAGAAATATGCAGTGTGAACTAAAACGTCTACCTTCCGACTCAGAGAATAACCAACTGAGTCATGCTGACATTGAGACATTGGAGAATTTGCAACAAAAGAAATGCCAAAGGATCTTAGTTTGAGGAAATGTAGTTGGAAAATTTGAGGTTTTATAATCTCTTTTCAGTTTACAGTGGTAACAGGATAGCAGCAGACAGGCCCAGATAGAGAGGGTGTGAATGCTGCAAAACTGCGTCACCTGATGCTGGGTGTGATGTCAGTTGTATTGCTGGAAGCATAGGTGGGCCATGAGTGTTCTTTGAAACATTTCTGGTGTTTTTCTTCCCAGCCGCTTACCAGCCCAGTCTTGACTCGCTAGGGAACATTGCCCTGTGAGCAGAATGGAGCCTGACCTCTCACTGTTATCGGTTACTGAGCCCAGCACAACAAATAAAGCCCCATTTACAGGAGATTATCAGGAGCTGTAACCTGAGAGCGAGCACGTGACCGTCACAAAACATTTTCTTTTACCACGTCCCCCTCAGTGGATTCATACAACTGAACGGCTCTTGTGTCTAATTTATTGTGGTAAGGAGACTCTGGTGTCGAATTCAGACGAATAAAACTGACATGATCTATACTAATTGACCCCGACCACCGATCACTTTCTGGAGATGACACACTAATCTTTAACGCTGTTGCAATTCAATCCGGAGCACTTTCCCATCTTATATTTGAAATTCTAAGGAAACTGCCAGCACCTGTATGGGAGCTGTGTGAAATGTTCCCGTAAATCTCCTTTGTACGGTCTGTAATTCCCCCGGTTTTATAATACACCAGATACTGATACGTCTACTCCATCTGTAAATCATAGAATCATACCGTGCAGAAGAGGTTCTTTGGCCCATCAAGGTTGCACTGACATGCGAGAAACATCTGACCTTCCATCTAATCCCATCTGCTAACACTTGGCCCATAGCCTTGAATGTCGAAACGTGCCAAGTGCTCAAAATAAGTCAAATGATTTGGGCGTGCAGTATAATTTTGACTTGGGGGTGAGGGAAATGCACATGCAGTGAGTGGATGATGTTTAAATGTGTGTTTGGTCTAAAGAAGAATCTTGGATTCTTCTCAAACATTTTGTCCTCTTCATTTTTTATTTATTCCATCACTAGATGTTGGAAAAGTGAGACGCCTTCTTGAACCATCAGTCATCAAGTAGTATCGGTACACTCACATCCAAAATCCAGGATTTCGACCCAGCGACAGTGAAGGAATAGTTCCACTTCAGGATGGTGTGTGACTTGGAGGGAAACTTGCAGATGGTGGTGGTGCCATGTTTCTGCCGCCTTTGTCCTTCTAAATGGTAAAGGTCACGAGTTTGGAAGATGCCTTTGAAAGAACCTTGGTGGGTTCCTTGGAGATGGTACACACTGGCGGCAGAGGAAAGGAATGTTTAAGCTGGTGGATGGGGTGTCAATCAAGCAGGATGCTTTGTCCTCCATTCATGTTGTCTTCATCTACTTATTCCTGTCGCCAGATTCATCAATTTCCTGACAGACAGTCAATCCAATCGAGCAAGAGAGAGCATTGTTCATTCATTTGTACAATATATAGAAAGTACAGTGCAGGATTTCCAATGTATATGTTTCAAACACAATTCAGACAGCCAAATTTAGCCTGAGTTTGGGCTACCACTTGATTTGTTAGCATTACCTCAGTTTTGAATCACATTTGTTCCCTTCTCATCCCAGTGTTTCCCCATTTCTCCTGGAGGTGATATGTTTTTTGGATGTGCCTCAACATTAATACTGCCAGCCTGAATGCAGCCAGCACTCCCCTCCATTCCCCTCCCCTCCCCTCCTGTCTGTCTTCCCCTTACCTTCCTGGATGTACCTGCAGGCCTCCAAACTGGATGAAATAATAAGGCCTTGATGATCAGTGCCTGGGCACTCAGTTGGTGCCAAAGGTTCAATGACATTTCTGCCCTCATCCCTTCCCCTCCCTTACAAAAACATGACAGCTGCCCCCTTGTCCTCACTTTTCGCTTCATCAACCACTGCACTGAAAGGATCATCATCAAGAAACACGTCTTCCCTCACCCATCTCTCTGCATTCCACAGGGATTACTCTTTCCATGAAGCCCTGGTCCAGTCCTCCATTGTCCCCAACTCCTCACCCCCTTCCTACTGCACCTTCCTATGCAAGCATAAGTTGTAACAACTGCCCCTTAGCTTCCATCATCTTCAACGTTCAAGGCCCCAAACACTCCTTTCAGGTGAAGCAACATTTCGCTTGCACCTCCTTCAATTTAGTCCACTGTATGCACTGCTCTCAATGTGGTCTCCTGAACATTGGGGAGACCGAATGCAGACTGGGTGACCAATTTGTGGAATGTGTTCACTAAATCTGCAAACGTGACCCCAATCTTCCTGCATTCTGGTGGGTCTTTTCTCCGATAGCTGACTTCTGAGATAGATCTATTGCGGGTTCACCCATTAGAACATCTGGAAGTGCTGCCACTTTGAGAAGGAACAGCATCCCACATGTTCATCCCTGCAATGTTAGCACAGTGCCCAGATGGTCACTGTCTGTGAGAAAAGAGCTTTTATTTATCTTTATTTATACAATACCTTTCATATGTTCAGGATATCAAAAGTCTTCAGAGCCAGCTAATGACGATTGTTATGGGGGTACACATGGGAGTTGATTTTCACACAGCAAACTCTCACAAACAGCATAGGGTTTGAAGCAAGCTATCGCAACAATTCTCCAAATAGTTAGAAACTTAGAAATGTGGAATATAGGAGCAGGAGTAGGCCATTTGAGCCATCGAGCCTGCTGCACCATTCAGTGCGATCATGATTGATCTTTTCGCCGGAATTCTACTGCCTCGTCCGCCATGGAATCAGAGCGGGCAAGGGGCAGACAATGGAAATGTTTGTTGACCTCAGACAGGAATCGCCAGTCTCGCTCAAGCGAGGACATAAATTTCTATCCTTTATCTCAACGCCACACTCCCGTTCTCTCCCTATACCGCTGGACAACTTTGGTATCTGGAAATCTATCTTTCTTTCTTGCACATTCAGTGATTTGGCCTCCACAGTTTTCTGAGGTAGAGAATTCCACAGGTTGTTGGGGAGGTGATGGCCTAATGGTACATCGCTGGACTATTAATCCAGAAACTCAACTAATGTTCTAGGGATCCGGGTTCGAATCCCGCCACAGCTGATGGTGAATTTGAATTCAACAAAAAATATCTGGAATTAAGGATTTACTGATGACCATGAAGCCATTGTCGATTATCAGAAAAACCCATTTGGTTCACTAATGTCCTTTCAAGGAAAGAAATCTGCTGTCCTTACCATGTCTGGCCCACATGTGACTCCAGAGCCACAGCAATATGGTTGACTCTCAACTGGCCTGTGAAATGGCCTAGCAAGTCACTCTATTATATTAATCACCCTAACGGCACCGTGGGTCAATTCATAGTACATGAACTGCAGAATTTCAAGAAGACAACTCACCACCATCTTCTCAAAGGCTGGGCAATAAATGCTGGCCAGCCAGTGGTGCCCATGTCCTACGAATGTGAAAAAAAACACCCTTTGAATGAAGCAATTTCTCCTAATCTCAGTCCTAAATAATCTACCTCATACATTGAGACTGTGACCCCCCTTGTTCTAGAGTAACCCCCCTCCCCTCACTGGCAGCCAGGGGAGACATCATCCCTGCATTGAACCTGTCCAGGCCTGTCAGAATTTTATATGTTTCAACGAGATCCCTTCTCAGTCTTCTAATCAAGTGAATACAAGCCAAGTCGACCCAATCCCTCCTCATCTGACAATCTTGCCATCCCAGGAATCTGTCTGGTGGATTTTCGCCGCACTTCCTCTATGGCAAATATATCTTTTCTTGGATAAGGAGACCAAAACTGTACATAATATTCCAGGCTTGGTCTCACATAGGGCCTGTACAGCTGCACTGAGACACCCTTTCTCCTGTACTCAAATTCTCCTGCAATGAAGGCCAACATATCATTTGCCTTCCTAACTGTTTCCTGCACCTGTATTCTGGCTTTCATTGACTTGCGTACAAGGACACCCAGGTCCCTTCGTACATTAACATTTTCCAATCTATCACATTTAAGTAATACAATTCTGTGTTTCCTACCAAAGTGGATAATTTCACAGTTATCCACATCAGACTGCACCTGTCATGTATTTATCCATTCACTCAATGGCTAAAATTCTCCCAAAAAGTTCTAAGTGTCGAATTCACATGAAAACTGCAGTAATTCATGCTGTTTTTTTCAGTGGGAGTTCAGAGAAGAATCTCCCACACTCTGTGCACTGCGATTAAATTTCAGGGGGTGGGACCTACTCCCACTGGAGAGGCTGAAATCAGCAGGCTGAGTGGGCTACTACTGATCTGTCAGTCCTGAGATCCGTGCATGTGCAGTGGTCCCACACTGCCGGCCTCCCACTTGCCGGCCAGCTCAATCGCTGGCCCCCGCAACCATTCCTGGGCCCAGCTCCGACCCTCTCCTCCCGGCCTGCCCCAATGTCCAGCTCCCTTCCCACCGATTCCCCTCCCCCCACAGTTAGCCCCAACATGTCTAAATTGCCTTGAAGTGTGTTAACTCCCTCCTCACAATTCCATCCAGTTTCGTGTCGTCAGCAAACTTGGAAATGTCACAATTGATTCCTCATCCAAATTGTTGTTATGTATTGTGAACAGCTGGGATCCAATCACCTTCCAAATGTGCAACTTCTACAACCCAGAAGGACAAAGGCAGCAGTTACCTGGGAACATCACCACCTACAAGTTCCCATCCAGGCCACCCACCACCCTGACTCAGAAATATATCACCATTCATTCATTGTCATTGGGGTCAAAATCCTGGAACTCCTTCCTTAACAGCACTGTGAGTGTACCTGTACCACACAGACCACAGCAATTCAAGAAGGCACTTCTCCACCACATTCTCAAGAACTATTAATGGTGAAAACAAATGCTGGCCTAGCCAGCGATGCACACAATCTGTGAACACATTTAACAAACATAAAAGAGATCTTCTACACCCACATTAACAGCTTTGGTTTTAGCATCTCATCTGAACAACAGTACATCAAATATATGTATTGATTTGTCAGCCTACACTATGCACTCCCCTCCACAGTGGAGTTTGTTAAATGTAGATGCACTGCTGCCTAGCATACTGAAAAGGGGAAGGGAGGCTAGAATGGGTTGCTTGAGAGGACAGAGTTGACTTTGAGTCAGCACGAGAGTTTCATGACAGGAACCGTGGGAGACAATGGGTTGAGGTGGATGAATACCAGGAGAGCAGGATAAACCTTCCCCTGACATCAGCCGGTGACCTCCCCATCGCTCACATCCTCAATCAACTCCTATCCCAGGATACCCTTCACCGTTGGGGTGAGAGGTCAAAGACTCGGGGGCTGTCAACTGCCGCAATTCTCTCTCGTCATACAGCCGGCCTTGAAGAAGAAGCCTGAACGTGACAATGATCTACGGTTGCAATGACATGCAATAAAATCCAAGTGTTAAAGTGCAGCATTTAAAGCCGTGATGATAGATGTGTGAACTGAGAAATTTGATTCCATGTGAGGCTTTTAGTTGGATGAATCCATGCAAGACTGTAAGGAAAGGATCATTTTTAAGTTCCTCTCCCTAGTTGCTGATTCCATCCCTCACCATGGCAACTGTCGGCAGCGGAACCAAACTGTCTTCAACCATGATTTCATATTGACCCTGAGATGAACTTCCAGCCACATTGCCGCACTATTGCTAAGAAGGTCTACTTCCACCTGTAACAACAATCAACTCTGCCCTTGTCTCAGCTCATCTGCTGCAGAAATCCTCACTCATGCCATCGTTGCCTCCAGATTTGATTATTCCAAGACATTTCTACAGGGCACATTCTAGCTGTACAGACACCACTCGGACTGCAATGATTGAAGAAAACAGCTCACTACCTCCTTCTCACGGGCAATAAATGTTGCCCGCATCCCATAACTGAATAATTTAAAAATCCTCCATAAACATGAGGTCATGCAAAAATCTGCTGCCCATGGCCTGTTCTCCCATCACTCCCTGTGCTCACTGATCTGCATTGGTTCCTGGTCAAGCAACATTTCAACTTTAAATTTCTCATCTTTGTTTTAGCCATAGAGTCATTGAGATTTACAGCATAGATACAGGCCCTTTGGCCCAAGTTGTCCATGCTGCCCTTTTTTTTTAAAACCCCTAAGCTAATCTCAATTGCCCGCATTTGCCTATACCCTTCAATACTCATCCATTTCAAGAGTACAGAATGATATAAAGGATCTGGTGAATTGGTGGGATGAGAGTAATCTCTCCCTCAATATCAACAAAATGAAGGAGATAGTCATCGAATTCAGGAAGCATAGTGAAGAACATGCCCCTGTCCACATCAATGGGGACGAAGTAGAAGTGGTCGAAAGCTTCAAATGTTTTGGTGAGCAGATCACCAACATCTTTCCCAGTCTCCCCATGTTGACACCATAATTAAGAAAGCCCACCAACACCTACTTTCTCAGAAGACTAAGGAAATTTGGTATGTCAGTTACAACTCCAACCAACTTTTACAGATGCACCATAGAAAGCGTTCTTTCTGGTTGTATCACAGCTTGGTATGGCTCCTGCTCTGCCCAAGAGTGCAAGGAACTACAAAGGGTTGTGAATGAAGCCCAGTCTATCACACAAACCAGTCTCCCATCCATTGACTCTGTCTACATTTCCTGCTACCTCAAAAAAGCAGCCAGCATAATTAAGGACATCACGCACCCTGGGTGTTCTCTCTTCCACCTTCTTCTGTTGGGAAAAAGATACAAAAGTCTGAAGTCACTACCAACTGACTCAAGAACAGCTTCTTCCCTGCTGCAGTCAGACCTTCGAAAGGACCTACTTTACACTAAGTTGATCAGTCTCTACACCGTTGCTATGACTGTAACACTACATTCTGCACTCTCTCCTTTCCTTCTCTATGAACGGTGTGTTTTGTCTGTGTAGCACGCAAGAAACAATACTTTTCATTGTATACTAATACACATGACAATAATAAATCAAATCAAATTAAATACATACATGCTTCATCTCTCCCGATCTTAGTAATTCTTCTCCATCCCATAACCTCCCGAGATGTCAGTATTATCTATTCTAATTCTGGTCTCTTAAACATCCCCAAGTTCAGTTGCTCCACTGTTACTTTGGCCCTAACCTCTAGATTCCCCTCACTAAATCTCTCTGCCTCCCAACTTCTCTTTCCTTGTTTGACCTGGACCCTAAAACCTACTTATTTGACCAAGCTATTGGCAATGTAGCCCAACATCAGTGTCAAATTTTCCTTCATAATGCTCCATGGATGAATTGCCTTGGGCTTGTTTAGTACATTCAAGGTGATACATAGATACATGTTGTTTTTATTACTGTAAATGTTGGATGCATAAAGGACTTTGTGCCGTGCCCACGGTGTTGGTGTTAAATGATGTAAGTCCATTAATGCAGCATGAGTGGGGAGGTCATTGCCATGTCACATGTTTAGTACTGTGCATTCTTTGAAGGGTTAGGTGGTTTCTGTCACCTTGTCTCATTGACCATTTTGCAGAATTGAGTGGAATTCCTGTAGTGTTGGAGTTGACACTGACTGCCCTGGCTGCCTGAACAGGCCCTGAGGGGGCTTGCATTGTTCACCACCAAACAGGGCTCCCTCCTCTGCCTTATATTCTCCAGCAGCACTTTAGCAGCTGTAGTCAGGAACATGAAGGCTTGATAAGCTCCTGCAAACCTCACAGATTTCTCTTGCTGAAAAACGTTTGTGTCATGCTCAGTTGTAAATATCTTTTAGTGGGTGCCACACACACCAGACCTTTAAACTCTGTAGTATTTTTTAGATCCTCAACAGGAAGTTTCCAATTAGTGGTGTTTCAATGGCTGGATTATTTAAAGTTAAACTGACTATAGAGACGATGCTGGGGTCAGTCCGCATCATTTGTTACAGCAAGTGCTAATTTTATTATTAGTGTCACAAGTAGGCTTACATTAAGACTACAATGAAGTTATTGTGAAGTTACTGTACAGGGGCAGTATTTGTTTAGTGTATCCAAGAGTGAATCTTGAAGCAATATGTAGATAGTCCAACTCCGGAAGGGGCTATCTTAGATCTGGTTCTGGAAAACAAGCCTGGACCTAGGTGATTGATGTCTTAGTGGGAGACCATTTTGGGAACAGTGATCACAATTCTGTAAGCTTCAAGACACTTGGGTAGAAAAGGATAGAGGCAGCCCCAGAGTAAAAGTACTAAACTGGCAGAAGGCTAACTACAACAGTACTAGGCAGGAGCTAGGGAGTGTAGACTGAGGTGGCTCATTGAGGGTAAATTCACATCCAATATGTGAGAGTCTTTTAAAAGTCAGCTGTTTACAATTCAGTTCACGTATGTCCCTGTAAAAATGAAGGATAAAAATGGAAAGATTCGGGAACCCTGAATGGCAAGAGAGATTGTGTCTGGAATTTTACCAGCACGTCCGCCCTGATTCCGGGGGCGGGCGAGGCTCAGAGAATGGCATTCTCTGTTGGCCTTGAGCAGAATCGTGCAAACCTCGGGCGGACATGCCAGTAAAATTCCGCCCTGTGAGCTTAGTGAAAAAGAAGAAGGAGGCATATATAAATTTCAAGACATTGAAAATGGATAAGGCTCTTGAAGAATACAAAGATAGGAGGAAAGCTTAAACAGGGACTTAGGAAGGCAAAAAGAGGCAATGAAATGTCTTTGGCAGCAGGATTAAGGAGAATCTCAAGGCTTTATGTGCGTATTTAGGAGTACTTTGCATCAGTATTCACAAAGGAGAAAGATGTGGTCGATGAGTGTAGCACGGCCAATGCACCTGACCAGCACGTCTTTTGGACTGTGGGAGGAAACTGGAATACCCAGAAGAAACCCACGCAGACATGGGGAGAACATGCAGAAAAACAGACATCCGAGTCTCGAATCGAACCCAGGTCCTTGGCACTGTGAGGCAGCAGTGTTAACCACTGTGCCACCGTGCCCCCCTCCCCTAGGGGCTGCCAATTGAAAGCCATCTCATTTCTCTTTGGGGTTTCAACCAGGCAGATAATCTAGCTTTCAATGTTCAGTTTACACTTTGGAAAATCTTGGCCAGGCTGGTTTAAAAAAAATGGTTTGGTCTAAACCCAGCCAGTGGCAATCTTGATCAGAACTCAGTCATAAACATCAGTGATATAAAAACCGAAAATGCTGGAAAAACACAGCAAGTCTGGCAGCATCTGTGTGGAGAGAAACCTTTTGAGTCTGTATGGTTCTTCTTCAGAGCCAAAGAGAGGGAGGACATTAAAGATTGTAAACGTTAGTGACTTGATTCGAATTGTGCACCTGTATGTTCTTCCTCCCCTTCTAGCCCCAAGACAAAACTTGTTGATTCTAGATGCTGTTAGTTCAGCACAGGGTTATTTCATGTTTGGCAAGTGGACCTGCTTAGGTCAGTGGGATAGATGGCCAAATATCTAGCTTGGAATAATGAGAACTGCACAGGTTTGACTCCAGCTCTGGCTCAGAATTTTTCTTCTTGTCATGCCCTGCTCTGAACATGGAAGGCAATGGCAAACCAGCTCAAGCAAAAACTGACAAGAAAACTGCTCAGGATAAAGCATCAGAAGACAAGGAGTCAAGGAGCCGCCTGTGGGCAGAACTCACATGACAATGGTGATGATTGGAGAGTGAAAGGAGGTGACTGAGAATGTCTTGATAACCGATACAAAAAATCTGTTCAATTCTAGCCTGAGCACTAAGATATGATCATGTAAAATGGGGGATAACAGCTCACAGAACCACAGAAGTGTTATGGCAAAGAAGGAGGCCATTTGGCCCATTGTGCCTGTACTGGAGATCAATTATCCTTGCATATCCCTCCCAGTTGAGAGAAATGGGTGACAGATGCTGACTGCCAGACGCTACACAAACTCAAATTTTACACGAAACATTACATTGAAACCAAGATTAAACTCAACACAGTATACTTTATTGTTGTTTGCTCTTGAATAAAATCAATGTGGTTTGCATAACAGGGCACTCAGACCTGTGCTCAACAATAGCCCATTGATAGCAAGGGTGTAACCCATCGAGTCAGGCCACCAAGCAACGCTCCAGTTTCCTGAAGTAGGTGCTGACAGGACTGCAGGCCCTCACCAGGCTGTGATAAACACAGGCTTCGCCCTCTGACATGCTTCTTGTGGGAATGCCCCCGGGCGGCAAACCTCGCATAGACATACTTGAATCGGGAAAACAGAGAGTGCCTAAGTATAACACATGAATAACTAAGTTGCCAAGGGAAATTTGAGCTATGATGGTTGGGTGGGTGCCGAGCGTGGGGGGGGGGTGGGGGGGGGGGGGTGGAGAGAGAGATGGGGGAGTGAGGTGCAGTCATTGACTCAAAGCGGATAATGTACCTGGCAGAGATTTTCTTTTTTATTCCTGGAGAACAGTCCACCCCAGAACAAAGAACCCTTTTATCTTACTTTAAGTAGCCTGTATTAAAGCCTGGATCTCAATACAAAAGTGATGTACCAGAATTCATTATTAATTCACAGCATGGATGTGATATGTAAGAGTGAGCCAGGTGTAACCTTAGACTCTACCTGCGGTGTTCTTCCAGGTGACCAAGTGAGCACATCTTCCTGAAGTTCGCAAGACACTGCTAACATGCAGATTCCCAGGCAGACAGAAGGATTATGTAATTATTTTTAAAAAAAAGCCCAGCACCCGAGAGAAATATTTTACTAAGTTAAAAGTGGCAGGAGAAATAAAAATATTTTTGCAGACTGCGAGCGGCTGCAATCTTTGGGAGAAGTTTGAGAATGTTTTCATGTTTATACTGCAAAATGTTGAGATGGTGAATATAAGTCGCACCAGTAGAGCCTCAGGAGGTCCAGTCTTTACATCCTATTTATCACATCTGCCTCGCAGTGGTCAATCATATTCAAATGGGAACATTTTGATATAGAGCAGATATGAGGAGGTTATTTAACTGATGAGAGACATACAATGCAGCTCTGTGATTAAGGTGGTTAGTGTCATAGAATCATAGAATCCCTACAGTACAGAAGGAGGCCATTCAGCCCATTGAGTCAGTACTGAGCACAATCCCACCTAGGCCCTATTCCCACAACCTCACACGTTTACCCTGCTAATCCCCCTGACACTAGGGTCAATTTAGCACGGCCAATCAACCTAACCCGCACATCTTTAACATGTGAGAAGAAACCGGAGCACCCAGAGGAAACCCACACAGACATGGGGAGAGCATGCAAACTCCACACAGACAGTGACCCGAGGCATGAATTGAACCCGTGCCCCTGGCACTTTGAGACAACAGTGCTAACTACTTTGCCACCGTACCGCCAGGTGATAACATTGTGCTTGCCAGGTGATAACAAGGAGGCCATAGGGAAACCAAGCAAAGTACTTTGGGCAACTGACAATGTAGAATGTACTAAGGGGATGAGACCCAGCCAGGTTAGGTTTAAGTTCCCACCAGAAAATGGAACACAGAACCAAGGTACTAAGTGAGGATTGTCCTATATAAAGAAAATTCTTAGCAATGGAAGAGAACCCATTTTATTTATCAACCTAAGAGTTCCACTGAAATAGTCAACTTATTCTCCTGCATTCTTCCAATAATGCGATGGGTTATATACCCATTTCAGCAGACATGTGGTTCCCTGTTCTTTCAACTTCTATTTCTTTCAGCTGTATCACTGGTGGTATATGTTAGCTTGGCTCTGTGATCTTGTTCCGAGTAAGAGTTCAAACCCAAGTCCAGGAAACCTGAATACATAATCTAAGGCAGTAAGGTGGCACAGTGGTTAGCACCGTTGCCTCACGATATCAGGGACCTGGGTTCGATTCCTGGCTTGAGCCTGTGAGGAGTTTGCACATTCTCTTCATTTGTCTGTGTGGGTTTCCTCCAGATGCTCTGGCTTCCGATCACAGTCTGCAAGGAATGCAGGTTAGATGCATTAGCCATGCTAAAATTCTCCCTCAATGTACCCGAACAGTCTCTGGAGTATGGTAACCAGGTGATTTTCACAGTAGCCTCATTGCAGTGTTCATGTAAACCTAATTGGAACACTAATAAATAAACTTAAACTTAATCTAGCTTCACAAAATAATAAAAGGCTTGCATTCATAGATTTTACGACCTCAGAATGTCCCAAAGCATCTGACACTCAATGAGGTATAAATCCGAGGTAGTGATGCATTGTCAGATATGTGCAAAATAGGAATCCTGTCTCCTGGTGAATGTAACAGATCCCATAGCAGTACCTAAAGAGGAAGCTTGCACTCTTGATTTCCTGGTCAATATTTATCATTAAACTAACAAATTATTCATCATTTATCTCATTGCCTTTTAGAGTCTTAGTCATAGAGTCATAAAAGTTTACAGCATGGAAACAGGCCCTTTGGCCCAACTTGTCCATGCCACCCAGTTTTTACCACTAAGCTAGTCCAATTGCCTGTATTTGAAAAGAATATCCATCTCACCCATGTAACTGTCTAAATGCTTTTTAAATGACAAAATTGTACCCGCCTCTACTACTAACTTTGGCAGCTTGTTCTAAACACTCACCACTCTCTGAGTGAAAAAATTGCCCCTCTAGACACTTTTGTATCTCTTCCCTCTCGCCTTAAATCTAGTTTTAGACTCCCTTAAATCTAGTTTAGATTGGTGCTTCTGATTCAGGGAAAAAGACACCATGACTTTTAAGGCATGTCTGGACAAATATATGAATAGGATGGGAATCGAGGGATATGGTCCCCAGAAGGGTAGGGGGTTTTAGTTCAGTCAGGCAGCATGGTCAGTGCAGGCTTGGAGACCCTGTTCCTGTGCTGTAATTTTCTTTGTTCTTTGTTGTTCTTTGGGAAAAGACGTTGACTATCTACCTTATCTATGCTCCTCATTATGTTATCAACTTCTATAAGATCATCCCTAAGCCTCCTACGCTCCAGGGGAAAAAACTCCCAGTCTATCCAGCCTCTCCTTATAACTCAAACCATCAAGTCCCACTTTCATCCTAGTAAATCTTTTCTATACTCTCTCTAGTTTAATAATATCCTTTCTATAATAGGGTGTCACAACTTAGCAATGTCTTGAACAACTTCATGTCAGACCTCGTTACATTGTATTTGCATATAAAACAAATAGGCTACAAAATCTATTGGCTATGATGAGCCCTAGGGCCCTACATAAAACATACAAGTTCCTTTTCTCTTCACTGGCATCTAACGTCAATGTTGGAGATGGGTGACCTATTGTATTTTCCAGCTTTGAAGCACAAAACACACATACTGTAGAGAGCCTTAGTGTAGATTCAGCTCAAGAATCTCAGGCGAGAATGTGAGAAGGACAGCCATTCGAGATATGACTCTCTCCAAAAATGTCGCAGCCAGGCCTTCATTACAGGAATTTATGTCAACTGGTATTTAATTTCAATTCAGTCCAATTCAAACTTGATTGTCCATTCAGAAATTCATCGCGGGTAAAATGTAAAAATCCTGTGTCGCATGGTCTAGCCATCTTACTTGATTGGTGAGTTTTTAACCCCATATTCAGTTCCTATTTGATTCCAGGGGTAGTCCAGTATTTGAGATTCCATCATTTTGGTGCCAGTAATCTGAGAACCAACACTCAGGCACATAATTTAATGCATTGTTGCTTAAATCATAGTATGTTCCCCTCAGTGACCGATGCTGCCCATGGCAGCTGCTCTGCCCTGAGTAACCAGCCCACCAGTGGCAGGATCCACCAACACCCTAATGCCATGTTTCTGCCTGGTGTTGGCTGGGAAAGGAAACTTGCATTCTGCTGGGTCTAACTTCATAATTTAAGGAGCATGCCACTTACTGTGATGATGTCTGGACAGTCTCTGGATGAATCTGGTTTTCTCTGAGCCTCCCATGCCGGGCATGATGAGACAGATGACGCTGGATTGGTGCTGCTGATGGGCACAGTAAGAAGTCTTACAAGAACAGGTTAAAGTCCAACAGGTTTACTTGGTAGCAAATGCCACTAGCTTTCAGAGCACTTGCTGCTCCTTCGTCACTCCACTTCCACCCTCGCGATCAGGAGCTATGATCCTCTGGTAAATTGCCATCCCATGTTTCAGGGTGCTGACCGCCTCATTATAATTTTTTTAACTGTCAAGGGGCAGAACAGTCAAAGCAAGAGCACAGTGAATAATTGAACTGACCAGCGACAAGTCATGCTTGAAGACTGCATGGAGGTGTTCCACAAGTCAGTCACCCAATTTATGTTTACTCTCCCTAGTGTCAAAGATCTGATGAAGAGTTACCAACTTGAAACATTAATTCTTTTTCACTCCACAGATGCTGCCTGATCTGCAAAATAGTTCCAACATATGTTAGTTAAGTTTCCAGCTTCTGTAGTATTTTGTTTTTGGACAATGATTTGATACTTGGCTAAGAGATGAATTCAAGGCAATTATTATCTTTGGTATTAAATTAACAATGTTGTTCATACTTCAGTTTGCAATGCAGTGTGTTACTCATGCATAGAATAGAATCACAGAACCCCTCCAGTGTAGAAGGAGGCCATTCAGCCCATTAAGTCTGCATCGACTCCCCAACAGAGCATCTTACCCAGGTCTATTACCTGTCCTGACCCTGTAACCCCACACATTTATCCTGCTAATTCATCTAACAGTTTTGGACACTAAGGGGCAATTTAGTTTGGCCAATCCATTCTAACCAGTGCATTTTTGGATTATGGGAGAAAATTGGACCACCCGGAAGAAACCTACGCAGACACGGGAAGAATGTGCAAACTCTGCACAGACTGTATCCCAAGACTGGAATTAAATCCAGTCCCTGACACTGTGAGGCAGCAGTGATAACCACTGTGCCACCGTGCTGCCAACGCAAAGGCTAGTTGAATAGTTTCAGGGTTCCTTAATGTACAATCAACAGAACAGTGAAGGTGGGAACAAGGATGGTTCATTGCGAGGGAAGCTTACCAGGGAAGGAATGAACAGGTCATCAGAAACTCTGAAACTTGGTTCTCTCGGAATGCCAGTCATATTTCTCACATTTTCTTCTGTTTCCGCCCACCTTCAAACAGTTCTTTTTTATTGGGCGATGCATCATCCTTCTGTTCTGCCTCCTGTAACTCCAATCTTGTCTGGATTGTCACTTTGTGCAGCATGCAACACACTGCAATGATTTACAATGAACATACTGCAGGAGAGACACTCCAGACTGATCCAGATACCTTTATGCTTGCTTCCATAACCCTAGAATGTCATCAATAGTGAGTGTTCCTGGGTGGTCCCATGGCGGGGCAGGCTCGAAGGGCTAGATGGCCTACTCCTGCTCCTATTTCTTATGTTCTTATGTTCTTATGTTCTCCTATTGTAGCTGAAGCTTTTCAGAGATATGGTCGGGTTGCAGTGGATGTGTCTTCACCCATGCTTTCAGGAAGGGGGGAACATTCAGTGAATATGAACTGAAGATCAGGAAGCTAAGAAGAGAAATGACTTCAGGCAGATTTTTTCATCCAAAGAATATTGGAATGTTGGGGCGTTTGTTATCAAGGATGGTCATTTAAAAAGGATGGAAAAACAAATCAGTGAGGATCTGGAGAGAGAAGGGATTCATGGTGAGATGGGTAGATACAGCTGATATATCATCATGCCTATCTGGGCCAGCAGACAGCTGTTGTCAAAGACTGCATCATCAATGGCTGCCTGTCTGGTGAAGCGCACCATTCTGATGCCACACTCTTCAAAGAAAGCTAGGAAGCTGACATCTGAGTATAGATTCTGCAACCTGGTTGAAACTTTCTATGATGAACCCCCTCACCTGCTGTCTTCTAACAGGGTGGCACAGTGCTGAGCACTGCTGCCTCAGAGCACCAGGTACCCGGGTTCAATTCCGGCCTTGGGTCACTGTCTGTGCAAAGTTTGCGTTTTCTCCCTATGGCTGTATGGGTCTCCTCCAAGTGCTCCAGTTTCCTCCCACATTCCAAAGACATGTGAGTTAGGTTGATTGGCCATGCTAAATTGACCCTAGCATCAGGTGGATTAGCAGGGTAAACATGTGGGCATACGGGATTGTGTGGGATTGTGGTCAGTGCAGATCCGATGGGCTGAATGGCCTCCTTCTGCACTGTAGGAATCCTATGAATCTAGGTCCTCCTATGTTCATTTTGGTTTCTAAGGTAGTTTGCTGCTGCTCCTCTCCATCCAACCGTTCCTAAGTTCCAAGCAATGCACTCTTATTATGGGCTCTGGGTATAATAAGGGTAAAATAACACAAAACTAATCCTAGAAACAATCTCTAAGCTCAAGTCTCCCCAAACACAATGCCACCCAGAGCACCCTTGGTGACAGATGTAGCTCAATTGCTGCAGTCAATCTTACGAGGCTACACTCAGCAGGTTGACTGGTCGATGGACCTACTGTCTCACTGTGTTCGAACCGCACAGTGTGGCGATTACCTCACTGATCCCTATTTCACATGTATTCATCTCCAAGTTTGGAGTTATAATGGTGATCTGTGGCATGACAATGGGAATGAAGCAGTCAGTCAAATGGATCCATTTTAAGAACACCCACTCCTCCGACATGCCATTCCCATCAGAGGTGGGTTAAAACGGAATCAGGGAGCTGATTAGGTTTTTGTTATCACCGACTGTAGCCCTGCTGTTCATGGTGGATTGACGTCTGTGGCTTCTGGCTCCCTACAGGACAGGATAACAATATAAGCTGTAACAGTTCCATCCCTTTTTGATATATCAACTGTATCTACCCATCTTCTTATCATTAATCCCTTCTCTCTCCAGGTCTTCACTGACTTTTAAACGTATTTATCCAGTCCCCTCCATCCTTGATAACAAACAACTCACCTCTCTAATATTTTTCGGATGAAAAGATCTGCCTGACTTCCTTTTTATTCTGAGCTTCCTGATCTTCAGCTTATGTCCCCCGGTATTTGAACCCTTTGTCAGAATAAACAGTTCTCCTGGATCAGTATTGTTAACCAATCCCTTTCAGTTCTTGCCAGTGAGGATCATAGTATATTTACAATGGCGTTTTATTAATAGGAGAGTTAATTAAAAGCAATGGGGTCAATCCCATCAAGAGGTCTGTCTGCACTTCATCATAGACGCAGAAAATCAGGGATTAGCGGAGGGGAGTTACGAGGAAGTGGCAGTCGGTGGATTCAGATGACCTCACAGACAGTGGGCATGCAACTGAAATGGATTCATCCGTGCTGTCAATGCTTTTCACTCCCTGGCCATCCACTATTTTTATAACCCATCTGTATTATTCAGGCCTTAGTGCATTCAATTGCAAAAATTCCAGTAACAAGTACTCATCATAGTTTAGATTGGCAACTTACATCAGTCAGCATCTGTTAGGTGGATTTATGATGTAAGCAGATATATTATTTATACAATTAACAACATAACTAACAAAAATATTATAATTGAACAGTAAGAATATACATTAGGAAATAGTCCATCAAATAATGGCAGAAAAGGTGGATACAATGGTTAATATGCTAGAGTGTATGGGGACAGTGCAGTGTTATGGAGGCAGTTAGTATTGAGCAGTTAGTAAGGGTGAGAGGGAGACTGAACTCATTGGAGGTGGCTGGTTCCAGTTTAGTGGAAGGCTGTTTATTTACTTTCCCTTGACTTGGCTTCTATTTTGTTGAAAGAATGAAGCCTGATGTTGGGATTTGGAAGGATCTGAATAATCTTGGATTGTCTTCATCTACGCTGGGCTTGTTATTTTGTAATCATAATGTGAGTCAGTGTGCCAGCCAATCCATAAGAAAAGAGGGCTTCTTATAACAGCAGCACCAGCAGCAGCTCAGCTTCCTGTTACATCCTGTGTGCTGAATCCTTGGCCATTTGGATGTGGCTTTTCAAAAACAAATGGAAGTTTGTTCTTTCGTCACTAATGTTGCTGATAACAGTCTGAGATTAAACCAGACTGTTTCCAGCCAGTGTGTCACATCTGACTCTGAGAAGAGCTTCCAATCTCATATTTGCACCAGGGCAGGCAGTGGCCCAGTGGTTAGCCTCGGTAATGGTGTCGAGGAAATCATTGTTTATCGTCATTAAAAAAGTCCCATCTGGTTCAGTAATGTCGTCTAAGGAAGGACATCTGACATCCTTACCTGGTCTGACCTACATGTGCGATTGACTCTTAAACGCCTATAGCAAAACATTCAATGATAATGGGATAGCACGATGGCACATTGGATAGCACTGCTGCTTCACAGTGCCAGAGACTTGGGATTGATTTGTGGCTTGGGTCAACGTCGACATGGAATCTGCATGTTCTTCTCATGTCTGCATGAATTTCCTCCGGATGCTCCAGCTTCCTCCCACAGTCTGAAAGACGTGCTAGTTAGGAGCATTGGCCATGCTAAATTCTCCCTCAGTGTATCCGAACAGGTGCCAAAGTGTGGTGACTAGAGGATTTTCACAGTAACTTTGTTGCAGTGTTTATCAAGCCTACTTGCGATCCTAATAAACAAACTTAAAACTTAAACCACTACAAAACAGACAGAAAGGAATGAAATTGTGTGGAACACCAACCGTCAATCTAGGCATCAAAAATGACAATGGCAAAACCAATGATGCTGACTCTGCAGTGAAACCCTCACCAACATCTGAGGGCTTGTACGAAGATTGGGACAGCTATCCCACAGATTAGTCAAGCAATAACCTGACATAGTCCTACTTAACTTATTGAAACTTACAGGATACTGTGAAACCTGGACAGAGTGGACTTGGAGAGGATGATTACACTAGTAGGTAAAACTAGAACCAAAGGGCACAACCTCAGGCTGAAGGGACAATCCTTTAAAACAGAGATGAGGAGGAATTTCTTCAGCCAGAGAGTGGTGAGTCTGTGGAACCTTTTGTCACAGAAGTCTGTGTCGGCCAGGTCATTGAGTGTCTTTAAGGCAGAGATAGATAGCTTCTTAATTGATAAAGGGGATCAGGTGTTATGGGAAAAAGGCTGGAGAATGGGTATGAGAAAAGTATCAGCCATTATTGAATGGTGGAGCAGACTGAGTGGCCTAATTCTGCTCCTATGTCTTATGGTCTTGTGGTCTTACGGTCTTGTGGTCTTACTCAAGAATCATATCTTACAAACATGTCTCAAATGCCACCATCACCATCCCTTCAGTTTTTTTTAAATTAAAATAGTATACTAGTTATAAAAAGGTTCCTTCCCTGAATAAATATTCCAAATAAATATTTCAGTTGTACCAATATCGTCAGAAATTTAAATAAGCTTAAGATTGTTCAGCACGCAATTGCATCAATTGGGCTCCAGGTTCAGGCGAATAAAAAGTGTGATTGCTCTCATGTCAAAAGCCCAGTCAAATGGATTGAATGGCTTCCTTCTCTGTGGTAGTCTTTCTATGTTTCTGGATGTGAACTTCAAGTTTGACAGGAACAGACCAGAGACAGTAACTCATGAATTCTAGAAACCACATATTGCTATAAATGCTTTCATTGAACACTGCATACCCATTGCCTTGAAGAAATGTGGAAGAAGCTTCAACCTGAAGCTGCCAGCTATACCAGTTACTATAATAAAAGCAAAACACTGCGAATGCTGGAAATCTGAAATTAAAACAGAAAAGGCTGGATAAACTCATCAGGTCTGGCAGCATCTGTGGAGAGAGATACAGGGTTAATGTTTTGAAAAGTTAATTCTGTTTCTCTCCATAGATGCTGCCAGACCCAGCAGTTTATCCAGCATTTTCTGTTGTTATGCCAGTTTATTATGTTGACTCAGTGGTCGCAATTTTACCGGCACGCCCACTCCGATTCCGAGGGCAGGCAAGGCTCAGAGAACAGCATTCTCCATTGGCCCCGGGTGGGATTGTATGAACCTTGGATGAACGTGCCGGTAAAATTCTACCCAAAGTGCTCACACTGACTTATATAATCTGCTTAATGAATCTAATGACAATCCTGAGTTCCAGCAACTTTAACAGTTCTTTTATGTCAATGTTATGGTTCCACCATTTCACATTGCAGTTGCTTTATTTTAAGCAATTTAGTCATGTTTGGTTACAACTTTCCCTGAATCTCTCACAATTGTTTTACATGTTATACTTTTTTTTGTTTGCGAAAGATTTCTTGTATGAGCAAGCATGTTAATACAGGAGAATGGAAATCTCTCCATACCACAGAATTATAGAATCTCTACAGTGTAGAATGAGGCCATTTGGTCCATTGAGTCTGCACCATCCAGGCTGTATCCCCATAACCCCATGTATTTACCCTGCTAATCCCCCGACACTTAAGGTCAATTGAGCATAGCCAATCCACCTAAACGCCTTTGGAGTGTGTGAAGAAAACAGAGCACCCAGAAGAAACCCACACAGCCACATGGAGAATGTGCAGACTCCATACACACAGTGAACCGAGGCCAGAATTGAACCCAGGTACCTGGGGCTGTGAGGCAGCAGTGTTAATCACTGTGCCACCATGCTGCCCACAAAAGGTAGTCTTCCCTACTACTCCTGTATATTAGCATTCAGTTCAATTAACCAGAGCTAGATTCTTCTTAGGCAAGAGGATCAAAGGTTATCAGGGGTAAAAGGGAATATAGAACTTGATACACAGACAGATCAGTCCTGATCTTATCAGAAGACAGAGCAGTCTCGAGGGGCCGAATGGCTTACTTCTGCTCTTATTTTGCATGTTCTTATGCATCTATATGGAGACTAAGGCTGCATTTTATTCTACCCTAACAATGTACCTCAACCACAGCCTCAGAAGAACACTTCCATCTGCACCACGGTGACATTTGTTCCATTCACCCGGGTCATCCTGCAGCCTGTTTTAATGGCATTACTAAATATGCCAATTTAGGGTTGCTTTTGTCCAATAGACCCATGCCCAAGTGGAACATGATTGTGATTGCCGCATTTCGCATTTCACATTGCTTTAGCCAGCAGGTACGGGGTTGGATTGGAACTCAAATGTGAGGGGTAGAACGTCTGCCTCACTGCAATTTTCAGATCCGATAATCCAGGATTACTCACGCTTTTTAGCTCATTTTTAAAATTTGAGTGCATCCTGTTCATCACAGGTTAATATCACAGGCCCTAAAATGATGGCATGGGATTCTGTTAAATAAACACATAACGTTTGCTGGAAATTCCTTTTAGTGGAGGCTAATCCATTCAAAACAGAAGATCTCCAACAAATGCATTAAGTATTTGTACGCTAGTATCCCTTGGCACGATTTCATTGCACCAGTGTTTGAAAAGAATAATCATGAATAAAGTTTACTTGAAAACTAAATTCCAGATATTACCCCATAGCTCAGTGAAGAAATGTGCTGTGTTAATGCACATAACACAGAGTCAAGAAGGTCTCAAGCTCTGTGTTGAGATTGATGAATTTAAGTGATCCAAGCCAGGGTTGTGGTAAACTTGTGGATACTAGAAAAATGTGTTTCTTGCACCAAGTTTTGCTACGGGCTGTAATGATGGAAAATATCACCGCACTAGAATCCCTATAGTGCAGAAGGAGGTCGTTTGGCCCATCGCGTCTGCACCAACTTTCCAACACAGCATCAAACCCAAGCCCTATCCCCATAGCACCCCCCCCCCCCCAGTATTTACCCAACTAATCCCCCTAACCTGCACATCATTGACATGTGGAAGGAAACTAGAGCACCCAAGGGAAACCCACGGAGACAAAGAAAGAATGTGCAAATTCTCCTAGAAAGTCAATTGAACCTAGGTCCCTCGTTCTGTGAGGCAGCAGGGCGAAGAACTGTGCCATCTATCGGAAACATCAGTCCAAATTTGGGTAGACGTATTCATTGGCTTCTGTCACTTTAAGTAGGAGGGGTGGGTAGAAGAGAGAAAGACATTTAATTTTATTTTATCCAGACCTTTCAAAGCACCTAAAAATATCAACTAGATAAATGGCGGAAGCTAGTGAACAGGAATTGCAGGTCTCAAATTTCTTCCTTTATGCAATATTTTTACTCATGGATTCGTGGGATTATAACTTTGAAGTCATTTCAGGGCATCTATTACTATACTACATTTTACTATATTAGAATACAGGAATTACAGAAGGAGTGAGGGAGAATAATTCTTTATGTGACAGATTGCGATAATATTCGAGGGAAGTGAGGTAATAGAGAGAAGTCTGGAAGGTGAAATATAGAAGCAGGTCCCCAAATCTGGATGCCAGTATGATAATGAGTCACTCTCCCTTGTACTGCGACCATTGTTTACCTGTATCCATCACAATTCCTTCTCATTTCCAGTCAGATTATTTTTTGGATCAGCGCAGCTCACCACAGGAAATGCTACAGTTCTTGCTCACTAAACCTTAGGATAACAAGAACTGGAAAAGAAAATCTTTTTGTATGATTTGCATTGTTGTATAGAAGTTGATGCTGTGGGCAGATTCATTTCCTTCACCTTTCCCTCACCCTGAAGGGGCCAATTCTTGCTGGCGCCCAGGTGCATGACAATTGTCACTCTTTGATACTCTGGAGGCTCACTAATGAAGCATATTTATTTGCATATCAGAGGGCTAATTAGACTTCCTCAACTTATTCAACTGAAGTCATGCGATAGTGATCAGGAGTAGGAAATACATTCAAGTGTATTTTCCCTTCCCCAGCTTGGAGTTGGTGAAGACAAGTGTAGCACGAATAATACCATTAGACCATTGTTGGAGCAGACTGGGAGGCAAATTGCATTGAGAAGGCTTTGTAAAAGCTGCCCTTGAACAGCGTAAAATTGAAACCCGTAAGCGGGAACAACTTGCTCAAGTTAAGAAAGCATAGCCAAAAAAACCTATCCTATTACATGGCTGATGCTGAATGTAAACACTGGCTAAGGAAGTTTAAAAAAATTAAGATTTACAACCGGATGCATCAAGGATTTATTGTTCAATCTACAGACTCTCACTAACAGCAAGACTAGGTTTCTTCAGCCAACAAAGAAGACACTGCAAAGAATGAGGCAATACTGTGGTTGTCTTCTTTGAATATAAGAGGATGAACCTTTGTTTCTTTAAATTTTTTTTACTCCATCCTTAAAGTTACAAAGCCAATGCTCAGAATGGACTGGGACAACCCAAATCCACTCCTTGCTTGCTCCAGAAACCAAATTCAAATTGAATCCAATTCAAGGCCTCATAAGGGAGACAAACAACATCCAATCAGACAAGATAGGGCATTGCACCCCATTTTGGGCTTGATCTGATGTCTGGTCTTAGCCAAAAGGCCAGGAACCTTTGTTGCAACAGTGAACAGTTCACTCTGCGTAGACTGGGAATCGAGCCTGGGACTTCCTTTGTCTATGTGCTTCAGTGCCACACCACACAGTGCAAGTGCCCATTGAACCATTGGCAGAGTGGACAGGGTGGGGGGGGTGGGGGTGGGCTTAGGGGTTAGAACACACTTTTGGGAAATAACTCAACAATATTGTGGATCAGCATAAAGGACTGAAACTTCCCAAGACTGCAGATTCTGGAATCAGCTGGCCATTCTCCTTTGCTCTTTTATAAATAATTATACAAATAAAAACTAAAATGCTTCAAATATCAATGATTATTTCTATGATTGCATATTCCTTTTGAAGGTATGTTGTTAATTTGGAAGATTCTTTCTTTAAGTGTGGTTTCCTTTTGCTAATGTGTTCTCCTCTCACCAATGGTGTACCAAGGGTTCATTAATAAACTCCAGTGTTTTTTTTACTCTCCTCGCTAATACTGAAACACTTATTCTGCTGAGCAGTAAATTCTGCACTGAGACGTTTAACTTTCTCACCAGTAAAGTTTATATTAAAGTGTTAGCTTGACTTGGTTAGTAGCCTTCTCACTTCTGAATCAGAAGGCAGCACGGTGCCACAGTGGTTAGCACTGCTGCCTCATCAGTGCCAGGGGCCTGGGTTCGGTTCCAGCCTTGGGTGACTGTGTTGAGTTGGCACATTCTCTCTGCGTCTGCATGGGTTTCCTACCATAGTCCAAAGTGTGCAGGTTAGATGGATTGTCCATGCTAATTCGCCCCTTAGTGTCAGGATTAATGGGGTTACGGGATAAAGCCTTGGTGGGATTGTTGTCGGTGCAGGCTTGATGGGCCGAACGGCCTCCTTCTATACTGTAGGGATTCTATGAAGGTTGTGGGTTCAAGTCTACAGTTCTAGCATATCTGAGCTGACATTTGGTGCAGTACTGAGGGAGTGCTGCATTAGCAATTGTACCATTAAATGAAGGCCCTTGGGGACATAATAGATTCCATGATGCTGTTTGAAGAAGAGGAGGGGAGTTCCCTCTGGCAAATAAAAGTAAAATACTGCAGGTGCTGGAAATCTGAAATAAAAACTGAAAATGCCAGACAAACTCAGTGGTCTGGCAGCATATGTGGAGAGAAACAGCGTTTCGGATCTAAATGATCCTTCTGCAGAACTGAAACCAGTTAGAAATGTACAGAATAATATACTTGCAGAAAGGGTTGAGTAGAAGACCAGGGATAGTTCAGGGGCAAAGGAGATATGGGGAAATTTGTCCTCAGCATAAATCAAGGGGGAGAGTTAAAGAGTGCTAATAATGATAAATGGTGAGATATCAGAGTGGAACAACTGAGCAGCCAGAGACAAATTGCCTTGTGGGGGTCTGTGGAGAGAAACAGATTTAACGGGGTAAATTTTCTCATTCCGTCCACCACAGGAATCATAGCTGGTGAGGGGCAGACCGTGGAAAGGTCCGTTAACCTCAGGCGGGATTTTCCAGTTTCGAGGCGAGCGCGGCAGGAAAATCCCACCCGAAGTTTCAGATCTAATAAGAACATAAGAACATAAGAAATAGGAGCAGGAGTAGGCCATCTAGCCCTTCGAGCCTGCCCCGCCATTCAATAAGATCATGGCTGATCTGTTGTGGCTCAGTTCCACTTTCCCGCCCTCTCCCCATAACCCTTAATCCCCTCTCTTATCAAGAACCCATCAACCCGCTTCTTAAAAATATTTAGCGAGGCAGCCTCCACCACTTCAACGGGCAGAGAATTCCAGAGATTCACCACCAATGATCCTGTAGAACTAAAGCAAGGTAGAAATGTACAGAATTGTACAGTGGAAAATTCTCTCGTGTCTGGGTCAGCACCTTTCATAAATATAGATAGGTGGGTGTCAAACCAAAGCGACTAGAAGGCCTAGTTCAGCAAGTTTATTTTTAGGAGATTTTTAAAGGAGATAGCTGCCTGAGGATAAAGGGGATTAAGGAAAGGGATTGAGAGAGTGATACTGAAGCACTAGAAGGCTTTTCTGTCAGTGGTGGCATGAGAAGGGAGGGGAGTACAAAAGAGGCCTGTGCTGGAGGATCTAAGGTTAATCTGAGGATGATGATGAGTCAAGAGAGATTCCCAAGACATGGTAGAGCAAGGTTATCGATGGATCTAAAGATGAGGGGGGAAGTGGATAAAATTTAATATGTTGGGAGTCAACGCAGCACAGTCAGCATGGAGCGACTGAGAGAATGTAAATTAAAAAACAGAGCAAGGGCAGCTGAACTTTGAATAAATTGGAGATGAAAGGCCAGCAAAGAGTGTACTGAGGTTAATTAGGTCCACAAATGAAAAATCACGGGCAGGGTTTCCAACAATCAAGGAGTAGAGTCAGGAACGGAGGCTAGCAGGAATAGGCCATCTCTTTATTATGGATAAGAAGAAGTTCATTTGTGGATTCAGGCCGGCGTCAAGGTTTAACATGGTCCAGATTAGCCTGAGTGAAAGATCTGAGGGGGGAGGGGATGGAGTCAGTCCCATGGGAGCAGAATGCATGGTGGGTGAGTTGGGGAAGGGGGAAGGGTGGAGGAGGGTGGGGTGCGTGCAAAGTGGGAGCTTTGGCCTTCCTAGTCTGCAGTTGGAGAAAGCTGTCAGGTAGCCAAGACTTGATATTAACCTGTCAGTTTGTCACTATGGAGGTAGTCAACAGAGGTGATAGGGAGATGGATCTAGGTGTTGTCAGTATACAGGATCCTGTGCCTGTGGACAAGTTCACCAAAGGACAACATGCAGATGAGGAAGAGAAAAAGATGAAAGATTTATCCACAGAGGGGTCAGAGTGAAGAGTGGATTGAGGACAGACAATGAATTTCATTGAGAAGATGAATGTGGAGAGAGCAAGTAGACATAGCAGTGGTGCAAACCAGGACTAAAATGGGTAGGAAAAATAATGGGGGGGGGGAGCATGGGGAGGAAATGAGGTTTATTCTCATCAAAAGTTTGCAATTTAATGCCCTTTGTCTGAGGAATGGGCTGAGAGGCAGGCTGGCTGCATATCAGGTAGGAAGGAGCAGAGTGGAGAGCCCATCATCTTCCTGACACCCTCAATGAAGTCAGTGACAGGGACGTTGAGGATGGCCTTCTCATCCCTATGCCAATCGAGGCCCTTAAGTGGAAAATTAGAAGCCGAAGGGTTGAGTAGGCTCACTCTTGGTCAGGCCTCTCAGAGGACCCATTCATGGGCTGCTCCTGCTATAAACCCATCTCTGCCCTACACCACTGCCACTCAACCCCCACCCTCCTCCCCCGCTGGCCACAGCTGGAGTTGGTACTGACTTTCTGGAGAGTGGACAGGGTCACCACAGCGGTCATTAAATCCAGCCCATTAACTCTGAACCCACCCAACTCACCAATAAATGTCACATTTGTACCTCTACATAGCTCAGTTATGACACTCTATAGTAATTTCTTTATCTAACACAGCCTAAACTGCACATGCATAGACGTATCCCACACACTGCTAAGCTCTGCAATTTAACTTCCTGCACACATTGATACAATCACACTTAACCTTTCCAATTCATAAATTCTATCCCGTTACATTTCAGCCACTCACTATCAAATTCTCTTCACTTTTCATTAATAAACTCTACACTTGTGAGAACTACAAATTAACTCAACACTGATAAACTTATCCTACTCACTAATAAACTGTACACTGATACACTTGTAATGCTCACCAGCAAACTGTACAATGATACTTGTACATGGCTCATTATAAGCTCTATGCTGATAGACTTACTCTACTTAACCTAGATTTTATTTGACATATGTGTCAGGGAGTGAACACTGATTAAATTTGAATCCTGAGTGGCAGATAGCTTTTGGCAGACTGGCCTGAACTTTCTGTGATTTTATTCTATATATACATATATTTACTCACTCTGATTTCCTGATGATATATATGTATATACATTACCAGGAAATCAGAGTGAATACATAAGGAATTTAAATATATCCTGGGCTGCTTTATATAAGAGCCGGGTAAGGTGAGGAGGAGTCAATGACATTCTGTTAGCATTCTGTTAGCACAGAGTCAAGTGAATTCTGTTTCTGGGCCTCAAGAGTGAAGAAATTGAATGCTTTGGTCTTAAATGCATTCAGTTGGGATTCTGGTCAGTTGCCATTACATTTTATAATCTACTCATCCTTCTCATCAGATGCTGGGAATGTGTTGGAGGGATTACATCTTGTGGAACTCATGCATATCTCTAAGATCTGGCCCCGGATGGAGTTTCAAAGAAGCAGGATTGACAAATCTGATCCAAAAGAATTGTCCCCTGTAACCAAGGGTTCAAATAATCAGGGGCCACAAGTTAAAACTGAAGGAGTTTCAAGGATGAAGGGAAGTCAGACACAAAGGTAAAGGGGATGATAGAATAAGTGATGTGTTATTGATTCAAGACCGAAAAGGACGTCACACTCGTTGCTCCACTTTTTCCTGAAATCATCTTTTCTCCTCTCAAGTGGAGGAACACTGAAGTGATGAATTTAATACATTGATGAGGCAATGAATCATAGAATCATAGAATCCTACAATGCAGAAGGAGGCCATTTGGCCCATCAAATCTGCACCGACCACAATTCCACCCCACAACCTCATGCATTTACCCTAGCTAGTTCCCCTAACTCTAAGGGACAATTTAGCATGGCCAATCCACTTAACCCGCACATCTTTGGAGGAAACTGGAGCTCCTGGAAGAAACCCATGCAGACATGGGAGAATGTGCAAACTCCACGTAGACAGTCACCCAAGCTGGGAATCGCATTTGGGTCCCTTGCGCTGTGAGGCAGTAGTGCTGACCATTGTGCCACCATGCTGTACCAATGTTGCCCATCCCTGATATCACTCAACAAAGTCAAAGTGGCGATTTAATGGTTTGGAAGTTGAGGAAACATCTAGCAAGCAAATGTGTTTTCTCAATCCTTGGCTCCATTGGGGTCAATAGACCAATTTTTAAAGTTCATTGATTCTTGGAAAAATTGATTACTTTTGTATTACAATGGTGTTGGGCCCTTCAAAAATTGTCAGTCAAACTTGTGTAAACTTTGTTGCTTAAACTTCTGTTCTACTGAGTCTTTATAAAGATGTACTGGTCAGAATTCTTAGGGCATCCTGGCAAATGCCTCAAGCATGATCCTTGATGTATAAACTGAGGAATAGGAAGGCTTGGAAGAAATGCCATGGCTCATCTTGTTGGAAAATGGGGCAGGTGGACTTTGAATTCAATAAAAAAATACCTGGAATCAAGAATCAACTGATGACCATGAAACAATTGTTGATTGTTGTAAAACCCATCTGGTTCACTAATATCCTTCAGGGAAGGAAGTCTAACCCAGTCTGGCCTACACCTGACTCCAGAATCACAGCAATATGGTTGACTCTCAGTAGCCCTCTGAACAAGGGCAACTAGGGACAGGCAATAAATGCTGGCCAGCCAGCAATACCCATGTCCCCTGAATGAATTAAAAAAAGGCTGCATTAGAGAAACCGGATGCAGTCTTGATGGAATCTTCTGATTCCCAGTGGATGACCCATCTCCTCTCCGTTCTTTGAACCACTCTGATCCTGTGGTGGTCCGGGGAGAAGGGGCAAATTTGATAACTTGTCTGTGCAGTACTGCCATTCTATCATTAGATGTCACTAACACAGTTAGTAAGGGCCAGTAACATAGCACGCTGAGGACATCTAGGGCTGAAGCATTAGTACTGCGACTGCCAGATTTCAGCATTGACCCCATTGGATTCTTTGGGGGAGCGGGGGTGGGAAATTTGAATGGATTCTTCGATTCCCAGTTCCAGATGTGTGTCTGGGAAACACCACCAGTAGCTCGAGAGAAAAGCCCAGCGTGACTTTTCAAGCACTGCGATTTCTTGCGTTTGTTGTCAAAAAGAAGTTGTAAAATTAAAATGGGTTTGTTAAAAAAAATGTTTGATTGGCAAGAGTGGCTATTGCCTAATGATTGGATCTCAGTAACCTGGCATCTGCCATTACCGCCATGGTTTAATAAAGCCTTGGGATATTTAAAATACCCATTAAACACTCACTGCTTCCTGTTCTCCTCTTTTTATATAGACAGTAGTAGTGCCTGTAAATTCGTAATTGAATTAAGCCTGGAGAGAAACAGCCCACACAAATGCCAAAGTCAAGCAATAAAAGACATGTTACTATGCCTCTGAGATCAGTTTAAGCTGAGCAGACGAGCTGACAGAGTGTAGACTAGAGTATCTACATTTCAGCAGACAGAACAGAATGAGTAGCATGTGGTGTGGACACATGGCTCCGTAATCTCTTACTGTATGGTCAAGGCGCATTAAAACCTTTCTTTCTAAAAAAAATCACTTCAAATAATGTTCGCGCTGAATGCAAATTAATTTCGGTACTCAAGTGTACACTTCTAGAATTCTTTGACATGAGATTTTTCATATTGTGCGATCTGACCAGGTCCACTTTCCTCTTGGGACCTCAGGGTTGAGAGTTTATTTTTTTATTTCAAATGCATCATGTCCCAGGATTCAATTATCTCAGGTGGGGTCTGAAGGTGTCAGAGAGAAGCTGGAAGTGACTCAGTTATCACAGCTCCTGAAGACTGTGTGGCAACAACCACTGCTCAAAGATAATATACGGCCTGAGACCAGAAAAACCCCCCAAGGTCAACAGACCTTCCCATTGTCTGTCCCTCGCCTGCTGCGATTCCCGCAGCAGGCGTGGCGGTAGAATTCTGACGAAAAACTAAAATCTGGGCTGATCAGGTTTCCTGACGTACAGCATGTCACGATCTGCAGAGGTACTGGGGCTGAGATGGAGTTAAACCTGCAGATGGTTTCCCCCCTCTGTGACTGTGTTGATAACAAAACAGCTTTGTGGAAAACGAGATCGGTGTCGCTGAGCTCTATTATAAAGCAGTTGTCTCCTGAATGAAATTACTGCCTTGATACAGCCATTTAAGTTTATAGAATTTCATGTCAGCGCTATCTGTTGAGACCTGCTGTGATGAGATGCTGGCTTTTCCGCTGCAAACTGGAGTATCTCCCCATCCTTTAATCAGAAACCTCCTCAGCAAATAAAAGCAGCAAATACAGGGGACGCTCAGCAGGTCTGGCAATGCCCTGCACATTTCTACTCAAAGGTCATCGACCTGATACTGTAATCCTGTTCCTCTCTCTCTGCAGTTGTTGCCTGCCCTGCTGAGTGCTCCTGGCACTTTCTGGTTTCCTTTCAGATTTCCCGCATCCATGGTATTTTGCTTTTGTGGAAATCCCTCTGAACGGGGACTGGCCTTTCTTGTTATTTGATTCAGAACTCATTTGGTACTTTCTGGTGTTCATTTTTATTGGTGGATTCTTTGTTGCTGCTAGTCATCAAGGTGTGAGGTAGACTCATTGACTCAGATTGCACGGAAGGAGGCCATTCAGCCCAGGGTACCTGTGCTGGCTCTCTGGAAGAGCTATCCAATTCGTCAAACTCCACTGACCTTTCCTCACAGCCTTTTTATTTTTGCAGGTATTTATCTAATTTCCTTTGGAAAGTTGCCATTCAATCTGTTTCTATCATGTATGCATCGATCGAATTAGGGTGCCTAAAGAACCATGAGGTTGGCTTGGTTACTCAAACACGGGGAGCTTTTTATTGGAGGTGTGTACTGTTCTACAGTCAGATCCAAGACTGCACAATTGTTCCCAAACTGGGAGGAACTAATTTCCAGGGATCAACTGACCTGCACTCTTAAAGGACAGTATGCAACCCTAAACCACTATGTACATTAAATACGTATACCACACTTTCCACCACTCCTACAGCAGTGCAGTCAGATCTCAACAAATCACTGAGTGAAATCATTCTCTTTATTTACTCTTAGTTCTTCTGTCATGTCTCTTAAATCTGTGTTCTGTGGTCATTGATCAGTGGGAACGGTTTTACCCAACCTGCCCCATAAAATCAAAGAATCCATACAGCGCAGCAGAGAGGCCATTTGGCCCATCAAGTTTGCACTGACCACAATCCCACCCAGGCCTTTTTCCTACAACTCCACATATTTATCCTGCTAATCCCCTGACACAAGGGTTAATTTAGCATGGCCAATCAGCTGCACATCTTTGGACTGTGGGGGGAAGCCAGAGCACCTAGAGGAAATCCATGCAGACATGCGGAGAATATGCAAACTCCACACAAACAGTGACCCAAGGCTGGAATTGAACCCAAGTCTTTGGCACTATGCGGCAGCAGTGCTAATCCCTGTGCCACTGTGCCATCCCATCCTTTCAGATTTCTGAACACCTCTATTAAATCGCCTGCTAACTTTTTCTGCTTTACCGATGTTAGTGGTGAGGAAGGGAACACATCTCCCACACGTTAGAGGACCACCCTACTCACTGTTCCAGCCAACATGTGGCCTCTCTCAGTTAGGTTTCCACCTGAGCACCAATTAGTGTTGAACTTTTGTGCTGTGACCCATGTCTGTGAGAAATTGCGATAAGAATGTGTTTGAGTGTGGACCTTTACTGCTAACATCTTATTAGTCTGGGTTAGGTTCAAAGTCAGGTCCCGGAGGTGAAGGGTCTGTGCCACACTACACAGTGCCCTAATGCTTTTATTGTCTAAATGTCTCATCGTCTCAGGGCAGGTGAACAGGTGGCATTTTCTCCGAACTTGTTTTGCTGTGTAGGTGGCCAGTGAGGGGGTTATGCGAGAGGGGAAGGGGAGTTTTTGCTAAGAATAAGAGAGAAAATAATCTTCAAATCTGTCACCTCTAGTTCCAAAACTATTACACAAAAAAGGCACAATTTAATTCCTGGAAAATAAAGCATCTGGCATTTGTGTTCTGTGATAGAAAGAGATTGATTACCACAAAAATGAATTGGCAGAAATAATTTTGTAAGTTCACGCTGCATCGTGGTGTGTAACTGAGTCACACCCGGAAGGTCCCAGGTTCCAGCCTGGTGCATGTTGATTTTACACTGATATTCAGAAGAGTGGATGGGGGTGGTACAATTGATTTCAGCTTTCTGGGATAGAGAATGGAAAAATCAGCAAAAGTCCTCGTTCCTGCATGCACATTTGCTTGTGCATACACACATCAGTATGTGCAACTGTTTGGAAAAGGTCAACATTGGTTATGAGGCCAAACATACTTAAGTAGCTTGCTAATACGCCAGGCTGGATTTTCTGACAGGGCTTGAGATTTGCGCGTCTGTATAACTCTCTGATCTTGCAGAGACAAATTTTTTACAGTCAAAACAAACACCCCAGCCCATAGTAGGCTTCTCAATCGGGACTCATTAAAAGGTGGGATGGAATACTGTGTATAACCAGTTTTTAAACAATTACCTACACTGGTAGATGATAGCTGCGAGATCAGGGTAAGATGCTCTTTCAGAGAGTCAGGCAGGCTCAATGGGCCAAGTGGTCTCTTTCTGCACAGTAGGGATTCTACCATTCTATGGACTCTGTAGATTTGATATTTTGAGCGCTCACCTGGCCGCTTCCCCTAAAAATGAGGTCATTTTTAGGTCAAGATAAAAGGGGGGCGGTTTAGAACGGAGTTGAGGAGGAACTTCTTCACTCAAAGGGTGGTGAATCTCTGGAATTCTCTGCCCGTTGAAGTGGTGGAGGCTGCCTCGCTAAATATTTTTAAGACGCGGGTTGATGGGTTTTTAATAAGAGAGGGGATTAAGGGTTATGGGGAGAGGGCGGGAAAGTGGAACTGAGCAGCGACAGATCAGCCATGATCTTACTGAATGGTGGGGCAGGCTCGAAGGGCTAGATGGCCTACTCCTGCTCCTATTTCTTATGTTCTTATGTTCTTATGTTCTTATTCTTGTAACAAAATACTGTCTCTTAAAGCAACTCTCGTCTTAAACATACAATATATCAAAATAGTACAGTATCATCACACACATCCCCAATTCTAATTGGGGATTGTGCCTTCAGTTGATTAGGCCCTCAGTACTGGAATTCCCTTTCTGTATGTCACTAACTTTCTACCTCTCTCATCAAGATGCTCATTAAAATCCAACTCTATAATCAAGCTTTTGGTCATCTGCCTCATTTATTTTCATGTGGCTTGTCGGCACATTTAGTTTGTGAAGCACCTTGGGTAGTTTAATTACATTAAAGGCACTACAGAATTATAAATTGTTGTCGGTAGGTCCTGGTATACTTGATCTTCCAAAATACATCAATTAAGAGGGATTGCCATTCACAAATCCAAAATGCAAAAAGATAAACGTTACAGAATACTTGGAATGAAGAATCTTCACCAACAAGGTGGAAGCAAAATACAAAACAAAAAAAGAACAATGGCCCAGATTTTTGTAGAGTTAGGGTAAAACTTTAAAAATTATTTTGATTTGATTTGATTTATTATTGTTACATGTATAAGTACACAGTGAAAAGTATGTTTCTTGCGCACTATACTTACCAGGATAGAGAAGGAAAGGAGAGAGTGCAGAATGTTATGTTACAGTCACAGCCAGGGTGTGAGGAAGATCAACTTAGTGCAAGGTACATCTGTTCAAAAGTCTAACAGCAGCAGGGAGAAGCTGTTCTTGAGTTGGTTGGTACATAACCTCAGACTTCTGTAACCTTTTCCAAATCAGTAAAAAATTGAATTAGAACATTGTTAGAGAGTTTGAAAGAATTAAAATGAAGTTTTAGAAGCATAGAATGAGAATAAAAGATGGAATTAAAAGGTACGCTGGGCCCAGCTTGCAAAAAGTCACCTCACTCCGGCGCCATATTAGGAAAAAAAACTAGCAAGTGGGATCTGATCCTGATACTCCTGCCCCCATTCCCATTTTGTGCAATTCTTGCCTAGGCAGGATAAGGATGCGTAAATTGAGCCTGCATGCAGTACAGTCACACCCCTGCCCCTCTCCCCCCCCCCCGCCCCCCCCACCCCCCCCTTACTCCACACCCCCTTGTGCTGGCTTCATTTCAGAGGTGGAGATTTCAACTGCCTCGCCCTGCAATTTTGATGGAGACAGACCCATTTTGTTCATAGATGTGGCAAAATGCACCTCAGAGGACCTGTCAACCACAGGTGGCAGGGGGTGGGGGGGGGCATCATCTCAAGTAGGGAGCCATAAATAAAGCAGCCAATCAGCATTCCATCTGAAATTCTTACCTTCACATAAATCTGTCAATCAATCACAGCCATTCATAGTATCAATGACAAAAAGTTTTAATTTATGTTATACCTCAATCATATGCAAATAGACAAAGAAAGAAGTTTTTTTAACAAGTTTATCAAGGCATCTATGAAGCAAAACCAATAACCCCCTTCAAACTTGTAAACAGACCCAGCTGAGGTGAGTCCATTAGTAATTCTTGAAGCTCAGCCATGCATTCATACCGAGGCCTTTTGGCAACCGTATCAACAGAAGCAGGTTTTACAGATGGCCAGGCATCTATTCTTCCAGATAATCCCATTATTTAAGGAAGATTTCCTCAATGGGGCTTTCAATGTCTATGCTTGATTGATAGGTAAAAGGAGCAATGTTTTTTGAACATTGAATAGCTAATTTCTCTTTCTCTTTTGAGTATTTTAAAGACATATCAGTGTTATTATATGACTCATTAGTTGAATACCTAGTGGGTGTGTGGGCATGGAGGGGTCATGAAGGTATGAATGGGCATGGAGGAGGCTTGAAAAAGGCACAGGGATATGACAGGGCATGAAGAGGGTGGGGTATGCGTGGGTGGATGAGAGGATGTGAGTGGTGAGGATTAGATGGCCTAATGGTCATGAATATAAATGGAGACAGGCTTCTTAGACTGCCAGCCTCACCATCTGCCTTCTTGCATTGCTACCTCAGATGTGACGGCCCATCTTCTGCCCGTATTTATCTCCTGCGCATTAAAATGGGACAAAGGGGCTCCTCTGGCACAGGGTTGGAATCGCAAAGATCTAAAAATTCCCAACTCCACAGACCTGTCTCCTTGGTGAAAATCCAGCCCAATGTTTCAGGACTGGACATGTAGTACTACTTCCAATCTTACTGAAAGGATCTTTCAACTCATTTGCCTAAACAAAGCTGTCTCTGGCACTCTCAATGCCCAAACCTACATTATTGGAGTGATAAATGAGCACTATCCTGGTAGCAATGAAAACTAGCAAGATCATCATGCACCAATAAATGAGATAGTGTCTGAGTTCTCCAATAGCCTGTCATTTCACAACCATTTACTGGGTATAACTCACCGGGAAACTGATCTCCAGTGTTTCAGTTTACAGGCAAAGAGGGGCAAAGCCCTGGAGTACTGCTGTCAATCCCAATTGAAGTAATTCAGCAATTTCAAAACAGAAAAGGGGGGAAGGCACAATGAGGAAAGGCCAATGTCTTAGGCTTTTCAGATATTAGACACCAATGTCTTAGGCATTTCAGATATCAAATTGTCTGGAGCTGTATATCTGACATGTAATGAACTGTGGCAATATTAATTGTAATTGTAAATGCAGTGAGTAATACATAGGCTGAAACAATGGTGCAGTGGTATTGTTGGTGGACCATAGTCCAAAGACCTAGGGGAACATACACTGGGTTCGAATTGCACCTGGTAGATAGTGAAATTTGAATTCAGTAAAAATCTGGAATTAAATGTTTAATGATGAACATGAAATAATTGTTGATGGTCATAAAAACCCATCTGACCCAGGGCTGCAGGGGATGAGGGGGGTCGGGGAGATCGAGGCAGGCCAGTTGAGGGGGCGCGGGGGTGGGTGGTGTGGGGGGGGGAGTGTTGGGACTGACCTGGACACATCCAGGAGGCCAGCCATCAGGGGGGTGGAGGGGGAGGTTGCACGGCCAGCGATGAGGACTAGCCAGCAATCGAGCTGGACGGCAATCAGGAGGCTGGCAGACAGAGGCTATGCAGGCATTAATAGTTTGGCACATACGCAGTGGCTCACTCAGCGCAGTGCTACTGGCCTCTCCAGTGGGGATAGGCCTTGTCTTCTGCTTTCCATCCTGACTCACTCTGGGGCACTCTGTGATGCACGGTGTGTAGTAGATCCATTTTGAAAATCCTGCTGAAAAAAAAGAATGGGACTTACTCCCGTTTCTGTACAAATTCAGCATTGTGAATTGTTTTGGGAGAATTTCACTCGTAATGTGTACAGTATCAGACGAAACTGATTGGTACATTTATAAATTCCATGAACAAAGTATATTTTTGCAGCACTGTTAATCATATGGGTAAGACTATGCAACATGGGATTCTGTTAGGGACCCATTATCAATCCTGTAAGATATATGACTCCTAATCGCTTTTGAAATGAACAACTCTTAACTTGGTGCTATTGTTCTTTAAGCAGAGTCCCTCATGTTGTTAGGCTGAATGCCTGTCTCCTGTTACCATTTGGATGGTGTGGTTGGCCATGCTGGATGACAGGCAGTGAGTGATGGCGAGATGCTCTTGGTCTGATGGTGCAGTACATACAGGAGCTGACCATATCAGCTGTGGTCAGGCTATCTGTAGATCAATGGTAGTTTCCCGTCTGCATTTCTCTCATTGCACATTCATCAATGTCAGGGACCTGGTTGATTAGCTGAGGCAGCTACACAAGATGTTTGGATACAAACTCTGCCTCTTCTTTGACAGTAGCTATGCTTGCTTGTATGCAAGATCTCAGCTTTGGATTCACATTTCAGTTTCTGGTTTGGACCACTGTTAGGGTTTGAACAGTTGGTTCCTTTTTATTCAACACATGGATGTCATTATATCCCACATCCCAAATAAGCTGAATTCTCCTTTCAAAGCTGTGGTCTATATGTGAGACAATGAAGTGGAGCATGTTACCTTTCTCTTCAAGATGAGTAATGCCATTGAGGAGCATTTTCCACATCAAGCAGACTATCAGCATCAAACACTCTGATTCATCACTGTTCAATGCAAAACAAGCCCCTACTCTGCCTAAACATCACACCTCAGCCCAAATGGGGAGCTGGTGGTACAGTGGTATTGTTACTTGACTAGTAACACAGAGACCCTGGGCAATATCTAAGAACCTGGGTTTGAGTCCCACCATGGCAGATGGTGAAATGTGATTTCAATAAAAATCTGGAATTAAAATTCTAATGATGACTATGAAACCATTGTAAAATTTGGGTTCACTAACGCTCTTACCTGGTCTGGCCTACTTGTGAGTCCAGACTCACAGCAATGTGGTTGTGTGATGTACATACTCATGATCGGAATTACTCTGAGACACTTTGCATTAAATCCTAACAACCAGCAGAAATAACTGACTTTCATCCCATCATTTGAGTTGAGATTGATTCTGGGGCCCTGAAGTGGAAAGTCAATGCGACTAAAAATTCTTAGCACTGGGATTGCACCTTGCAGTGAGGTCATTGGAGTTTGTAGAGTCCATGCTCACAACCTGTACCTCATAGTATAGGTAGCGAGCGTGGATATGGGTTCAGGCAGATTTCTGGTTCCTGCCTGCCCTCAACTGTAATTCCTCCCCCCCTCACCTCCATCTTTTTCTCTACTCCAAGCTAGCCATGTCTTTCTTGGCACTTTATAGTTGAGGTCAATCTCCCTAATCTTTGTTTCAAAAAAATCCTTTGGAGGCTGTGGGGCTCCCTGGTGCTTCTTTCATCCTGAACCGCAGTGTTCCTATGTCTGGATACTTGGAGACTAGTGTGTCCAACTTCAGAGAGCATGCTGTTCTACACTAAATTACCAAGTTCTGATTGAGTCAGGGAGTTGGAACTCCTGACACAGGGTGCACATGCCCCTGGTTCTGCCCCTTTTCTATCATTTACCTTTATATTAGGTGGATGGAGGGTCTGTTCCTCTTAAAGCCATGAAGATATTGTCTGATGCAGCAAGGTGTCAAAACCATGAAGAATTCCAGCCCCCGTCATAAGATTGAATTTGCACTGTGTTCGTTTCTATTTGGATTAAAAATGAACACGTCTAACTTCCAGTATCTCAGCATCTCTCCTGCCTGGAATACACACCAGCATCAGCAGAATCTTCTATTGCCACCAAAGTCAATGGACTTTTGAATAGCTCGCCAAATTTCCCAGCCCCACTACCTTTGCCATGGGGTTATTAAATACAGCCCCTACAAATGCTGGGTAGTATATATGACTCTCAGTCAGTTCAATGTCCGTGATCCATGTTGACTTGCTCTAACATCTTCCTAGTTTTAGTGCTGATTGAACCTGAAGAAATGGAGAAAGAATTCTAGTGGAACACAATGCGAGGAGAAGTGAAAAGGCCTTAAATTCATCTTGCTTCTCTTTGTAATTTTCTGGTGGAACAAACTTTGTCTTGAGAGGTCCTTGTAACATGCAAGGATCTTTCAACAGGTTTTCCTTTTTTTAGCAAAGCTCACTTGCTTCATCTTAAGTTTTCCTAAAGTTCCAGCAAAGTCCCATCAAGTTTCTTTCGCTCTGCTTCCATCTTGTTGTTTAAGATGGTCTTCACTTCTCCATGTTGCTGAATGTTTACAAAGTCCTTCTGCATTTGATCTTGTGGGACAATCAGCTCTTCTTTCAACTGCTTATTCTCTTGTTGACCTCTTGCCAACTCGGTCTGGGTTTCAATGGACTGTTTTGTTGCTGCTGATAGTTCAGCTTTAGCTGAAACAATATTCAATTGAGCTACTCGTGGTTTTCCATGGTTACATTTTGATTCTTCAAGGAGTTTTTCAGGGTCACATCTTATTAGTGATCCTTTTCCACCATGCCCAATTATAGATCTGGTTGAGTTTCCCCAACTTCTGCTTTGATTTACCAAATGTGGAATCAAGGGTCATTATTTCCTCCCGAAATCCTGAAATCCCTTCTTGTCATCTCTCAAATCTGATTGTTCAGATCTTGGGCAGTTTGGTTCATTGAAGGCTTCATTTTATCATCCATTCTCAAAGATTCAGCCTGAATCTTGCACTTCAAATCTTCCAGTTCAGCTCTGATGTAAATATTTGCCTATAGAACAATTTCATTTATTATTGCACATTTTGCTCATTTTGAGTTACCTCAGATGGCTTTCTTTCATTCACAGCCATCTGTGCACTCTGCACTGCCATTTCCTGTTGCAGTTTGAATACTGCATCAGCATTTTCATAAAGCTTTATTTTTAAGCTATTTGGCTGCTTCTCAGCCACTTTTTGCTTCTGCACTAAAGCCTTTGGCTTATGTATTTCATTATACTGACATGGCCGGCATTCATCGTATGGATTATGTGAATATTAATTCCTTCACTCTGGGGTCTTTTGTACCGTTGTTATGGGGTCTTTTGTTGCCCTCTCTCTGGAGTCTTTTGTTGTCTGCAGTGCTTTATTGTGGATGTGTTCAACTTTTTTCTCGGGTTTTCAGTCTCCACATTTGGGAGTTTAAGTATCTGTCAAAACCTGTTAATATCTCACTAAATATTGATGAGCATTGATCTCCTTGGTGAAGCCACACCTAGAGTATTGTATACAGCTTTGGTCTCTTTTTCTGAGGAAGGGTGTTCTTGCTCTTGAGCAAGTGCAGCAAAGGTTTACCAGACTGATTCCGGGGATGGTGGGACTGATGTATGACGAGAGATTGACTAGGAGTGTTTTCACTGGAGTTCAGGTGAATGAGAGGGGATTTCATTGGGACTTATAAAATTTGAATAGGACCAGATAGAGTAGATGCAAGGGGATATTCCCAATGGTGGGGGAGAAGAATCAAGGGGTCACAGTCTGAGGATTCAGGGTAGACCATTTAGGACAGAGGTGAGGAGACATTTCTTCACCCAAAGAGTGGTGAGCCTGTGGAATTCATTACCACAGGAAGTAGTTGACGCCAAAACATTGAATGTTTTCAAAAGGCAGCTGGATATAGCACTTGGAGCGAATGGGATCAAAGGTTATGGGGAAAAAGCAGGATTAGCCCATTGAGTTGGATGATCAGCTATGATTGTGATGAATGGTGAAGCAGGCTCACAAGGCCAAATGGCCTCCTCCTCTTCTTATCTTCTATGTTTCCATATATTGGTTGTGGAGTATTTCATCTGCAAATGAACCACACACAAAATTTTGTCAACATGCACTTCTTCTGATTCCTTATTTAACCCTGTAATTCTCCTATAAACTATAAATTTATTCTGTCTGTCTGCAGTCTGTCAGTTTTTTTGCTATTGATATTTGCGTATTTCTGTTATTTTGGTGGGCTCCCCACTGGTCAGGGGTTTATTTCTTCTTCAAGTCTTTAAACTTTAATAAAACCACTGCAGTGATTTCTTCCCTTAAACTCTGCTGGTCTTCTTCCTTAGCCTACAGTTTTTCTTCTGCTCTGCCTGCCTTTGTTTTACTGCAGTTAGCTTTTTCTTAACTTGCAACTAGCTGTCTTCCAGTTGTTGCAATCTGCTGAGCCTCTGGGATGTTTACCTATTCTACAACGTAAATACAAACTTACGTTTTGTGATTTTGCTCACCTGTCTTGTGATTTGACCAGGTTCTTTTACTCTGTATGACTCAGGGTCTTGCAATGGACCTCCACTCACTCTGATGGATTCCTCAAATTCTAAGTTTGCAGTGAAGTTTCTTCAATTTTTCTTCATAGGCACATGTCTCTTTGGTCAGGCTTCAACTGCTTCTAATTTTTTAGATCTTGAGATTCTGTTCTGGGTTCATCTTTTAAACGCAACCTTTCATTGCACCGCTGATCACCATGTTGCATTTTGTATTTGTTTGGTGTCTCATTGACAAGATCTTAAGTTTAAACATGAATCATTTATTGGTAATCCTTAACTATATACAGATCCTAGTTACTGCCATGCGTGGTTCTGCTGACAAACAGATTCTTTATAGACTGTCCTTGAGTCTATTACCATGTGGCATGATACATCATACATCAGTGCTATTTCCCAGTCCCGTGTTAAATCTTACTTTCCTGAGCACCTTTACATTACAAATGGTATGCAGACTCACATGATAGGTAGCAGCAATTGTAAAGGGAAGAGACAATTTAAAGGCATGTGAACATTATGAATGTATAAAAAGTTAGATATAATTTAGCTATATAACTGATAAAATACATCAGATATTGAACCTTCCTGTTGTTGGAATAGTGAAGTAGAAATATCAATGCACCTTGACTTCAGTCACTCCATTTACATTAATACCCAACAAAGTAACCTACAACCTACAGGGAGACACAGATTTACATTGATTCACTAGGAAATCAATGCAAATCTGCACTTAGTTACACAATATAATTTCTCTTCCAAAATCTTTGCGGGGGTGAATGCTTCCAGATCCTTTGTACGTAAAAAAGTGCTTCACAATTTCACTCCTAAACAGCCTAAGCTCTAATGTGAAGTTTATTCCCCCTTTGTCCTGAGTTGTCACCAGAAGAAATAATATTCCAGAGAAGTTATTGTATCCCTTAGAGGAGGGGAGAGAATGAGCAAAGATTAGTGGAGCTGAAATGTTGGTGTATTTGAAAAAGGATTGAAATGTAAATGTTCCTAATTACTTATTCCTGAAATATTAGCTAACTTTCTCCTGTTCCTGTGCAATCCACACTGTAAAACACAGCAACCAAAGTTTTCCGGCCACAGAGGGTGTGAACAATGGGAATACCCATTGACCCATGGCAGAATTGGAGGATTCCATCACTGGTCAATAGCAGGCCACCTCTGTGAAATGAGGCATGGGGAATAGTGGAAAATCCTGGCCGGTGATTCTTACAAACATTTGTAAGAAAGTTTGTAAGGTCATCCTGTCGACCACAAGGAGGTTTGGTTTTTTGGACCATGGGCCATGAGACATTTCATGAGGCAGTGGGAGGCATTTCGCAAGATTCACGACTAGTGTCCCAAGTACTTTTAATTAGTATAATCAGTTCTGCATTGGAAATTGGCGCAGAGCTGATTATCATATGGAAATGTCATTAAAATTGACATTTTCATATGATTAGCAGGCCCGGGACAGTATTCTCTGGGCATGATAGCATCTCCCCACCACCCCCTTTCCAGAGGTGGTTCCCACCAGCAAGGTTTACAATTGCTTCCCATGACCAGGGAACAGGTGCCCTCACTCCGTTGCTGGGGACAGAGGCTATTGAGGCCCTCTCAAAGATTGGGGCCAAGGGTGGGGGGTACTCTTCATGCAGTGTCAACCTGGCAATGCCAGCCTGGCACCCTGGCACTGCCCAAGGGGAGAACTGGCGCTGCCCACCAGGCACCGAGGAATGCCAAGGGGGCCAGGCCACAGCAGCAGGATACATTAGAGGCAGGACTTATGGAGAGGAAATGGGAGGGATGGTTTCCAAGGGAGGCCAGAGATCGGAGGCCAGCAATCAGGAGGCCGGTGATGGGGGTGGGGGCGGCAGTCCGCATGCACTGATCTCCACATTGACAAATGGGCACATGCTCAGTGGTCTGGTCAGCACTATACTGCCAACCTCTTGGGTGGGAATAGGCCCCACCCAGCACTTTCCAGAGTGGTGGAGATTCGTGAAGGTAAGTACCCACAAAAAATGGCTGGGAAACACTACTGCTTTTCTATCCATTGGGCACTTAGTTTTGTGTTGGCCGGCTGTGGATTGGAACCCTTTCAGTAATGACCTGGGCATGATATACCCTGATACCCCTGATACCATGATATACCCTGATACCCCTGATACCATGATATACCCTGATACCCCTGATACCATGATATACCCTGATACCAGCACTCCCATGGGCAGCAGCTTGGCATTATTGCGTGACTCATCTCCAACCTGCCCAGGGACTTTCAGTTAATAACTCTGTTCCTCTCCTTCTCCCTGTCAACTCCCTGGAATGGAAGATTCCTTCCAATCCATCTTGATTTTTAAATTTAAAATTTCCACTTTTATGTATATTTTCTCTAAAAAGAGGTGAAATCAGAATGATGTGGCCCAGCAGCGGGTCTAACATTCCCATTTCACCCATTCCCCTCCCCGCCGCCACCTCATCCTACCCCACCCTCCCCCACACCCCCCCACATTTCCCTCTCCATTTCCTTTCCAAAAGGAAAAAAAGCACAAACACATTTGAAAGGTTCAATCAGGAGTCTGCTCAGTCTTTTTAATAAAATTCTCATCTTGAAATGATAATCACAATAGATTTCCTAAAAAAAAAATGGTTATCAGGTTCCAGCCGATGTAATATGCTTGCGTGACATTTGAGGTTTGAGTGGTTTGCCTACTGCCCTCTCTCAGGGGCCGATCTGTTTGTAGCCGTTGGCAATCGTTCAGGCCGCCTGGTGAAATAAATTGATTTTTTATAGCTGCTGTTCTGCGAGTTTAATGAATCTGTTAGTAGCTGCTCTCTGCTCAAACCATCCCCGGCCTTCTGTGAACCTTGATTTCATTAAACAGAGAGAGACTAGCTCATCCGTTAAGGGAAAAGCCACATCTTCCTAACGTGGCATTTTTTTTTTTCCCCCCACACCCCCCCACCAAAAAAACAGACTGTGTTGTGCTTACTTAATAGAGTGTACAGACTGGGCTAAAGCAGAGAGCGTTACAGTCAGCACAGAGTTCACACATTTCTGGCAGCTTTGTTATTTGTGTATGTAAATGGATCTGAGAAAACCCTTGCAATTGAAACCCCAGTGACAATCGTTCTGCCGTCCCCACTGTGAAATGTGGGAAAACAAAATTTTCTCTGTTCATCTGTGAATCCCCTCAGGAAAAAAAATATGTACTTTAGAAGTGCACTGATTCTGAGAAAATTGTGTGATAATTCTGGCCATCTGAAATTTCCACCCATTCTATACCCAAAATGTTGACTCGCTACTGTTGGACTAGTGGACAGGTTGATGCAAACTGTGCGCTCGCGCACTGCCTGGTACACTGGATGTTTAGGAGCCCTTGTTATAGATGTTCAGCCGACGCGGCATCAATCAGTTTGTAGCTGCAAATGTCTGCGGGCTATTTGACAATAGAGAACAGGTGCAATGTGGCCAATATTATTTATTATGTTAATTGAGGTGTCAGCCATGGCTCAGTTGGCCACATTCCTGTCTCTGACTTGGAAGTTGGTAGGTTCAACCGCACTCCAGGACTGCAACACAAAGATCAAAGCTGACACTACAGCACAGTCCTGAGGGAGTGCTGCAGTGCCATCTATCAGATGAGATATTAAACCAAAGGCCCTCTCAGGAGGATATAAAAGATCTCCCTATTTCAGAGAAAAGTAAGGGAGTTATCTTTGGTGCTCTGGCCAATCCTCCATTCAACATCGTAAAACAGATTATCAAATCATTATTACAGTGCTGTTTGTCAAATCCTTGTAATGTACAAATTGGCAGCTGCACTTCGCGCATTAAAAATGAATTACACTTCCCAAAAGTTCATTGGTTACAAAACACTTCATCAGGTGCCCTGGGGTTATGAAAGGTGGTATATAAATGAAAGCAGTCCCTTTTTAATGCACCAATTACTACCTGGGTTGAAATAAGCAAACATAGAAACAGACAAGGCCATTCAGCCCTTTGAGCCTTCCCCACCATTCATTTTGATCATGGCTGATCATCAAATTCAATATCCTGATCCTGCCTTCCACCCCATATCCATTGCTCCCTTTAGCTCCAAGAGCTATATCTAACTTCTTCTTGAAATCACACAGATTGGGATTCTTCCAAAACATATTCGAAGTCCCCAGTTTGAGTGAAAACAGAAGCAACTCCAGCCAATTTCCAGAATAAATCTCTGACATTCTGTGCATCACAGAATGCTTCAGTGGGATTCACTCTGCAACCTGGGGCCGGAGCCTATTTCCACCCAAGAGGCAGGCAGCATAGGGCTGAGCAGCCACTGTGTACGCGCCAATCTGTCAGAGCGGAGATCGATTCATGCACAGCAGCTCCACATTGCCAGCCTCCAGATTGCTGGCCAGCTACACGACTCCCCCATCACTGGCCTCCCGACTTCCCCACCTCCTCGATCGCTCCTGGCCTCCTGGACCTCCCCGGGTCACAATGTTTTGGCCTCAACTACTTTCTATGGTAGTGAATTCCACAGATTCACCATCCTCTGGGTGAAGAAATTTCTCCTCACCTTACCCCTAAAAGATGTGTCCCTCATCCTCAAACTATGTTCTGGACTCCCCCCACCATCTGGAGCAGTCTTTCTGAATTTACCCTGCCTAACGCTGTTATAATTGTATAAGTTCCTATGAGATCTTCTCTCGCTCCTCGGAACTCCAACGTATACAATCCCAACCTAAGAACAGAGTAGAGACTTTGGGTGGGAATCATAGCGGGTGGGACATGGACCATGCAAAGGTCCTTTGACCCCAGGTGGGATTTTCCAGTTTTAGGGTGAGAGTGGCCAGAAAATCCCGCCCTTGTGTTGCTCATATTCATCACCCAATTTTAGTTGTACATTATAGAATTGCTGTATTCAGCCTGATTATGGGGCTCAGTGCGTTTTATCAGATATTATGCTGTGCCCATTCTTTGGACTGCTCAACATCCGAGGATAGCTTAATGTGCAAAGGGAGCTCACAGGTTCATGCTCAGAGAGGATAGGCCTGATGTAATTGTTCCATTGGGAATATTCTTTTTCTCTAAATATAAAGCTCTTGCTGTTTTAGGTTCTTGATTTTTCTAAGTGTTTCAGCAGCAAGTGAACAACAGAACTAAATGTAGCGGATCAGTAAACATTCAGCTGTACATGTCAGAGAAATAGCAATATCTTCAAACCCAATATATTCCAAATCAATTTACTAGCACATAATAACAATTCCTGTTTTATCTCCATACTCGATTTGACCTCCAGGACTGGGGGTGGTGTTCGGTCGGGGAGGATATTGATCAGAGCTCAGGTGCTTTAAGATCTGTTTCATCTTATCCTGGTGATGGAACCATATTAGATTTCATGCTTCCGTAGATTAATGGAACATGCAGAAGAAATATTAAACACGCGTTACTTTTCTCTCTGAGGTATTTACAGTAATAGATGAAATGTCAATTATGGTTTCAGTGCAAGCTGTCGGCTCTGAGTTTGGAACGTGTCAGAAGGTGAAGGAGAGGTTGGCAAAATACTGATCTGAAAGCTGCATTGCCGGAGGTGCGGTCACTCGGCTGAAACATTGAACTGCGGCCTTCCCGCCCTCACAAATGGAGATTAAGGAGTGCGATCGTTCTGGCACAGCAGACTGGGGAGATAGCGTGCCACTGAGCGCGAACCAGTGTCGCAACAAAAGCCACCTTCCTGCCCATTCTGAGGGCGAAGATGATTTAAATAGTAATGGCATGGTTAGAGAGGTCTTGCCAATGAACGTCACTCATGGTTCCCATCCAACGGTGACCAGACTTAATGGCTAGGCAGTGTCTATCGGGCACCCCAGCTCTGTCCGCTGGGCATTGCCCACTGGGCACTGAGCAGTGCCTCGGGGATGGCGCATGAGTGGGGATGGAGCTATGACAGAGGGGAAGCAAGGGGTGAGCTCTGCAGTGGAGGCCAGGGGGCTGATTGGCAAAAGGTGATGATTGGCAAAGGGGAGGGGGACGTGTTGATAGGCATGCGGGGGGATGAATGTCAATGGGGAGGTACGGGGGAGAATGAGGGTATGCAGAGTGGGTGATCGGCAATGGGGTTGCTATAGAGGAGGTGGGGGCAGAGGGTGTTGTAATGGGGGCTCACTAAGAGGGTCCTGATGTTCTGATGCCAGCGACCCATGTTGCCATGGGAGGGTTACATTGCTGCTGATGAAGGTGGAAGATGGCTGATGTCCATGTTGTGGGGCGGGGGAGGGGTGACAGGAGAGCTCGCAGTGCACTGGGAGATTAGGGAGCCTGAGCAATAGCACTCTAAGCAGTCCCCGCCGCTGTCCCCTCCCCACCTCCCTACCCCGCCCCACCAGCCTGAAACTCCCGACTGTCAAAAAAAGATTGACAGAGTGTGGGAAGATTGCGCGGTGTAGCTCGCTGAAAAAAATGGAGTGAAACTCTTTGCTTTTCAGACATTTTTGACACTTTTTAGGATGGTCACTCTTGTGTGGGGCTATTCTGAAGGAGGGCAGAGCGTTCTACCCCCTGTCTCCTGGATAACGTTCACCCTTCAACTAACATAATCAAAGATTAGGACAGCTGGTTGTTCTTACGCTGCTATTGATGGGATCTTACTCTGTGAAAATTGTCTGCTGCTTCATTACAATAAAGACTACGCCTCATAAAGTACTTCATTGGCTGTGAAGAGCATTGGACGTTTTGAGGTCAAAGAAGGCGCTGAAGAAATGCAAATCTATCTTTAAGTTAGATGAAGAAAATGTCATTTTATTTCTGCTTTACTATTGGTGCGTGCTTGTCCCCTGTTGTGTCGGCTTTTCTGTGTGGGTACTGGATCAGGAGATGAATGCAGTGCAGAATGAGCAGCTGAATCATCCAGAACAAGAGACCCCAGGGTCACCTCTTGTCCTGTGCTCTGAGGCAATTGGCAGCTGACCACTGACTCCTTTGTCATTAGAATACAAGAATTAGTTCTTTGTTACTGTCTAGTGAACCTTGCTGGAAAGTAATATGAGTCAAGATGTCAGGGGACAGAATCAAGCTTGACTCTGATGCTTCTCTGGTCAAATAGCCTGCCAATACTCACAAGGGGGCCAGAGAGCATCCAGGCAAATGTCAGCAAGGCAAATCTTCCTCTTTTTTTGAATGGGCACAAAGCATCTTCTGGGCAGGACACAGAATGAAATGTCAGACGGTAAACCGGGAATGTCTGATTCTTCTTCCATCATGTGTTTATGCTCATCCCTGGAAAGTTCTCTCTTTGCGCTCTCTCCAGGTGCTATCTCCAGTGGCAAAGATGGAAACTCACAGTGGCATCTCCTGCAGAAAATTGGAGAAACTAAAATGAAAAGAAAAGATCTTCTTTTAAAGCGGTGGTGAATGTATGGGATAGGGCAGAGAGAGCCTGCGTATGATAGTCCGTCAGAGAGTTGGCGCAGACTCGATGGGCTGAATGGCCTCCTTCCGCACTGCAGGGATTCTCTGACTCGGTGAAAATCCCCAAGGCCTTGGTCGGATGCTTCCACTTTGAGAGGTGCAGCTGACGGATGTTTAATTCTCTGATCATCGGCTGCACTCCGAAGTATAAATAGGCTAACTTGAAGGAATTAATGTGAACCTCGCCGATCTGCCCTTGCACTGGGCCTCCTGCTGCAGCAATTATACATATGGAACAGCGCCGTGTGCTTGCAATTTCCAGCAAGCCTGCCATTTGTGTTGCAGCCCAGCAGTTCCATGGAGACCAGTTACCTGACAACAAATGTATAAAGGAGAGGGCAGGGCAAGGAGGCTGATCTCCCATGACAGGAACAAAAACGGATAAAGCTAAAACACCTTGAAGTCTCAAAGGGTTGACACAGCTCAGCTGTGAATATTTGTTGATTCTAATCTTCTCTTTATGATGCGGAAGCAAATATTTTTTCATTAATGCACAGTGGCATAATGATTTTAAAATGACAGCAAATTCATTCCATCATTAGAAGGTATTAGACGCAGGATAATTGATGGTTGATAGTCTAGCTCGCTGCGTGGATGTGAATGAGGTTTAATTGGATGAGGTAGCTTGCTTTATCTACAACCTAGGAAGCAATACTTTGAAGCAATCATTCTTGACTTTGGGAAGGGGGCCCTGTGGTGTAAAAGTCTTTAAACTGCAGCCGCCACCATGCAGAATGATTATGTCAAGAGCCATTCGAAAACCCATAGTCCATCACTCACCCCGGCAATCACGTTCCTGGGAATTCCTCGTCAGGCTGGCAGCAGAGGCAGTCTAAGGGAATTTGAGACACAGTGAAATAAAAGTTACTAATAGGGGCCTCCTCTCAATTGTCATATTTGCTTTTCATTTTGAGCAAGCACAAGAAATTCATCTTTTGAGCCTTTTAAATCCAAACTGAGATCTGATTCAAAGGCTCAGAGAGCAATTTTCTAACAGGCCATCTTATATTTAATATAAATTTCCTTAGTGACTGTAATAACTCCACCGAGGCGAAAGTCCCATCACCAAGTTGCTTTATTTACACCATGCACAGCCAGCTCTCCAGTTGTTCCCTGCTGATTGCAGGCTGGAAGTCTGACACACCTGCTTTAAATAGGGAGAATGAGGCTCCCTGATTTAACCATCAACTAAGACTCATAATTGATACTTCTTTTGGATACCAACCAAATAAACTAAATCAAATTAACTCATCAGGTATTTATTTTGGGTAAAAGGTTGCCAAGGGGGCACCCAGATTTGAACCAGGGACCTCTTAATCTATAGTCAAGTGCCCTACCACTGAGCTACACCCACTTCCAGGACTCATTAGGCAATTCATACTCCAGCAAGCCAACCACATTAGCCTGGCTGAAGTCGTCACATTGACTAATCAGGGAGAGGCAATGGTATTATCGCTAGACCATTAATCCAGAAACTCAGCTAATGTTCTAGGGATCCAGGTTCGAATCCCACCACAGCAGATGATGGAATTTGAATTCAATTAAAAAAATGGAATTAAGAATCTACTGATGATCATGAAACCATTGTCAATCGCCAGAAAAATCCATCTGATTCACTAATGTCCTTTAGGGAAGGAAATCTGCTGCCCTTACCTGGTCTGGCCTACATGTGACTTCAGAGCCACAATAATGTGGATGACTCTCAACTGACCTTGGGCACAGAGGGATGGGCAATGAATGCTGGCCAGCCAGCTATGCCCATTTCCTATGAATAAATAAAACAAAATGTGGCTATGACTGTCATTAGACAGATTGGCATTTTTCAAAAAATTCATTTGAAGTTAAAGTTTATTTATTAGTAGAAGTAAGGCTTATATTAACACTGCAATGAAGTTACTGTGAGAATCCCTTAGTCACCACTGTCCGGCGCCTGTTCGGGTCAATGCACCTAACCAGCATGTCTTTCATTTATGTGGATTCTAATGACTTTAATCAGGCAATTGAGGTGGGCCTGTTAGAATATGAACACCTGGATTAAGGGCTAAATTGATGGGCCAATCAGGGAGCCTCTTACTTTGTATTTAAGTGGGGTGTCAGTTCCTCTGGCACTCTGAGTGTAGGCTGTGAACTGAAAGCACTCTGTATGCTGTTGTCAGACTTGTAAATAAAGGGATTTTTGTGAAGGAACTTCTGTCTCCCAGGATTTGTTACGTGGATGTGGCTGTCGCTTGTTAGGCCAGCATTTGATGGTCCTTGAGAAGGTTTTGATGAGCTGTGTTCTTGAACCTCTGCAGTCCCTGTGGTGTGGTTACACTCACAGTACTGTTAGCATTAAAGAGATTGCTTTTGTACGTACTGCCTCAAGTGGTCTGTGTTAGCTCTTTGTTCAATACTGGTTTTGCCAAATGAGAGGCAGATTACTGTACTGGGATTTGGTTGTTCAGTAGAGCTTAGTGGTTGGTTTGGTGCAAAGGCCCTTAGAATGGCAAGTTACAGGGTTCCCGCATGCACCCATTGCCACATATTTCGATCAAGCTGGTGTGAATCATCTACTCACTGCAGTGCAGTATATCATTCTTCCATTCCTCCCTTCCTCTAAAGGCTTATCATTGAGGACAGAGGACATGAGTTTCAGTGAGTTTAATCAAGCCCTTCTCCCCTCATGTAAATCAATTTATCAACTTTAAATTCCAGCACTGGTCCATTTCTTTAATGAGATAAGCTTAGAAATTAATACCGTGCATCCTTGCCCTCAAAATAGAATCAATTCCCCCTTCCATAAGCCCTAGAGAAAGATACTTTGATCGTTCAGGCTATTAGATGAGATTATATTGTATGTTCCTTCCTCACTCAATACTTCTGACCAAAATTCTTGACAGGGTCAATTTTGTTATACTTTATGCAAATCTATGACCGAGGATGGGAGGGGAAATGTGGAGGGGAGATGGCAACAGAGGCAGGCAAAAAGAGCGCAGTAATTATTTTAAATGAATTCATTGCAATTCAGTCCCAACTCTAGCTGATTATAGTAATCCATCATCTTGCACCCCATTGCTGACTTTGAAATCAAATAATCACTTGTTAGTCTTTTACAAAATTAAAACCATTGACTTCACCAATCATTATGGGCAATTATTGGTCACATCTAATTGATCAGTCATCCTCCAGGATCTATTCTACATTGTCAGCATGTCTGTGAGATGATGAAAATTTAATTTAACTCCCACAAGAATGGAGGGCAAGAAATAATGCTTTTGTTTTTTTCTGCTATGTTTTCCTATTTTTGTTTTAATATTTCCTGCTTCATAGCTCTGTAATTGCAGACTCTTCACTCCCATTTTTCGCTGAGATTGCACGTTGAGGATGACAAAATGGTTCAAACGGTGGAATCCAACACAATGATCAGAATTTCTCGGTGACCGGTTTGCTGGTTGGGTGGGTTCTGTTATCCCGTGGCAGAGATAAAGGAAGCTTCTCGTGCCCAACATCAGGGACATTTTCAAGGCACCTTGTTAACTGTAGGAGAACCTGTGCTCGTGGGATTAAAAGCTATTCTTTCAAACTATTCTTTGATGCCACCCCAGATTGTTATATCTTGAGCCTTTGGGATAATTTCTTCCTTAAGTGGGGAATTTTCAATCAACTGAGTCATCTTGTGACATAAATATTGAGGTTTTGGAAGCCCATTGACTGGTCCTGGAGGGCAAACATACAATCGTCTGTTGGAACCCTAATATGAACCAAAATGTGGAGATGCCAGCGTTGGACTTGGGTGGGCACAGTAAGGAGTCTTACAACACTAGATTAAAGTCCAACAGGTTTATCTGGTACCATGAGTTTTCGCAGCATTGCTCTGCGCACTCACCTGATGAAGGAACAGTGCTCCAAAAGCTTGTGATACCAAAAAAACCTGTTGGACTTTAATCTGGTATTGTGAGACTTCTTACTGAACCAAAACAGAAAATGCTGGAAAATCTCAGCAGCCCTTAATGAGAAGGCTAGTTAGTGAAATCTTGGTCTTAAATAGTAAAAATAGCAGCTAGTGTATGACATGAAGACTAATCTGTAAGACAATAAAAGCTACTGAACTTAAAATAATAGTAAGTAATAAGAGATAAGGATAAAAAACTTTACTATCAGCTATAAATAGATAAATAAAACCTGATACCATCAACGGATATAAAAGACCCACCAAATGAAGAATAGAAGTAAAATAAATTAGTTTAAATATTGTTGTTGATCGTAATTTAATATTCAGAGCAAATCTATATTGGGAATCCGTAAATAAATAACTGCAGGAAAGAAGTTAATAATTAAAGCAAATAATGGCACTCCAGACCAGTAAATGAAGTCTGCTGGATGTAAGAACTTTTGGATAATAAGGCTGCCCTGCATGACCAATCCCACAGAGAATGTTTAGATCCTTGATTCATTCTGTTTCTGAGTTGTCACATAAGAACATAACATAAAAAATAGGAGCAGGAGTAGGCCATCTAGCCCTTCGAGCCTGCCCCGCCATTCAATAAGATCATGGCTGATCTGAAGTGGATCAATTCCACTTTCCCGCTTTCTCTCCATAACCCTTAATTCCCTTGTCTATCAGAAATCTATCTACCCGTGACTTAAATATATTCAACAAGGTAGCCTCCACCGCTTCAATGGGTACAGAATTCCAGAGATTCACCACCCTTTGAGTGAAGAAGTTCCTCCTCAACTCCTTTCTAAAGTGCCCCCCCCCCCTTATTTTGAGACTGTGCCCTCTAGTTCTGTTTTCCTTTCTGAGCAGGAAGAATCTCTCTACCTCTACCCTATAAACCCCCTTCATTATCTTATATGTCTCTATAAGATCCCCCCTCAGCCTTCTAAACTCTAATGAGTACAGGCCCAGTCTATTCAATCTCTCCTCATAAGCGAACCCCCTCATCTCCGGTATCAGCTTGGTGAACCTTCTCTGTACTCCCTCCAAGGCCAATAAATCCTTTCGCAAATAAGGGGACCAAAACTGCACACAGTACTCCAGTTGCAGCCTCACCAGTGCCTTGTATAGTTGCAGCAAGACCTCCCTGTTTTTGTATTCTATCCCCCTCACTATAAAGGCCAGCATCCCATTCGCCTTCTTGATCACCTGCTGCACCTGCAGGCTGAGTTTTTGCGATTCGTGCACAAGGACCCCCAGGTCCCTCTGCACCGTAGCATGCTGCAGCTTTTCACCCTTTAAATAATAATCCCTCCTACTATTATTTCTACCAAAGTGGATAACCTCACATTTGCTAACGTTATACTCCATCTGCCAGGACCTTGCCCACTCACTCAGCCTATCCAGATCTCTCTGCAGACTTTCCGCTCCCTCCACACAATTTGCTTTTCCACTCATCTTTACACTGGTGTCCAAAGCATGACAGGGGAGGGATGGATTTCTCGAGAACACAGTTGCACCATATGGAGTGACACAGGGTGCAGTAAGGGAATGACATACCTGATAGTCAGCAGGGTGGGGGCTGGCTACTGGAGGTACAGAGAGAGGAGCCGCAGATAGTAGTCCAATCAACAGTTGCAACGTACCTGTAGGGATATGGAAGAAGGCTGTGGGATGATGGTTAGAGAGCTAACCAAGGCAACAAAGCATGAGGTCATTCAAAGGGATGGTAGGGTAGAATAGATTGTAATCTAAAGGGCTCAACTGGCGGCATGGTGGCACAGTGGTTAGCACTGCTGCCTCACACAGCCAGGCGTCTGGGTTCAATTCCTGGCTAATGTCACTGTCTGTGTGGAGTTTGCACATTCTCCCTGTGTCTGCATGAGTTTCCTCCGGGTGCTCTGTTTTCCTCCCATGTCCAAAGATGTGTAGGTTGGGTGAATTGGCCATGCTAACTTCTCCCTCAGTGTACCTGAACAGGTCCCGGAATGTGGTGACTAGGGGATTTTCACAGTAACTTCATTGCAGTGGTAATACAGGTCTACTTGTGGCTAATAAATAAAGTTTAACAATAGAAGGATCAAGGGTATTGTCTGCAGTTCAAGTCATAGAGAATCGCAGAGTCCCGACAGAGTAGAAGGAGGCCATTTGGCTCAAAGTCTACACCGTCAACAATCACACCCAAACCATACTCCCATATGCCCACATATTTATCCTGTTAATTCCCTGACAATCGAGCTAATCTGCACATTTTTGAATTATGAGAGGAAACCAGAACACACAGAGGAAACCCATGCAGACACGGGGGGAATGTGCAAACTCCACACAGACAGTCACCCAAGGCTGGAATAGAACCCGGGTCCTTGGCAGTTGTAGATGACAATTCAGTCAGGAGTGTTTTGCTTACTCAATGCCATGGTAAGAAACATTTCAAAGCGGCTTTGAACGCAATGAAAGAACAGGTAAGGGATCCTGATACAAGAATAAATACTAAGAGGGTGACAATGATCCAGATCACTGCTGCAACTATGTACCTGCTGATATAATTCATGAAGGCTGGATCTTTCAAAGCACTTTACAGCCAATGAAGTATGTTTTGATGTGTAGTCACTTTTGTAATGTAGGAAACATCATAGCCAATTTGCACACAGCAAGCTCCCACACACAGCAATGAAACAACAACCAGATCATCACTTTCATGGGGATAAACAGATCGGGAAAGTGCATGTATGGTTGCAAGACTGTTGTGTGAAGGAGTGACTCTGGTTTATTGAATACTGATACCATAGAATATAGTGTACCACAGGTATGGGCTACACCTGAATGGGCTTTGATCAAGGTCCTAGTGGAAAGAAGAAATAGGATTGTAGTTGGGTCGTAAGCTTACAAAGACAGTGAGAGCAGAAATATTATAAATCCAATAATAAGAAAATGAAGGGATGAGAGATTAAGATAACATAGGAAATAGAAAGACATTATAGAAAATAATATAAAATAATATTTGTTAAATATGACAGAATTACTGAAAAACAAGAGGATATTAAATTACATATGCAATTTCATCCACAGTGAATATTATAGAAGAAGGCTATTTGGCCCATTGAATCTATATTGACTGTCCGACAGAACAGCTTCTGCTGGTCCTATCTCTGTAACCCCACATACTTTCCCTGCTGGTCCATCTAACCTACACATCCTTGGATATTAAGGGCAATTTAGTATGGTCAAACCACCTATCCTGCATGTCTTTGGACTGTATGGGAAAACCAGAGCACCCAGAGGAAACTCACACAGACACAAGGAGAACGCATAAGCTCCACACAGACACCCAAGGCCAGAATCAGACCCAGGTCCGTGGCACTGTGAGGCAATGCTAATCACTCTGACACCCTTGATAGAAATGGAGGAAATTCATTAGCTATGCAGAAGCAGATAATGGAGGTACCAGAAATTTTGGAAGGATAATTACTAGGGCAGGTAACATAGGCACAGGGTGGTCCATGGAGTGGGACATCTGGAAATCAGAGCTTCTCTGCATACTGTGGAGTTTTGGCTTCTTAGTGGGCATCTTTTGACCAAAACCAGTTCCTTGCCTGGAAATCAGTCAAATCAGGTAGGAGAAATCCACAACCCTGGGGTAGGTTCAATCTCAGAGGGCAGGGAGGGTCTGATCCCCAACTCTGGAGTGGGTGGAATCAAAACCACAATCCTAGAGTAATTTCCATGGAATGGGGATGGGAATGGGTGTGTCTCTAATGGAGAGGGGCTTGTGGGGCAGGAGTAAAGCACTCTAGGTGTACCTACACCAGATTGACTGCAGAAGGAGGCTCACAGTCACCTTCTCAAGGGCAATTAGAGACGGGCAATGAATGCTGACCTTGTCAGTGACTACCACATCTCCTGAAGAAATTGGTCCTTCCAGTCTACAAACAGGTCAAAAACAGTACTTAGCCTGGCTGAAGCTGCTCTCAGCTGTCAGGCTTCCTAAGGCCTGAGGAACACAGTCACACACTGTACAACCCACAAAGCATATAAATCAGAGACAACTGGCCCAACACACTTAAAATGATAACTCGTCTCTTGGGAGCAGATTGGCTCTTTTCCCTGCCTCCATAAGATCCAGGGTTAGTGATCCAGAGACCCAGGCCCGGGTTTGAATCCCACCATAGCAGATGGTGAAACTTCAGTTTATGACAAGTCTAATGATGACCGTGAAAGCATTGTTTCAAGAACCGATAAGGGAGTCCTAGTCTGGCCCACATGAGGCTTCATACCCACAGCAAGCCTGTTTCTTCATTGCCCTCTGAAATGGCCTAGCAAGTCATTCAGTCCAAAATCCCTTAAATTAATATAAAAAAAGTTGGACTCTTCTTTATAAATCACTCAGAATTTTTCTTAATTTTACCCCCGCACCACCCTCGCCCCACCACCCCACTTCCAATACCATATGCACATCCAGGTTTAAAATTACACCCACCAATACAGATTTAATAGGATTGGCAGTTAAAAGTTAAAAGGCAGGGAAAGACAAAGTCTGTGCTAAGCAAAAATAACATAACGGCAAATGTAAAGGAAAGAATGCAAGTAACAAAGAGATAGAAACAGGCTTATTGGATTGTGATAACATACAGGTCACAGATCAACAAATAGCGGAAAAGGAATTGAAGGAGAAATATGCAGATAATTATATGAAATGAGTAAAAACACAGAATCGTAATTGTGGTACCTCCAATTAAACTGACAGGAAGGGGGAGTGAAAGAGGAGAAGGGAATGGAGCTTTTATGCTGAAGATAAAGCACATTGCTGACCTAATATATGTAAAGAAAATAGAATCATCTCCTTGGCACACAAGTACCAAAGTGAGAATCAAGATAAAGTTAGGCCTACTAAAGGATAAACAGAAGGTGATATTGAACTGGCAGGAATGTTGTACAAAGACTTTGTCTCAATTTTTAGTATGGAGACTAACAAAGAAAAATGACAAAGTCAAGGAAGTTGCAGTGGATTTTGCAATATTTAAGATGGGAAGAAAAATAAATCTAGCCAAACCTGAGAGATTCAAAACCCTGGCTCCGGATAGACTGTGCCTACAGATATTTGAAATCAACAATAGAAGAGATAGCAGAGTCACTAGTATTCACATTTAGAAAAGATCAATAGAAAAAGAATTAGTGCCAGATGACTGGCAGAAAGCAAATGCAATTCCCATTATCAATAACTAATCCAGGGAACTATCGACAAGTTAGCTTAACATCAGTGATAGGGAACAGATGGAACCTTTGCCTAAAGATGCAGTTAGAGAGCACCAAGAGGCTATCAGAAAAGGAAAGTCAGCATGGATTTGGAAAGGAAGGTCAAGTTTAGCATTGGATGTTTTGGTGTAGTTTCAGTAAAAGTGGGCAGGGTAGTGTAGAGGATACAGAATGGATCTTCAATGAGGTGCCATTCAATAGGCTCAGAACAAAAGTCAGAGTGTATGGAGTAAGGTATCAGAATGGATTTCTGATTTAAGAACAGAAATTTGAAGGTAGACGTTAAGAGATGCTTGTCAGGCTCACAGGAACATATTGCTGCCTCAGAGCACCAGGGACCAAGGTTTGATTCTCAGCTTGGGTGACTATCTGTGCGGAATCTGCACGTTCTTCCAGTGTCTGCATGAGTTTCCTGCGGGTGCTCCAGTTTCCTCCCACAGTCCGAAAGACGTGCTGGCTAGGTGCATTGGCCATGATAAATTCTCCTTCAGTTTAGCCAAACAGGCGCCAGAGTGTGGCACCTAGGGGATTTTCACAGCAACTTCATTGCAGCGTTAATGCAAGCCTACTTGTGGCATTAATAAAAACAAAAGGCAGTGGAAATTGGTGTCCTGCAGAGACCTATGGCGAGGAGAAGTATGCTCAATATCATCTCCTGTGAATATTGCTGCTTATCCTTCTAACTTTATCTTAATTCTCACTTTGTTACTTGTGTGCCAAGGAAATGATTCTATTTTCTTTACATATATTGGGTCAGCAATGTGCTTTATCTGCATCATAAAAGCTCCATTCCCTTCTCCTCTTTCACTCTCGCCTTCCTGTTGTTAAACTATGGCAAACTGTTGTTGGCCATATCCATAAGGATTCAGGAATTGGAGCGATGGTACCAAAATTTGCAGATGACATGAAATTGGGAGGAGAACTAATAATGTTGAATGCTATGGACGCAATTTTTCCATCCCACCTGCCATGGGTGGGGAGCAGACCGTACAAATGTCCGTTCAACTGGGACAGGATTTTCTGGCCTTGGGGCCAGCGTAGCCAGAAAATCCCATCCTATATCAAATATAGGAAGTTTTAAAAGCCACACAGAGTGGTTGGATAAATGATAATTAAATTCAGTGTGCCAAGGTAGTGTGCCATTTTAGTAGGAGCACCAAGGTGTTAATGTACTCTTTAAGGAACTAAATGGAGTAGAACAACAAGGAAATATAGACCCTGTGTTTCTAAAGTAGGAATCCAAGCTGGAAGACCAGGAAGACTGAAGGCAACTTACTAAGCAATGTTCAATTTGAGATGAATAGGCTACAGAAGCAAGGTGGTAATGTTAACTGTATATAGAATCTAGAGTAGACCACACTTGGTGCACTGTGTGCACTTCATTTTCCAAGGATATTAAAGCGCTGGAGATAAAAAATAGTGAAGGAAATTTCAAAGGGGGGGTAGAGTGGGAAGACGTTCATGTGGAGTAGAACACTTGGGTTGACTAGTTTGGCCAAATGGCCTGTTTCTGTGCAGTAAATTCTGCATCGTTCTCCATAATTCACCCTGAACTGAGTTAACAATGTATCTTTGTGTTTAGAAAGGCTTACGATGACATGAATATAGCATTATTCTAAGTTGTTTTTCAAAGTCAATGAAAGAAACAAAATATATTTGTCAACCTGTCCCCTGTATTACATATCCATATTTATTGCTCTAATCTCCGCAATCTCGTTCATGGGGTATAAAGGCCAATGTGACCTCTTCTTTCTCATTTCTATTTTTCTCGAGAGTTTAAAGGATCCAGAGGCATTAAAGTGATATATCCAGTGCTGCTGCTGTCCTGACTCTTCACAGTTGTGGCAGGACCTTGCTTTCCAAAAACTATCGCTGAACTAAAATTCTATTTTTAGCAGGAAGTGGGAAAAGATCCTTTATGCTTGTTTTTTAAAAAAAATTCATTACATCAATGTGGAGTTTTACAGTGTACATAACAGAAACTACTTTTATCCAGACCCCAATTTTACTCTGCCTGAACTATTTCTCTGTATCCAATGCTGGAGAGACTCAGCAAGCCTGACAGCATCTGTGGAGAGAGAATAGAGCTAATGTTTTGAGTCTGGGTGACCCTTTGTCAGGATGCTGTCAGACCTGCTGAGTTTCTCCAGCGTTTTCTGTTTTTCTTTCAGATTCCAGCATCCACAGTATTTTGTCTTTATTTATTTGTCTGAGCCCCCATTTCTTTCTTCCTCCTTTTATGTCCCTCTTTCTAGTTGCCTCCTGTCTTCCACCCTGTTTTTGACTTTCTCTCACTCATTACGCCTCTCCTTCTCATGAAAAAGGTCAGTTGAACTTTTTCTCCCTTGTGAGTGGAAAGACTCCTGTTATAAATGTCCATGTTGAAAATAGTGATGGTAAAATGGAAAAAAAATATTGCTTGGCATTTCCAGTTAACTGAAACCCCCTGTAATGCAGAAGGACAATGAATAACAAAATATCCATTGGATTTTGGCAGCTCACTTAGAACTATGTCAGATTCCCTGACTAAGAGCAAAGTGTCACTATTTCTGGCTGTTATATCACAGAAGACAAGCGCTCGCAGCTCTTGGCTCTCACCACCAGTACAGCTGCGTGAAATACTCAGGGATCTGACCCCATCGACTGAGTCCCAGCAGAGTCCTTCCGAGCATGCTCAGAGCTTGATGTGTGACTCGAATGTTTTTCAACACTCTGACACAGATCTGATTGGATGACTCCCTGGAGTATTCTGCAGTGAGAGAGGCATGAAGTACTATTCAGCCCCACTCCAGGGAAGTTGCATGTTGCCAAGACATGTGTTTTGCTGGACTTTAACCAGCTCCCTGGAACATCTGAACTTTAGAGAGCAATCATATCAGGCAGGTCAACAATTGGCAATTGGTAAAGATTGAACAGGCATGAATTTCTACTCCTCCACCTTACCAATCTGCCATTTTCATCATTCCCGTAGAACTGTTCATTCAATTAGCTTCAAATGAACAGCAACTAAAAAATATGCATGCTGATATGTTGCCTCAAGAAAGAGAAATGCACTTTATAATGCAGGATTGTACAGGATTTTGGCCTGCCTGCTAAAAGTCAGCAACATTTAATTAACCCTATGTGTGAGCTCCCCCAATGTTCAGGTGGAAGAAGGCATGTCTAGTGTGGTATTAAGCTATTGATCTGAAAGGACCCTCTTCCATGTCTAGCGTGCCCCTAACTCACACAGTATTACACTAACAATAACATAATGCATTTACAGAGCAGAAACAGGCCGTCAGCCTAATAGATCTATGCTGGAGTTAATACCCTCAGTGAGTCTCCTCCCATCTTTCTTCTTTTAAGTCTATTAACATAATCATTTCTTTCTCCTCATGGGCTCACCTTCTCTTACATATGTATTATTTGCCTCAGCTACTCTTATAAGTTCCACATTCTTATTGTTGTCTGAGTAAAGAGGTTTCTCCTGAATTCCCTTTTAGATTTATTTGCAACTATCTTATATTTCTTCCAAACTCACGGGATGGACTTTTACTGGCCCACCCGCCATGGGAAACGGAGCAGGCAAGGGGCGAAGCATGGGAAGGTTTGTTGACCTCGGGCAGGACTTAATGGTTTTGGGATGAGTGAGGTGGCAAAATCCAGTTCGGGACTTCTACTATCTGAAGGACATGGCCAGCAGACCCTTGGAAGCAAAACCTCCTGCAAGTCGTCTAGCATCTTGGCTTGGAACTGGATCATCTTTCCATCATTGTCACTGGGTCAAAGGGCTGGGATTTCCTTTCTATCAGCACTGTGAGGGTACAGATGACTGATGCACTGTAGTGGTTCAAGAAGGTGGCTCATCACCACCATCTTCCCGTTCGTAATTAAGGATGGAAAACAATCCCAAGGAACGCTTGCTTCTGTCTTTGCTGTAATAGTCATAGAATCCCTACAGTGCAGAATGTGGCCCATCAAGTCTGCACCGATCACAATCCCACCCAGTACCCAGTATCCCCATAACCCCACATATTTAATCTGCTAATCTCCTTGGCACTAAGCGTCATGGCCAATTCACTTAACCTACACATCTTTGGGTGTGGGTGGTAACCAGCGTACCCGGAGGAAACCCACACAGATACGGGGAGAGTGTGCAAACTCCAGACACAGACAGTCACCCAAGGCCAGAATTGAACTCAGGCCCCTGGCACTGTAAGGCCACCATGCCACCTACTGTAGTGTGTCCTCCATCAATACTGTTCCAACTATCCCTGCCATTAAAACTCAGATCCAGCCTTGACAACTCTTACTATGAATTGATTTAAAAGAAAAACAACTAAACTGTTATAGAAGGAAATAATTGAAATCCTGTACAATAGGTTATAACATTATAATATTTGGTCTATTTTTGGTCATCGTCTAGCGATAATGCCATCATAACTTTGTCCTCCTTGAATGTTATTATTGGATTCCCGGAAAACTGCTATTACCCTGTGGAGCTGAGCTTTGTCCCCGTTTTCAACTATCTGAGTCTCAAATTATGATTCTCTGCAATTGAATGGCTTTCCATAGAAATGGAAATTTACTTTCAAGACCAGCTGATTTCTGACGTTGAGTAAAGATTGAAAGGGCCAAAAGATCACTCAGGGCTTTAAGCAAATATTCCTTATCATTTTGAGGTGGGCAGAAGAGAAAAAGAGCTGTCACAACCAGATTCTCTCCAATCTTTAGTGATTCAGCCATCTTGTTCATTGGCATCAGTCAGCATTGACAACCCTCTTTTGCTTACTCATTGGTGCTTCAGAGGTAAGGTAGAAAAATTGTCTTAATCCCTGTCTGCTAGATACCAATGTCAATCAAATGTTAATTGTGGCTGGGCTGTCATGGATTGATGACCAGGATCCCAATTTGGGGAGTCGGGTGGGGTGAAGATTTCCAGTTCTAAAGTTGGACATTAAGCTGAAGGTGACTTTGCCCCAGTGTCCCTGCCCCACTGTCTGATCTTGGGCAGTAGAGCAAACAATGGTATCAGTCCTGTTTTCTTTACAGGCAATTGGTTTTTCAGTAGTGTTTGGATGCCTTTATGGCCAATATTTTATTCTGAAATGCCCAATTTGAACTCTACCCCAATCTTATAAACTTCTTGACAACCATCAAATCTTTATATTCTCAGATCCCCTGTGGTAACTAAATAAAGTTCTGAAGCATTTATCTCTTCCCCAAATTCTCTAATTGCCTCAAAACAGACAAGGGACCCCAGTCATATATGGACCCCACACAAACTGTACCTCTGTAAATAAGTTTAAGCATATATAGGGACTATCATTGACCAGAAACTGAACTGGACCAGTCATATAAATACTGTGGCTACAAGAGCAGATCGGAGGCTAAAAGTTCTGTGGTGAGTAAGAATATCAGAAAACTGTCCATTATCTACATGTCAAGGGTGTGATGGAATACCCTGTTTTCCTGGATGTGTGTACCTCCAATAAACTCAAGAGACTCAATACCTTCCAGGACAAAACATCATCTGCATGATTGGCACCCCATCCACCACCTTAAACATTCACACCCTCCAGCTCTGATGCATTATGTATCATCTAAAAGATTCATGTAGCAACTCACCAAGATTCCTCTAACAGCACCTACCAAACTTGTAACTTCTATCACTTAAATCGACAAGGACAGCAGACACATTGGGCACCATCACTTTCAATGTCCTCATCTGATTTGGAATTGCATCAGCATTCCTTCAGTCTTCCTAGACTGCAGTGGTTCAAGAAACCAGCTCACCAGCGCCTTCTCAAGGATACTTAGTAATGCGCAAAAACTGCTGGTCTACCCATGAATGAATAAAAAAGGTGATTTATTTTTATTGAGCTGAGTGGCTGTTTATGAGTCACATGTAGGCCTGACAAGGCAAGGACAGCAGATTTCCTTCCCTATAGGGCATTGGTGAACCAGATGGGTTTTTACAACAATAGTTTCATGGTCATCAGTAGACTTTTAATACCAGATTTTTATTGAATTGAGATTTCACCAGCTGCCATGGTGGGATTTGAACCCAGGTCTTCAGAACATGATCCTGGATCTCCGGATTACCCGTCTAATGACAACACAACAGCACCACCATCTCCCATGCACCGTTGGTGACACTGTTGCCTTTCAATTCAACATTAATCAAATCTATATCTGTATGTTCTGATAGTTAGGATCTCTTGATGTGGCATGGTGGCACAGTGGTTAGCACTGCTGCCTCACAGTGCCAGGGACCAGGGTTTGATTCCTGGCTTGGGGATCATTGTCTGTGTGGAGTTTGCACATTCCTCCAGTGTTTGCATGTGTGCCCTCCGGGTTCTTCGGTTTTCTCCCACAGTCCAAAGATGTGCGGGTTAGGTGGATTAGCCATGCTAAATTGCCACTTAGTGTCAGGGGGACTTGCTAGGGTAAATTCATGGGGTTATGGGGATAGGGCCTGGGTGGGATTGTGGTCGGTGCAGACTCAATGCGCCAAATGGCCTCCTTCTGCACTGTACAATTCTATGATTCTATGTGCAGATTAGGCAGTGTCAGGGGGACTAGCAGGGTAAATACGTGGACTTACGGGGATAGAGCCTTGGTTGGATTGTTGTTGATGCAGGCTTGATGGGCCAAATGGCCTCCTTCTGCACTGTAATGCTTCTAGTAGTGGTTCATATTCTCCCCTTTTAATCCATATAATAAATTCATGAAGCTGCTAGTATCATCCTCCAGCTCATAGTCTACACTTGGCCCAAGTGAATGATTGGGAATCATTTTAAGTGTGACTGGAGTTTGATCATAGTTTAAACCTGAGCGTAAAATATCCCTGAATTCCATCTGTAGCCTCTCAGCTGAACCCGGAACCTGTCTGCACCCATAAACAAGACAGCTGCATTACAATGGAAACTCAGATCCATGGAGTCCCATAACTCCTACATTGATGAAATAACCTGGCAGATACCGAAGATGAAACATCTTCCAGATCGGAATGGTTTAGGGATGATTTCTGCTCATGAGCTTATTTTCAATAACAAGTTTATGTCATGAAATTAACAGAGCGCAATGGAAGAAAAGTAACGCAGAATGGGATTAGTATTAGCCATGACAAATTTACATCCCAGTCCATGCAGCCCTCTTAGAGGGATAAGGATTCATGTTGGCAGAAAACAATTGTCTGGGGAAACACAAGAAGATTAAAAGAGAAGAGGAGGGAATAAATGAGTAGAACAAATGTAAACAATTCCACTCTTGGATTAATAATAGACTATTGACTGAGCCGAGGTTTAATGACCTTATTTACATGCATGGTGTGACTCCAAAGGCAACAACAAAGTAGACCGGTCAATAACCTCGATCTTTCTGAGCTGTCAAACTGCCTGCCAGGGCCTTGGTCAGGACCCAGCATATGTTACAGTCTCAATGGAAATAATAGACGAAAGGAACAGAGAGTGCTTATAACTCAAACCCTGCCACAGAGAACTCACAAGATGCTGACATTAGGCATCGGTCATGCATATAAGCCCGACAACACACCACTTATTAAGAGAAATATAATTGAAATGCTATAAATACTGACAGAGAGGCAGCAGATGAAAATCCCAGAGACAGGGAGACTGCTTTTAAAGGAGCATTGATCTTTTCCTTCTCTTTGGAAATGTATGACAAATCCTTTCTAATTGTTTGCAAAGTACTTAGCAGAATGAAGTGAACTGTGTCAATGTCTGTCGCTGCACTGGAAAAGTACAACTGCATTGTTTGCAAATGATGGTGCAACAAAAAAAAGGTGAACAGCTCCTGTATTTAGGAGTCATCCGTGTTGTTAGTAGTTGGCTACACCTCCTTATCCACTTTGCCCTCTAGAAAGGTCATGGATCCTCATCTTTGTGGCCATTGTCCACAATGAAACCCACTGTCCTAAGATCCCCTCTATGGTTCAGCTGGTAGTACTCTGACCTCTGAATCACAATGGTTTACGATTCAAGTCACATTCTAAGACTTGAGAACAGAAATCAAGGTTGACATTCCAGTGTAGTCCTGTAGGAGTGCTGCACTGCTGGGGATGCTGTCCTTTGATTCAAATGTTAAATCAAGGCTCCCCACCCGCCCGCTCGGTGGATGTCAAATACCCAGATGTGGGAAGAATGTACCCGATGTTAGGGAAGTGCAGAACTAGAGGCCACAGTTTAAGAATAAGGGGTAAGCCATTCTGTACTGAGATGAAGAACTTCTTCACTCAGAGAGCTGTGAAATTCTCTACCGCAGAAAGCTATTTGAGCCAGTTCATTGATATGTTCAAGAGGGAGCTGAACACGGTCCTTGTGGCTAAAGGGATCAAGGGGTATGGAAAGAAATAATGTGGAGATGCCAACATTGGACCGGGGTAGGCACCATAAGAAATCTCACAACACTAGGTTAAAGTCCAACAGGTTTATTTGGTAGCACAAGCTTTCGGAGTGGTGCTCCTTCATCAGGTGAGTGAGAGTTGTGTTCACAAATAGGGCATATAAAGACATAAACTCAATTACAAGATAATGGATAGAATGCAAGTCTTAACAGTAATCAAGTCATTACAGGTACAGACCTGTACAGGTAATCAAGTCTTTACAGGTACAGTCTGTACCTGTAAAGACTTGGTTACCTGTTAAGAGTCCCTTTCCATCCATTATCTTGTTTGTGTCTATACATGCCTTATTTGTGAACCCTACTCCCACTCACCTAATGAAAGAAAAGCACTCTGAAAGCTTGTGCTACCAAATAAACCTTTTAGACTTTAACCTGGTGTTGCAAGGCTTCTTACTGTGCAGAGAAGGCGAGAGTGGATACTAAAAGTGCATGATCAACCTTGATCATACTGAATGATGGTGCAGGCTCGAAGGGCTGAACGGCCTACTCCTGCATCTATTTTCTATGCTTTGGCACTTTCTTTTGAAGAAGATCAGAAGGGTTATCCTTAGGCTCCAAGCCAATATTTACCTCTCAATCAATATCACAGATAGAAACTACCTGCTCATTTTCATTTTGCTGTTTATGAGAATTTGCTCTATGTAACATGAGGTCCCACTTTACCTGTATTACAATAGTAACTACACTTCAGAAAATATTCTATTGACTATGAGATGTCAGATTGGCTTCAAAACTACAATATCAATATGAGTTATTCTTCTTTTTCTTTAAATAACTACCCTATCTAATTGTTGGAAAGTCATTAAAGAAATGAAAGACTTACATTTATACAGCATGTTTCATGATCTCAGGATGTCCCAAAGCACTTTCCAATCAAATAATTATCTTTCCACATGTAGCAACCCCTGTAATTATCTGAAAGGGCAGAATACCGGAGTCTAATTCTGCCTTCAGCCAATATCCAACAGAGGTTACCAATTAATGAACAGGAATTCTCCCCATTTATTTCCCTCCCTCCCTATCCCATTGGCACAGAGACCAATTGGAACATGACCACTGCAGTCCAGGTTGAAATCAGTTAACCCAGCATAAGCCACTAGACTAATACATAGGGCATTCCCTTTACTCCATGGACCATCAAAGGCTTTTGTGTGCCATCCGAAAACCTGTTCTAATAAAGCTCCTTTGTGAATGCATGGGCTGACACAAGCATATCATCGCTCAACATTCAGTCAGTAGAGCCACAATTCAAATTGTGGCTTTTCCTGCCAAACAGTCCACCTTCTGCTCCTAGATCTGCTTGAGTCCATTGTAAACAAACAGCATATGATTCACATTTCCAAACATGAAGCCTTTACAGTAAAACTGTGGATAGAACAGAACAGATTTTCTAATGGCTTAGATCACTCTAAGTGATTAGGGCACAGTAAGAAGTCTCACAACACCAGGTTAAAGTCCAATAGATTTATTTGGAACTGCCAAATTTAGGAGTGTTGCTCCTTCATCAGGTGAGCAGCAGATGACTCACCTGATGAAGGAGCAGCTGTCTGAAAGCTCGTGATTCCAAATAAACCTGTTGGACTTTAATCTGTGATGTGAGACTTCTTACTGTGCCCATCATGGTCCAACGCTGGCATCTCCACGTCAAGTGATTAGGCACAGGCTCGAAGTGAGTGAATTGAAGTATGCTGCTTTCATCCATTGTTTTGTGGTCTTCTCATCATCACAATTATTCATTGCTCTACATATTATATTTGATATGTATAGGCAGCACTGGAGTGGGGGCAAACTATTGCTGTAGAGTAGTAATTTGCAAGAATGTGGAAAGTTAAAGGGAAGTGTCAACGTGAAAGGACTGAAATATAGAAACATAGAAAATAGGAGCTGAAGTGGGCCAGTTGACCCCTCCAAGTCTGTTCGTCCATTCAATATAATCATGGCATATCTTCTATTTCAACGCCACACTTCCACTCTTTCCCCAGACCCCCTAATGCCTTTAGTGTATAGAAACCAATATCTGTTTCTTTCTTGAATATATTCAGTGATCTGATCTCCACAGCCTTCTGTGTTAGAGAATTCCATAAGTTCACCACCCTCTGAATGAAAAAAATTTTCTCATTTCAGTTCTCAATGGCCTACCCCTTATGCTGAGACAGTGACCCCTTGTTCCAGACTCCACAACCTGGGGAAACATTATCTCTGCATCCAGTCTGTTCAAACCTGTCAGAACTTTGTACTTTTCAATTAAGTCTCTTCTTGTTCTTCAGAATTTCAGTGAATATAGGCCCAGTTGATCCAATCTCCCCTTATACAATCCTACCATCCCAGGAATTAGTCTGGTGAACTTTTGCTGTACTTCTTCTATGGCAAATATATCGTCTCTTAGATAAGGAGACCAAAACTGCATACAATACTCCAGGTATGGTCTCACCAAGTCTTTGTACAGTTGCAGTAAGACATCCTTGTTCCCGTACTCAAGTCCTCTTGCAATGATGGCTAACATACTATTTACCTTCTAACTGCCTGCTGCACCTACATACTGGCTTTCAGTGACTGGTGTGCAAGGACACTTCTAGTCTTTTTGTATGTCAACATTTCCCGATCTATCACCATTTAAGGTCATACTCTGCCATTCTGTTTCTCCTATTGAAATGGATAACTTCACACTTATCTACATAATACTGCAGCTGCCATGTATTTGCTCATTCACTCAACTTGTCCATATCACCTTGAAGCTTCTCACATCCTCCTCACCACTCACATTCCCCACCCCCCACTCCACCTTGTTTTGTCTTATCAGCAAACTTGAAAACATTTAGTTTCCTCATCCAAATAATTGCAAAGAATTTTGCAGGGCTGGAAAATCTCCAAAGTCATTTCAGATCGTCGGAGCCCAGTGCCAAAGCAGAAAAGAGAGGATGTTAAAAAGTGCCGTGAGAAATAAGCATGATTGGACTCAGGCATGGGGCTGCAAGCTAGTAACAGAGCAGCTCAGATTTGGATGCCATGGTTGATGCCTGCTGAACTGAAAGTGGTTCTGTATGAAGTAGCTGTGAGGAGAATGGGCTCATTCGCCACTCCGCACTATTACCCCCAGTGGTAGCATGTGGCGTTCCTGGAATGAGATGGAAAGCAGGTTGGTAGGTGAGCTGAATACCATTGTCACTGTTACTGCCAGTCTAACTCTAAGGTGCATGTTAATGGAATGTATTCTTGTAGCAGATGGCAGAACACTATTCGTGAAAAACGTTCCCTATAGTCGTGGCTGGGCAAATATGCCAATATCCATAGATTAAGGCTAGCAGCATGTTGGCAGCTGTGCCCAATGTTGGCCCAAGATCCTGCTGGCTCTTCACCACCTTGGCATCTACTTTTCATGCAATCACAACACAAGTGGGATAGCCTATCTTAGGAACTGGAGTCTGCATTTGCTCAAATCCTTTGCCAAATTGAATTTTTAAAAAAGTGTTTATGCGATCTTCACACTGCCAGCTATGCCAGAATTGGTTGTCATCCCTAGTTGCCCTTAAGCAGGTGCTGATGAGCCAGCTTCTAGTACCAGTGCAGTCTGTGTGGTGGAGGCACACCCACAGTGCTGTTCGGAAGAGAGTTCCAAGATTTTGTCCCAGTATTTCCAGTGTACCTCTGTCTGCAGGTGGGGATTTTGAGGGTAACAGTGATTTGCTAAGGAACACTGCTGGTATATATAGTATATATAGGCCCATCTCTGCTGGTCTTCTGCTCTTCCTCCAGATTGGCGAGGTGGGTATGGGGATTCCATGAGGAAACCCATCAGCCATAGTGAAGCTGCAGAGGGATGGAATCGAGTAGAAGCAGCTGAATGATTGGCACAAAGACTTTCCGACACAACAACAAACAGAAATTAAAAGTTGAGAAGCCTGAAAACCCTGAAGTTAATGATCTTCAAGTGAGCTTCCATACCCCACTGAGTCCTTGGCAATGCAGGTCCATCAAACATAGGTAAGAATACCAAGATTAATGTTCAGAAACTGCAGGCAGGTCTAAGCCAGCTATTTTCAGATTTAACGAAGCTCCCTCCTGCTTCAAGTGAGGCTGCTCCTTTGTATCATCCGCATACAGGTGCAGAGCTGGGCCGAGAGGTGGCGGATGGAGTTTAATGCAGAGAAGTGTGAGGTAATTCATTTCGGTAGGAGTAACAGATGTGTTGAGTATAGGGCTAATGAGAGGACTTTGAATAGTGTGGAGGAGCAGAGGGATCTAGGTGTATGTGTACATAGATCCCTGAAAGTTGGGAATCAAGTAGATAAGGTTGTTAAGAAGGCATACGGTGTCTTGGAGTTTATTGGTAGGGGGATTGAATTTAGGAGTCGCAGCGTCATGTTGCAACTGTACACAACTCTGGTGCGGCCGCACTTGGAGTACTGTGTGCAGTTCTGGTCCCCACATTACAGGAAGGATGTGGAGGCTTTGGAGAGGGTGCAGAGGAGGTTTACCAGGATGTTGCCTGGTATGGAGGGGAGGTCCTATGAGGAGAAACTGAGGGATTTGGGGTTGTTTTCGCTGGAAAGAAGGAGGCTAAGAGGGGATCTTATTGAAACACATAAGATGATTAGAGGTTTAGATAGGGTGGATAGTGATAGCCTTTTTCCTCGGATGGAGAAAGCTAGCACGAGGGGGCATGGCTTTAAATTAAGGCGGGGTAGTTATAGGACGGATGTCAGGGGTAGGTTCTTTACCCAGAGGGTGGTGAGGGATTGGAATGCCCTGCCTGCTGCGGTTGTAAATGCGCCTAGTTTGGGGGCGTTTAAGAGATCTGTGGATAGGTTTATGGACGAAAAGGGATTGGTTTAGATTAGTGGGTCAGTGTTTTTTTTTTAAAAAATGGTCGGCGCAACATTGTGGGCCAAAGGGCCTGTTCTGCGCTGTAATGTTCTATGTTCCATACCTTTGTATTTTCTGAGGAGCATCTGATGAGCCCAGTGGGTTAGAGTATTGACTGCCACCCACCATTCAGGTTGGGTCCAATCGACCTATGCCTGAACACTGGGCAAACCTGAATGGGTTTGTGACGTTTCCACCTCAATTCCACACACATCCCCCAGACTTTGAAGGTGGCTTGGGTATTCCTCCTCAGCGCTAATCCACCATTTTCTCTGTATTAATGCAAAAGGATGGAAAATCACTGGCTGGTGAGTGTGCAGGAGTGGAGAATCCCAGCTAAATATTCTGATATGCATGTAAATGATGGAGATGATTTTATATCTGCAATAGCCTTTTTGTTTGAATTGCTTGAGGAATTGCTTTAGACTGGCTGGACACTGAGCCTGAATAATGTGATGTTACACTGACCCATTTATAGTGAACAATTAACATATTAGTATTCAAGAGACAGACACCGGGTCATTAGTTTACTGATTAAATGCAAAGCGTTTGTAGGAAATGCAAACTTAAAAGAAAATGATCCTTCTTATACAGTTAATAGAGCAGATTTCCATAGAAATGACTGGAATGCGGATGCAGGGACCTATTTAAGTCTACATTTAGAGAGCTTTCACATTAGAAGAGAAGGGGCGAGTAGCAAACATACCATTCTCCCGCTGCTGGTAGCACTTAAAGATAAAAACTGCCCACTTTTCTGTCCTTCTTGATAGCATTAGATTCCTCAGCTTTCTACCTGTGTCTGCTTTTAATGTGCACTGAAAGGTGGGTGGATATGCAAATGGGGAAAAACAGCACTGGGAATTGGATGAGGTGCTGCCCTCCTGGGACTGGCACAGCGCCAGAGAAATACCTTCAGATCAATCAAAAATTGAAGAGAAAGAAAGGATCCCAGAAGAAGAAAACATCCGATTATCAGACTAGAAGCTACACGGGTTTGTCAAAAATATGCCGGTCACCACGTTTTTATTTGACAATTCTAATGCTGGGGACAAACAACGTGCACTGGGCTCCACCACATACAGCTGCTTTGTAAAAGGATTGTTTCCAAAGAAATCCTTGCCGGTTTTACTGGAGGGTCCTAAACTAATTAGATGGAAACCGTTCAGTTTGCATTCATGATGGACAATGCACAGTGGGCCACCCTCCCAGTATAATTGGATTGCGCTGTGCCTATTTTCCATATGGAAAATGGATGTAGAAAAATCCAAATATAGATATCAACTTCCTGCACCCAAAAAGTGTAGTATAAAGGGCGGGTAAGAGATATGCTAATATATGATGTAGATGATGATGTATCACTGACACTACTAGAGTTTCAGGAAAGAGGTTGGAATCACGAGCTATGTACCTACTCTGTAAGATGTGTTACACATACCAGAGTATATCTACAGTCTGTTTGAGAATTAAGTCCCATGTTTAAAGTCCAAGACAAATGGACCCATATCAGAATAAAAAACATTGGCAACACACCAACAATGAATAAACTACGAATGTTTTCCCTGGAAAGACAGAGGCTGAGGGGAGAGGTCTACAAAATTATGAGAGACATAGACCAGATGGATAGTCAGAAGCTTTTTCAAGGGTGGGAATGTCATTAACAAGGGAGCACAAGATCAAGATCAGAGGGGGAAAGTTTAAGGGGGATGTGAAGGGAAATTTTCATTGCAGAGAATGGTGGGTGCCTGAATGCGCTGCTAAAGGAGGTGGTGGAAGAAGGCACATTAGCAACACTTAAGAAACATCTGGATGGGTACAGGAATGGGAACGGAATAAAAGGAGATACCCTGAGTAAGGGCAGGAAGTTTTTTTTTTGTTTAGTTATGACATCATGATCAGCACAGGTTTGGAGGGCCGAACAGCCTGTTCCGGAGCTGTACTTCTTTTGTCCTTGACAGCCCTCAAAAACAGGCATTAGGCCTCATAGACCATAGGACCGTGAGATATAGGAACTCGGCTATTTGACCCATTGAGTCTGCTCCACCATTCAATTATGTCTATAAGTTTCTCAATCCCATTCTCTTGCTTTTTCCAGGTAACCTTTGATCCCTTTACCAATCAAGAAAGTATGTATCATTATCTTAAATACACTCAATGACATAGCTGCCACATCCTTCCGTGGCAATGAATTCTATGGATTCACCACTGTCTGGCTGAAGAAGTTCTTCCTTCTCTCAGTTCTAAAGGGTTGTCCCTTTACCCTGAGGTTGTACCCTCGGATCCTAGTCTCTCCTACTAATGGAAACGTCTTCCCCATGTCCACCCTATCCAGGCCTTTCAGTATTCTGTAAATTTCAATAAGATCCCCCCCTCATCCTTCTAAACTCCATTGATTACAAACCCCAGGTCCTCAGTTGCTCCTCACATGTCAAGCTTTTCATTCCTGGAATCAATCTCATGAACTTTCTCTGGACCCTCTCCAAGGCCAGCACATCCTTTCTTAGATACGGGGCTCAAAGTTGCCCACAATATTCTAAATGTGGCCTCACCAGAGCCTTATCAAGCCTCAATAGTTCATCCCTGCTTTTGTATTGTAGTCCTCTCAAAATGAATGATAACCTTGCATTTGCTTTCCTAACTAATAAGTTAACCTGTAAGTTAACCTTAAGAAAGTCCTGAACCAGGATTCCCAAGTCCTTTTGCGTTTCCGATTCCTCTTCCCATTTAGAAAATAGTCTATGCCTCTATCTTTCACACCAAAATGCATAACTTCTTACTTTCTCATGTTGTATTCTATCTGGCATTTCTTTGCCTACTCTCCTACCCGCTCCAAGTCTTGAATATTATGGGGCTTAATGTTTGTTTTGGGACTAAACAGGAAGCTGATAACCCTAAACAAAACAGACCTTTGACTAGGTAGACTAGGAGGAGGATTTTCCAGCCATACTGGCCTCAAGACCAGAAAATCTCCCCTGAGGTAAACAGACATTTGCATGGTCTGTCTCCACCCGCTACAATTCTCGTGGCAGATGGGATTTGAACATTCTGCCCAGGGCCTACCTGTGGCCTAGTGGAGCAATCCTTAAAGCTGCATACTAACACCAAAAAAAGTGTGGTACCTTAATGTAGAGCAGGAAAAGGACTCAATCTATATCCATTAGTCTCCAGTGTTTTATATTATTTGAGGCATTTCATGCAGAGAAAATATTACGATGTAACCTTAAGGAATTTGCTGAAAAATTTGTAACTTATTTTGTTGACATTGCATTACTTCCACCATTAAGTGCTTTGCTTCATAATGAAGCCAAGGAAAATGTATTTTTACACATTTTCTTCGTTCATCTTTTAATTTTGATTCATAACTGTTGCAAATTATTCATTTCTGATAAGTGTGATTTTGAATTATATTTTGGTGCTTTTTGTGACGAGGCAAAGATGTGCTAATATACATTTGAGACAGAAATAATTAGTTATACTCCAATGTTAGTCACCTTGCATCTAATCAAGTGAGATAGAAGTTGAATATTACTGGGAACTGCCATTTATTGGAAAAGAACACTTTTATTTTGCAAATGTTGAAAACCAGCCCACATTTATGAGCTGTGATATTCTCCTTGCCAACTGTGAGGAGTCTAAGTGTAATGTATTTGGCAGTCTCATGCAGAGAAGCCACAGGAATAGTGAGATGCCAAAGTGGTACAGAGGGCATCTTTTCCAAAGCTAGAATACAAGCGCCTAGTTGATCTTTCATGCAGGGAGATTTACTCTGCAGCTAGCCCATGATGTGGCTATTTTTAGAGGGATTGACAGCACAGTGTAGAGCAATCTTTACTCTCTATCTTAAGCTTTTCTTTATTCCGTCTTGGGGTGCCAAAATTGCTGGCAATGGAAACATTTCTTAATCACCCCTAGTTCCCCTTGAGAAGGTGATGATGACGCTCCTTGAAATGTCACAGTCTACTTGGTGTACACACATCCACAATGCTGCTTGGGAGAGAGTTCCAGACTTTTTAACCACAGTAGAAGAATGGTAATACAGTTCCAACAGTAGTTTGCACTGTTGCCTCACAGCATCAGGGAACCCAGTTCAATTCCGGCCTCGGGTCACTATCTGTCCGGAGTTTGCACATTCTCCCCATGTCTGCAATGGGTTTCTTCTGGCTTCTCCGGTTCCCTCCCACAGCCCAGAGTTGTGGGGGTTGGGTTGACACTAGTGTCAGGGGGATTAGCAGGGTAAGTATGTGGGGTTACGGGAATAGGGCCTGGGTGGGATCGTGTTCGGTGTGGACTTGATGGGCTGAATGGTTTCCTTCTGCACTATAGAGATTCTATGAAGTCAGGGTGGATGGGGTCTTGTTGATAATGGTGTTTCCATTCACCTGCTACCCTTGCCCTTCTAGATGGTTGTGGTTGCAGGTTTGGAAGATGCTGTCTAGAGAGTCTTCATGAGTTAAATGATCAAGGCATGATGCTTCATGTAGAACCTTTTATTCTGCATTTAACCAATCATAATTGACCTGGAAATACAGGGTACTAGGTTTTGATGTTATGTGTCAGAAAAAAAGTAATTAGTTCATTAACTCTAGTATTTATCTGTTTGGAGTGCAGCAACATACGAAAAACATACATTCAATAAAAATTGGACAGCACTTTGGGTTTGGAGGGTAACTGTTACATCCATCATGGAAGCATGGTTAGTTGAAAGGAACGCATCAATTTAGAAAAATATTTTCATATCTTTCTTCACTGCAAAACAGGAAAAAAGCTGCATGCTTGCAACTCATCCAAACACATTCCAAATTGATTCCTAAGAGGCCAGAATGTTCCACTGTTGTAGACAGATGTGAACGGGTATATCCACCGTTTTGTTAATTAGTTAGCACCACAGAACTCCAGAGTATATCTGACTGGTGACACAGTTATCACACCCAACAATGGGAAGCTTAAATATTCTGTTCAATTAAAAAAACTATTCTGCTTTATATGTAGATAAGAGGTCACTTGACACCACATTAAAGTCCAACACGTTTATTTGAAATCATAAGGTTTCGGAGAGCTGTTCTTTCATCAGGTGACAAAGGTGCAGTGCTCCGAAAGCTTGCGATTTCAAATAAACCTCTTGCACTGTAACCTGGTGTCGTGTGATCTTTCATCTTGTCCACACCGGCAACTCCACATCATGGTTTTATTTCTAGCAATATTCTGTCTGAGATTCTCTCCTCACTTAGTGGCTTGAAAGGTATCATTGCAGGATCTAGTATACCTCTGCCATCTTGTACACTGCCAAGGTGAATGCTTTGCTCCATCAGTCATTTTTGGCTTCTGAGGCAGAAATTCTCGATGACACAATGGCGGCACAGTGTCACTGCGATTAGCACTGCTGCCTCATAGCGTCAGAGATTTAGGTTCAATTCCGGCCTCGGGTCACTGTCTGTGTGGAGTTTGCACTTTCTCTCCATTTCTGCTTGGGTTTCCTCCGGTTGCTGTGGGTTAGGTGGATTGGCCATGCTAAATTGACCCTAGTGTCAGGGGTTTAGTATGGTAAATGTTTGGGGTTACGGGAATAGGGCCTGGGTGGGATTGTGGTCGGTACAGACTCAGTGGGCCGAATGGCCTCCTTCTGTACTGTAGGGATTCTATGATTCTATGATATGGAACTTTTCAATAACAGCCAAAGTATTGGGGCTGTTTCACTGAGGTGAGTCAGATAGAAGCCTCATAGATGAATCTGACACCAAATTAAATCTGTGCTGGCTCTGGGAACCTTAAAGCAAAGATTATGAAACTTGTTGCAAATTCATAATTACTTTTCTGACATTCTTGTCCAATGCATCACAGGAACCATTAAATCCTCTAATGTTGACCAGCCTGAGATCTATGTTTCTCTTCTGACCAATTGTTTTTGAAGGAAACTATCTGAGCAAGCTGGGTTTTCCTCCGCCCACCCCGATGTCTTAAGGTGGTGAAGGAAGCCTACTGTTGGATCTTCCAGTCCTGCCACTATCAATGGGGTTTCCCATTGTTCCCATGCTCCATCACCAGGTAAGGGGTCACTATCAGCAGGACCAGAAGATCCCATCATCAGAAATAGCTGGAAAATACTTCCAAAGTGATTAGTGAGTCGAGATTCCGCCATAAGAACTTTGGGCAAGATTCTCCAGTCACACGTGTTCCAAGATTGAAAATTCCCACCTAGCTTAACGGATCTTTGGATGGTCCGTCGAATTTTCTGTCCCACCCGCTATGATTCCAGTAGTGGGTGAGAAGGGGGAACTTCAGCCATTGTGTATTAAAATGTAAGTCAAAGAATGATGATTCCCCTGCACTGGCCTACTGCTCATTTTACTTTCAGTGGTGTAAGCTGACTTGGCTGAACTTTCGCATGGATCACCCATCATCATTCCAGTGCCCATAATCCAGCATCAATGCCTGACCTTGGAAAGTCGTTCCTGAATTTAAGTCTGAATGGAAGGAGAGCTGCCAGATCCACTTGTGGATGGAGATAGAAAGGGGTTTGGCAGAATAGCCACTCAGCACACTGAGTGGATCCAGAGCAGAAAGGTTCAAGATTACTTGCGTGGCTGGTGCTGAAATAAAATTGGGTTGTTAAAGACTGGGACAAAAACTGGGTTGTTAAAGATTGTTACTGATGGGAAAAACCTCAGACAGAGTTCACGCTTCAGATCTCATCAATGTGTGCTGCTGGCAAGTACGTGTGTGGACAGCCAATGAGGGTGGGTTCAGCCTTATTTGTGGTTCTTTCCATGGTTCGCCAGTCTTTTCCAACATTCGATGCCTCTGCTGGTACACGATAAATGACGACTTGGCTGAGGTACATGGGGAAGACCAGCATCCAAGGTATCCCATTGTGAGTGAGAAAGAGATAAGAAACTAAAACCACTCAGAAGGCATGGGAGATTTGAGAGCAGATTAAGGATGGAGCTGAATGTTGGGACATCATTTTGGGGTCAGAGTCAAAGCCTGTACCTGCAGTGAGAAATAACCTCCTTAAATATGCATGAAACCAACAACCTATAATGCAAATCATATTTCGTATCATCAGAGAAGGGTGACATTAAAATTGGACCTTTTCCTCCCCCTGGATTGACCCTATTATACCTTTGTTACAATCTCTTCCAGCTCTCACTGATCACTGGATAAAAGCAAGTTGCTGCAGATGTTGGAGTCTGAAACTAAAAGAGAATAAACTGGAAACTCACAGCAAGTCTGTTAGGATCTATAGGGAGAAAAAGAGAGAAAGGCAGAGATCAGAAGAATTTCTTCTCTAACGGAGGTTTGTGAATCTGTAGAACTCTCTTTTCCAGACAGCAGTGAAGGAATATTTTAGTAAAGAGTTAAACAAGATTCTTGACCAACAGGGGGGTCAAAGGGCATTGGAGGTAGGGAGGACAGTGGAATGAAGGCCACAATCAGATCAATCTTATCGAATGGCAGAGCTGGTGCAAGGGGCTGAATGGCCTACTCTTGCTTCTAATTCATATGTTCTTATACAATATGGCAAATAAATAGACAATTACATAATTAACTGGGATTAATTGGTTAACCATGAAGGATCCTGAAAATAACAAGCTGGCACTGCTTTGTGCTACTGGACTACAACTAGATGGCACGGTGGCACTGGATGGCACAGTGACACAGTGATAAGCACTGCTGCCTCACAATGCCAGTGACCCAGATTTGATTCCCAGCTTGAGTCTCTGGCTGTGTGCAGTTTGCACGTTCTCCCCATGTCTGCATGGGTTTCCTCCCTAAGAAGTCTCACAACACCAGGTTAAAGTCCAGCAGGTTTATTTGGTAGTAAACGCCACTAGCTTTGTTGGTACTGCAGAAGGATGAACACTTTTCTTTCATTCACCATTTCTGTCCCAAATTCAGGGCTCTTTGTTGACTGGCACTTTGAAAGGCAAACACTGAGTTGTGCATATCAGTGAGCAGCGACTGTGATATCTGATATTCCTGCTATATATACTGATATATGGATCAGTTGACATTTAGTGATTATTTGAAATGCTGCTCAGAGTAATCACAATGGCCAAGATTCCACTTTCAGCCTAATGATGTGGCAGTCCAAATTCTACTGGAGTCTTTCCATCAGAGACTGCTTCAGTAAGTCACTTGTGGGAAAAACATGGTGTGGGATTATACAACCCCTCCCGCTGATGGGATTTTCCGGTCCCTCTGAAAAGTCAATGGACTTTTGAACTCCTCGTCATGTTTCTGGGCCCCAAAACGGGGCTGTAAAATTCTGCTCATGGAGTCTGAATTTAACCTCAAGAGTTTCTCTGGTTCCACATCTGGAACTATAGCTGAAAGCCCAGAATCAGGGATTAGGGAGAAAAGGCAGGAGAATTGGAATGAGAAAAATATCAGCCATGATTGAATGGCGGAGCAGACTCAATGGGCCAAGTGGCCTAATTCTGCTTCTATGTATTATGGTCTTATGGCCCAATTACGCATACAAACAGACTACCAAACTAAAGGTGATGAGGCAGGAAATTTACATTCATGATCAATTCTGAAGAACTTCTGGATAATATCTGCCTTTCAGTATATTTAAGAAATGTATAGGATGATTGTCCCAGCCCACTGCACTGCTCTAATAATGCACTGGGTGAGGGGATATCAGCAGCGGCTGTTTCACGGGCTTCCCACTGGGCATTATGGCCTCCGCACATCTCAAGGGCCAAGATTTTTTGAGTAATCGGCATGCAGCTGATTTCAATATTCGAATCTGGATTTCCATATGACTAGTGGGCCTGGGACAGAAGTCTCCAGGCCTGCTGGTGTCTCTCCCCCCCCCGCCGGGGCACCCTGAACAGAGCACCCCCTGGCCATAGTACCTTGTTGAGCGAGAGACTTGAGCATTGAACCCCCCTTCCCCCGCCATCTCCAGCCAGAGTATCTTGTTGAGTTCATCCAATCAGTAGCTTTAGAGGTGGCTCTCTCACTATTGAAACCAGGTTGCCTGTACTTTATTCACAATTAAATTTAACTAACGGGCCTATGACTGGCCCAAACTGATTGCACCTGGACTCCCTTAACAATGATGTGTAGATGCTGACGTTGGACTGGGATAAACACAGACTTCTTACTCCCTTAACAAGCCAGAGCTGTATATAAGCTCCAATGATGCACACACAAGCAGTCACGCCAGGAAGATTTCCGGCGACTGAGCAGACTGCCCCTTGCTGGATGCAGTGGAGGAGAGGTGACATCTGCTGTACCCCACTAAGGGCTACTGCCCAAGGTGTCACGCAGCAAGCATCATATGGGAGGCTTTGGTATCTGCAGTTAATGCCAGGACACTAATGTCTTGGTCCAGAGAGCAGTACCATAAAAAGATGAATGGCCTTCTTCGGGCTGCAAGGATGAGTGTGCACCTCATTCTGAAACCTGTACAGGTGCTGCATTTCCAATGTCAAACCATCTCCAGACACCTCAAGGGCTGCCACCAACCATCCCCCTGCCCCGATACTGCCTCCAATCCCTGTGGCACTCCTCCCCGCAGTCAGCATCCCTGGTGGGGATCCTTCTTCCCAAAACAGCCAACACAAGATCCCTAACCTCGACACACATTATGCCCTTCCATCCAAGATGCTTTCAGTCCCCGTTATGCCCCACAGTTTTACTGTCATTATGCAACATGATCTGGACCAATAGAGATGGCAATAACAGTATCAGTTTAGTGATGTACTTTAATTCAGCAGTGAAATATGGTGGGCTCAGTAACTCCCCCATTATTTCATTACATCATATTCTAAATGTGGAACATCAAAGTGACATTCACCCACTGAATCTGCACCTTTTTCTGTTCAGAAAAGGATACAAAAGTCTCAGGTCACATGTCAACCGACTCAAGAACAGCTTCTTCCCTGCTCCCATCAGACTTTTGAATCTATCTATTTTGTATTAAGTTGATCTTTCTCTACAACTTAGCTATGACTTTTACACAACATATTGCATCCTCTCCTTTCTTTCTCCCCTATGTACCCTATGAATGGAATGCTTTGTCTGTATAGTGCACAAGAAACAATACATTTCGCACAATATCCCAACACTTTTTTTTTATTCATTTGTGGGACCTGGCCTGGCTGGCCAGCATGTATTCCCCATCCCTAGTTGTCTTTGAGAAGATGGTGGTGAGCTGCCTTCTTGAATCATTGAAGTCCATGTGCTGTACGTTGACCCACAATGCCACTAAAGTAGGGACAATAATAGATCAAATCAAATCAAAAATCATCCTAAGAACAAGAAAGTTGTTTTATAAATGTAGGCTCTTGATAGTAGGTAATGTAGTAAAACTTTTGGGTAGTCTCCCATCTTCATATCTCTACTTTTCAATTCTGGCCTCTTGTTCTTCAGCCTTCAGCAGCACAGGAACAGTGATGACCTGCAGAGCTTTTGCCCATCTCAATCTGTATCGATCCCAATAGCATCAATTCTATTTTAAACCAGAGGGATGCACATACCTCCTTTCTGAAGGAGAGAATGGGACTGAGCAGTCACAGTGTGAGCAATAGTCAAGCAGCTTGATTTTTCACATGGTACTGATTGTGAGGATTTCCCCATGTACTGTATGGAATGTGCAATGTATCAGCCCCTATGTGGATGGACATATTATAATGATAGGTAAATGATAGAATAATTCATCCAACTCGTTTTGTGTCGTTGACAACAATGCAAAGCTGTGTTGAAGAGCTGTCTAATAGTGTCACCCTCCACCAAGCTATTTTCCTCCCCATTTGCCCTAAGAAAGGCTGCTGAAGGGTTATTTATCCTTGAGGGGTGATAACTGAGGTGAGGAACATGACTTTAAATAACTCATCTAGCAGGTGACTGACACAAGTGGATTAGCTTGCAGTTTTACACCTCATTGACTTCAGTCCAAAGTAAAATCAAGCAGGGTGTGAAAGTGGGACTTAATCCAATCCCATCAGAGTCCTGCCAAGTGGATTGGGTTAAAATGCCCTCTACATGTTATAGTGTTTGTAATAGCAGTGTACAAAATCTTCGATAACAGCAGTAAGGTTAATCTGGAGCACCGCTTCAAGGTAAAACAAGGCACTAGATCAAGGGCTATATAGATTAAAAGAGATGAGGAGACAGTTTAAAACATGTCAGGATCATGCAGAGTGATCAACATTTCAAATTGTCTTGGGTAATGAAAGCAAAAGCCCGAGACTTTTTCAAGACACCGATCAATGAGGTAATAATGGGAGTAGGTGGGAACAGTACTTTACTGGTTATGTTATTGGACTTGTAATCCCGAGACCCAGACTAATGCTCTTAGAGACACAGGTTCAAATCCCACCAGACAAGCTGAGGAATTTAAATTTCATTCATCAAATAAATCTGGAATTAAAATGCTAGTCTTAGCGCTGGTGACCATGTAACTACTGGATTGCCACAAAAACCTACCTGGTTTACTCATCATATCCTGGAGAGAAGGAAATCTGCTGTGTTTACCTGCTCTGGCTGACATCCAGACTCACAACAGTATTGTTTCCTCTCAACTTCCACTGAAGTGGCCTTGCAAACCATTCAGCATGCCAAATAAAAGCTCTATGATACAAGAGTTCAAAGGTCACAAGGGCTCACCATTACCTTCTGAAGGGCAATTAGAGATGGGCAATAAATGCTGCCCATGACATGCTCATCCCCTGAACAAATAAGAACAATGTGGCAAATTCAGTAGCAAAAAGTAGAATAGTTGGATGATTTAATGACTTCCCTCATCTGGATCAGCAAAAAGGGATTATTTTCTGCAATAAGGACTCTTTTCTATTCTAACCATTGCAAGTTCTTTCACTAGTTTACACGTGAGTCCTTTCTTATTCCTGACCTTCCGTACGTTCCTGTGTTCACCGCTGCTGGAACTAAGCATCTTGAGACACTAATTGTTGAAACCAGAGCGCTCATTAAAGCTAGAGACAAGAGTCAGAACTGAAGTCATCCATTGTTGCATTGGTCAGTTAATGGGCAGTACCCCAATGGCCTCTCTGCTACCAAAGAAAAGAACAAAGTGGCTGTAAAAGCGACTTTGGTTACATCACTTCATTTCCACATTTCAATGCAACTTAATTCAACGCTTCTCAACTGAAGAGACAAAGCTGCTCCCCGTCTGGACTCTTGGTTGGTACTGGAAGATATTCTTGGTTGAATACACTTTTTTGCCTGCAGGAGTAGATTCTGGATTAAATGGGGGCCCTTGTTTGGTTTAGGAGTGGATTCCCGGGCCTATTGCTTGAGGATATCAAAGCAGGCAGTATAAATAGAGGGAAGGAGATATGTTTCTTTAGATAAAAGAGCTGAAGGTACACTGTGAGAGATTGGAACTCATCTGCTAAAGTAGATGGGCTTGTTGAGTTTAATGGCATCTTCTTATTCCAGAAAATTCTTGTGGTTTTATCAGCTTTAATCTATTCCTCTGATTTCACCATTTCTTGTCACCTTCTATTTTAATTTATGTAACATTTTTTCAGCCTCCTCTTTCTGTGGAACATCTTTCACTGTGAAATATGACTAACATGGTACAAAAGACAATTTCAGCCGTCAGCATGCATCAGTAAGCCTGTAGTACGTAAATGTTTTAGAATGATAAGCCAATGTCTTTTTTTAATATTGTGCTAACTTAAATATGTTAAGTAGTTCTAATTTGCATAATTCATGTACAATTTCTTGCTTTTAGCATAATAAAAGCATAATTGGAGCTGTTGCGTTTTACTATTTTCATAAGTGACCGAACAGCGGGTGTTGAGGTAATAGTCCGCAGGTTAGCGGATGACATAAAACATTGTGAGTGTCAAGGCTGCGCAGGAAATGGGCCTTCTGCAATCGTAGCTTATTGTGCTGAGAATTGGGACAAACACTAGCAATTGGTCTAGGTGTGTGCATTAAGGCAAGTTCAATAGCAAACGGACTTACACCCTACATTGGACTGAGTTAAAGTCAGTTGAGAGAGTAGGTCTTGGCATTATTGTTCATATCTCTCTAAAGATTCATGACCATGACCTTAGCCAAAACAAACAGACCATTAGGCTGCATAAATAGAACTACTCAAGATAAAACAAAGCACAATGTCTCATATGAGACCCTGGTTAGATTCCATTTGGAATACAGCATTCAGTTTCTGGCCCCACATATGGTGGCTGATAAAGAAAACTTTGGAAGAAGACCTGTTAGGACTCAGTTATCTTTCTACTATCTTTTCTCTTCCTTCACGTTCTGATTTTGGCTGCTTCCTATCTACTAATGCGTACACGTGTGATTGTTTCCATCCATAGAGTGGTTACTATCTTTCATTTGGGTTCTTCCAGATGATGTCTCATAGGATGACTAAACATGCTGTAATTAAGACACATGCTGTGGGTGGTATTTTCCACCCCCCACCCCACCCCCACCTCACCCTCCCGAGGTTTGTGGTGGTGGACAAAGCCCTCATTGGTTGGTGGTGGGATCTTCTGATCCCATTGCTGTCAACTGGGTTTCCCATCCTATGCACCCCACATGGCTGGGAAACCCATGGCGGGGGTTTTGTGAGACTGGAAGGTTCTGCCAACAAGCACGGCTGGAAAATTCCAGCCTATAAATGTAAAGCATTCACAACTAAGAAAGAGTGTGGTGAGTGTAAAGGGTTAACATCAGAAGCACTTGACAATGATAAAACTGCTGAAGTAACTATGATGCAATGTCACATGAGAAAGTAACTGAGATCTGCTGGGAAGCAGAGGTACAATCTCATGGAGAGTACTGGAATGTACATACATCTGTAAATAAACAAGATTTTTTTTTTCTGAATGAGAAATCCCAACACAAAACAAAATATGTTCGCAGTGAACAGAGAGTAAAGACCCAGCAAAATTCCAAGAGAAAACTGAAGACCTGACAGACATCCAGACTGTTTGGAGAAAGGACAAGAAGAAGAAAATTATTGAGGACTCACAAGCAAATGGAGCATTATGGGTGCAGCAGATCCAGGCAGACATGTAGACCCAGAGTCCAGATGACAGTGAATCATAGAATCTTACAGTGCAGAAGGAAGCCATAAGGCCCAGTGAGTCTGCATCAACCACAGTCCCACCCAGGCCCTATCCCCATGTATTTACCCTAGCTAGTCCCCCTGACATTAATGGGCAATTTAGTGTGGCCAATCCACCTAACCCACACATCTTTGGACTGTGGGAGGAAACCGGGGCACCCAGAAGAAACCCAAGTTGACATGGGGGGAATGTGCAACCTCCACACAGGCAGTAACCCAAGCTGGGAATCGAACCCAGATTGCTGGGGCTGTGAAGAAGCAGTGCTAACCCACTGTGCCACTGTGAGTGCAGATCACAGCCACAGCACTGATGCTGAAACAGATCCAAAGCTAAGGGTAAGTGAGCCATCTATGTTGTCACTCCCAACACCTTCCTGAAGCCTTGAAACAGGCTCAACACTGTGATAATTGGAGGAAGGGATTCTCCAGATGCGGTACGTCTTCAGGTTTGCAATTAAAAAGGAACAAAAAGACCAGGTCAGTTTATGCAATAGGGGACCGTTGCAGACAACAATCATGAGACAAAGTGCTGATGAGGCTCCAAGCTTGTCTGATGAAGTCCTCCAGCCATTGAATGCATTCTTCAGTGTTTGAAAATGTTTTCTGTAATTGAATGAGCAACATGTAAGAGGTGGAAATAAAAACTGGGTGATTGTGTAAACTCATTCCTAAATGACAGACTAGCAGAAAATTGCAACTACAGGAGCCTCAAAATTGAAATAAAATGCAGATGTATAAGAGTTGGAACCTTAGATGAAATATAGTCTGATCTCTTGCAAATGAGGGAAGGCTTAACTCTCAAAAGGATGGTACAAATAATGCAACAGACTGAGCTACAGAGCAAAACAGAGCATTTGTCCATGGGGAAAGTGATGCCCGAACGCAAGAGGGAATGAATAAACATTTGATATATCTGACAGAAAAAAGAAAATGCATTGATGCAAAAGACCGTGACATCAGGGAAAAGCATGGCAACCTCCATCTCGAGATGCTCTTGGTATGGCAGAAAAACCCTGCACAAGCAGGAAGAATGCCCAGCAAAGCCAAAAAGGAAAATGAAATAATATACTTCCTCAGAGAAATTAATGAAGCAAAATTAAAGCATATGGCACAGTGGTTAGCACTGCTGCTTCACAGTTCCAGGGACCTGGGTTTGATTCCTGGCTTGGGTCACTGTCCATGTGGAGTTTGCACATTCTCCCTGCATGCTCTGGTTTCCACTCACACTCCAAAGATGGTAAAAAGTCTGACAACACCACGTTTTAGTCCAACTGATTTATTTGATAGTAAACTCACAAACTTTTGGGTTAGCCCCTTCGTCAGGTGAATGGGGAGTTCCATTCACTCTCCAGAACTCTCCATTCACCTGACGAAGGGGCTAACCCGAAAGCTTGTGAGTTTACTATCAAATAAATCGGTTGGACTAAAACGTGGTGTTGTCAGACTTTTTACTGTGTTTACCCCAGTCCAACGCCGGCATATCCACATCATGACTCCAAAGATGTGCAGGTTAGATGCATTGGCCATGTTAAATTGCCCCTTAGTGTCTTGGGATGCATAGGTATAGAGGGATTACATTTTTGGGGTTACGGGGATAGGGCTTGGGTGGAATAGTTGTCAGTGCAGGCTCAATGGGCCAAATGGCCCCTTTCTGCACTGCAGGGATTCTATGGATGCTAAATTAGATCTTGATCTTCACAACCATCCACAATCTAGTTGGATCATGCAGGAGGGGCTGCATGGAAAGTAATAGGCCAACACTTGGCAAGATTAAGACATAAAAATAAAGAAATTATTGAACACTTGTATGTTAAACAGGACCAGGAGAGATAGTTATTGAGCAGAAAAACTTATTTGCAGTCAATGCTGATTTACAAGGTGGATGAAATTGCTGATGAGCAGTCCAGTAATGTATTCAGAAATAAATTCCCATCCCTATTTTCATGCATAGCTGAATACTGAATATCATTTAACTCTAACAGCGGATGCTGAGTTTATATGTGTCTTCACGGGGAGGGATGTTCCTCACCCACTCTACGACAAAGTCAAGAATGCGATTGAACACATTTTACAAGAAGGGGTTATCACATACCAATGAATGGAATGGTATCAATGCCCAAAAGTTCTCAGTGGCACAATGGTTAGCACTGTAGACAGGGCTTTAAACTAATTAGGGGGGGGGAGGGTGTGAGGGTAGGTGACCTTACGAGGTCTAAAGTTAAGGAGAGTGTACATGTAAGGGAAGAGGCCGAGGATGTCCCAATAATAGAGGGAGTAGGGGGCGTGAGTATAGTTGGTGGCGTTGCGGCAAATAGGGTCCAGGTGAAGGCTGGGATGAAAGCACTTTATCTGAATGCACGAAGCATTCGGAATAAAGTGGATGAGCTGATGGCGCAGATCGACACAAATGGATACGATCTGGTAGCCATTACAGAGACGTGGCTGCAGGGTGACAGGGACTGGGAGCTGAATGTACAGGGCTATCAAGTGTTTAGGAAGGATAGACAGGAGGGAAAAGGGGGGGGGGCGTAGCTCTGCTGATTAAGGATAGCATCACGGTGGTAGCAAGGGATGATATTGGAGCCAAGGAGCAGAGGGTGGAATCGTTGTGGGTGGAGATTAGGAACCGCAAAGGGAAGAAGACGCTGGTGGGTGTAGTCTATAGGCCCCCGAATAATGATCTGGAGATGGGGCGGGCTGTTAACGCGCAAATAAGTGCGGCGTGCAGGAATGGGACGGCCGTAGTTATGGGGGATTTCAATCTGCATATTGATTGGTCGACCCATGTTGGACGTGGGGGGCTCGAGGAAGAGTTCTTGGAATGCTGCCGGGATAGTTTCCTCGAACAATGTGTGTTGGAGCCGACGAGGGAGCGAGCTATCTTGGATCTGGTGCTATGTAATGAAGCGGGTAGAATTGGGGACCTTGTGGTGAAGGATCCTCTTGGGGAGAGTGATCATTGTATGGTGGAGTTTCTGGTGCAGATGGAGGAGGAGAAAGTGGGTTCCCGGACACGCGTCCTTTGTTTGAATAGAGGGAAATACGGTAGGATGAGAGAAGAATTGGCGAATGTGGACTGGGAGAGCGCGTTGGAGGGAGGGTCTGTTAAGGAGCAGTGGAGGATCTTTAAGGAGGTCTTTCTTGGTGCTCAACGGAAATTTATTCCGATGGTCAAAAAGGATAGTAAGAGGAGAGGTAATAAGCCGTGGATAACGAAGGAGGTGAAGGAAAGTGTTAAACTAAAAGCGGAGGAATTTAGAGTAGCTAAGAGTAGTGGGCGAGAAGAGGATTGGGAGAGGTTTAAATGTCAACAAAGATTGACAAAGAAGTTGATAAGGAAGGGTAGGAGAAACTATGAAGCTGGGCTAGCGCTTAATATAAAAAAGGATAGCAAGAGTTTTTATAAATATATAAAAAGGAAGAGGCTGGCTAGGGTGAATGTTGGTCCTTTAGAGGATGAGAAAGGGGACCTAGTGGTAGGGGATGGGGATATGGCTAAGGTATTGAATAACTTTTTTGTTTCTGTCTTCACGGAGGAGGACTTGAATAATTTGCCGGGTGTTAGCGATAGAAAGGTGGTAGGACTGGAGGGTCTTAATGACATTACTGTTACTAGAGAGGTGGTGCTCGACAGACTAGAGGGGCTGATTGTGGACAAGTCCCCAGGACCGGATGGAATGCATCCGAGGGTTCTGAAAGAAATGGCTGAGGTGATTGTGGATGCCTTGGTGGTTATTTTCCAAATGTCGCTGGATTCCGGGGAAGTGCTGGATGATTGGAAAACGGCTAATGTTACGCCGTTGTTTAAGAAGGGTGCCAGGCAAAAGGCGGGGAATTATAGGCCAGTTAGTTTAACATCTGTGGTAGGTAAAATGTTAGAATCTGTCATTAAGGAGGAAATTGCGAGGCATCTTGAAGGGAATTGCTTGATAGAGCAGACGCAGCACGGTTTCATTAAAGGAAAGTCGTGTCTGACAAATTTACTGGAGTTCTATGAGGATGTGTCTAGGGCGTTGGACAGAGGAGAGCCGGTGGATGTGGTCTTTCTGGATTTTCAGAAAGCGTTTGACAAAGCGCCTCACAAGAGGTTATTGCAGAAGGTCGAGGGACATGGAGTTGGGGGTAGGGTGTTAGCGTGGATAGAGGATTGGTTGTCAAATAGGAGGCAGAGAGTGGGGGTCAACGGGTGCTATTCGGATTGGAGGATGGTGACTAGTGGAGTGCCCCAGGGGTCGCTGCTGGGACCTCAGCTATTTACCATTTATATAGATGATCTGGAGGAGGGAACCGAGTGTAGAGTGTCGAAATTTGCTGATGACACCAAGATTGGGGGAACGGTAAATTGTGCGGAAGGTGTGGAGAGTCTGCAGAAGGATCTAGATAGGCTGGGCGAATGGGCCAGGAAATGGCAAATGGAATTTAATGTTGGCAAGTGTGAGGTGGTCCACTTTGGTAGGAAAAATGGTAGGAAGGACTATTACTTACGAGGCGAAAAACTGCAGCAGGCGACGGTGCAGAGGGACCTCGGGGTCCTTGTGCATGAGTCGCAAAAACCCAGCTTGCAGGTGCAGCAGGTGGTCAGGAAGGCGAATGGGATGCTGGGCTTCATAGCAAAGGGGATTGAATATAAAAGTAGGGAGGTCTTGCTGCAGCTGTATAGGGCATTGGTGAGGCCGCAGCTGGAGTACTGTGTGCATTTTTGGGCGCCGCACCTGCGCAAAAATATTTTGGCCTTGGAGGGAGTGCAGAGGAGGTTTACTAGGCTGATACCGGAGTTGAGGGGGTTGAGCTATGAGGAGAGGCTGAATAAACTGGGCTTGTACTCGTTAGAGTTTAGAAGAATGAGGGGAGATCTCATTGAGACGTATAAGATGATGATGAATGGGATGGATAAGATAGAGGTGGAAAGACTCTTCCCGCTCAAAAAAGACAATAGGACTAGGGGGCACAGCCTCAAGATAAGAGGGGGGCGGTTTAGAACGGAGTTGAGGAGGAACTTCTTCACTCAAAGGGTGGTGAATCTCTGGAATTCTCTGCCCGTTGAAGTGGTGGAGGCTGCCTCGCTAAATATTTTTAAGACGCGGGTTGATGGGTTTTTGATAGGAGAGGGGATTAAGGGTTATGGGGAGAGGGCGGGAAAGTGGAACTGAGCAGCGACAGATCAGCCATGATCTTATTGAATGGCGGGGCAGGCTCGAGGGGCTGGATGGCCTACTCCTGCTCCTATTTCTTATGTTCTTATGTTCTTATGTTCACTGCTGCTTCACAGCTCTGGGGACCCGGGTTTGATTCTGGCCGTGGGTGATTGTCTGTGCTGAGTTTAGTTGTTCTCCCTGTGTCTGCGTGGGTTTCCTGTGGGTGCTCCAGTTTCCTCCCACACTTCAAAAGATGTGTAGGTTGGGTTGATTGGCCATGCTAGATTTTCCTTAGTATCAGGGAGATTAGCAGGGTAAATATATGGGATCGTGGGAATAGGGCCTGTGTGGGATTGTTGTTGTGCAGGCTCAATGGGCCAAATGGCCTCCTTCTGCACTGTAGGGATTCTAAGATACAATTAAACAAGTCAGTAGTCTGCAAAATCCACTTGGTAGCATCACTGAGCAGAAGTTTCACCAAATTAAGAAGAATCCGTAACTGATGTAACTGCTGAAGTAAGTATGATGCAATTCCACATGATAAGTAATTGAAAAGTGGTGGGAAGCAGTAGTACAACTTTATGTAGAGTACTGAGATGTACACAGATCTATAAATAAACAAGGTTTTTTTTAATGAATAATGATTTGTAGCAGTTTTCTCAGGATAATGGGCAAACCTCAATTTCCACTCTGAACCCAAGACCAAACAAAAACAAACCGATGCTTCTGTTACACTGCCCCACCTATAATCTCCAGGTCAAATGTGTCATCCATTGGATGTAAAGTTCTCTCTGGTTGCCTCTTTCATTTTGAGGCCTAACCCAATCTTCCTCATTCCATTTGTCTCTGAGCTGTCTGACACTCCAGTCTCCTGCCTTATCCTGTGCCTGCTCTGGTCACCACTTATGTCTAAAATCTGTGCCTGAAGTAACCAACATTTATATCCTTAATCTGTGCCTGCGCCAGATAACACTTATTTTCATAATCTGTGCCTGCGATCACCAACACCTATATCCTTAATCTGTGCCTGCGCTAGCAAACACATATGTCCGTAATCTGTGCCTGAGATAACCATCATCTATATCCTTAATCTGTGCTTGAGATAACCAACATTTGTATCCTTTTGCCCTTAGGCAGCCTTTCACTCCAATGCCTTTCCCTCAGTCAGTCTCAGTGCTGCTCCACTGCCCTGCTTCAGTGTAGTTCCAAATTACAAAACATGAAAAAGTGTTGGAGCATCGGTGCTAGCTTTAACATCTTTAGGCAGAGTGCTGCAGACTAACAGTAATACTCAGCTTGCATCTACATTTGACAGCAAAGAGGAAAACAAGGCCCCCCACTGCGTACATTCATTAGAAGCCTTTGAAATGAAGTTATTAAATAAAGCAAGGTGTAAGATCCCTGCCCTTTATTGGGTGATGTTCAAACCAAACACCGTGCAGGGTAAGGCCGGCATCTGAATGTGTTTTTGCTGGAGGCCCTAAGGTGTGAGGGGCCACAATGGGCATCATTGTACACTGGGCAGGTTCAGCAGTGTATTTTCGCTTGCTTCCTCAAGGGTTGGTTATTTACATACATCCCTTAATTACCATCTGTGCACCCAGCGGCGCTCTCTCTACAAAGCGAATGCTTCCATCTGTTGATACTGCTCTCTTACAGTGATCCAAATTTTTCCCATCTCTGTGTCTTGGCAATGAATGTCTTACCCTTTTTTTTAATTTTGTTTGTTTGCCCAGAGCTCATCTGGGAAACATTTGTTAATTCCTTTTCCCAGTAAGCTTGAATCATGGAAAAAATGTAATGTACAAAACAAAAAATTTCAATCCTGCCTTCAAATATTATCCAAGTTCTTCTTGGGCAGTCTTCAATCTAAAATGAATTCTACTATTGTAATAATATTTCTCATTAGCCTGTTATAGCACAAATCTTGGTGATTAATATCTATAATTTCATAATATTGTCAGCCTTTTATCTCTAGAATTTATAAATATTTTGGCGATCAGGAATAAAAGTGTCTGTAAGCTCCTTTGTGTGCTTTTGTTGATTAAGATAATGACCTATGAGCAAATGTGGTAGAGTTAGCTGATCCGCACTACAGTTCGGCTGCTACTGTTGGACTCAGTGTCTTATTAAGTGAAATAAAATATTTGCAAGGGGCCTGCCTCCTAAATACAAGAAGTCATGTTTGCCTGTTTGTATATGTGTGCACACAGCAATTGAGAACAGGGTTGTGCTCTGAGTGGGAGTTCATGATCAAATATTCTTCTTCTCCTTCTTCAGCGGTCTTTCTGGATCAAGGATGAAATGTTTCCACTCTGTTCAATGGGTTTAAAAATGGGGGTGGCACAGTGGTTAACACTGCTGTCTCACAGAGCCAGAGACCTGGATTCAATTCCACCCCCGGGTCATTGTCTATGTGGAGTTTACACATTATTCCTGTGTCTGCGTGGGGTTTTCTCCCAAAAATGTGTGGCTTAGGTTGATTGGTCAAATAAATTGCCCCTTTGTATCAAGGGATTAGCAAGGTTAATATGTGGGGTTACGGGGGATAGGGTTTGAGTCGATTATTGTTGGTGCAGACTCAATGGGCCAAATGGCGTCCTCCTGAACTGCGGGATTCTATAATTCCATGGTTGGTAAGTACAATCTGTGGTCTGCAGACTCTACCACATGCAGTGGTGCTTGGAGGATCAGGAAAATTAATTTTTGGGAGGTGTGTGCACTTTCTCTGTTGCCTTGACTTGCCTCTGCATGTTCCCGACAATGCTCCGCAATGTATTCAATAAACCTTCTCCATATTTTTCAATCACAAGGCCATGAGTCAATGGGAATGTTTGACCTCTTTCCGGACGTTTTGAAGACATCCCTCAAACATTTCTTCCTGGGAGTCCCAACCAAAGCAAAAAAGAGCATATGATCAATTATCCAAGTGACATTCACTGCACAGATTCACCTGTGAGAGATGTCACTTGGGTGAGATACTTGAGAGCCTGAAGGATGTATCGGAGTATGGGTCATGCAGTCAGATAAAGGAAGGAAACACTGCAGCAGGAGACAGAAATTTAAAACTAACTTCATTACACAATCTTATCTACCTTTTTGCTTTCAAACCTCACACAGTAACTGGTAGGAAGAGTAACCAAGCCACCAGAGCAGCTGGATGTCCAACTCCAGCAATCAAGTTTGAAGAGAACTTGTTGATGGTCAACTGTTGATCTTATATTGATGTTAAGAGCCCTTAATAATCCAACATTAGTTTATCAAGAAAGCCAACTGACTAGTGGTCAAAGTTCCTGTCTCTGAATCTAATACATTGCAGATATAGAATAGCTAAAACCCCTTGTCTGGATGTGTGCAGCTCCAATGCTCAAGAATCTCGACACCATCCAGGACAAAGCAACCGACTTGTCTGACACAGAATCATAGAATCCTACAGTGAAGAAAGATGTCATTTGCCCATCGAGTTCGCACCAACAACAATCCCACCCAGGCCCCCACTCCCCACCCCCCCCCCCCCCCCCCCCCCCACAGCCCCATGCATTTACCCTAGCTAGTCCCTCTGTCACTAAGGGGCAATTTAGCTTGGCCAACCCATCTAACCCGCACATCTTTGGACTGTGAGAGACACCTGAACACCCGGAGGAAACCCACACAGACACAGGGAGGGTGTGCAATTCCCCACAGACAGTGACCCAAGCCAGGAATTGAACCTGGGTCTCTGGCACTGTGAGGCAGCAGTGCTAAACACTGTGCCATTGTGCATCCATTCCACAAACATTCACTTCCTCCACTGCCAGTGCACAGTAGCAGCTGTGTATACTTTCAACAAGAAGCTCTGCAGGAATTCAACAAGGCACCTAAGACAGCACCTTCCAAACCCACGACTGCTACCATCTAGGAGGACAATGGCAGCAGATACATGGGAACACTATCACCTGGAAGATCCCCTCCAAAGCCACTCACCACACTGACTTCTAAATATATTGCCATTCCTTCACTGTCACTAGGTTACAATCCTGGAACTCACTCCCTAACAACACTTTGGGGTCCCTACACCACACAAACTGTAGTGGTTCAAGAAGGTAGCTCACCATCATCTTCTCAAGAGTAATTTGGAATGGACAGTTAATGCTGGCCAACATAGCCCACATGCTTTGAAAGAATAATAAAAAGTCAGCCATTTCCTATTAGTTTCGTAATCTAGGAGAAGACCCAATTATTTATCAATATCTGCCAATCTAAAATACCTTCTAATTAATTTCTAGCTGAAGTTAAATTCATCTCTAAACAACCTCAAGATACACTTATTGACAGTAAAGAGGCTTGTAGCATTAAAGGGAGACGTTAGCAGACACATAGTTGTATTTCAGAAGTAGTGCGCATTATATGGAGTGATATTTCTGTTGTTAGAAAGCTGTTTCCCGCAATTCACCAAGAACAATGCTTTACACAGCATCATATTCACTAATTGAAACCTTTGCTTACAAACTTTATTGTGCAGACTGGCTTCTTCTTCTTTTTCTAAGATCTAACTAGTCAGTGAAACAGTGACACCTCAGAGAACAACTCTAAATGCTCTGAACCAAATTGATACATCATTAAAACCAGCACTATTGGTCAGACCTCAATCTCTGTAAAAAGCAATGCTGTTCCATGCACGCCAACACTTAACAAGGAGACTGGGCAATTTAATTAACATCAGGGGCTGTGGATCAGAAAGAAAGAGAGACTATTACAATCATGGCTGAGGATTAAATGGCTTGTTTTCCACTCAAGTGATTTGAGTTTCACACTATAGATGATTTTCCAGTTGGTCATACTCATTGAAAATCAGTTATTCCTGGACTATGATCATGATATAACATCCATTTGATTAATTTTAAATTACACTACTCTGTGTAACACGCTGTAGAAGCAATAAAAAAGAGATTTTACTGAGATGTGTGATGCAAAGGGATTATATTAATACAATATGATTTTTCATGTGTTTAGCCATTGCATTTGTTCATTGTATTTCTGTGTTGTACTTGCTTCTTCCATGTTTAAGACATTATATATTTACTGCATTGCACATTAACCCCATTGATCTTTGGAATTCTCGAACCCAGTGGAGGTTGGGCTATTGAATTTATTCAAGATTGAGTTAGACAGATCTTGACCTACCAGGGAGTAAAGACTTGAGGGGGCAGGAAGGAAAATGGACTTAAGGCCACAAATAAAAAAGCCGCTGTTTAAGAAGGGTGCCAGGCAAAAGGCGGGGAATTATAGGCCGGTTAGTTTAACGTCTGTGGTAGGTAAAATGTTAGAATCCATCATTAAGGAGGAAATTGCGAGGCATCTTGAAGGGAATTGCTTGATAGGGCAGACACAGCACGGTTTCATTAAAGGGAAGTCGTGTCTGACAAATTTACTGGAGTTCTATGAGGATGTGTCTAGGGCAGTGGATAGAGGAGAGCCGGTGGATGTGGTCTTTCTGGATTTTCAGAAGGCGTTTGACAAGGTACCTCACAAGAGGTTATTGCAGAAGGTCAGGGGACATGGAGTTGGGGGTAGGGTGTTAGCGTGGATAGAGGATTGGTTGTCAAATAGGAGGCAGAGAGTGGGGGTCAATGGGTGCTATTCGGATTGGCGGTTGGTGACTAGTGGGGTGCCCCAGGGGTCGGTGCTGGGGCCTCAGCTATTTACCATTTATATAGATGATCTGGAGGAGGGAACCGAGTGCAGGGTGTCGAAATTTGCTGATGACACCAAGATTGGGGGAAAGGCAAATTGTGCGGAGGGTGTGGAGAGTCTGCAGAAGGATCTAGATAGGCTGGGCGAATGGGCCAGAAAATGGCAAATGGAATTTAATGTTGGCAAGTGTGAGGTGGTCCACTTTGGTAGGAAGAATGGTAGGAAGGACTATTACTTACGTGGCGAAAAACTGCAGCAGGCGACGGTGCAGAGGGACCTCGGGGTCCTTGTGCATGAGTCGCAAAAACCCAGCTTGCAGGTGCAGCAGGTGGTCAGGAAGGCGAATGGGATGCTGGCCTTCATAGCGAGGGGGATTGAATATAAAAGTAGGGAGGTCTTGCTGCAGCTGTATAGGGCATTGGTGAGGCCGCAGCTGGAGTACTGTGTGCAGTTTTGGGCGCCGCACCTGCGCAAGGATATTTTGGCCCTGGAGGGAGTGCAGAGGAGGTTTACTAGGCTGATACCGGAGTTGAGGGGATTGAGCTATGAGGAGAGGCTGAATAAACTAGGCTTGTACTCGTTAGAGTTTAGAAGAATGAGGGGAGATCTCATTGAGACGTATAAGATGATGAATGGGATGGATAGGATAGAGGTGGAGAGACTCTTCCCGCTCAAAAAAGACAGTAGGACTAGGGGGCACAGCCTCAAGATAAAGGGGAGGCGGTTTAGAACGGAGTTGAGGAGGAACTTCTTCACTCAAAGGGTGGTGAATCTCTGGAATTCTCTGCCCGTTGAAGTGGTGGAGGCTGCCTCGCTAAATATTTTTAAGAAGCGGGTTGATGGGTTCTTGATAAGAGAGGGGATTAAGGGTTATGGGGAGAGGGCCGGAAAGTGGAACTGAGCCACGACAGATCAGCCATGATCTTATTGAATGGCGGGGCAGGCTCGAAGGGCTAGATGGCCTACTCCTGCTCCTATTTCTTATGTTCTTATGTTCTTATGATCATATTGAATGAGAGCAGGCTCGAGGGGGCCTCCTCCTATTTCTCATGTTCTTATTGTAAATTTACTTTGTTTCATGTTGCATATTTATTCCTTTGCATATTTATTATACTGCAAGCTTACCTCAATTCCAGCATGTGTAGTCCACTGCATACTTACCTTTTGGGTATATACCTTTTTGTTTGTTAACTATCACATGTCATCTCTTTGCATGGTGATATTGATTGGGGATGTTCAGATCATGGGATGAAGCTTCTTGTCAGGTTGTGGACACCATGGAGGTCATAGAATCATGGAATCTCTACAGCATAAAATAAGGCCATTCAGCCCATTGAACCTGCACTGACAACAATTGTGGGAGATGGATGCAGCTCCCAATCTCTTAGGCGGGTGCCCATCCAACAGTGGTGAGCAGGGAGGTCCAGATGTATCTTACAATAGCGGATGAAATGCCTGCTGTCTCTGTAGGCTCCTATTACAGTGCCTCAGATGAGGGAGGCACTTCCTTTGCCTCTCTGTCAGTAACTGCACCACCCTTAAAGTCTGTGATGACTGAGGTGTCCAGCTATGTCGCTGAGTGCACCCTTTCAGATGGTGCCGGCTTAGGCCCCGCCAGAGGATGTCCGCTAAGGTCACCTGTACCAATAAAACATCACAGTCATCAATCTGCCTCTAATGCCACTGTCAGGATGGTTGGCGGGGGAGGTGGAAATTGGAGATGGAGGGAGGTGGGGTGTGGTGCTCTAAGACTTAGCACCCACAAATGTAATCTTAAGGATGGTGAGCACAGCAATGTACAGATCGATTATAGGTTATAAATCAAGTACAGGTCGATTATAGATTTTTGTAAGTATCACGTGTATATTAATCAGTTCAGATTGGATTTCTTTTGGTTTCATTTAAATGCCATAAAGATAAATGACTATTTTGCTCATAAGTCCTGAGTGTCCTGTGCATTTGGTGGATTTTGGCCTCATTAGTGCGTGGTGAAAAACAGTTGGGGCAGCAAATTCTATTACTGAGGCAGTGATACGACATGGCTTCATGGTCACATGGTTATGTGTAAAATGTTTAGGAAGGTGGCAGTGCCCTTGGTCTCAAATGGAGGAACTCAGAAGCAAGGCTGCCCTTGTGCCCCTGCTCCCTGAAAATTCCTCATTTCTGCCTCTTTGACCTCACATTTTGCCTGCTCAGACTCTCGAGTTATCACTGTATTCCTCCTCTGAGGCAGATTGCACTTGCCTCAGTGTCCTGTTGTCGCTAGCGGCAGCAAGACTGTACAAAGTTTTTTTTTGTTACAGTTCAATCAAATCAAGTCCAATTCAGAGTCTCAACAAGTGGAGACATTCCCAACCCAAACTGACAAGACAGAGCTCTCACCTCCTGTCTTGGGCTTGATTTATATGATCCAAGCTGATTGGAGGAGGCATTGCACTTCCTCCAAGGCTTGATCTCATTTGCATCTTAGCCAAAAGGCCGAGATGTCACTTTTTAAAATTGCTTCAAATGAAGCTAAAAATATAACCTAATGACTTCAACCAAGTACAGCATGTCGATGCTACATTTGATCTTAGCCAAAGAGTTGAGAAGCAACCGGACAATGATGATATGTGACACTCACTCTGGGGGATATTGCCGTCTGCCCCCAGAACATTCCAGGCATTGGAACCTCATTTTGAGCAGACTTATTGTCCTCTCCATGAGTGCCTTTGTGAAGAGATAGCAGCAATTGTATCTCTCCTCTGCCTCTGTCCTTGGGTACGTGAGTGATGTTGTCAGTGACCTTTTCCAGGGATAGCCCTTCCTCCAAGCAACCATCCCTCAGGGTAAGCTGTGAATAGCCTTGGCACTTGTGAGTGTCTCAGTATGTAGGCATCATGGGAGCTGCCAGGGTACCTCGCTCAATCATCTGGATAATAGATGCCTTCCCTTGAAAGCTGGAGCCACTTGTGGCACTGGACCTCTGCCACGTCAAAGGAGTTGGATTGCTGCCTGTACACCCTAGAAGCTGGGTGGCAGTGTCTTCTGCGGGGCTCCCCTCCTTGCCCTCCCTGCTGGCCCTGAACACCCCGTGCCTGCGCCTCTCCTCTGAAGGTATGTCTGAGACCACCTGGCCTCCTCTCTCTTTGGCCTTGTCTTCCCCCTCAGAGGAAGCGCTCCCTGCTGAATCAACAATTCCTGCTAACAGAGCTGCAAATCAGGTTGACATGTGCACTGAGGGTGACTTGGGACTGGAAATCTCAAAGAGATGTCGCAAGACTGAAATGGCCTGAAAATTCCAAGTAAGATGCACAAATCTGAGAAGAAAGTGATGAAAACATTCACTGTGCCCTCATCTAAGCCCAAGACAAACTCTGGAAAACTCTTACCAACTCAGCCTACCCATGTTCCAACTTCCTCTTATCCTTCTCTTGGATGACAACTCGGATTGGCTGCCTGCCCATGATGCCCATGCACCAATCTAAAATTTTCACAATGTCAAGCCCAGGTCGATTGGAGTTCAAATCTTTTCAATTAGCTTCTTAATTGTTGGTGAGCACACATCTGATTTGCACTTGCGCCTGCTGATCAAAATATTGCACAAGTATTTATTTATTAGTTATTAGTCACAGGTAGGCTTACATTAACACTGCATTGAAGTGACTGTGAAAATCCCCTAGTCACCACACTCCGATACACTGAGGGAGAATTTAGCATGGCTAATCCACCTAATCAGCATGTCTTTCAGACTGTGGGAGGAAACCGGAGCACCCGGAGAAAACCCACACAGACATAGGGAGAAGGTGCAAGCTCCTTACAGACAGTAACCCAAGCCAGGAATCAAACCCAGGTCCCTGGCACTGTGAGGCGGAAGTGATAACCACTGTGTCAGCGTGCCACCCATGTGTGATGATGTCGGGTTGGACACAATTCCAGTCAGACGCATGCCCACCCGAGCAGCGTACAGTTCAGGTCCATACTTCTATATACCTGTCTATATATCTAGACTCTTGTCTAGATAGCTGTTCCCTATGTAAAAATCAAGACATTGTTGCTGCCTCAGGCACTGGTCGCAGTTTGGGGCACAATGCATAGTTCTGCTTCCCAAATCCTATCATTGGGTATTAGATTTAAAGATCTAAACCCCAGCGAGTCCACATTAAAAGTTAAGAAACTAAAAGCAAGAGGAGAAATTGAGATAACTCTTTAGCCTGAAGGGTGATTGATCTCACATTCCCTCATCCTCCCTCAGGCCCACTGACTCTGGCATTTGCTTAGCCAAATCATAGAACAACAGAGTTCAGTGTCACATGAAGTTAATGTTGAATTCTCTGTTTGAGGGCAGCCTTGGGAACTCACCACTCGGTGCTTCTCAAACACTGCAAATCTGTCATGTTAACTGGTAATATAAATGGCCAGTAATATGCAGATCATCGAATAAATTGATGTTTGCTGTGAACTATCTACTCTGCTTAAGTATGTGCCATGATAAGTGTGTAAAACATTATAGGAGATCAGGTAGATGCTTAACAGGAGCTGCACTGTGTTGCAAAATACTTTATATTACCCCTGATAAGCAGATAAAGATTGTGGGAAATTGACACTGAGCGTGAGTACAACAAATCAGCACAGTTACCTGCATAGAGATATAAGAGCCACCACAGTGTCGAAGAGGCAGTTCCACTTTTTATGACAGTTTCCCATGGGAAAGCTGCCTCTCAATAACACATTACAGCTTAATTTCAGGGCTCTATAAACCTTGGGGCCGTATTGTATGCCTCTTTGCTATAAGATAGCGAATTCTACAACATTATACTGATAAGGAGCTCAGCAGCCATAGACAGGCACCTCAACAGAAATCGTGCTATATTTCTTAACGTGGGGGGTAACTGGGGACAATGCTTCCACTTCAGGGAGACTGAGAGAGTGAATGTGAGCTGGATGAGGGTCAAACACATTGGCTGAGCTGCGGGAGTGTGAAACACCCTGGCACAAATGAAAAGTTAGGCAATTGTCCTGATATGAGCTGAAATTGAAGCCAGCATGCTGGCATGAGCTGGACTTAATTCATATACCTTGGCATAGATGGGAGGAAGTGAAACATCTTGGCACTGATCTTAGATTGAGCCAAAGATGCAAGCATGAGCTGGGAGCTAGTCAAGTACCTCAGCAAGAACTGAGATCAAGTTAAACACCTGCCATAAACTGGGAAGGGATTAAACAATTTCAGCATGAACTGGGAGTGAATCCAGCTTGTGAATATTGAAAGCCAAAGTTTAAATATTTTACATTGTGCAGCAATATTTCAGTTACAATCCTCATACTGGAGTGCAATTAGAGGTATTACAGCATTTAAAGAGAAAAAACATTTAGCTGCAAAATCTAAAACAATCGATTTAAATCCACAGCAGTCCACACATTGCATCACAGCATAACATACAGCAATCAATCACCTTCATACATGGTCTGTAATATAGAAATGACATTAAAATAGAGAATAATAGTTACCTGAGGCAATCATTGAAGGGGTTAGAGAAAGCAAGTATAAACAGCAGGAATGGCTCTCAACCAGCTAGAGCAACCATCTCAATACTTATATTTACATCCAAGTTTGTAACTTATTCCCAGTACATTCAATTATACTGCACATAAGCTCATCTAGACTGCAGTCTATAATATATTCTCTGTTGTGCACTATTGTACAACTAAAACACAACCGCACATCCTGTCAAAACATCGATTACACCCACAGGAATGTTGGCCTCAATAATCTCATTTTGGGTTTTGGCCAATTTTGGGCATATGTTGGAAGTCTTTTATGCTCCTTGCAACCGTACGGTGAGGTCAGGCTCTGCAGACATTGAACTTGAGGCTCGAAGGTGAGGAGGACTCAGAGTTGGAGCCATTACAAGCATCACAGCAGCATATAGGAACATAGAAATTAGGAGCAGAAGTAGGCAAATTCAGCCCTTCATGCCTGTTCTGCCATTCAATCAGATCATGGCTGATCTCTCCCTTGTCTCAAATCCACCTATTTAATATATCACTTTATCTCTCTTTTTATTAGAAATGTATCTATCTCACTGTAGTAAGCATTGTCCGGAATAGGGATGGAGGCCTGAAATCCATGTCAAGTGTCACAGGGGTCAGGTTGGGTAGAGAGGGGAGATCAGGTGAAGATGGGCAGGGGAGGTCTGAAAGTGCAAATGAGGTCATTTAATGTGAAGTTGAATGCTTTTTTTTCCCTCACTCATGAGACGTGGGCATCGCTGGCTGGCCAGCATTTATTGCCTATCCCTAGTTGCCTGAGAGCAGTTGACAGCCACATTGCTGTGGCTCTGGAGTTACATGCAGGCCAGACCAGATAAGGATGGCAGATATCCTTCCCTAAAGGACATTAATGAATCAGATAGGTTTTTCTGACAATTGGCAATGATCTCACGGTCATCAGTAGGTTCTTAATTCCAGTTATTTTCTTTTGATTGAGTTCAAATACCACCCTCTGCTGTGGCAGGATTTGAACCCAGGTTCCCAGAACATTAGCTGGATTTCTGGATTAATAGTCGAGCGGTAATACCACTATGCCTTTACCTGCTTTAGGAATGACCAACGGACACATTTGCTTTGTCTCTACACAATGTGAGAGATAATTAATTTCCAGCCTGAACCTTGTGTGTGCATTGGACGCTACACAGACCAATGCCTAGGCCAATGTATTGGAACTAATGTCAAGATTTACTGTGAAGAGATGGCCTACTGAGGTTTCTCTCCTCTCCCGAACAGTGAGTCAGTTTAGCTTTGGGCGTACGGCAATGTCATTTTCAAAGTTGCTCAGATAATCATCTCATTCAGACTTGGAGTAGTCAATGAGATGCAGAGTCTGGTACTTGCTCAGCCTTTACTGATGCCTGCTGATGAATGTTAGAATACTGGGTGCAGCCCGCACTGTCAGGCTATAACTCACTTGCACCTATTTCCATTTTTATTTTTCACTTGTGTGAATTATCTCTCCGCTGGGGAGGAGAGAAATCATTCACTCCTGTAAAATAAATAGAACTCCTGGCGATTGTAACAGGTTTACTGGGGAGTTTTAGTGGCTCTTACCTCCCCTCTTAAATGGCATTTGCTGAGTGCTGCTTTTGTCCAGAGGTGTATAAGGTTTTAAAGCTTTGCTACAAAGACACTAATGAATTCTTCTGTCTGTAGCTAAGTGTTCAGCGAGGGTTTACTTCACACCTGGAAGAAAATCACCCACAGCAGACAAGGCTGCAATCACATTGAGAGGTTCAGGTGACATCAATCTATTCTATATATAAACCGTCCGAACATTTTGATTAGATTCCAACTGGTAACTCATTCCGAAACATACTCTATTCTATATATAAAACATACCAACCTTTCAACCAGATTCCAGCCTGTTATTCCTTCTGGGTATCTATTATTCGATATATAAACCATCCAAACCTCTCAATTACATTCCAGTCTGTAACTCATTACTGGGTATCTATTATTCAGCATAAACCGTCTGAACACCTCAATCATATTCCAGCCTGTAATGCAGTCCTGCATATTCGTTATTCTACACATTATATCATCCAATACCTTTTATTGGATCACACTCGCTCTGTTACTCACCATCAAGTGCCTATTATGCTATTTTTAAACCACATTCAAATCCATCAATCAGTTTTCAGAACAGGTTAATTGAATCAGATAAAAGCGCTGCAAAGTTGCCTCAGCAGTTACTTCTTGACCTGTGCTTCCTCTCACCTATCCTCTGCATTTTAATTTCCTTCCCTGCTGTGTGCCACACCACTGCTCCCTCATCGGCTTCCTTCACTCAATACATTCCCAAAAGTCATCAATTGCTTCTATGGGACCAGATGACCTTACGACAGGCATCACTATAGGAACCTCTGGCAGTGTAAAATTGTCCAAGGATTGTGTCCACTGGATGATAGTTACCACAGTTTGGAAAAGTGGCTGGCAGCAGGACATAGGAACTGGAGCAGATTTGTTTCATCCAAGGAAATTTGTTCCATAATTTTGTCAGCCAATGAGTTTCTATCTTTTCTCAGTCCAGCAATGTTTGCCTTTTCTCAAAAGACCTTAATACTATTATGCCAATAACATGCATTGCTATAGCACCTTCATTGTAGTAAAATTGTCCGAAGGAGCTTTATAGGCAACACTGAGCACCTAAATACCTAAAACCCCCAAAATACTGAAATAAATATTAGGACAGATGACCAAACACCTGATCAAAGTGTAGGTTTGTGAGGGGTGAGCAGGAGCAGAGAAGGAGCAATTTGGAAGTCTTCAGTTTAATAAGTCTTCAGAGGTAGAAATCCTTCACCAAAATCCCTTTATTTACAATTCCAACAGTAGTACACAAGGTGCTATCAATCAGCAGTCTACCTTTGGGAGTGCCAGAGGAACTGACACTCCGAGTTCAATACAAGGACAAGAATCCCTGATTGGTACATCAACTGACTCCTCAGTCCAAGGAATTCATATTCCAATAGGCCAACCTCAATGGAAGTTATTACATTTAGCAAGGGAAACCTAGTGATCAGGGCCTAAGTAGCTGAAGGCATTGTGGATACATGAGAGGCCATAATCGAAGGAGTGGAGATCTATCAAACTAATTATTTATTACCTTGTCAACTGTATGTAAAGAGATTTACAGTGCACTGATACTCATGTTTTGTACACCAGATCCTACAATAAAGTGAATGAGGAAGTTTACTCAAGATGCCAACAGGATCAGCTAATTTACAATGGAAATGTCCTGGGGACCTGGTTTCGAATCCCGCCGCAGCAGATGGTGGAAGTTGAATTCAATAAAAAAATCTGGAATTAAGAATCTACTAATGACCATGAAACCATCATCGATTGTCGGAAAAACCCATCTGGTCCACTAATGTCCTTTAGGGAAGGAAATCTGCCATCGTTACCTGGTCTAGCCTACATGTGACTTCAGAGCCACAGCAATGTCATTGACTCTCAACTGCGTCACACAACTAAGGATAGGCAATAATAGCCAGCGATGTCCATGTCCCACGAATGAATAAAAGAATCTGGTTATTTCAGCGCTAAATAGGACTTCAATTTAATTCATCATAAAAGGTTCATGTGGGAACCATTTTGAGGCATGCTATAAGAATGAATCTGGTGGGCTTTGGGTGTAAAATCAAGACATAGGTTTTCTTTTCAATTTTGATCTATTAGCAATTCCACTTACATAGGAAAATGAGGGATAGGCAGATAAAAATCACCCTGGCCATCTCGAAATAATGGTTTATTGTAATTTGATGATACGCAGACTGGTTCACAAATTAAAGTTGTTCTGGTCTCCACTATGCCATCGTGTGTATAAGTTGCACATTTACCAAATGTTCTTTAGCACATTTACCAAATGTTGCAGAGCAATTTGAAGTTTGCAGGATGACATTGAGAAAGCTGATTAAAACAACTGTTTCACCATCACTAACAGTTCAAACACCAGGGAATGGAGAGAAATTAGGAGCAAGAATGGAAGTTAGACAGAACTTGAAGACCCCAAAAGATAAGGCAGCTACTGAATAAATTATTGAGGAAAGATATTGCAGCAGACCCTCTAAATTGGTTCACCAAGCAATTAGATGTTTTGATGGAGAAAGAAGGATCTGAGATATACTGTGAGCTGGTTAGGGAGGTTGAACTATCAAAAAGGAATATGATAGTTATACTGTTCCAAGGGAAATCGCTCATATTCTTGTAGATTCTTATGCATTTGAAAATGTACGCACAAAATAGAGTTGGACTGAAATATAGGCATTGGGATTTATAACACATTCATAGTGCATGTGCGTGTGCGCATGTTTGTGTGTGATTTGATTTAATATTGTCACGTGTATTGGTATACAGTGAAAAGTATTGCGTGTGTAGTGTTAATGTGTGTCAGTATGTATGCATGTAGTGGTGGGAGTTGCCATCCTCTATACAGTAGTGTGTATAATCGGAACCATTTGCTATTTTAAATCATACTATACATTTATTTCTATGGATATGTACAGATAAATGAATGATACACAAAAGTAATTCTCCAATACTTAATGTAGCCACAGAGAACTCCTGGCTAGTGGTATAGGACAAATTTCCATCACTCCAGCTTTACAAAGGCATACTCCAGAAATTAATGATTTACTCTCTCTAACTCTGGGCAAAGTTGCTCTGAATGATAAGTGTGGGAACGCAAATCCATTTGGGATCCTGTCTGTAATGGGATCTATTCAGTGTTGATAGGATATACTATCCATTTATCATGACCTACTTTGCTCAGTTCCCTCATCTATATCGCAGTCTCTGCAAGGGGCTCCTTTGCAACATACAGATGTTATGCTAACCTGTTCCTGACAGTGTTTGTCAATCTATACACAATAACTGTACACAGTCTCTCACTGTGATTGTACAGAGTTCCAGTTGATATATCAGGGTGAGGGTTATTCATTGTGGAACCGTATGGAGCTGTTATTTATTTAGCAGGGTTAAGGATTATTCACTGTGTAGCTGGAAAGCTAGTTATTCAGAAGGGTAAGCATTAAGGGCTGGATTGTATTTGTAGGTAATATCCTGACTGTAGAATGAGGTGCATTCTGGTTGTTTTATACATTGGCTGTACAATACGTGAACTTACTGCGAAAGAATGTTTTATCTCCTTCCCTGGATGAACCTGAATTTTGATTGTGGAATTACATATTTCTATTGATGGTTGTAGACGCTGGTCTTTTTTATTTTAAATATTCTATTTCTATTGAGAAATTGCAGTGTGATTTTAAATGTAGTTAGAATGCATTAAGCAGCCTCGCCTGCAGTCTGTTCCTGGTATTTTAATACTATGTGCGTCAACAGCTTCCAGATCAAAACAGGGAAGCCTGATTTGACTTTTCTTTGAGAAAAAAACGGCTTTCATTTCTGTCTAAGTAGAAAAGCCCTCGTAATGAAGCAGGAGGGGTGGAAGGGAGCATGGTAGTCATAGAATCCTACAGTGCTGAAGGAAACCATTCAGACCATTGAGTCTGCATGACCACAATCCCACCCAAACCCTTTCCCTGTAACTGCATGCAGTTACCCTAGCTAGTCTCCCTGACACTAAGGGGCAGTTTAGCATGGCCAATCCATCTAACCTGCACATCTTTGGACTTGAAGTTGGAAATTTTACATTTGTCTTCTTTTGTTCAAAATCTTGACACTCCCCCCAAATCTCCCCCCATCCCCCCACCACCTGCCCCCCTCCCCCCCAATTCCCCAACATAACACCATACCCCAACCAGCCACCTCATTTTCCCTCATCTTCAAAAATGCTGTATCTTCCCAGGGTACAGCAATTCTCTGACCAAAATCATGAGTAAGAAGTCTGACAACACCAGGTTTAAGTCCAACCAATTTATTTGATAGTAAACTCACAAGCTTTCGGGGTTTGTCCCTTCATCAGGTGAATGGTGAGTTCTGGCCTCAGACAGAGCATATAACAACACAGTTTACAGATAACTGATTAGAATGCGAGTCTTTACAACTAACCTGCTATTCAAGTCTTAAAGATGCTGACAATGTGAGTGGAAAGAGCATTAAGCCCAGGTTAAAGAGATGTGTATTGTCTCCAGACAGTACAGTAAGTGAGGTTTTGCAAACCCAGGCAAGTCATGGGGGTTACAGATAGTGTGACATGAACCCAAGATCCCGGTTGAGACTGTCCTAAACCTGGTGTTGTCAGACTTCTTACTGTGTTTATCTCAGTCCAACGCTGGCATCTCCACATCAAAATCATGAGACCAGGCAGTGGTGTTGACTGTATATCCACTGAAACTGATTCTGTCCTTGCCCAGTAATAAGACTTGTGTACACTGCATTGAGATCATGTGATTGTGATCAGCAGCATCATCTCCCATCTTCCTCAGTACTTCCCTCGACTGGGACCAGCAGCACCTCAGTCAATGGAAGGCCACAAGTACCATCCCAGACAAGATCAATTCAATCAGCAACTATAAGATTCTTCTGGCTGTAAAATTGCCTGACTCTGTTCACTTCAACTTGTCTAAATCATTGAATCCCCACAGAGCAGAAGGAGGCGATTTGGCCCATCGAGCCTACATCGACAACAATCCCACCCAGGCCCCATCCCATAACCCCACACATTTAGCCTGCTAACCCACATGACACTAAGGAGCAATTGAGCATGGCCAATCAACACACATACCTTTGGACTGTGTGGAGGAAACCCATGCAGATACGGGGAGAATGTGCAAACTCTGCACAGACAATTACCCGAGGCTGGAATTGAACTGGGTCTCTGACAGTGTGAGGCAGCAGTGCTAATTACTGTGCCATCATGCTGCCCTGCTGCTGAAACCCTTGTCCGCTCTATTCTTACCTCTCGACTTGACTCTTCCAATGCCCTCCCAAATGGCTTCCCATCCAAAACACAGCATCCTGTAATTCTTACTCACACCAAGCCTTGTTCATCCTTGTGCTCTGTGATCTACTCTGGCTCCTGATTCAGCAATCCCTCAATGTTCAAATTTTAATCCTTGTTTCTAAACCCTTCCCTGTCTTAACCTCCTCCAATCCTACCACCCTCGGAGGTCACTGTCATCCTCAAATTCTGGCCTCTTGTGGATCCCTAATTTTTGCTGCTCTGTCATTGGCCCTAACCTCGTGAATTCTCTCCCTAAACCTCACCATCTTAAAACCTATTTTTTGATCAAGCTTTTGTTCATCTGTCCAAATACTTGTATGTGGCGCACAGTCAGATTTTGTTTGATCATGCTGCTGTGAAGCACTTTGGGATTTCACTAGGCTAAGGACACTACATCAATGCAGGTATTGTTTTTCATGAGGCTTGACACAGCACTGGACAGCACATTTTCAAACTGAGCCATTGGAGGAATATGAAATGTCTTCTCAATACAAATTATGGTTTATTCTTGTAGTTCATTTACCAGCAATTAGATTGGAGCACATTCTATTAAGACGGGCCCCACACAAGCACAGGGTAAGTGTGAGACCTCACTGCAAGCACCTAATGCAATTGATTGCTGCGTGCAATCAGTTTATCTCATTAGTAATGCGATTCTCCACTCCATTCACTCTCATATCCAGAATGTAAATGGCATATCAAGGAATGTGACATCACTGGAGTGATTTGAATAATAACCAAATGCTTTTTCTAGTGCGGCTGTGTTTAAAGATCACATGTAAATCAAATGTCAGGGGGGGGAAAAATTGCTTTTTAGGCTGTCAGGAAAACAATTTAGCATCAGTTAGAGGTGACTGTTGGTAGCTGTCTGAATTATGCAAATGAAATCTCACGGCAGTCAGTCCGAGCCCCTTGTTTGCAGGAAGAAAACAGTAGCGTTCTTTAACCCCTGAGTAAGCTTGTATTGGCAGACAGTGCATGTAAGATAGACAGCGATATCACAGCTGCCTCCAGACATGTTGCGCTGGCCTCACTTTTTTGCCCTGTAGTAGAATTCGCCGACCCACCCTCCACCCCACCCATCCCCCACACCTCCCCCACCCCTCCTTCTGCCCTCCCCAATCCATTGTCCACCCCTCCCCCAACATCCCCCACACCACCCCATCCCTCCTTTCCCAACCCTTCCCTCCACACCTCCCCATAACATTCCCCACCCCTCCCCCTCACCCCTGCCCCTCCCCACCTTCCCCTCCTTACCCCTGCCCCTCCCCACCTCACCCCTCCTTCCCACCTTGCTCCACCCCCCACCTCCCCTCACCTCCTCCCCACCCTGCTGCCCTGCCCTGCCCAGCCCAGCCCAGCCCAGCCCAGCCCACCCCACCCCACCCCACTTTCTCTTCCTCCATTCTTGAAGGCAAAGACACTTTCCAGTTGAACAAGTTGATTGGGTAGAAAGAGAGAAACTATTTCCTCTTGTGGATGACTCCAGGCATAATCTTAAAGTTAGAGTTCGGATATTTAGCTGTAACGCCAGGAGACATCGCTTCACACACAGGCTTCATGGAATTCTGGAACCCTGTCCCCAAAATGTTGTTGACCAAGGTCAATTGAAAATCCCAAATTAGGAATTAATAGATTTTTGTTCGGCATGGCAACTAAGAGTTTCAGAACTAAAGCAGTTAAATTATACTTCAGCTATGGTTTTGAATGGTGGAAATTGTAGGATGAATGGTCTATTCCAGTTCTTATGTTCCCTTCTGTTCCACATAGGCCCAATGCCCTCCTAAACCTTACTCTTTACACCTGAGTAGGGTTGCTTAGCGTTAGCAAGTTGCTTAACCGTTGAGGACTAAATATGGTCCAGTGGTACCCAAAGTCCACAAACAGTCACACACATTTCCAGCAGAGGCTGCAAGGAACTACGGAGGGTTATGAATTTAGCCCACTCCATCACACAAATCATCCTCCAATCTAATGACTCTGTCTACACTTCCTGCCGTGTCGGAAAAGCAGCCAGCATAATCAAGGATCCTACGCACCCTGAACATACTCGCTTCCATCTTCAATTGGGAAAAGGATACAAAAGTCTGAGAATGTGCATCAACCAGCTCAAGAACAGCTTCTTCCCTTCTGCCATCAGACTTCCAAATGGACCTCCATAATTTTTCTCTGCACCCCAGCTATGACTGTAGCATTATATTCTGCACCCTCTCCTTTCATTCTCCCCATTGTATTCTATGAACAGTCTGATTTGTCTGTAGAGCGCACAAGAAACAATTCTTTTCACTGTATCTCAATACATGTGACAATAATAAATCAAATCAAATTAAAATTTCACTGCAAGAGGGGTTTGCAATCTTTAAATATGGGCTACCTACATGAAATAAATCCACAGAGGTGCAAAGTTACTTTATCTACACCATATATCTGTACACAGCCAGCTCTCCAGTTGCTCCCTGCTAAATGCAGGCTGGGAATCTGACACATCTGCTTTAAATAGGGAACATGGGACTCCCTGATTTAACCATCAATTAGGACTCAGACAATTCATACCCTAGCAAGCCAACCTCATTAGCCTGACTGAGGTCATCACACTGTAATACGGGTGTACAGCAGTTGACAATTGGCTAGGGTGGCACTTTGGTTCCCCCACTGTTGCCTCATGCCTGCCTGCCATCATTCCATTTTCAGTTAGACCAGCAAGTGTGCAAGCATTGCCCACACTCCCAGTCACAGTGAGAGTTAGGGTGGTCACTTACCCACATTCAGTTTGGGTATGCAGACAGCAAATATGTGTCTCTAGCTGTACTGCTGGAAATAGCTGAAGAGTGAGAATGGGCAATCCAGGTTGGGGGACCAGTATCTGGAGTCTTGTGACCTATGGGCAAGTATAAGCTGTTGGGGTTTATTTGCTGACATTTCATCTGCTTTCTAGTTGCCCACGAAAAGCTGAAACCAAAGATCCCAAAAAAAGCAGTGATCCCCCCCCCAGGTTGAAAGGCCAATAATTAGGGGGCATAATTTAAGGTGTGGGGCAGGAGCATTAGAGGGGATCTGAGGAAAAATCTTTTCACCAAGAGAGCGATGGGAGTCTGGAATACACTGCCTGGGCAGGTAGTAGAGGTGGGAAACCTCATGATCTTTAATAAGTACACAGATGAGCACTGGGAATGTCATAATAATCAAAGCTATAAGCAAAGTGTTGGAAAATGAGATTAATGTAGATTTAGTGTAGTTTTGCTGGTGCAGACTCGATGGGCTGAAGGGCTCCTTCTGCACCGTAATGATTCTAAGAAGTCTCTCAGTAAGAATTGCCGTTGGATCCCACATGGTGACCCTATCACAACCCTCCATGTACCTGTTAAGAAGGGCCTCAAAAGCTTTTGGCAAATGTCCGTGTGGATGCCCATGAGGTTGAGTGACATAAGGCAGTTTAACCAGCTACTCATCCAGTTAAAATGACCCCACCTGTCTATTTTTCTTATTTCTCTGTATTGTGTCATTCACTGGTGCACCCCACTGATATTGATAAACATAGCACCTTTACGAAATGTTGGTGTAGGAATTGGAATGTTGTGTCCGTTATAGAATCTTAGAGTACCTGGTCCTTTTCAGAAAGGTTATTATTGCCATAGAGGGAGTGCAGCAAAGGCTCACCAGACTTTTCCAGGTTGGTGGAACTGTCTTACAAAGAGAGATTGGACAAACTGGGGCTGTATTCTCAAGAGTTTTGAAGAATGAGAGGCAATCACACTGAAACCAAATAGTTAAAGGAATGAACAGGGTAGATTCAGGTAAGATATTTCCCTTTGTTTGAGAGTCTAGACCAGGGTTCACAATTTCAAAGTAAGGGGAATGCCATTTAGGACCAAGATGAGAAGAAAGTAAAGCAAAGCTTGATAGATTTCTGATCACTAATAATGAAAAGTGTTAAGGGAATAATGGTGTAAAAGGTATTGAAATAGCCAATTAGCCATGATCATCTTTAATGGTGGTGCAGGTTCGATGGGCTGAATGGTCTGCTTCTTCTCCTATATTCCTATCCACCAATCTTCTACCAGTGGAACCCATTTCCCCTTGCTTACTTAATCAAAACCAGTTAGAAATTTGAGGAACTCTTTTAAAAGTTCCCTTAACCAACTCTCTTCTAAGGAGAACAAGCCTACCTTCTCTGGTCCTCCACAAAATTGAAGTTCCCTCGTCCTTGGTTCAATTCTAGTCAATCTCTGTGCCCTCTCCAAAGCCTTGTCATACTTTCCAAAGGGTGGTGCCTTGAAGTGGACACAATATTCCAGCTGGAAACTGACCAGAGATGTCATCCACTGATGATTTTTTGTGTTTTCTCACAGTTCTCTGCAAAGCAGTGTTCAAAACCATGACTGCTATCTGTTAGTCCTCTGCCCCTGCCAAAATTTCCATTTAGTAAAATGCCTGCATGTAAGATAGGTGGAGCATGGACCAATCCAACAGAAGAATGAACTGTGCCCAATTTTCACAGGAGGTCAATCCACCAATAAATATCTTAGGTGTTCTGGGCATTACACCCCTTGCCTATGTTACTTAGTAAGAAGCCCCACAACTCCACATTAAAGTCGAACAGGTTTATTTGGAATCATGAGCTATTGGAGCACTGCTCCTTCATCAGGTGATTCCACATAAACCTGTTGGACTTTAACTTGCTGTGTGAGACTTCTTACTGTGCCCATCTCAGTCCAATGCTAGCGTCTCCACATCATATGTTACTTAGGTGCTGATTAGAGTACATTCCACTTACTTATTCAGAAAGGATTTGCTGCATTTTCTTTTTACCTCTAACATGGAGTATCTGGCTCCATCGTACTCATGCTGGCACAGTTGGCACCATCTTGTTCAACACCTCCAGGCGCTTTGCTGAGGGCTGCTGCTGAACAGCTCAGAATCAAATGCTTTTTCTGGGCAAACAACCCATGTTTTCACACCAGGCAAATGCAACTCACCCCAAGTATGGAGATGTGGCCTGAGGTCAAATGGCTAATGATCCTCACTCTTCAGGTGCATTCAGACAAACCAGACTTTGACCCTGCCCCAGTCCCCAAAAACCAGTGACAAGACTGGTTCCGGAAACTGGACCAGGTAAAAATCTATCCCTTTGTGTTTCTGTTCAACTCAGTTCTCCATCACAAGTTGTAATACAATCTGACTTTTTTCTTCAAAGAAGTTCATATGGCGGCCTTTCTAATACTTTGTTATTTCAATCCATGAATGAGCCATCCCTGGGTTTGCAGTGTCATCATAGAATCCCTGCAGTGCAGAAAAGGCTATTCAGCCCATCAGGTCTGCACTGACTTTCTGACAGAATATCTGACCCAGGCCCTCTCTCCCTCTCTCACACATTGCCAGATGCCCCATGCATTTTGCAGAGCTTGCATTTCCTGCATTGCATGTTCATACCTTTAATTATTTTCTGGACAACAGGACCACTGTCAAGTCACAGGCCCAATTGCTGGGGGAGGGAAGATTGCGGGGGGGGGGGGGGGGGTGGGGGGGGGTGGGGGGGGGGCTGGTGGGGCAGAAAGTTGGGGGCTACAAGTACAATCTTCCAGGTGGTGGCCAATGAAGAAGACCTCCAGGATCATCCTCCAAATCAAGATGGCAGATTGAGGAGGTGGGCGGGTGCGAGTCCAAGGGTAGCCTAGCTATGAGAGTGCTGCTGAGGTGAATGGAACAAGAAAGGGTGGAATGAAATGGAGACATGAAATAGCTGGAGGAAATGGCAGCTACTTTTTCAACACCGATATCATCCCTATCATTTGCCTCCAGTAGACATTGAAAAACTCTGCCTGTGAATAACCTTTGACTTGTCGATTTCACATGTAGGTTGCATATCATCTTGATGGTGGTCCAACCTCCCACTGTGCATTCACCTCTTGTGAATTGATGAACTGTAGACACTATGTGGGGGGATTGGAGTTAGAGTTAGAATTAGGGATGGGGGGAGGGGGCCCTCTGTAACACCAATAAAATTATATTGAATTAGGGCAAGTTCTTGGTTAACTTGTCCAATTAGATTTATAAAAATATTTCTGATGTGCCTTGGATATGGAAGCCAATGAAGAAGGCAGTCAGGGCTTTGGAGAAGGTTTTATATGTGGAAAGAGAGATTAATGAGTGACTGCTAGACTTGCAGGTGTATTGATTATGGCCTTGCAAAATAGCATGGGGACAAATAATGTTAATTCATTCAGAGGCCAGATGGTGAAGTTGGAAATCAGAAGCCAAACCTTTTGCTTGACATTAGATTTATTCACAGAATGAATGCAACATTACATATTGAAGAGACTAAACACACACTGGATAACCGTTTTTCAGAACACTGTCGGTCCATCCACAAGCTGGACTCAGACCTTCCTGTTGCTTGTCATTTTAACACATCATCCTGCTGTCTTGTCCACATGTCCATCCTTAGCCTGCTGCAATGTTCCAGTGAAGTCTATCTTCCGATTAGGCACGTTACAGTCTTCTGGACTTGACACTGAGTTCAACAACTTCACACTGTGAAATCCATCCTCCATCTTCACCTATTTTTATTTCTATTCATTTATTTTCATTTCTTCCATTGATTCATTTATTCATTCCCTATTTTATCCCACATCTCATCTTTTCTTTCCCTTGCCATTGCCTCCCCTCTGTCCTACCCATCACACTAGGGCAACCAGTTACCTGTCCCAGGTTGCCCATTGACATACCGCCCACCTTTGTTCCAGCATTAACACATTCTGATCTCTTAGTGTGCCGCTATCAGCACCCTTCTTAGCCATGAACACCACCATTTACATTTCCTTTGTCTTTTTGCCCATGACGTCTTTGTCAATCTCCCACTAGCCTCCACCTATTGCTGGCCTTCTATCCAGCCTCTACTGTTTCACCACGCTACCCACTGACAACCATATAGATCTCATTTTATTTCCAGTTTTCCTTAGCTCTGACAAAGGGTCATCCAGACTCAAAACGTTAACTCTGTTCTCTCTCCACAGACGTTGTCAGACCTGTTGAGATTTTCCAGCATTTTCTGTTTTTGTCTCAGATTCCAGCATCCACAGTAATTTGTTATCATTTTATCTCTACCTGCTCCCTAGCCACTGTCTGCACAGTCTTTCTTTAAATGTGCTCAGAGTATCTGATTGATCAATGTCCTTCATCTGTAAATCCTTAACCTAGCTCATACAATTGACATACAATTAACAGAATCCCATCTTTGCTTTATATTTAAACTTTATAACACACAAACTACAGTTTGAAACAAATCAAAGAAAAGATACTGAAAAAAATCCTTTCCATATTCTTTATGTCACGTCATAATGCAAGATGTCCGCATTCTATGACCTCCACTGATTTCATCATGCAAGCATTCCTTTTTCTAAAGCAATCCAACAATTAGTGACTCCTATCAACTCATTTTATAGAACATTACAGCACAGTATAGGCCCTTCAGCCCTCAATTTTGTGCCAAGCTAAGTCCAATCCCAAGATCAAGCTGTTTTATCTTGGACTTTTTTTTTCCTTTCCAGTATCTCTTTTATACGAGCAAGGTCAGGTCTTAAGTTTTTCTCAGTCACACACTTTGTAAATGTATATGATCCCATGAGGAATAATTAACACATGGCATTCAATGGGCAAACTATTCTTAGAATTCTTTATAAATAGTATTTTCCTAAAATATTTGGTAAGTAAAACGCCATATCAACTGTCTTTACTCGAGCCAGTGTTTCAGCAACTAAGGTACTTTTAATTATCCTTTTCACTTAATTAGATTCCTAGACCAAGGAAGAACATTTTCCACTATCACCCAGTTAATACTCAAACACCTGTCTGGCAGATTGGTATGGGAAGTATCATTAATTTCATATGCTACAGGTTACTCAAGAGTAGAAACCCAAGTACGCATTTCTTTGTACTTAATTTCTTTTGTGTTTTATTTGTCCTGAAAACATCTTAAAATATAGCGTGCTTCATTATAATTCTTAGTTTCAATACTGTGTATATCTTAATTGTTCTGTTTCTTCTTTGAATGTAAGATCATCTTCTGTGATGATCTAGCATGATTTATTGGGAGACAAGTAAAACTTTATAGATATAATTTTTCAATCAAGATTTCTTCTGATCTGTTCTGCTTAATTTCTATTTATTGAAAGATCTCGGAAGCCTCTGAAAGGTCTCAGGACTAGAGGGCACAGCCTCAAGATCATTGGGGGGGGTGGGCAGTTTAGATCAGAGTTGAGGAGGAACCTGTTCACTCAAAGGCTGGTGACTCTCTGGAATTCTCTGCCCGTTGAAGTGGTGGAGGCTGCCTCGCCAAATATATTTAAGTCACGGGTAGATAGGTTTTTGATAGACAAGGGAATTAAGGGTTATGAGGAGAAAGCAGGAAAGTGGAACTGATCCACTTCAGATCAGCCATGATCTTATTGAATGGTGGGGCAGGCTCGAAGGGCTAGATGGCCTACTCCTGCTCCTATTTCTTATGTTCTTATGCCTGACTTCCAATATTAAATTTCCCTTTAATATTATTTATAACTATCAGTTATAGGAGCGGCATGGTGGCACAGTGATTAGCATTGCTTTCTCACAGCACCAGGGACCTGGGTTCAATTCCCAGCTTGGGTCACTATCTGTGTGAAGTTTGCATATTCTCCCTGTGTCTGCATGGGTTTCCTCTGGGTGCTCCGGTTTCCTCCCGCAGTCCAAAGATGTGCGAGGTAGGTACATTGGCCGTGCTAAATTGTCCCTTACTGTCCTGGAATGTGTAGGTTAGAGGGATTAGCAGGGTAAATATATTACAGGGATAAGGCCTGGGTGGGATTGCTGTCAGTGCAGATGCAATGGGCTGAATGGCCTCCTTCTGCGCTGTAGGGATTTTATGATAAACTCCATTGAAAATCAGGGATATGCATCATAAAGGCACCTGAGAGTTTCCCTTTCTAGTATGACTAGAACATTGCTGGTTCTGCTTGCAGCTGAGTACAGCCTACTTTCAGCAAGGCAGGCCTGACCATGAAATACCATATCCTTGATGCATCATTTAATCCATGAATGCAGTCTTTAATTTCCACAAATTCACTTCTATATTGCTTGCCTTTAAGTGTTCCAAAAACACTTCTCTCTGAAATTTTTCATTCAGCAAAAGTAAAGCTTTTATGTTGATCTACCTGTCCACAAATATGTGGCCAACAAAGCTAAGAAGATTTGGAGAACTACTTTCGTCATGGCGGAATTCGCTCAAGCATCTCGATCTCTAATCTCCATTTAAGAGTCCAAGCCACTGCTCCCATTTGATGTGTCCCAACTGGGGCGCTTTCCCCATAGTCATCCATCTGTGTGGTAAGGCTGGTTGCCCCCTATTAGGCACATCAGAGTGGACACCAAATTCCTTCCAACTATCCAACTCTTTTTGTTTTGCCACTCTTATTAATTTATCTTCTAACTTGTTGGCAGCCACCAAAACTTCCAAGTGTTAATGGATTCTACTTCTAATAGTGTTCCTCGATTACTTTGCAGTCCTTGTTCTATTACATAGCCTAGTTATCTTCCACTTGTTCTCCTATATCTTTCTACTGCTACAAAATCCCTCCCTCCAACAATCCAAGATTCTGTCACTAATAGACAATGGTTTCTTAGAGCAAGAGTATCACTCCCAGACCGACTGTGAAAACTTAGTGCGTTTTCTTGCTTTCTACCATTCCCCCTTATTTATTTTAAGTCCACAGACCCTACCTTTTACGCATCATCTTAGACATTTATCCAATGTTTGAACTTGCCAGTACTTTCCCCTGCTCTGATCCTTATGGTATACAGTATTAACAATCTGCTGAACCGAAAATGACCCATTTTTCTGTTTCCTGTCCATTAACTAATTCTCAAACCCTGTTATTTTATTACGCCAATTACCCTACCTTTGTGTGAGGTAACCATTTGTTTGGCATCTTATTTGTTTAAATTGAAAATCCAGATATACTACATCTACCAGCTCCCCCTTATCTACCCCACTAGTTGCAGAGTTAATGGCTTGACCCACAATGTAAAATAGCTCCAATTTGATGTTAGTTGGCAATCAAATCCTTGAATGGTTCAGTCGGGAAGGGATCCCTCCTGAGACTCAGCCTGAGGATATTGTTAGGGTAGAGTGAGCGGGAGTTGGATCTGCAGCTGATTCACATTGTACTTGATTCAGCGATGCTTGTTGGGGCTTGATAGAGAGACCTTCACTCTTCAGTTAACCTTTTAGGGGGTGCTTGATATTGATCCCAGATCCAGAAGATGTGTATGTGCCCTGAACCCTGTCAGTAACACCCTTTGCCTTGACTGGCACACACAACCCCAATACTTTTCTACACACATAAAACACAAAGAAACGTCTTGGTGTGGAGGAATGGAATGTCTGTGATGGAATGTAGTGAAGGTGTAACCGTCGGGTCTGAACACAATCAGCATGTCTTCTAAAGCTAATGTCATAATCAGCGATTAAAGAAAATGTTTAGTTTTCTTCAGATGAACATTAACTGTGCAGCACTGTTCAAATTCATCATAGGAGACCAACCGCACTCTGTCAGTGTGTTGGATTACATGACCACTGTGGGGCTTTATTCTCTCTGTCTCCCTTTTGAAAAAAAAAGAGAATGCAGAACAATATGCAAATGGTACAGAGAAGGAAGAAGCAGAGAGATGGGGCTGTGGTGTTTAGTATTCAGGTGCTGTTACCAGAAGCCAATTAATCAGCCCAGTGGCAGGAGCGACGCAGAGAGGATGAGTTCAGCCTTCATGTTGATGAGCTGGTCCGGGGCAAATGGTGCTGCACCTGAGCTCACAGTTAGAGATGCAGAATATGGGATCATGGGAATAGCTTCAATCCTTTGTGTTTTTTTTCTGGAGAATGTAAAATGTCAGGTTGCAAGGGCTGAGTGCGTAATATCTACTTTAAACAATTCCAAGCAGCGGGTACTCTGCTTAACCCTTTTGAGCACACCCAAAATCATTTTTTTTTAACTCACTCTGTAATCAGATTTTATGCTTGAAGTCCATTTAAATGTGCACTTAAATTGCAACACTTCGAGATGCTGACACCCAGAAGCCTGGAAATGACTGTGTCTGATATTTTCCTTTTGTAAAATATCTAACACGCTTGAGCATCAAGCCACTTTACCCACTCTGTTAATGGAGACAGCAACCAACTCATTTCCAAAGGGTTAACCACCCCACCCTCTCTGCTAAAATACTGGACAGGGCGATTGCAAACAATCAGCTTAAGTATCAGGATATAATAACTCATGATGTATTTTTCAGATCCTCTATCTTGAAGCGTGTCCAGGTGGGCTCACCGATTTTCCCCACTCAACATTCTTAATGGAACTGTAAGCGCAGTGACCCAAGGAAAGCCCCCCCAACCCCTATCCCATCCTTCCATTGTGGAAAAAGGTTGGTAACAATAAGTTCCGAGTGAAAAGGTAACCAATTCAAAAATGAAATAAAAGTAAATAATTCTCTGCTGTGTCAGAGAGTGAAAAGGATGCTGAGAATACAGAAACATCCGTGCTGACTGTAATGAGACTGACAGATATCCAGAGCTGAGTTGAGAGATTAACTTGATTTAGACATAGAATAACAGTTACTGGGGAGTAAGGCGCGGGTGGAATTTAAACTGCTGACTTCTTGGTCTTCCTCAGACCTTTCTCTCTCGATTTTCAGGCTTTTAAAACATAAGCATGTACCTCATCCTCAATCTAGTTTTTTCCAACTAAACAGCCTATCTGGCTTTTCTGGATGAAATGGTTGATTTAGAGTTGTTTGTCAATAAAATGCAGGGTTTTTTTCCAATTGAGGCAATTGAATTTGACATAGTTCTTTCACCTCTCTATCCCAAATTTTAACTTGGGGCAGGAACAAAAGCTGTGGGGTTCAAAGCATATGACAATCACATGCAACCGCCAAAGTGTGTGATCCTGGGGACTTTAATTCCCAAGCCTCATTTCAATGTCTTGATGCTGATTCCACTCAAAGCTGAATTACTCGCTGTAGCACTCGACTTTATTCATTTGAGGTGGTACGGTGACACAGTGATTAGCACTGCTGTCTCAAAGCGCCAGGGACCTGGGTTCAATTCCCGGCTTGGGTCACTGTCTGTGTGGAGTTTGCTCATTCTCCCCGTGACTGCGTGGGTTTCCTCCAGATGCTCTGGTTTCATCCCACAGTCCAAAGATGTGTGGGTTAGATTGATTGGCCATGCTAAATTGACTCTAATTTCAGGGGGGTTAGCATGGTAAATATGTGGGGTTATGGGGAAAGGGTGGGATTGTTGTGGTGCAGGCTCGACAGGCCGAATGGCCTCCCTCTATACTGTAGGGATTCTATGATTCTGCGAGTTGCAGATCCCGTGGGTTTTGGAAAGCCATTGAGGTATGTCGGATAATGTATCTGTGACAAGTTTACATCCTCACTTGTTGCCATGGTGGCACAGTGTGTGTGGGAGGTGGGGCGTGTGTGCGGAAACAATGATGATTGTGAACTGGAGGAAAGCCAAGGCAGAATAGGCCCAAAGTACCTATTCTGGAACACTTCATAACCTAAGCGTAGGTGACTTAGTGTGGTCAGGATGCTGACTGTTACCTGCTTTTGCTGGTGGAACTAAGACCAGACCATAGTCTACCTGCAGTTAAACTGGCAACATATCCCAATGATGTCCTCAGGGTGTGCTTCCACCAATTAAGTAAGAGCTGCACTTTCCTGGTCTGGATTAATATGTATGAAGAATTGTAAACGTGGTGTGAACCCCCCTCTTTCAGCATCTTAAAGATCCAATACTCTCCCTGCGTTTGGAGAGTTTAAATAATCCTTCAAATCTTAGTTTGAATCCTGCCCAGACAGATGGAATGAAAATCCTCCAGTTTGCCATCTCTTAGGGTTCCTTATAAAATGAGTTTGAGGAAACTACAACAGACTTCCCAGTGGGCATCGTCCCAAAGACTAAATTCAGCACCACATCGACAATCTTATTTGGGGAGATCACATGATGTATGGTATTGTCAGTGTTAAGGTGGGATGCGGCACAGAAGGGTATTAATATCTCAGTTGAGACACATTATTGGGGAAACAAAGGAAGATTGTTGGGGGCCATTTATGAACTGATTGCCTCAGTGTAAAATCAGTATTACAGATGAGCGCTCATTAAAGAAACAGCCCACATGTCCTCACCATTGATTGGGCAGCTTCTATAATAGTACCTAAGTTTAAACTTTATTTATTAGTATCGTGAGTAGGCTTATATTAACACTACAATGAAGTTACTGTGAAAATCCTCTAGTTGCCACACTCCGACACCTGTTCAGGTACAATGAGAGAAAATTTAGCATGGCCAATGCTCTAACTAGCACTTCTTCCAGGCTGTGGGAGGAAACTAGAGAGCTTGAGGAAACCCCAGTGGATACGGGGAGAATGTGCAAACTTCATACACCTGACAGTGGCTCAAGCCAGGAATCGAATCTGGGTCCCTGGTGCTGTGAGGCAGCAGTATTAACCACTGTGCCACCTGATCTGTAATGCAGGATTTACACTCCAGCAGCAAATTCAAAATTACCCACTTCTGCATTTAACCTGTTGCATTATCTTGACCTGGGAGTGTTGGATGGGCTGTGTAGAATTAGCTTTATGCAGTATCCCTTCTGTCCAACGTTTGACTCAGAGAGAGAGAGAGAGAGAGAGAGAGAGCTTTGTTTTATATCTAGCCCATCCAGTATTTGTCCTGAAATTATTTGATGGTGCATCAGAGAGGGTGTTTTCCTTGATGTTTGATCCTGTGCTAGATTGGGCTTCAGAGTTCTTGATAGAGCTGTACAATGATTCTAATCCATGTTATGTGGGAATATTTGACACCAACTACTGAGCTGTCCAAGATGGCAAAAATATCCCTTTCCAGTCCATTCCTCAGATAGAAGTTTATTTATTAATGTAACAAGTAGGCTTACATTAATACTGCAATGAAGTTACTGTGAAAATCCTATAGTCACCACACTCCAGCAGGTCAGGTACACTGAGGCAGAATTTATCATGGCCAGTGCACCTAAGCAGCATGTCTTTTGAACTGTGGGAGGAAACCAGGGCACCCAGAGGAAACCCATACAGATATAGGGAGAACATGCAGACTCTGCACAGATAGCAATCCAAGCCAGGAATTGAACCCAGGTCCCTGATGCTATGAGGCAGCAGTGCTAACCACTGTGCTGCCATGTGAAGGGATATTATATGTAAAAGATCAAGATGGGGAGATAGGGGGTTGTAGGGAACCTTCTGGGACATGAGAGTTGTAAGAGAATCCTGTGGAGCTTTATTTTTTCCCCATTTACTAATTTTAGTTCTTAAAACGAAGTAGAATTAAGTGCAGAGGAGACAGCATTACTTTATTCTCATTGACCACGAACAACAGAGAGGAATATATTAACTCAGAATCCAATACATGTAAAACGAATAGATGGCAGTTTAACAAATATTCCGTGATGGTCCGAACAGTGAGAGTAAAGCATCGAGAATCTATCACAAGACCCCTATCCCCATAGCACACCCCACCCCAAAATAAACGGTGTAATTCCCTCCTCCGTATTAAATTGAGTTCAATTAGCTTCCTGGCAGCTGAATCCTACAAGTTCCTAAAAGACAGTAATTAATTTCTCTTTATATTATTGAGCGTAAAGGAGAGCCATTGAGATTGGAGCAAATGTGAGTTTATCAATCACATGTCTGATGGAAGGTTATTACAAGGTTATTTGTCACAGTGAGGTTTCAGATTATTCACAACGCCGCGTGTATTATAATGTACTTGTTGTTGCATGCGACATTTATTTAGTTGCAAATCCCACGGGGGGTTTTTGGAAAGCCATTAAGGTATACAGGATTATGTATATCCATGGCTAGTTTACGTCCTTGCTCGTTACCATGGTGCCGGTGGAATTCCGATGTGGAGTGTTGGCAGCCCAGGTGTCAAAACTTAAAAAATGGGGAGAGGGCCGTCGCTGGAAATGAAATAATTTTTGTTGTGGAAATTCTGAGCGATTTTGTAATTTCATGCTTGTGTATGATAATTTTATGCTGCCCTGCTTCATGTAACTCAGTGCTGCCAGATACTGACAGCTAATAAATACACTGCTCTTCACCCTGTGTGTGACATCTCTGCAAAGGCATTGTACGGATACACACACATATATATTATATAGAAAATATATGTGTGCAAGGCAATTATCCAGCCCAGACCACACTGTCCCTACACCACCAGTGACCCCAGCAATGTCAGGGTGAGTTTCTCAATTTATCTTAAATCTGTCCTTGTCCTATGAGCACCCCTCGATTACCAGAGCACTGAGTCCGCCCAGTGTAGGATTTGCTTGGAATTGACCCAGAGAGAGTGAATTGCAGCACTGTAACACTGCATTCCACACCCCCTCCTTTTCTTCTCTATGAATGGTATGCACGCAAGAAACAATACTTTTCACTGTATTTAAAGTAAATAAAGTTTATTTATTAGTCACAAGTAAGGCTTACAATAACACTGCAATGAAGTTAGTGTATAATTCCCATAGTTGCCACACTCCAGCACCTGTTCGGGTCAATGCACCTAACCCACACATCTTTCAGACTGTGGGAGGAAACCAGAGCACCTGGAGGAAACACACGCAGACACAAGGAGAACGTGCAAGCTCCACACAGACAGTGACCCAAGTCGGGAATTGAATCCGGGTCCTTGGCGTTGTGAGGTAGCAGTGCTAACCAGACCTATACATGTGACCCTCGGCCTTTTGGCTAAGATCAAGTGTAGTGTCGACATGCTGTGCTTGGTTGAAGTCACTAGGTTACATTTTAGCTTCATTTGAAGCAATTTTTAAAAGCGGCATCTCGGCATTTTGGCTAAGATGCAAATGAGATCAAGCCTTGGAGGAGGAGCAATGCCTTCTCCAATCAGCTTGGATCAGGTAGATCAAGCCCAAGACAGGAGGTGAGAGCTCTGTCTTGTCAGCTTGGATCGGGAATGTCTCAACTTGTTGAGACTCTGAACTGGACATGATTGGATTGAATTGGAATAAAAACAAACAAAAAAAATGAATCCAATCAATAACGTAGCCATTCTACCTGGAAACGCCAGTTCAATTAAGTGTTGTAGGACTGCCATAGTGAAATCTAGTAGCTGGGATCTTGGAGCATGGTGGCAAAGTGGTGGGTAGGATGAGAAGTTAAAACACTAGCAATAGCCCTTCTCCAAAATTTTACTTTGCAGAACTGATCTCTGGAACCCATTTCTCAAACCTGAATTGAACGCAACCATTCAGTAATCTGTCCATGTTCCCCGCATGATTTCTTTGCCAATGGGGATAGTGCCAGTCAGTAACTCTATTAAACAGTTTGTGGGGCAGTTTTGAAAGGCGTTCTGTTCTTTGCACAAAGTGGATCTGTCCTGTTTTAGACCCATCACCAGCATGGAAACAACAAGAGCACTGAGCATAATAGAATAGGCCTGAGGGTTCTGCACCAGGTTATATAGGGTACAGTGGTTGGTGTATTCTGCTGCATGAAAATCTTATAGAAAGTGGAATACAATTGCATACATTTACTTTTTTTGCCAAATTAAATATTGTTAGGTCTATTTGGATTGATTTTCTAATTCTAAATCAGAATTTCTTGCATCTCACACATATATTTTACAAAGAAAATGGCATCTTTTCATGATCCTCCAAATGGGGTTCAATGCAGATTGCCCAGGAGATCGCAGATAGTGATAAAGCTGCATTATCTGCATCCTGCTCATTTGAGGGTTGATTCCTAAGCTCCCAATGACCTACAGACAAAAGAAACACATCACAGGTTTGATGAGGGCCACTTCATTCTTGGAGCATTGAATTGGCTCTTCCTAATGTTCAGTAGCAGGTTGATCGAGCCTGTGAAGAGGCAAGTGATTATCAAAAACCTTCTCCTCTGAACCCTATTCAGATGACACAATGGGAAAAATTCTCCCCATGATGTGGTTCCAGACAGCACAGGCTAACAAGTCAGTGATTCAATTCATTGTGCTGAGCTCAACTGAGGAAGTATCAGTGCAGCTAGTTTTTTTGGATGACAGAATGGAAACATTGGCAAGCCTTCCATTTCCTGATAAGCCCCATCCTTGCTGGAAAATGCATGCGAATGTAAGAGGGAGACAGAAGTAAGCTTGGTTGGAATTGCCTGTTAACACTCACCGTCACGAAAAATTGTCTCTTGGGTGAAGTACCACCAGGATGTTGGCAATGACATGGAGCTGGCTCAGGAATGGAAAAGTGGAATCTGTGGGGACTGAGAGAAGAGGAGCATAAATTATACACTAAGAAGCTTGTTTCAATTTTCTAAACTCTACAGTTTGATGTTTGAAAACTTTAAGATGTCTGAAATAGTGTTAAAAATATCCAGAAAGAAGTCTTTGCCCCATTTCTAGAAACGCATGGAGCGTGCCACATGCTCATTCAGGAGTTAGTACATTTACAGTAACGTGTGAGCATCAATTGGGCATCTAGAAGCTGCATACTGATTCCACAAGGAAAAGGTCTGGTCAACTACGGCCCTGTCTGAAAAGGGGCAAACAGGAGGGAGGGAGGAGAGTCGATTGTGAGGGAGTTATGTGGAAGCCAGTGACCACCTTTGGAATTGCTCTGGATCCAGGCAGGAGGAACACATCTTCTCCACTTGGAACTGTAATCCAGTAAGTGCTTTTTAATTTTTTTTGTGGTAACTTTCTGCAGACTCTTTAAGGACAGTTGGGTCTGGCCGCATGCAAACATGATTAACTCGAATGCAAAAAGCCTGACAAAGGTATACTTGCACAGTATCTGGAATTAAGAACCTGCTTATAACCATTAAACCTTTGTTGATTGTCGGAAAACTCATATCTGGTTCTTTAATGTTCTTTAGAGAAGGAAATCTGCCACCCTTACCTGGTCTGGCCTACATGTTACTCCAGAGACACAGCAATGTAGTTGTTTCTCAACTGCCCTTGGGCAACTGGGGATGGACATTAAATACTGGCCTGCCAGCAATGCCCATGTTCCACAAACAAATTTAAAAAGGGGCATGTTCATGGCCAGCCCAATTTTGGGAAGAATGCCTCACACACATGTTTGCAAAGGGCATTGATGCCAGTTTTAGGCATAGCCCCGGAATGGAGCACATGGCTATTGTGTAGGTCAGCATGCTTCTGTAAAACCAATGAGGTATCAACAAGCCTCTGGATCATAGTGACTGAGCCTCAGTTACAATCTCCCTGAAAGTTTATTTTGTGGGAGCAGGGAACTGCTCTCAAGCAATTAAGTATGTTGAAGCTGAAATGGGCACTGCAGATTTCAAAAATACAGAGATTCTCTTTCATTTACCATCCAAATGAAATAATTTGCCATTCATTCCCATTGCTAAATATGAGAAAAGGTCAAGTCATTCAAAATGAAGAAGGCATTTTAATGTACACTAAAATAACAAGAAGTTTTCTTTCATCTCCCAACCGCAGCCCTGGAAATGATATCAGTTATCAGATACCTCAGCTCACCCTGCTAATTGTGCATTTTGTTACTCTTATCATCATTAGCTTGAATACTTAATTTGACTTAGTTTATCATTGTCACATGTATTGGCATATAGTGAAAAGTATTGTTTCCTGTATACGATGCCGACAAAGCATACTGTTCGTAGAGGAGGAAACAACAGAGTGCATTATGTAGTGTTACAGTCATAGCTAGTGTGTAGAGAAAGATCAACTTAGTGTGAGGTAAGTCCATTCAAATGTCTGACAGCAGCAGGGAAAAAGCTGTTCTTGAGTCAGTTAGTATGTGATCTTAGACTTTTATATCTTTTTCCCGATGGAAGGGGGTGGAAGAGAGAATGTCCAGGGTGCATGGGGCCCTTAATTATGCTGGCTGCTTTTCCAAGACAGCGGGAAGTGGTAAGCAAAATCAATGGACGGAAGGCCAATGCTTTATCCACTATTTTTTTCTTTAACCTTGTCTTTCTTCCACCTGTTTTCATCCTTTTCCATCTGAAGGAAATATCTTGGACTGAGGGGGTTAAAATTGCATGTGGACTGTGGTATCTCAATGGAGTAGCCAAAGAACATGTATGAACCTGAATGTTGGCAGCTTCTTTCGCTATGTAATATGGTATGGTGAGGCTGGCACAGCCTGTTGTCTGCACTTATTCCCATTCTACCTTGGCTCACCATATAATAATCATGAATATGAACACGAGCTGATTTTCTCTTTCAGGTCCCAGTGAGCTGGGATCAACTGCAACACCCCTATTAATTCCCCAGCTCAAAGGAGGTACTTCATTGAGGCCTTTCGAACTGAAGAGACTCCTTCTTTTGGATTGCAACAGAATAATAGGCAACAATTCTTATAGCTGCACGGACAGCAATACATCTGCCTTGATTATAGAATAGAACTCATAGAATCTTGACAGTGCAGAAGGAGGCCATTTATCTCATTGAGTCCCATCTAGATGGGACAACAATCCCATCTAGGTCTTATCACCATAACTGCGCACATTTACCCTGCTAATCCCCCTGACACTAAGGGGACGACAAATTTGCCTGAATTTTACCACCTCGCCCACCTGAGGCTCATAAGACCCCACCTAAGGCCAATGGAGAATGCCGGTAAAATTCCAGCAGTCAACACGGCCAAGCCTGAGTGTGGGAGAACCCATGCGAAGAAATCCATACAGACAGGGAGAATGTGCAAACTCCATGACAGGAATTGAAGCCAGGTTCCTGGCGCTGTGAGGTACTACAGTGCCATTGTGCCACCCTATATGCACTGATCACCACGGTGGACTCTTTTGATGAGTGATTGGAAATAAATGCTTGGGAAGTAATTTTTTTTTAAAAATGGATGCAGAATATTTTGGCTATTTGCTAAGACAAAAGCAAAATACTGTAGAGGCTGGTAAAGCAAAATAAAAACAGAAAATCATGATGGAGGGTCATCATTGATCTGAAATGTTGACACTGCTTCTCTCAGCAGATGCTGCCTGACCTGCTGAGCATCTCCAGCACTTTCTGTTTTCATTTGTGGCTATTTTCACCTTACCACGTTACTGGCTCTGAAAGAGTTAACGCGAGCTCTGTTCAAAGACTGATGGTGCTGTGCATAAAACATCACAAGGAGCTGATTCCTATGGAAATCAGATTGAAATTATTTGCATTTGATCTCACAAAGATGCCTTCTGCATTCGGAGTCAATTTCCTCTTTTTCTTTGGCAGTTCGGAGATGGTTTGATTTGCAATGTTTGGGATTGTTCTGGGTGTTGCTTTAAATAAAGATGTTGAAAATAGATGCTGGTGCCCCACCATTTGAATCGTCTTTGAGAGCAAGGCAAACCGATCATCTTCTGACGTCTGGTAAGTGTTCTGCTAGCTGAAACTCTATATTCTGGCTGGAAATGAGTTTACCAGAGTCTGATTGGCCGTTGTCATGGCTACTCTGCTCCAATGCTGCCATTTGTCTATTTTAAAGCTCCACTACATTACAGTGACTACATTTTTCATTTTACCGCCCAGGACAAGGCTCCTCTGTTTCTTCCTTTGTATGAGATTTAACAATCAGCAACACTCCTTGTCTGAGTTTTATGGTGGTACACATAGGGAATTGAGTAAGGGAGGGGCAGAGCAGCCACCTTAAAGGCACACTGACTTCAGCAAAACAGCATTCGACAAACACTTTTGCTGAAGCTGTTGTGGGGTCCTTTAAATTGGTAAATATTTGGATTGACCTCACGACTTTCAGGGGTGAAAGCCTTGCTGCTATATTTGCAGCAATGAATTCTTCAGCTGTTACTGATTTTGTACTATTTAATCTAACTTTCATTTCCTCTTTCCTTCCTTCCATGGCTACTTACATAGAACATGCAGCACTGAAACTGGCCATTCGGCTCAGCCAGTTCATTCTGGGCTTTCTACTCCACATGAACAGTCTTCCAGCCTTCTTAATCTGATCCCTTTGCTGCAGTTCTCATTGTTTGCTCCATCCACTATACATAGAAATACAGAAACTAGGAGCAAGAGTAGGCCATTCGGCCCTTCGAACCTGCTCCACCATTCATTTTGATCACGGCTGATCATCGAATTCAATATCCTGATCCCTCCCCTTCTCCCCACATCCCTCAAACCGTTAGCCCCAACAGCTATATCTAATTTCTTCTTGAAATCAGACAACTCTTTGGACTCAACTACTTTCTGTGGTAGTAAATTCCACACATTCACCACTCTCTGGGTGAAGAAATTTCTCCTCATCTCAGTCCTAAAAGGTTTACCCCCTTATCCTCAAACTGTGACCCCTAGTTCTGGATTTCCCCACCATTGGGAACTTTCTTTTTGAATCTACCTTGTCTAGCCCTGTTTAAATTTTATAAGTTTCTATGAGACCCCCTCTCACTCTTCTAAATTCCAATGAATATAATTCTAACTGACTTAGCCTCTCTTCATACAATAGACCTCCATCCCAGTAATCAACCTAGTAAACCTTTGCTGTATTCCCTCTTCTGATACATTATTCATGTCTTCCTTCGTGAAGACTGAAGCAATGTAGGAATTTAATTCCTTGGCCATTGATTTATTCCCTGTTTGAATTCTCTGTTTTCTGATGTAAACATTCATTTTTGTCAATCTTTTTTTCTTTACATATCTATAGAAACTTCTACAGTCTGTTTTTATGTTCCCGCTAGCTTACTCTCATACTCTATTTTTCATTTTTTTAATCAATCCCTTGGTCCACTTTTGCTGAATTTTAAACTTCTCCCAATTCTCAGGCCTATTGCTTTTCCTTGCCAATTTGTATGCTTCTTCCTTGAAGCTGATACGATCTCTAATTTCCCTTTTAAGCCATGGTTTGACCACAATTCCCTTACCAGTCTTACGCCGAACAGGAATAAACAATGTCAAGAGCTCACTTATTCATCCTTTAAGTGCCTGCCATTATCCACTGTGTTTCCCAGTCCATCATGGCCAATTCGTGCCTCAAACCATCATAGTTACTTTTCTTGAGATTCAGGATCCTGATCTCAGAATCAACTACATCACTACTCACCCTGACAAAGAATTCCACCATACTAGATCACTCACACCCAACATATCTCCCACAACTACATTGCCAACTAGTCCTTTCTCATTGCACAAAACCCAGTCCAGGTTGGCCTGTTCCCTTGTGAGTTCCTCAATGCATTGCTCCAGAAAACCATCCTGTATACACACCAGAAATTGTACTGTATTGTACTGTAACTAATTTGACTCTCCCAATCTATATGCAGATTAAAGTTGCCCATAATTACAGATGTTCCTTTAACACTTGCATCTCTGATTTCCTGTCTAATGCTTTTTCCTACATTACCACTGCAGTTTGATGGTCTGTGTACCACCCCCACCAGTGTTTTTTGCCCCTTGTTGTTTCCCAACTCAACCCATACAGATTCCATATCGTCTGTGCTGATATCTTTCCTCAATACCATCTTTGATCAACAGTACAACTCCACCACCTTTTCCTTCCTGACTGTCCTTCTTAAACACTGAATAGCTCTCAATGTTTAGTTCCCATCCTTGGTCACCCTGGAGCCATGTCTCCATAGTGCCAACTATATCATACCCTTTTACATCTGTCTGTGCGACTAATTCATCCATTTTGTTTCGCTCCTTTAGTTCCTGGACTCTCTGATGGCTCATTTTAACATTGTAGAGGGAATTGTTCATTTCCTCTTTTCTCTCCCTCCCTCTATTAACTGGCCCGAGTTTGTTCATTGACCTTTGTGCAGCTGGGTGATACCCACAGTGAGGATTCTAATTTTAGGACGTTCTTGCATGGGGGAAGCCATCATTTTGGGTACCAAGACCACCCAAAGATTGAAGTATTCACAGCTGATGAAAACCATATCAACTTTGTGATACTTTTCACAAGGAGAATAATGCGTGCTGTTATAAAAAATATCCTTGAACAGCTTTGGCTGTTGACAGCAGTGATAAACTATCCAACATGGCAGTCGCTGACAAGCCTAGCATTCTCTTTTCAGCTTTTTGAAAGTATATAAATAGTCTCCTGATTGCTCAGTGGGAAAGTGAACTACTGATGTCACAATGAGCGACTTACACCAGAAATGTCTTCTCTTTGATTCTTAGCTAGTGCTGGAACTACAAGATAATTACAGATGATGAAGGACATTCAACCCATTTTAGCTCATGCATTCAGAAATATTTAGTGTTTCTGCCACCTATCTATAAGTCCAATCCACTCACTGAGGGCCACACGGTGGCACAATGGTTAGCACTGCTGCCTCGCAGCATCAGGGACCCGGATACAATTCCCGGTTTGAGTCACTGTCTGTGTGGAGTTTGCATGTTCTCCCTGAGTTTGTGTGGGTTTCCTCTGTGTGCTCCGGTTTCCTTCCACAGTCCGAAAGACCTGCTGGTTAGGTGCATTGGCCATGCTAAATTCTCCCTCACTGTATCCAAACAGGTGACGGAGTGTGGCGACTAGAGGATTTTCACAGTAACATCATTGCAGTGTTAATGTAAGCCTACTTGTGACACTAATAAATAAACTTTAAACTTAAACCACTACAAAACGGACAGAAAGGAATGAAATTGGGTGAATCACCTGGCATCGACCTAGGCACCAGAAATGACGATGGCAAAACCAGGCCTGTTGACTCTGCTATGAAATCCTTACTAACATCTGAGGACTTGTGCCAAAATTGGGACAGCTAAACCACAGACTAGTCAAGCAATAGCCTGACATAGTCCTACTCACGGAATCATATCTTACAAATAGTAACTTCATTGCAGTGTTAATGTAAGCCCACTTGTGACACTAATAAATAAATTTCAAAAAAATCCACTGGACTCTTCCACATTCCTCACCCACTGATTTTGATTGATTTTGGCACTGATCTTAAACCTGCACTCAGAATATTTCCACATTTACGTTCATCTACTGCAAGGTGAAGATGAAAGATCCCAGGAGACTACTTTGGAGAACTGCAAGGAAGTCCTGGCCAATATGTATCCCTCAACCAGGACCATAAACAGATCTGATTACCTACTCTTTATCACATTGCTGTTTATGGAATTTTGCTGTGTGCACATTGAGCTTCCACATTTTCTATGTTTCAACAGCGACTCCACTTCAGAAATACATCGGTGGCTCTAAAGTGTTTTGGGGCATCCTAAGGGTGAGAAAGGCACTATATAAAAGCAGTTTTTGTCTATTTTCAGATGCATTCAGTGAGAATGCATTTCTGAAGTATGCCCAGCCAATATGCTGTGGCAGAGTGAGGGAGGAAAACTTATCCAGGTATGGGGCAGCATGGTGGCACAGTGGTTGGCACTGCTGCCTCACATTGCCAGGGACCTGGGTTCAATTCTGGCCTCAGGTCACTGTTTGTGTGGAGTTTGTACATTCTCCCCGTGTTTGCTTGGGTTTCTTCCAGCTGCTCCAGTTTCCACCCACAGCCCAAAGATGTGTGGGTTAGGTTGATTGGCCATGCTAAATTAGCCCTAATGTCAGGGGATTAGAAGGGTAAATAAGTGGGGTTACGGGCATCTGGGTGGAATTGCAATTGGTGCAGACTCAACAGGCTAAATGGCCTCCTTCTGCACTGTAGGGATTCTATGATATATATCTTGTGGCTAAACCTAAAGGGAAGCCCATTGAAAGAAAGGCGGTTGAATATGGGATCAAATATAGCTTTGCCCTTTATTAAGGTTCAAAATAGATATTAAGCTTTTGTCAGTCTTTGCCAAGGCTGTGGGAAAAAGGTGAAAAGAATGTCAGTCAAAAGTTAATTGAAAAGAAAGCAAATGTGGAAGCACTAAATGAAATGTGTGGGCAATTGATGGATAGATGCAGCATCAACCCTCTTTATAATGGCTAGAGCAGCTGATGTGTATGAAGTGGTTTTAAAGGGCTTTGCACTGTTTGACATTCCAGGGAACCCTCTCAAGAGGACAGCATTATACATCGCCTATCAGGAGGGGGCAGCCAGCCTCAATCATTTGTGTAAGTGCATAGGCGGCATCCAGGACCCCGCACTCCAGGGAATCCTGCCACCTGGACTCTGTTCTCCATGCATCCTGATGCTTCCTTTCTGAAGGGAAAGTGACGAACACAGACAAAGCCACTGTCACAGTGACCTGCTGACTGACTGATTTTTCATCTGTAAGTAGTCTGGAAAGACTTGGTAGAATTAAGGTTCAATGCAATATTGACATTAACACCCATGAGAACATGGCAGTAGGTGGTCAGTTTTCGGGACATGGCAAAATGAACTAGCAGTGCTCAAGGTGTCTCCTCTGAGTTGCCTTCCTTTCCCTTCCACCTACTTCCATTGGGAAAAAAGATACAAAAGTTTGAGGTCACATACCAATCGACTCAAGAACAGCTTCTTCTCTGCTGCCATCAGAATTTTGAATAGACTTACTATATATTAAGCTGATTTTTCTCTACATTCCATCTGTGACTGTAACACTATATTCTGCACTCTCTTCTTTTCTCCTATGTACTTTATGAATGGTATGTCTTGTCTGTATAGCATGCAAGAAACAATACTTTTCACTATATACCAACGCATGAGACAATAAGAAATAAAATCAAATCAAATCAGAAGGAGAACTGCCTATGTCAGTGAATGCATATCTTGGGCTATTGATAAGTGTACACATAATGCCTGAAGCGATGAAAGAAGTGAATTTTATGTCCCTTCAAAAAATTGTCATTTAAAGCATAAAGCATACTGGAGTTGCTGAGGGAAAATCCAACATCAGCACTAACATCTGCTATTGGGAAAAATAAAGCAGAGATTGTATGGTGATGGGGACAGGGATTACGCTATGTTACTGGTCTTGTCATATGGTAAATGGGAGCAATGAGCTGGGGATGTGAGTTCATATCACACCATTGCTACTGAGGAATTTCAATTCTGTTAAGTGAATAAAGTTAGTAACAGGGACTACGAAACTACCAGATTGCATTAAAAACCCACTTGGCTCACTAATTCTCTTCAGGAAAGGAAACCTGCAGTCCTTATCCAGTCTGGTTTTCATGTGACTCCAGGCCATTTGATTGGCCTGGACAGCAATTTGATTGACTCTTAATTGTCCCCGACCCAGTAAGACTTCCAGTTATATCCATAAGTGTCTCACCACCTTCTCAAGGATAAATATAGATGGTTAATAAATGTTAGCTTTGGAGTGATAGCCACATACAGTGAATAAATTCTAAAAAATCTGTTATTCCCACTTACACCTCCTCTAGGTCCATCTTTTGTTTCTTTAATTGTTCTTTTACATTTCCTTTGTCTAAGAAGCATGGAAAGGTTAGGGCACATAAAGAGACCATTCAGTCCATCATGTCTGTGCCGACCATAAACAAGAGAAAGAAGCCATCCACTTTAATTCCACTTTCCAGGTTACAGCATTTCAGGTGCAGATCCAGGTACCTTTCAAATGAGTTGAGCGTTTTTGCTCAATTACCAGCACAGAAAGTGAATTTCAAATGCCCACCAGCCTCAGGGTGAAACTGTGTTTTCTCATATCCCCTGTAATCTTTCTACCAGTCACCTTGGTTATTGACCCCCCAGCCAGGGGAAACAGGTCTTTCCTGTCTACACCCTTCATAATTTTGTACACCTCAGTTCAATCACCCCTCTGCTCTAACCTGAGCCTATCCAAGATGAAAGCAAAATACTGCGGATGCTGGAATTTGAAACAAAAGCAGCAAATGCTGGAAAACCTCAGCAGGCCTGACAGCATTTGTCGGTAGAGAATAGAACCAATGTTTCAAGTCTAAATGATCCTTTGTGACGAAGCGTCATCTAGACTTGAAACGTTGGCTCTGTTCCCTAGCTTATCCAATCTTTCCAAACAACTGCAATTGTCAAGCCCTGTGAATCTCCTCTGCACTCTCTGTCGACAGCAGATATGTTCCTCCTGTAACTTGGAGACCAGAACTATACGCAAAATTCCAGCTATGGCCTAACTAGTGTTTTATACAATTCCAGCATTACATTCCTGTGTTTGTGTTCAATACCTTGCCCAATAAAGGGAAGTATTCCATATCTTTCTTTATCGCCTTATCCACTGTCCTGCCACCTTTGGGGACCTCTGGACATGAACTCCAAAGCCTCTAACTTCCTCAATATCTCTCAATATATTGTTGTGCATTCCCTTGCTTTGTTTGTCCTCCCCAGATGCATTCTCTTACATATCTCCAGACTGAATTCCATTTGCCACTTTTCCACCCACTCCACAAACCATTGATATCATTCTAGAGTCAACAGCTATCCTCTTCACTGTCAACTATGTGGCCAACTTTTGTGTCATCTGCAAATTTCCCAATCATGCTTCCCACATTTATTTTCAAATCATTAAGATATACAATGAATAGCACGGTCCCCGACACTTAGCCCTGTGGAATACCATTGGAAACCACTTTCCATTTGCAAAAACATCCATCAACCATAACCCTTGCACCATCATCCAATTTAATCATTTAATTTTTCATGCCTTTCATCCTATTATATCTCTCTCATTTTGTTCTTTTGCCTCCAACCCTTTCCTTGCTTCTCTACCCGCTAAAAAGCTGTTACAATCCTAAGATTTTCCACTTCTGTTGAAAGGTCGTAAATATCAAATAAAGAGCCCAAATTAAACTCTAAGTGAATGGGTTTTGAGTGAATTAGAACCTGATCCAAACATTAACTCTGTTTCTCTGTTTCTGACCTGCTGAGTACTTCCAGCATTTCCTACCTTTATTTGGGATTTCGAGGATTTGTAACATATCACTTTTGCTTTACTTGCACCTTAGCTAGCTACATAAGAAATTGCAAAAATGTAGACATGTCGAAAAGGGAGAGAGAAAGAGAGAAAGAAAGAGAGAAAGAAAGAGAGAAAGAAAGAGAGAAAGAAACAGAAAGAGAGAAAGAAACAGAAAGAAAGAGAGAAACAGAGAGAAAGAGAGAAACAGAGAAAGAGAGAAACAGAGAAAGAGAGAAACAGAGAAAGAGAGAAACAGAGAAAGAGAGAAAGAGAGGAAGAAAAGGGGAAGGAGGCTGGAAGGAAGGAATGAAGGAAGGCAGGAAGACATTGCATGACATCAGGATACTCCAAAGCATTGTACAACTAATGGAAGAACATGCTTAATCTCACCACTCAATATAAGAAATCCCCAGTATTACTGAAGTGACAGTTCTATATTATTAATATTTATTGGCTGAGACTGATACTACAGTAAGGAGTGAGGTCAGCCAATCACAAAACAGAATGGTGCTTTGTTGCAAAAAATTCTACTCAGCTGTGACACATGGCAAATTGGTGAAAATCTGTGCCAGAGGTTAACAGAGGCTGTAGGTACTTTGTAACAGCCATGGACCGAGCTATGTCTGATATTTTCCATAATCCCAACCCAGTTATCAGAAAATTCACTAAAAAATATGTCAACTCCAGTAAAACCCGAAGACTGAGCTGCCAGGAGTAGCCAGAGTCCTTTCTAAATGACTGCTCTGTTAAAGAGAGGTTTGTATGTTTACTGCTGGTGGTGATAAGGCCACCGGCACAGGGCTGCTTACAGCTGGGATGCAGCCCGTGGGACTGACAACACTCACAGCTGAGACTGGTTGGATTGTGCCCAGCAGCCTCTTACTCCCAACCATCCTGCTGTGGAGAATGCTAATTGAAGCCTCCATCAAGAGGCCCTGCTGTCTAGATAAACTAACCATCAACTGTGACCTCTACAAACATGCCCCCACCAGACAAAGAAGCAGCCAGCACAGTCAGAGAAGGGAGCTGTGCAGTAACAGGTAAAATAGAGAATGGAGTAATGCACAGAGGGCAGATTGCCTTTTAATCTTTGCAGCAAATTATCCAAGAACATTATGATGCTGTTTTGAATGAGTAAATATAAGGTTGGTTTCATTAAAAAGTATTGGACAGAAATCAGTGGATTCATGCCTGGAAAAAGAGAAGAGCAATTGATATATGTTACAACTAAATGATTGAAAAACACCCAACATTTGACCAGGAGTGGGTAAAGCTTGAAAAACTCTCTCAGGCTGACCTAACCATAGGAATCCTGGATGTAATTAAGCTGCATAACTATCAGATGTTTCGCAATGACTTCTGTCAGTAGCGTTTGAGATGTCCAAGCTATCGCTTCCTGGTGCCATGTCCCATTGCGGCAACAATCTTTCATGCTCAAAGTATCCGTGTTTGAAAGCGGGAATCCTATGATCCAGATCAGTGTCCTCATCAGCAGAGAATGGGTACGAGCCAGCCTTCTAAACAGCGAATGCCTCAATCAGCTCTGCCCAATGTCATCCAGTGCACCTTCCTCTGTTATCGACAAAGTAGATAAACCCAAGCTAATGCTTGGGAGGACTGGATGGAGGGACTCTGTATGAGATGTTGGCCTTTTCAGCATTATTGGTCCTGGCCTCAGCCAGAACGTGCCTGGAAAGAGAAAAGAGCAATATATATTTGTTACAACTGAATTTGGCGTGCAATAAATGAACTCCCGCCCCCGGGTTAGGAAAAACTGGGTAGAAGCATCCAGTCTTCCTTTCAATGATCACTGTTGGAAAAATGGACATGACCAAGAATTGGATTTGGTGGGTGATGGGGACTAGGCTTTTTTTAAAAATTCACTTATGGGACATGAATGCCACCAGCTGGCCAGCATTTATTGCCCATCCCTAGTTGCCCTTGTTCAGAGGGCAGTGGAAAGTCAACCACATTGCTGTGGCTTTGGAGTCACATGTAGGCCAGATGACAGATTTCTTTCTCTTAAGGACATTAGTGAACCAGGTGAGTTTTCCCAGCAATCGATAATGGTTTCATAGTCATCAGTAGATTCTTAATTCCAGATATTTTTATTGAATCAAATTCCACCATCTGCCATGGCAGGATTTGAACCCGGGTCCCCTGAACATCAGTTCAGTTTCTGGATTAATAGTTTAGACATAGTACCACTAGGCCTTTGTCTCCTCTTGATTGTGAGAACAGCCTACAGGCAGAGTGTAGCTGAGGGAGTTGATGCATCGGCTGTGTTTGTCACTGCTCCTTCCTAGATGCCTGTTGGAATGAATCGTAGCAAAAACCTGTCAGTGAGAGGAAGCCGGGAGCATTGAGGATGAAAGCCCCTCACTAACGATAACTGTGCTCAGTCCCCGAGGAGGCTCTGATATTTGGTGGGAATGTTTGTGTTCAATATTGTTTTTAGTGAAAGCATAACACAAGGGGAATTCTGGGTAATGGCAAAGCAATGGAATGAAATAAAATGTAAATAAACAGCTTCTAATGTTTGTCAGGTTTTTGTTAGCAAAACAGTCCTGGCTCTCCCAGCATAATGATCCCAGTGGAAACACATTGTGTTCTGCAGGATCTCAAAAGATACAGCCTGTGGGAGACACAACTTTCTTACAAGATGATGCAGGGTGCACAGAAATGAGTGTTTCACTGCATGGAGTAGTACTTTTCTCCATTCTCTCTTTAACATGCTGACTCTTCCTACAGTTTGTGTCAACCCCTTCTCCATTACCTAACTCAGACCACTATTCTTCAAGGAAGAGTCTAAGCTATCCTACTGTGGAAGGTGTCACATAAAAGGCTGTTCCTGTCTTCCTTTGATAGCCCACACGCGCAGCCCTTCGACAATCAGTGACAGAAATCCCGAGTGATTCTCTCCTCCTCAGCCCTGTCACTGAAGCCTATTGCCATCGGCATCCCTGTTTGGAGTTAACAAACTCAGCTGAGATAGGGACTGCATGAGGCGACTGATGTCCCATTTAGTGGAATAAATTAACAAATTCCTTTGCTCGCTGAATGGAATTGACATGGTTCAGCACATGATGCCACGGTTACTGGGAATTTATGGAGCAAACTTTTCATATATCAAGACCAAATCGCTTAATGCCAGACCTTTGGCTTATTCAGCACTGGTGGCATGGTAGTGTAGTTGTTGGCACTGCTGTCTCACAGCGCCAGGGACCCGGGTTCAATTCCCAGCTAGGGTGACTGTCTGGGCAGAGTCTGCATGTTCTCCCCATGCCTGCGTGGGTTTCCTCCTGGTGCTCCAGTTTCCCCCCACAATCTAAAATTTATGCTGGTTAGATGCATTGGCCATGCTAAATTCCCCCTCAGTGTACCCGAACAGGCAGTGGCAGAGAATGGTGACCAGGGGATATTCACAGTAGCTTCACTGCAGTGCTAATGTAAGCCTACTTGTGACACTAATAAATAAACTTAAAAAATAGACACTGCAAGCATATCATGATGCAAAATTTAAATCCAACTTAAAGCAATTGGTCAAATTTGCTTCAACGTGTCTTTGAATGACTCATTGGCAAAGGCACTACTTAAGGTGACATTGAACTGCACAGAACAAGAAGATATTGGGCTTGATACCACGCCACGCTGAATACATGGTTAAGAGGGTTATCCCATAATGAGAGGCTGAGTAACTTGGGCCTGATAGGGACCAGATCAGAAACTACAAGGTATGTTATGGAGTTAACCTAGAACCCCAACTTTTTTGTTGATTTTGGCATTAGGGCAAGCATTAAGTGTTTTGCTCTAGGTGTGATTCAATTGATCAACTAGGAAGTTTTAGTTAAAACAAAATTTATTTTTAACAACACGGGCAAAATATAACAAAAAATAATTAGCATAATACTTACCAATTAAAATACTCAAACATGACAAAGTATAATTCTTAAAACTATTCATCTCTATTGTTCCAAGTTAAGCATAATCCCCATGGACATACATCCCTCTTTTTGTATCAGCACTGAAGCAAATATGCTAAATTTCCAGCCTTTTAACACTTCTGGACAGCTATCCAGACAGACGCCTGTCTTCTGATTCTCATATAGTAACCTCCAGAGAAAGATCCACTCGCAGCAGCAAAATCTCAAAGAAAGAGATTCATTTCCTGGCAAATCCCAGTCTCAAAGTCCAGAGAGGAAAAGAGAGGCATTGCTCTCTAACAACTCCATTAGATTCTAAGCTTGATTTACCTGTGTAAGCCCAGCTCCACCCAGTCGCCTGATTTTCTGTCAATCAATCTAACCAAATCCTATTCTGCAAAACCCCAGGGGAACACTAAAATAACAGAACAGCATTGGTTCAGGTTAAAACAAAGATTCCAGTAATCATGAGCAATCAGTCTGCTGCAGTAAGAATACAGAGAATGTCGGTTATAGATGAAATGGCACTGATGGGAAAACAAATGGCCAGAACAAATCCTACACAAGAAACATGATCCAAATACATTTCTCAAAGGCACAGTGTCATCATAAGCCTATACTATGGAATTTAGAGGAATGAGAGGTGATCACACTAAAACATACAAGATTCTGAATCAGCTCGACAGGTTAGGCATTGGAGATTTGTTGATGCTGTTGAGTTTTTCCAATATTTCATAGAAACCCTACAGTGCAGAAGGAGGCCATCCAGCCCATTGAATCTTAACCGACAACAATCCCACCCAGGCCCTATCCCCATATCGCCACATAGTTACCCCGCTAATCCCTCTAACCTATGCATCCTGGGGTAGTGTCGCATGGTCAATCAACCTAACCCACACACCTTTGGACTCTGGGAGGAAATCCGGAGCACCCGGAGGAAACTCACACAGACACGGGGAGAATGTGCAAACACCACATAGACAGTCACCCAAGCCAGGGATAGAACCCAGGTCCCTGGCACTGTGAGGCAGCAATGCTAACCACTGTGCCACCCTCAAAGTGGGGCTCATCCAGATTCCCAGCAGTATTTTACTTTTATGCTCTTTCTACTGCTTGACTTAAATGATAAGAAGATGCCAAATAGGAGCACGAGTAGACTATCTGGCCCGATGATCCCCTGTTCAATATGATTACAGCTGATCTTCCGCATCAGCTCCACTTTCCTGCTCATTCCCATATCACTTGATTCTCTGAGAAACTAAAACTCTGTCCCTCTCAGCCTGAAATGTACTCAACAACGGAACATCAGCAACTCATCAAGGTAGAGAATTTCAAAGATTCACAACCCTCTGAGTGAAGCAACTTCAGTTGTTCATGGTTGACCCCTTATTCTGAGACTGTGCCCTCTTGTTCCAGATTCCCAACCAGGGGAAAACGACTCCAGTACCTAACCTGTCAAGCCCATTCCGAGTCTTGCAACGCGATCACCTCTCATCCCTGTAAATTCCGGAGTATAGGCCCAATTTACTCAGCCTCTCTTTTGTATCATATGCCTGGAGCGCCTGCTACATAAAATTCACTGAAAGGTTTCCATAATGACAGTCTGTGAGGAAGAGAGTAGCTTATTGATGTTGGATATTCCGATCTTGTTAACATGAGCTAAACTCACTAGGCAATGAATGATGGGATACACAAAAAATAGCTCTATAAAGATGAATTGACTGTTAGCTGGAGTTAACTGCCTCAGTGACAATTCCAGGGATGCCCGAGGTTTCAGCTTGTCACGACGTTAAACTAAAGGTGCAGACAAAACGAAAAGTGATTTGACCTTTTTAGGAACATGATTTGTCAGTGCATGCCATGTCAGCACTGACACTGGTATCCATATTATGCAAGAGACACACATGGGCAGGAGTGAAAGATTCCCTTTTAGCCTGCGTGTCCTGTCCGCATACGGGAGCTGACATGGGGTAAAAAAAAATGTACCAGCCACACGGCACAAGGTTGAATCGATTGACTTTTATGCTGTCTGTCCTGTACAGAAGCTGACACTGAGATATGCACAAACTGAGGACTAACAATGTGTATTGTTCAGGTACAGAAGTTAAAACTGAAACAGACACGTGTCGCAATCTATCAGGCTGAAATGATTTCTTTCCCTGTTGCTTGTGTGTGCTTTATTGTGTACATGCCTAGGAGCTGGGACAGAGACACACACGACACAAGTGACTCATTCACTTTTACTGGTATGTGCTTACAGGTGCAGGAGCTGACACTCAGATATACACTAGCCAGAAAGGGATGTTTTGCTGTGTTGCAAGTGCTATTTGAACGTGAGTCTTTCTTTGCTGTTGCTGGGATGTATCTTTCACTCCTCCTTGCTTCTGCCTGAACTCCAGCGCAATGTTCAGCCTCCAGCTGTGATGTATCCAGCTAGCAGGTACTGGCTGTCAACCCATATCCTTAGCTGGATAGAATGGAAACCAATTAAAGAAGCTGGTTCAGCCACGATAAAACCAAGGTGTGTTGGCATTGTCAGCAGATGGGGCAAAATGTTTAACAACTGTTCCCTTGCCCTGAACCCTGAAGGATCCAGCTGCTCGGCTCCTGGAGAAATACGACAGAGAAAAGCGGGTAGGGGGGAATTCAAAGGATTAAAATGGTTTGAAAGAGCCACACAAGCTTTTGAACTAGGCAAGTGATAGTTCTCCTTTTTGTAAAAATGTGTAATTGGGAACATGATACAGCTCCTTGCCAGAGTAATGAGACATCACAGCAACAGTAGGACTTAATGATGATTTCATTCAGGTTCGATCAGAATGCTTTTCTGCTCTAATTAAATACACTAATGACTTGGGGAGGAGGAAACAATATCTAATTCAAAGATTTGCTTGATTTGTCTGTAATTTACAGAAGAAACAGACATTTTTTCCTATGGAATTGACAATCTCCAATTTTTTAACCTTTGATCAGTCCCCACCATCTTAGTTTTCTTTTGATTTTTTCCACACCAAAGCTTGCTGCAAAATTTTAGGAGAAGTAAAGGCACCTTGGTGCAATTTGTCAACAGCAAGTTATTCTGCGGTGGGCTGAAGAAGGGGGTTGGATGGACTATGAGGTGATCCCTTATTATTTCAGATTAAGGGCTTCCAAATGGCACATAATGAGCTGTGATTTACAATGTTCTCACACTGGAGTGAGTTCTCAGAATGTAACTGTTTCCGGAGAGGTCCTCCCCGATATCTGACAAATGCAGCAGCAAAAACCACAACCTTTCTGCGGGAAGTAAATTTGCCATTCTTGTGGGTGCACCCGATGCAGCAATTGGCATGCGTCAGGAGTGTGACGGAATATTTTCCATTTACCTGGATGAGTGCAGTTCCAACACTCAAGACATCCATCCAGGACAATGCAGTCCGCTTGACTGGCACCCCATCCACAAACACTCACTACCTCCACCACTGACTCACAGCGGTAACTATGTATACCATTCGCAAGATGCACTGCAGCAAATTGGTAAGCCTCCTTTGACAAGGCAATGGGCTTGTGGTATTATCACTAGACTATTAATCCAGAAACTCAGCTAATATTCTGGGGACCCAGGTTCGAATCCTGCCATGGCAGATGGTGGAATTTGAATTCAATAAAAGCAAAAATATACAATTAAGTATCTACTGATGACCATGAAACTGTTGTTGATTGGTGGAAAAAGCCATCTGGTTCACTAATGTCTTTTAGGGAAGGAAATCTGCTGTCCTTACCTGGTCTGCCCTACACGTGACTCCAGAGCCACAGCAATGTGGTTGACTCTCAACTGCCCTCAGGATGAGCAGTTAATGCTGGCCAGCCAGAGACGCTTATGTCCCACAGATGAATAAAACAAAAACAGATAAGGGCAGCAGATGCACGTTTCACCACCTCCTGCAAGTTCCCTATCAATGCTCGTGGCAATCACTAAATGATGAGATCTTTCACTTCAGAGAATTGCTGGATGCAGTAAGAAACTGAAAAAACAGCAGTGGGAGACATTGGACACATTGGGAAGGTGTGCCAGCCAGAGGTGAAATGATATGCTCTTGTCATTGACATGTGGCAACACAGGTGGCATGGGGTCTGATAGAGCTGAGATGTTCAAAGGAGCTCCACCTTAAGCAGGGTGTATTACAGCTGAGAATACTGCCCCAGGTAATCAGCCAAATTAAAGCTATATACATCGTATATATCTTATTTTTAACTCTGCAGATCTTCATGAAAGTTCATGAAGAGTGGAAGAGACACAATTATTTTCCCTCATGCACTCTCTTGCTGCTTATTATCCCTCATGCACTCCCTCGCTGACACTTGTTTATATTGTTTTTCAGAAGACTGGCATCTGTGTGCCAGCTCCTAGTATTTACTGTCTTAAATCCAATTCCCTCATTCACAGATTTGCCCTGAATCCACTGACTAGGTAAGGGATCTGAAGTTTTGAATATAAGTACTGAGGCCCAATGCCTTAGAATCCAATTTAAAAGAACGACATATATACAACTTCTGGCTCGCACACTTTCCTTTACTCTGGTGCAGACACTGAGCCAAGGTTAATCTGGAGTGGTGGGATAGGGGAAGAGGGAAGTTTTTCAGTTCACCCGTGCCTGCCACAGGATGGTTTACCACCCACTGTGGTGGGATTCGAGCCTGGGGCCCCAAAACATAACCCACAAACCCTGGGCAATCAGTTCATCTACACCACTAGGCCTCAGGAGGGACAGCAATCAGGGCAGCACGAAAACAAGGTTGTAATGACTTCCATGAGACCCAGGAGGTTGGCCTCTTGGAATACGAGCTCCATGTTTGAGGTCATCATTGCCTGCTTGCCCCTCTGCCACAGCTACCTGGAGAGGAAACATGCGGTGTACGAGGACATTGTTAATGCTTTCCATGCCCGCTGGGCACTACAAGGGACTGGGGTGCATTATGGACCCCTTTAAATCACATTTTAATTTGATACTTTAAGTTTCCTTTCTGCTTTTGTCTTTTGTTTTGGACGGTACCTCTCCTTTTTGCGAACTGCCCCTTTTAATTTATACCTTCAATAATTTAAGTTAATTTACTTGGTTGGCCAAAAATGTTGGCCATTACTGCTTGCCCAATCAGGGACTCCTCTGCAGATAAATATGGAGAATATCAGGTTCACTGGCACTCTTGACTTTGTACCTGAAGGACTCCAGGAGAGGATTAGAGTTTTTAAATAAACAGGGATCTGGTAAAGGGACACATCCTGTGAAGAGTTATTTCAAAGGGTGATTTTAATGCCTGAACCTGATTTGCATGCCCCCCCCCCTCCACCCATCCCGAAAGAGGTAGGAATCGTCCTCTGGGTGGTCACTGACCAGGGGAAAAGGAATGGGGTATGGGGGAAGGTTACGGCTGAAACCTAGGTTCAGAATCAGGCAGCATTAGAAAGGCTTAAAACCTCCTTCAGGGATCTGAGGCCACACACCTGCTCTCACTTGCCTGGAAGACAGGGGGAACTTAGGTGTGACATTGATGGATAGATGTCCAGGCTAATCCTAGCTGCCTGCCTGACTTCGCTGGGCATTGGAGTCATGGACGCTGATAAATCCTTAAAACTACTTTGAAAATGATCTTCCAATGGATTTTGTGTTTGAATGTTGGGATGGTTAAATTTCATTTCCTTCTTGCTACTCTGAAGCATTTTGCTTCATGATGTACGCAAACAACTTACTGATCAATGGACAAAAGAATATCAGACCATGCAGAGAGAGCTTTGCTGAGTCCTCTGGCACTTCCAGCTTTGAAAACACATTCTACTTAATATTCTTGAGGCTGCACTCTGCACTGAGGTTTGTCAGATTTCCAGAATCAACCTATGCACCTTCAATCTATTGGGCAGTTGTCACGTCTTTATATGACACAGAAGCACCTTTCCGCAGTGTTCTTTTTTACTACACCTAAGCAATATTTCTTCACTTCTAAACTATCAGTTATGTCCTATGATATATTTCTGATTTGGTGAGTTTTGCCCTTTCGTTCTCTGCCCTGCTGCTGTACTTTCATCTCAGCTCTCTGTTTCTTTATTATGCTATTTGTCCACGAGTGACAGCAGTGTCAAAAATGATTCATTTTCCCAGGAACCGACAGTTCTTTCTTTTAATGTAGGTTTGGTGTCTTTCCCTTGATGTTCAAAATCTACATTCTGTGATTCGTACCTCACTGCTCGCTGCCTAGGTTAGACACAAAAAAAAACAGATTCACAGTCTCCCTGAGCCCAGTGGAGAAGAACTGTTTTGTACATAAGGCTATTTTCTTTTCCTGAGGCTCTATGTCACCCTGGGGGTCAGGTGTACAGCCAAACACAATTCACATACTTTCTACCTATTGGCCTTCATGAGCAGAATAAAGTGTTTGTTGTCTGTGGGGACCTGACAATGTTCCAGAGCTTTTCACATTTATCCTCTTGGACTCTTGCTGTGTATAAAATGAAGCTTAATATTAAATCATAGAATCCCTACAGCACAAAAGGAGGCCACTTAGCCCATCGAGTCCGCACCAACCATAATACCACCCAGACCCTACTTAACCTGCTAAACCCCCTGACAATAAGGGCAATTTAGCATTGCCAATCAACCGAAGTCACACATCTTCAGACTGTGGGAGGAATCCAGAGCACCCGGAGGAAACCCATGCCGACACAGGGAGAATGTGCAATCTCCACACAGACAGTGACCCAAGGCTGGAATTGAATCCGGATCATAGATTGTAGATCATAGAATCCTACAGTGCAGAAGGAGGCCATTCAGCCCATCAAGTCTGCGCCACCACAATCCCACCCAGTGCCTGTCCTCGCAACCCCATGTATCTATCCTAGTTAGTCCCCCTGGCACTAAGGGGCAATTTAGCATGGTCAATGCACCTAACTTGCACATCTTTGGACAGTGAAAGGAAACCTGAGCACCCAAAGGAAACCCACGCGGACACGGGGAGAACGTACAAACTCCACACATCAGTGGCCTAAGCCAGGAATCGAACCCGGACCCTTAATGCTGTGAGGCAACAGTGCTAAACACTGTGCTACCTAAATGAAAATGAAATAAATACCATTGCAGCACCAGTGTGACTGTCAGATTCTTCAATGTGCTTTACAGCCAATGAAGTACTCTTTGAAGTGCAGTCACTGTTGTAATGTAGGAAATGCAGCAGTTACTGCAGCCCAGAAAACTTCCACAAGATGCAATGCAGCAATGAGCAGATAACCTGTTATTGTGATGCGGGCTGACAAAAACTATCAGGCAGAACCTCGCAAGTAACACTTTGCTCTTTTATGAAGACAAAAGATATCTTTTGAATCCATCCATGGTTACAGATAGGACCTCGACCGGAGCGAGGGCCTTAATTTCTCTGCCCCTGGAGTGGGACTTGTACCTGGAAAATTGTGGATTCCGAATCAAGTGTGCCACCAACTAAGCCATGGCTGACTCTCCAGATTTGAGAACACAAAATTGAAGAGTCCTTCAGTGTTTATGTTCAACAATACTAAATTCAATCATTATTCCTCTACACTCCTTTGGCCACTTCAGTGAAAGCACTGAACAAACCAATGTCTATTGGACATGTTAAGAATTCACCTGCCAACATCTTGACTAAGGAGTAGCATTGACATTGTCTTCAAAGCATTCAGCATTACTCAGCGACTTCTTCCTCACAGCCAGAGCAACTGCTTCAATGGAAGGATGTAAGAAGCAGGAGCACAGGCAGAGAATGGCATATGGTAAATTATGGGATACCAAGGGCAAAACAACTTCAGTTATTATTTTTAATGAGGCTCCCAACAGGAAGTGTTATGAGCTGACCTCAGTCGAGATTCATAAATTAAAATAACCAATTTACCAAACAAACTCCAAATGAAAATTTACCAAAAAGATTTCAATTTTTGTAACTTTTAGCACAAATCAGAATTGATTTAAATTACATGTAAATTAGTAGGCAGATCATGTTTGATATGAACGATGCATTATACATGGCATAGCAGAGACATTTCCCCTATTTCAGATGCATTGTTCTTCCAAACACAATTCTTGTTTCTTTCCTTCAAGGGCTTAGAGATTTTCCCCATGTAACATGTAAGCAGAGTTCTGTCTGTGTGACCTTCCTTGTATGCAAAACTTTCTTCCCAAATCATCTCAACCTCCTTCCAAAACCATCTCAACTCCTCTCCAGCAGTTCTGCTTCTAGTCCAATCACTTTCTTCAAGGACTTAGCTGATTCTCTGATGTTACATGAGTAAGATGGCTATCGAGGGATATGGGCCAAATGTGGGCAACTAGGACTAACCTAGTCTTTGAAAAAAAAGGGCAGCATGGAAAAGTTGGGCTGAAGGGCCTGCTCCCATGCTGTAAACCTCTACGATTCTATATAGATAGCAGCTTCAGTGTAAATAAGATCCCCACTCATGTAATCATCCCTTCATGGCATAATTCCTTCTCAACTCCTTTCTAACCCTCTGCTTTATGTGCCTGGTCACATGGCTTTTGTACTTTAATTTTCTTCCTGTTGGTATTGCTTCCAGGTCAAGGGTCACCAAGTCACATTGAGTAGTATTGCTTATTTATCCAAAAAATATAGTTGATTCCTTTACAAGTGATACAAACTTCTAAAAGTCCTTGTCAAACATTTTTAAAGACAATTATTATGAATTCTTTAAACATTCTAAGATAATTGCAAATGTTCCTTAATTTTACTGGGTCAAAATCTGTCACAGAGGAATGCATCCCACTTTGAGCTGGTGATTGTTATACAAATTACAAAGCAAATCCTATCCTCTCCATCCCACTATGGATAATAGAGGTGGAGTTTCAATTTGCCACCCAGACTTAAAACTGCCACCCACCATAGAAGGTGCCCAATTTTCACTCCAACTTTAAGGCGTGGAAACAGCAACATGTATTCTTACAGATTTTTTAATGTCATAAGAACATCCCAAGGTGCTTCGTTGGAATATTATCAGGTGAGATTTGACACTGTGCCATGTAAGGGGATATTAGGACAAACAAACACAGGTTTATTTATTTATTTGTGTCACAAGTAGGCTTAAATTAATACTGCAATGAAGCTACTGTGAAAATTGTCTAGTCGCCACACTTCGGCACCTGTTTAGGTACACTGAAGGAGAATTTAGCATGGCCAATGCACCTAATCAACATGTCTTTTGGCCTGTGGGAGGAAACCCACACAAACATGGGGAGAACGTGCAGATTCTGCACCGTCAGTGACCCAAGCCAGGAATCGAACCCAGGTCCCTGGTGCTGTGTGGCAGCAGTGCTAACCACTGTGTGCCGCCGCGCCTCAAAGATGCTGTTTCAAGGCATAGGTGAGAGGTTTAGGATAACATTTCCAGAACTAAGGCCTAGCAGCTGAAGGCCTTGTCACAATGGAGGTTGTGGGGCTGGGAGGAGTCAGTAGGAATCATAGGTGCACAAGAGACCAGATTTGGAGTAGCACAAAGATCTTGGGGGTTTATACAACTCCCAAAGAGGGGGTTGGGGAGGAGGTTACAGAGATAGGGAGGGGAGGGGGAGGCCATGAGAAACTTAAACACAGGATTACAAATCGAGACATTGCTGAGTTAGTACATCCATCAGCGAGCTTGGATTTTACCCATGTCGCAATTGAGCCAACTTTGTCCAAGCCAACTGAACATAAAGGATGGCCAGGTGAGCTCAGGTGAAAGGACATTTATTTCTGTCCTGGTGTGGATCCTGAAATTCGATAGTCGATCTTTGACCTGGTCGAACCATTGTTGCTGAATCTGATGCAATTCTTGCTGAGGTCATTTTTATTTCAAGAACTCCCCTCCTCTTACCTGAAGAAATGAGCAGGAAGAAATGATAGTTGGGGGGGAAGGAAATTGTGTGGAATAACTGGAAGAGAAGCAAACTGGCAGGAGGCAGGCGGGCAGTAGCACTGCTCTCCGCCTGGCGCCCTGCACTGTGTGGGGGAGGATGTCGGGTTAGTTTCAAGGTCTGCGCTCTGCATGAGTGATCAGCATCATTTCCATACTGTAATTACCTTCCCCTGATCCTCTCTCTAGATTTTACTGCTATCTTGTAGAGGCGCACTGGGTGTGAGTAATTTAAGGCTGCATTAGATGTCAGAACCCGTGAAACAATCAGCCGCTGAAGAAATATGGGTGCAGATAATAATTGATCAGTCCCATTAGCGACAAGAGGCCTGTTATTTCCTGCTCGGGCCTCTCTGCAATGGGCCTTGTTGATTCTCTTAATGTAGATTTTGTCACTTGAGGGAGCAGCTGCCTCATTGAAGGTATAAGCTGCCAGCACTGCGCATGCAGAACGGCAGTGTATTATAACAAGACAATCTCTTGCCTGTCAGCAATGGCAATGAGAATGAGAGAGCAACCTTGCTGATAATCTGAGCTCGCAATGCTGCTCAAATACTATTACCACCCAATTTCATACATAGAGCCCAATTTACGGTTCATTCTGTGCTAAATTAATTTTGTTGTCAGACCCCACTCACCGCAACACCCCGCCTCCCCCCCACCACACACGCACACTTGCCCCCCAGTACCTTTCCGATCCTGTTAGCTGTTTTTTCTTTAAATTTTCATATCACTGCTCAGAAGGCAGAGGGTTAAAATGAAAAGGAATGGGAGATAGATGATAATGGAAATTAAACTGCAGCCCATAAGTGATTCCGATTTCATTGATTTAGATGTAATGACTATTAAAATGTGTCTAATCCCACACTGCGATGAGTTTCAATTTGGTCTCTGGATCGTGTAGAATAATTGAGAATGAATGCATCCCCCCCCCACCCCCAGTCTGTAGCTGAGCTTTACCCCTCCCCACCCGACTACTGCTGTTTCACAGTTGAACCTATGAAGGAATTGCAGAGAAATCTTGATTGATTGATAGCAGGGGGCTAGGAAGGTATTACAAAGCTGGTACCGAATGCTCCACCTCGACATATCGCCCCAGCTGAGATTGAAGCCTCTGCTTTCCTTTTCTCTCTTCCTGCCGGTGAGCACATCTCATGCTGAGCAATGGCCCTGCAGAGAGAGGCGACAGTGGTTAGCATTGCTGGCTCACAGCTCTGGGGATTCGGGTTCAATTCCCGCCTTGAGGTGACTGTGTGGAGTTTGCACATTCTCCCCGTGTCTACCTGGGTTTCCTCCAGGTGGTCCCTCCAGTTTCCTCCCACAGTTCAAAGATGGGCGAGCTAGGTGCATTGGCCATGCTAAATTGCCCCTTAGTGTCTTGGGTGCATAGGTTAGAGGACACAGTAAGTAGTCTCATCGCCTCTCTCTGCAGGACCGTTGCTCAGCACGAGATGTGCTCACCGGCAGGAAGAGAGAAAAGGAAAGCAGAGACTTCAATCTCAGCTGGGGCGATATGTCGAGGTGGAGCATTCAGTATCAGCTTTGTAATACCTTCCTAGCCCCCTGCTATCAATCAATCAAGATTTCTCTGCAATTCCTTCATAGGTTCAACTGTGAAACAGCAGTAGTCGGGTGGGGAGGGGTAAAGCTCAGCTACAGACTGGGGGTGGGGGGTGGGGGGGTGCATTCATTCTCAATTATTCTACACGATCCAGAGACCAAATTGAAACTCATCGCAGTGTGGGATTAGACACATTTTAATAGTCATTACATCTAAATCAATGAAATCGGAATCACTTATGGGCTGCAGTTAGAGGACACAGTGAGTAGTCTCATCAGGTGAGTAATGAAGGAGCAGCGCTCTGAAAGCTCGTGCTACCAAATAAACCTGTTGGATTTTAACCTGGTGTTGTGAGACCACTTGCTGTGCGTACCCCAGTCCAACACCGGTATTTCCACATCTAGTTTAGAGGAATTAGTGGGATAAGTACATGGGGTAAGTATGTGGAATTACAAGGATAGGGCCTGGGTAGGATTGTTGTTGGTGCAAGTTTCATAGGCCAATAGCCTCCTTGTGCATTCGAATGACCTTCTCATCTGAGTAACCATGTCTTAGGGGGGTTGGGGGGCGATTAAGAATGTACTGTCTGAATTTCCTCTGATGTTCAAGCAGAGAGTAAGCTGACCAGGCAAGCAATGGATATTAAGATCCTTCTCCTTTCCCCTGTCGGTTTATAATTCCAGACACTGGCTAGTACTAATGACCCACAAATGGATCAGCACAGGAAGGCACCAAGTCAATGAAGGAATCATGTTTCTTTGACCAAAATACCCCTGTTACTACCCCATAAATGCTGGATGCAAGAATCACTACTATATCTCTGGTTGTTGAAAGTGACCGATATTTAAAAGGCTGTTACAGAACCTGGCCTATTGAAAAAATAATCTTTTGTTGAGGAGACCTTCAGGCAGCCACACAGTTCAGGCAGTCAGACAGCCTCAACAACAATTAATGCAATAAAACCCTGCGAGGTGCTCCACAGGAGCACTGAGTATGACATCATGGTCCATACTGAGTCAGATGATTAAAATGTCAGCCAGAGTGGTAGGTTTTAAACAGTGTCACAAGAAGAAAATGAGGTAAAGAGGCAAAGACATGTAGGGAGGGAATTCCAGAGTTTGGGATCAAGTCAACTGAAGACATAGCCACCAGTGGCGGAACGATTAAAATTGCGATGCTCAGGAATCCAGAGGGAGGTGGGGGAAATCGCTGGCTAAGTTCAACCGACCAGACTGGAAGCAGTGGAGAGGGACTTCCGAGTTTGAGTGCCACCAGGCTATTTATCCATTTTAGGAAATCCCAACTGTGTCTGATTCTGAATTCACCCTGTACCCACACGCCAACATCCTCTGCAGGAGTGGCTGGGTATGAAAAGCAGGAGCATAAATTTCAGAAAGAGCTGACTGGATTTTCCTCTCCATTGCCTGGGCCACTGAGGGTCAAGTGCAGCATCGCTAACTGCTGCTCCAACTGATAAATAATTCATCGCACAGCACCAGTGGTTCAGGAGATTGTATCAGCTCCCTGATATTCCACTTCCAAATCAACTCGATGCCGTTGTTGTGAAGTTCAGTCTTTGGGGAACAATAAATAGGACATTGTGATAAAGCTGTCGCAATCTCTGTGGCCTCTGATTTTGCAACTCTTTGTTCAAGCAAGGATTTGGGGGAAAGAGCAATGGATTTGGTCTGACTGGATTATTCTTCAAAAGAGCTGGCACAGACCTGATGGGCCAAATGGCCTCTTTCTGTGTAATTCTCTGTGACTCCAAGATGCTAACAGGCATCCTGTGGAGTGTTACAAATGCAACTTATAGTTAACACACTGAATTTGCCATCTTGGCTATGCTAAGGGAAGTCCATACCTTGTGAAAAGTTTGAAAAGTAGCAGGTAGAACAATATCAGACATCCACTGTCTCCTTGCCTGACCGCTGCTCTTCACACTGTCTCTGCCAGTGAAGCTAGCATTCCAATATCTTGTGAGAAACTTTGTTTACCAGGCTCCTCCTGTAATAAGTCTTTGGAGTCCCTTCACCAAAATCCCTTTATTTACAATTCTAACAGCAGTACACAGAGTGCTATCAGTCAGCAGTCTATCTTTGGGAGTGCCAGAGGAACTGACAGTCCTAGTTAAATATGAGAAAAGGACCCCCTGATTGGCCCATCAATTGACTCCTAAATCAGAGAGTTCATATTCCAATAGGCCAACCTCAATGGCCCGATCGAGTCTTTAAACCTCCATTTTCAAAATTATATCTGTTTGTGCAGTGTTGAGCATGGTCACCCATAGAGGTGAGAAACTGTGACAGCTTGGCCTTCCCCAATCGAGGTCTTATGTCGCAAAGGGTAGCATCCCTGCCTCTGAACCAGCAGCTTGGGTTCAAGTCCCACCCCAGGACTTGACAGCCAAGAAAGGGGGGTTCATAACACTGCCAAACAGGTTGAGTGCATCAACCTGCAAATCCTTCTAAGTATAACAGTGGCTGGTGGTAAGAGCAGGAGAGACTCCTGGTCAGCCATGCTTGATGCTGAGTGGTGCCCCCATATTATATGCCCATGGTGAAATGTCAATCTAGTGACCTCTTCTGGGAATTATTAGCTATGGAAACTGGTGAACGTTTACCATGGTACACCACTAGATGTTGGGAAGAGAATTGGGAGTGCCGTACCCAATGGCGGAACTGGATGTATGCATTACTTCCGCTCTCTTGCTTTTTCCTCATTTCCTGCACAATTCTGATTAACATTTGAAGAGCTGGACATGTATGTGTAAGACACATGTGACCATGTGGCTTTTGATTGGTGAAACTCACTATCAGCTGACAATACAGCAGACAGAGGCACAAAGCTGGCTGATGTCTTCAAGCTTTCCACACAACGTAAATATGATTTCATGTGTTTTTCCAAATTAAATTTTACTTGTATTTCACATTTCATTCATTTATTCGCGTGGGTATCATGATTTTTTGAGATGAGATTAGTTGTACTTGTACAGCTCGTTGTTGACACTGAATGGACCGCACAGCGCCCTCAGGCCTACCTCCCAATCAGCACCTCGTAGTGCCTGGATGTAGCAACATTGGCGAGTTTCTATTCCCCTGCACCTAGAATACTAAAATGCCTCCCCTACTACCTTCCACAGGAGTTCACCTCTATCATCCTAACAGCAGTTTACATCCCACTCCACGAGGACATGAACACTATGCTGGACACAATATACACCATTACAAATAGCCTTGAGGTAAAACATCACGAGGCCTTGTTCGTCACAGCCGGGGACTTCAACCAGGCCAAGCTCAAGAGCGTCCTACCAAGTTACCACCAACACATCTCCTGTTCCACCAGAGGCCCAAACATCCTAGACCACTGCTACACAAATCTCAAACATGCCTACCACTCTGTCACTCACCCATGCTTTGGTAAATCAGACCACAAGGCTGTACTCCTGCTCCCAGCTTACAGGCAAAAACTGAAATGGGAGAATCCATCAAAGAAAGTTGTTCAATGTTAGTCTGAGGAATTGGATGTTGTAGTATGGGAGTACTTAAGAATCAGTGGACTAATAAGTATTTAAAAACTCTGTGGCCCGCCTGAACGAGTACACCACGACAATAACTGACTTCATTAGTAAGTATGTAAAAGACTGTGCCAAAGAGCAAATCCACGTGTTTCCCAACTAGCAACCATGGATGAATAGAGGTAGACATAGCTTGCTGGAGTCCAGGTCTGAGGCGTCAGGTGACCCTGACCTATACAAGAAAGCCAGATACGATCCAAGGAGATGCTTCAAAGATTCCAAAAGACAGTACTGGACCAAGCTAGAGGACCAAGCTAGCCACAAGGACCCCCATCGACTATGTCAAGGTCTGCAAGATATAAGAGACTAAAAGATGAAGGCAAATAATATCACCGACTCCAAAACACCCCTTCCTGATGAGCTCAATGCTCCTTTTAAGCAAGAGGTCAGCGAGAGCGTGCCCTCCACTCTGGAAGCCGTGGATGAACCCGTATCCAAGGTTACTATTGCGGATGTCAGAGCAGCCGTCTCGAAGGTCAACCCATGCAAAGTGACTAACCCAGATGGGGTACCCGTACGGGCACTCAGATCTTGCGTAGATCTGGCGGAGGTTTTTGCAGACAGCTTCAACCTCTCTTTACAACAATCTGAAGCTCCTATCAGCTTCAAGAAGATGACCATCATCCCAATACCAAAGAAAAGCCAATGCCTTAATGACCATCATCCTGTGGCTCTGATATCCATCATTATGAAATGCTTTGAAAAGTTAGTCATGGCACGAATCAATTCCAGCATGCCAGATTGCCTGGATCCACTATATTTCACCTAACATTGCAACAGATCCACAGCAGACACCATCTCACTGGCCCTACACTCAACACTTAGATAACGAAGACACCTATATCTATCTCCTATTCATAGATTACCGCTCAGCTTCCAACACCATTATTCCGGTGAAACTCATCTCCAAACTCCATGGGCTGGGGCTCAGCTCCTCCCTCTGTGACTGGATCCTGAACTTCCTAATCCACAAACCATAATTGGTAAGGATAGGCAACAACACCTCTTCCACAATAATCCTCAACACCGGTGCTCCACAAGGCTGTGTCCTCAACCCTGACTATACCCTTATGCACCTACGACTGTGTGGCCAAATTCCCCTCTAGCGCAATTTTCAAGTTTGCTGATGACACCACCATAGTGGGTCAGATCTCTGAGATGGAGTATAGGAAAGAGATAGAGAATCTGGTGAACTGGTGCGATGACAATAATCTCTCCATCAATGTCAACAAAATGAAGGAGGTAGTCATTGATTTCAGGAAGGGTAGTGGAGGACATGCCCCTGTCTACATCAATGGAGACAAAGTAGAAATGGTCAAGCGCTTCAAATTTTTAGGTGTCCAGATCACCAACAACCTTTCCTGGTCCTTCCATGCTGACACTACAGTTAAGAAAGCCCACCAATGCCTCTACTTTCTCAGAAAAATTGGCATGTCCACTACAACTCTCACCAATTTTTATAAATGCCCCATAGAAAACATTCTTTCTGGCTGAACCACAGCTTGGTATGGCTCCTGCTTTTTCCAAACTGCAAGAAACTACAAAGAGTTGTGAACGAAGCCCAGTCCATCATTCAAACCAGCCTCCCACCCGTTGACACTATATACACTTCCGCTGTCTCGGAAAAGCAGCCAGCATAATTAAGGGCCTCTGAAGTTCCTGGAGTTCATGAGCAGGCCGTACTCACTGACAAGGAATTGCTAACAGTGACAAGATTTTGAAAGTTAAGCCTTCTTTGAAAGAAACTGTCAGGAACTAGTGGCCATCTATGTTGAGAAGAAGGATGGGAGAAATTTAAGATGGTGTGTATAACACAGATGACAAGTGAGATTCTTTCCTCCTAACTACCAGGCTACATGGATGCAAACAACCACCACTCATCACATTAGGACCAGCTCTTCTGCAAATAAATCCCATCCATCCCTTCTTCATAGGCTGGTAGACAGAATAGGAAAAACACTGATCTTTGCTTTGCCCCTTAGGTCCACTCTTCAATGCTGCTCTTTCTGGATGGGGCTAATGCAGGAAATGGGTTCTGTTGTACTAAACCCTAGCCCATTTCCGCTGTCTGACTAAACTGAATCATAGAATCCCTACAGTGCAGAAGGAGGCCATTCAGCCCATCGAACCTGCACCGAATACAATCCCACCCAGGCCCTATCGATTTACCGCCATATATTTATACTACTAGCTCCACTTACACTAAGGGACAATTTAACAGGGCCAATCAACCTAACCTGCATGCCTTTGTGGGCAGAAACCAGAGCACCCAGAGGAAACACATGCAGAGACAGAGAGAATGTGCAAATTCCACACAGTCACGAAAAGGCAGAATTGAACCCATTCTCTGGCTCTGTGAGGCAGCAGTGCTAGCCATTGTGCCATCATGAACAAACGTGTGGAGACGTGGTCTCAACCTGTACATAATATAAAAGCAAAGCACTGTGGATGCTGCAATCTGAAACAAAAACAGAAAATGCTGGAAAACCTCAGCAGGCCTAACAGCATCCATGGAGAGAGATAGAGCCAATGTTTCGAGTCTGGGTGACCCTTGATCGAATCCTTAACCTATGCAGTCTGGCTCAAAATTCTCCTCTGAAATTTTGCAGTCGGGAATTCCCATCCATAGTTTTCAGAGGAGTTCAGTCCCCTGAAGCAGCAACAGCACCATGTGGCCTTGTTTTGCTGAAACAGCCATGAGCGTCAGCTGTGACTTAGCCAGTAGGGACTCTCGGTGATTCTGAGTTTGTGGTTGGGTTTTACAGAATGCCGTACTCCACATGCCACCCCTGAGCGACAGGTCATGAGGGATCCCACCCACAGGAACCTGTGGCTGCCTCACTGAAACATGACACAGGAAGCAGACATTTCAGGATGTGTGAGAGAAGTGGAATATTGCTCTCACTACTTCTTTTCTGCATTGCCCTAGATCTAATAGCCTAGCTGAACTAACGATTCCCTCAGTGAAATCTGAGGATGAAATCCTGCCTTAGAAAGCCACTGTACAATCTGATTGGCTGGCAAATCAAAGAACACAACTGAAAGAAAAGACACTCTACTTGAATTGGCAAAGCGTCAGTTCCCTTTGCTAGAGTTTAAAATCTCTCAGAAGGCTTTCTTTTGCTGCCAGGAGATTAATGCCAATTCCAAGAGATGCCCAGCCATTTTGAGAGGGTTGGCAACCCTAATGACCACCAATGCTGGCACAATTAAAATCAGAAATGCTCAGGACTGGAAGAGTGCTGACATCTTGTAAGATTTGTTGGGCTGGAGAAAGTTGCAGAAGTAGGGAGGCATAAGGTTTTGAAGGGATTTGGAATCAAGAATGAGAGTTTTTAGGACTGTACTGGACTGGGAACAATGAATGGCCAATCATCACACGGGTGATAGGTGAACTGGACTTGGTTCATGTTCAGATGTGGGCAGCAGCATTTTGGGTGAGTTCAGGTTTCCGGAGGGTGAGCGATAGGGAGCTCACCAAAAAACCACTGTGAGCCTAAAGGAAACAAAGCCATGGGTGAAGGCAGCATGTGACTGAGCGTAGGCTGGAGTTGGGTGGTGTTACAGAGGTAGGAGGAGGTGACACAAATACACGGTCGGAACTGAAAACAGAAAATGCTGGAAATTCTCAGCAGGTCAGGCAGCAAGTGTGGAGGGAGCAAGAGAGCTAATGTATCAAGCCTGAATGGCTCTTCTTCAAGGATCGGTTAGAAATGTTATCTTTCGGTGCAGCGGCAGGGGGTGGGTTAGGGAGTAAATATGTAGGGTTAGCGCCTGGGTAAGATGCTCTGTTGGAAAGTCAATGTAGACTCAATGGGCCAAATGGCCTCCTTCTACACTGCAGGTATTCTGTGAGGGTCAGACATGACAACAAGGTCACAAATGGTCTAGTTCAACCTCTGACAGTTGCCACATTGACCCAGATCAGTGGCAGTGGACGGGGAACAAAGAAACTGGCTTTCCAAATTACATCCAATTTCTGATGAATAATGGAACAAGAAAGTTGGGCACTGAGAGAACATGGAATCCTGAGCACAGGGCCCTGGGACCCATGGAATGCACTGATGGTATTTATAAATGTCCAATATTTCTGAGCTGACTTTCTCCTCTCAGACCTGCTGGTAATATTGTTTTAAAAACTTAAATACTTAAAGATTCTGCAATGCTGCATTTGTTGGAGACATTAGATCACTGGCGCAATAGCAAAGATTTCATACTCCAATTTATAAAGCCTCATTTGCTCTGCACTCCACTGCCTCACCAGCAGCAATTTAGACATTTAAGATCAAAATGATTTGCAAGCGTGGAAAATCTTTTCATCTTGAGCTGCTCAGTGAGAGGCCCTGATCATCACGCCCTTGTGCGATTGGTTAGAAAGGACAAGTGAACTGCTTTATTTAATATGAATTTTCATTCCACATCTCTACCTCCCACCTCTCCTGGAAATGTTGGAAGAATAGGACTGGAGAGCAAACTCCAAAATGCACAGCGGAAATGGATTTTAAAAAAATACCGTGACAGCAAGTTGCAATCTGTTCCCTCCTTGTACTCTCACTGCCTCTTCATAATGGCAGCAGCATTGCTGACTTACTAACTAAAAGAATGAACTGCTCTCTGTTTACCTTCAAAAATGCCAAGTTGAAAGGTCAAAGTTCATTGCATAAGCCAGTGAGGTCACGACAAGGTCTGGGTTTTGAAAGGCTGTGGACTGAACGCTGCAAGAACTTCCAAAGTGGAGTTTGTTCGATGAGGCCAGCACAGCTTCTTCCCTGCTGCCATCAGACTTCTGAATGAACCTACCATACATTAAGTTGATCTTTCTCTCCAACCTAGCTATAACTGTAACATTACATTCTGTAACCTCTCCTTTCCTTCTCCATGCACGGTATGCTTTGTCTGTATCACATGCAGGTAACAATACTTTTCACTGTATACTAATACATAGAATCTATAGTGCACAAGGAGACCATTCAGCCCATGGAGCCTGCACCAACAGCAATCCCACCCAGGTACTACCCTGTAACCCCACACATATTTACCTTCCTAATCCGTCTGACACTAAAGGGGCAATTTATCATGGCCAATCAACCTAGCCCGCACATCTTTGGACTGTGGGAGGAAACCGGAGCACCCAAAGGAAACCTACACAGACAAGGGGAGAATGTGCAAACATCACAGACAGTGACCCAAGGCTGGAATTGAACCCGGGTCCCTGGTGCTGGGAGGCAGCAGTGCTAATCACTGTGCCACCATGTCGACCCATCTGACAGTAATAAATAAAATCAAATCAGAGAAGGGTGCAGGGAAGAGCAAACAGGAATCTTCTTGAAAACCAGAAATGCTAAGAAGAGGCTGTGGAGAACAGGAAGGGATCAGTAGCAAGAGGTCAGAAGAGTGTTTGCCTATTAGGCTACTTTACTGTGACCGTACACTGTCTTCACCATTTTAAGTGTGGGCCCATCACTCTGTAATGCTATTTATCCATCACTGGTATTCATTGATGCTTCATCTGTATCTAATTGTGGCAAGCATATAACTGGAGAGTGACAAACAGAAGCTACCTGAGATTACCCTTCAAGCCAGAGAGAAATGCTGCAGGGGGCCATCTTTCTCTGGCATCCTTCTGCTGCTTTTATTCATTCCTTCTTTTAACTTTCTAGATCCATAGCTTCATTAAGAGAATAAAAATGAACCTTCCATCTTCTGCAGCAGTAGACACTAAATAAAGCAGAACCGTGAACTAATCGGGTTATGTATTAAACATTAAACACGCTGTCTGCTGTGTACTTAACAGTAAAGGTCTATTAGAAATCTATTAGTGATGGTTAGAAGCACTGGCTGCTCATTACCCTCCTACTGACTACAGCAAACACACATTATTTGGGACTAAGGACAGATTTAATGAGATTTAAACCTTCCTAGTTACAAATACCTGGATTTATTAATATCTAATTTATGAAATAGTTATTTGGCTCAGAAGCCTGCTTTCTGCTCTCAGAGCTCAAGGTTTTGTCTTGTCGTTTGGTTTGACCCAGGTGAAAAATGGGATGATCCATCAGTTCTCGACCTGCTCTCCTATGTGCTCAATAATAAGTACCATTGACACAGAGTTCACAGTAACTCCCATCCTCACGGGGGATGATTCCACTGTATTCCACTCCACCAATCATTGTCCTGGTGTAAGCCCATATGGTAACAGCACAGCAGGATGCACCTTGGCTCAGTTGGTGGCACTGTGACTTCTGGAAGTCATAGGTTCAAGACTCACCTCAGAGACCTGACGACAAAATCAAGTCTCCACCCAGCATGGTACTGTGGGATATAAGGCACTGTCCGAATGCTGTTCTACAGTGAAGATTTTTTTAAATTCAATCATGGGACTTGGGCATAGCTAGCTGGCCAGCATTTATTACCCATCCCTAGTTGCTCTTGAAACTGAATGGTTTACTGGGCCATTTTAGAAGGCAGTTGAGAGCCAACCACATTGCTGTGGCTCTGGAGTCACATGTAGGCCAGACCAGGTAAGGACGGCAGATTTCCTTCCCTAAAGGAAGAGATGGGGTTTTTTCTAACAACGATTTCATGTTCATCAGTGGATTCTCAATTCCAGATTTTGTTTTGTTGAATTCTAATTCCACCACCTGCCATGGTAGGATTTGAACCCAGCTCCCAGAACATCATGTGAGTTTCTGGATTAATAAGCTGAGCAATAATACTACTAGGTCACCACCTCCCCTGCTGTTAAACTGCTGCCCCATCTGCCTTAGAAGGCAGATGTAAAGGATCCGTGACATTATTCTGAAGAAATACAGGTAATTTCTCGTTGGGACCCTGACCAACATTCATCCCTCAAGCACTAAAACAGATGATCAAATCATTACCACATTGCTATTTGCAGAAGCTTGCTGTGATGTTTTCTTCATTGCAACAATATGTATATTTCAGGATGCAGGAGTGAAGTTTCTAGCAATGCTAAGTGTGTGAGAGTAGGTGACACCAATAAATGTGATATCCAATAATGGTCTCCTTACTTGGAGAAGAACGTGGTGATACTGGAGGCAGTTCAGAAGGAGTTCACCCAATTGATTCCAGAGATGAAAGGGCTGTCCTACGAGAAGCAGTTGAATAGCTTGGGCTTGTACTCACTGGAGTTCAGAAGAATGAGGGGGATCTGATCAAGGCGTATAAAGGGGATTGATAAGGTGGACACTGAACAAATGTTCCCACTTGTGGGAGGGTCTAGAACAACAGGTCATAGATATAGTCCGAAACTCTACCACTTTGCCCACCTCAGAATCAGTGCGGGCAAGGGTCCAAAAAAGTCTCACCCAAGCAAGGCCATAAGATCCCGTTCGGAGAGTGAGAAGAGGTAGGTTCAAAACTGAGACAAGGAGAAACTGCTTCTCTCAGAGGGTTCTGCATCTTTGGAACTCACTGCCCCAGAGTGCAGTGGAGACAAGAAGCAATCGCCAGATTCAAAAACAAGACAGGTATCTTTTTGACAAAAAGTGAGATAAAGGATATGGGGAACAGGAAGGAAAGTGGAGTTAAGGCCAGGATAAGATCAGACATGATCATGATAAATGGCGGAGGGCTGAATTGCTGACTCCCGCTCCTAATTCCTATGTTCCTGTGATTCCTGATTGATAGGGATAGTTGGTAAGGGTCTGGTTTTTTAAGCAGGGGCTTGGGGTGCAGTGGGTGGGAAATGGTGTTTAAAGGTGCATTCTCTGACCTTGACCACCTGTGCAAGTTTATTAAACATCTTGCGACACTGCATTCAGGTCCTTGGGGTTACGCTCCTGCCCTTGACCTCCCATAGCCAGCTGCTCTTAGTGCCATTTCCCCATCGGTCTGGGGGACCTCTTGGCTTCCCCTGGATGCAGGACATTTCCCCCCGCTCCCCCCTTTCTCTACACCTCTTCCATCAAGGTGTCCAATGTAGCACTGATAAAATCCTCCCCTCCACCCCCCACGTTAAACAATCTTCTCACTTTCCCAGATCAGATCGAACTCACAAAGTACTCACAGCGGCTGCTTCCAGCCACAAGGCATTTTCCCTTCAGGAGGTGCAGGTTAGCTTTTAGTGGTGCTGGGAAGCTATGATTTTGGATCCCCTGCTGATGAGTGCAGTCAATGAACAATATAATTAGTGGCGGCTGCACGCGGAAATCATGATAATGAACAGGCAGCACAAAGGGCCGTGCTGCATACATTACATCAAAAAGGCGATAGGTAATCACACGTTGTGATCCTGTGCTTGTTTTCAGGCATTATCTAATTTGGGCTCCCTCCTTTCTCTTGCCCTTCTTCTTACAGCATGTAATAAGTATCTTTGCATAATGCTGGCATTATTAGCCATGCAGGCACCACAATCAATCCCAAAGAGATCGATTCCCATTTGAATGTAAGGTCTGCCTGCGAGGCACCGTCATAAAAGTCCTAACGGATCAAGGCAATGGATAATGAATCATTAGCCTGCTGCACTGTCTGACATTTCGTCTAGATATTGTTCCAGCATCCTGCAGGGCTGCAGGGTGGGCTCCCCAGTATTGTCAACATTGGAAAAGGTAACTGTAACTAATAATTTATTTTTTATATTAATTCATGGGATGTGGGCGTCACTGCTTGAGCCAACATTTATTGCCCATCCCTGAAGGCATTTAAGAGTCAACCACGTTGCTGTGGGTCTGGAGTCTCATGTGGGCCAAACCAGGTAAGGACGGCAGATTTCCGTCCCTAAAGGACATTAGTGAACCAGATGGGTTTTTCCAACAATCGACAAAGGTTTCATGTCTGGAACAGGTTGCTCGGGGTGGTGGTGCAGGCAGATACAATAGGGGTGTTTAAGGGGCCTTCAGATAAGCACGTGAATATTGCAAGGAATAGAGGGCATGGACCAAGGGCAGACAAAAGGGATTAGTTTAATATAGCTTCATGTTCAGCGCAACACGTGGGCCAAAGAGTCTGTTCCTGTATTGTGCTGTTCTATGTTCTATTAGACTTCCAGATTAAACTGAATTTGAATTTTACCGTCTGCCATGGTGGGCTTCAAACCCAGGTTTCTAGAGTATTAGCCTGGGACTCTGGGTTATTAGTCCAGTGATAATGATAATTAATGATAATACTATTAATTTCTCTACAGCTGCACCATGGAAAACATGTGATAGGTGCTTGGAAAGTCTGGATTTAGCTTATGACCATTTGATGGACTCATGTACCTTGGGCATTCCCACAGCATCCCAAGAGAGATTAGTAACTCAGAGCCTGGAGAATCATAAAGGTATTCTTGAATTTTTACTGTATTCTCTGTAACAACTATTGGTGTAGTTCTAGGATTCCAATTACTCCTGCCTCACTTACTGTTTTAAGTGAGATGCAAAGTCACATAGAACTACAGGCAAAAAGTAGAGACACAAGCAAACAAATAACAAGAGACACTAAGTGACATGAAGGCAGACAGAGAGACACAGTGGTGTATCGAGACAGACAGAAGAATGTAAACAGAACAAGGAAGCATGACAGACTGGATAGAGGCCGACAGAATGGTTAAAAACCTGAGGCATGTACTGAGGTGGCCAAAAAAGGAGAGGGACTGGGAGATATACAGATCAAAATAGGAAGAGACACACATGCCGCAGATAGCCAGATGATCTAATAGGCAGAAACAATACTCAATTTGCATTGGAGACTTCAGATTGATCCAGCTCTCTGAGCAGAATAGTTGCCCTCGAAAACTTAGAAGGATTAAAACCACTTCCAACTCCTGGATAACTGCAGTACTGTTCACCCCCCCTCCCCCTTAACTGGACCCCCCAACAATCTCCCACAGCCAAATCTCCTGATTCGCCATCTGACTATTCTCCCCGCTATCCTCCCACCCCAATTACCCCTCCTAACAATCCAACTATGGTCCTATCATATATTAAGCTGATCTTTCGCTTCACCCTATCTGCAACTTCAACTACTTTCTGAGCCCTATTCTTTTCTTTTTCCCCTCTGTACTTCATGAAGATAATGTTCCATCCATATAGCACGCAAGAAACAACACTTTTCACTGTATCCCAGTACATGTGACAATAATAAATCAAATCAAATCAACTATCCCCTGACTACATTCCCCGCCCCTGCCTATACCCCATCCCTCTGATCAACATTCCACTACTCTCCCTGTGCATGACCACTCTCCCATCGTATTACTAACCCCCACTCCCTGACTTTCCACCTGACCCCCGCAACAACCCATCCCAACTCCTACCCTACCCACATCCTATTCCCCATCTGACATCTCCACAACCTATCCTACCCACTGATTTTCCATACTTCCTTTCTCCTTGTCTTCATAAAGTGACTGACACCATTGAACTGACCCAGTTTACGGCAGCTTGCATGGTAAAGAGTCTTCCTTTTCTTACATTACTAGTGCCCTGCATTGGAAAGGGGTCCAGTGCCAGTACACTGCACAATGCCCACCAGACCCCAGGTCAAAGAGCAGACAAGAAATATGCAGCTCCCAACTAAGGTAAGGAAAACTGAGCAAAGTGACAATCTGACTGTGATTGCCATTCCTTATAAGCTCAAATCCAATGATGGAGAGAGGTATAAGAATAACGGGGAAGTTTAAATGTCAAACAGTAAATGGTTTTCACACATATTCATGAGGAAGGACACACATAGGAACAGTCAACTTCAGCAGGACACCACATGTGCAGAATTCTAATGGATTGCGCAGCCATTAGATCCTGCCTGATTTTGCATTCTATTGACTTAAACAAATAACAGGAGACAAAATCCATGTTGACCATTTTGGGTCATGGCTCAAACAGGAAATTCTGCCCACCTATAGCAACGTCTGCTGGAGGAGAGGACTTCTTTCAGACAACTGATCTTTTTGTGCTTACTTCCACCAGAATTTGGTGTAGCACAGCTTGAAGGAAAGGCACAGGGCTTGTAGCTGCTGCTGTGAAGTCTCCACAGAAGAGTTTCACTTCTGATGAGATTCCATTTCTGCAGAGACCCTGAATCAAAGAACAGTTCATCCACTAAATGGCCGCTCAGGATGTTTCTGATCAGTGAAATGGACTAATCGTGTTAACCAATCAATAGATATCTTATTTTATTATTGGACCTACTAGTTATTAGAACGAGTATGTCAGGCTTAATATAGTGCAGTCAGAATATCAATGGCTTTGTAACATGGAGCTGGGAATTTGGAATGATAATGATTTTTATTATGATTTTTACTTCGGAGTCCTCACTTATCATAGAAACAGATAAGCGCAGAAGGACACCATTCGGTGTATTGAGTCTGCACCAACAACAATCCCACCCACGCCCTTTCTCTGTAACCCCATGTATTCACCCTGCTAATTCCCCTGACATTAAGAGGCAATTGAACATGGTCAATCAACCTAACCTGCACATCTCCGGGAGGAAACTGGAGTATTGTGAAGAAACCCATACAGACACGAGGAGAATGTGCAAAGTCTACACAGACAGTTACCCAAAGCTGGAATTGAACCCGGGTCCCTGGCACTGTGAGGCAGCAGTGCCAACCATTATGCCATTGTGCCGGCAGTATGACTGATGGAGCAATTTAGTGAAGGTGGCCTCCTAAGGGGCTGCCTCAAAGCTGACCATCCAATGAAAGATGGTACGTGGACTCCAAATGTTGCCCAGTAAGAGGGTTAGCATTTCTAGAGCCTGCTGCTGTGGCGATGTGGGAGTCAAGGAGGTGAAGAATGAAAAACATCAGAGGGGCTATGCACACAGACCCCTCTACTTGATCTTTTGTATTGCGGCAAAGGTGGGGGGAGGGGGTAGTTGGGCAACAACCTTCCTCTGCCTATGGCTGCCTTCTTGGGGCATGGAGCATCCAGGTCTAATGCCCCCCTGAATGGCCTCAGGGAGCTGGACATTAGGTGGGGAATGAGAGCACTGCTGGCAAAGAATTGACCCTAACAGGGTCCTTAAATCTTTAAATTGATTAGCCACACCCATTCGACTCTGCATCAGGTCCCACCTCTGGGAAAGAAGGTGGGCAGCAGGGATTGGGACTCTGAGCTGTCTCGACACAGCTCCTCCTTATTTTCCTGCCACCCAGTTTACCATTCCTTGTCCAATGTCACCCGCTCAGACTGAATGGTAAATTATAACACACAGTCCCTTTGGCCGGAATTCTCCAGTCTCACACACTGCACTACTGCTACCAATGAGAACGAAGGATTTGGCACTCAGCCAAATTGCCATTCACAGCAGCAGGACTGGAGAATCCCAGCCACGGGTGAGGCAGGAGAATCCCAGTCATTGGCGGCAATCCTCTGTTCTCACTTGTGGCTGGGGTTCTCCGGTATCGCTGAAGGTGAATAGAGAGTTTTGATGGAACAACCAAATTTTCCGTTCTCATTCACAACAGATCCCACCATGGACAAGACAGGAGAATTCCACCCATTGTATGACATGGACCATGAGAATAGTGTGATACGATACAGTGTGCAAGTATATTAGAGAGTGAGGGTTGTGGTGTAAATTGGAATAAAGCCATAGTCTGGTAGTCTGAAATGTGTTTGTATTCTTTTGAGCTATTGAGTGTTTTAATTTTGATGCCAATTGTGGCAGTTTCGGAAATGGACGACCACAGCCACAACTCCAGGAGACTTAGATCACATAACAAATTTGTCACTTCTGATGGCAAAAGCTTGCTGCAGATTGCAAACACAGTGGTGTGTTTGAAACTCATTACTAAGTTAGAAATAGGAGATTGTCAACTATTCACATCTCAAAAAGGCTCCAGATCCTGTTGCAGTGATTTTGTAAACACAGTAAGAAGTCTCACAATACCACCGAAAGAGACTTCTGACTGTGTTTACCCCAGTCTAACGCTGGCATCTCCACATCATGACTACCATTGACACTGCAGTGATTTTGGACAGAGCTGACTGTTGTAGTCTCCACCTCAACCATTAGAAAGTAGAACAGCTTCAGTCACCAGCATTTTTCCAGTTACAGAAGCTAAAATCCTGTGCCAGTTGTACAATCAAACTGAAGTCAATGTTGGTTTGAATTAAAAGGTAGCCCTAAGGCTGACACACTTGTCAATTAGTTTAAAGTTTATTTACTATTGTCACAAGTAGGCTTACATTAACACTGCAATGAAGTTACTATGAAAATCCCCTAGTTGCCACACTCCAGTACCTGTTTGGGTACACTGAGGGAGATTTTAGCATGGCCAATGCATCTAACCAGCGCGTCTTTTAGTCGGAGCACCCACAGGAAACCCACACAGACAGAGGGGAGAATGTGCAAACGCCACACAAACAGTGACCCAAGCTGGGAATCAAACCCGGGTCCATGGCGCTGTGAAGCAGATGTACTAACCACTGTGCCACCATGCTGTTCTTAGCCACTGTACTGTCCTGTGTGGAGCTGATTCATTTTAAAGACAACACTCAGTTGCAGCTGGCTGAAGGTTTATGGACTGGAACTGGTCTTGACTATGAAATCCTACACTGGTAGCCAGATCGCGTGACAGACACTTTGACAGTTATGACACATGCATGCTTTGTGTGCAAATCTTTAATTCCTTCATGGGATGCAGGCATCTCTGGCTAGGCCAGCATCTGTTGCCCATCCCTGATTGCCCTTCAGAAGTTTGTGCTGAGCCAGCTTCTTCAACCACTGCATTCCATGTGGTCTATGTACACCCAAAGTGCTGTTAGGGAGGGAATTCCAGGACTTTGACCCAGTGACAATAGAGGAATGGTGATATGTTTCAGGATGGTGTGTGAATTGGAAGGAAACCTGCAGGTAGTAGTGTTCCAATACATTTGCTGTCCGCGTCCTACTTGGTGGTTTAGGTTGCGGGTTTGGAAGGTTCTGTCAAAGGAGCCTAGATGAATTGCTGTAGTGCATTTTGTAGATTGCACACACTGCTGCCGTTGTGCATAGATAGTGGCGAGAGTGAATGTTTAAGGTGATGGATAGTGTGCGAATCAAGCAGCCTGCTTTGTCCCGGATGGTGTTGAGATTTTGAGTGCTGGAGCTGCACTCATCCAGGCAAGCTGGGAGCATTCCATCATACTCCTGACCTGTGCCTTGAGGATGATGGACAGGTTTTGAGGGGTCAGAAGGTAAGTTACTCGCCACAGAATTTCTAGACCTTGACCGGCTCTTGTAGCCATAGTTTTTATACAGCAGGTCCAGTTCAGTTTCTGGTCATTGGTAAACCCTTGGAAGTTAATAATGATAGTGTGAACAAAAGAAAGAATATGTAGTCCTGGCATTTAGTTAAGGACTGCAACTTTACTCTCAAAGTGCTAGGATAAAAAATATAAATTTCTTGAAATGTGAGATTAAGTTTTTTTTAAATTAGAACTTTAAATTAAAATAGTGGCAACAGGGAACTCTACAAAAATTATTTACCAACACAAATTAATCTCTCTTGCCATTGCTTAGTCATAATTTAAATGTGAATCAAAATGCTCTTCCTGTATAATTTTATCTCCATTTCTCTCCCGTTCTTTAATTGTTTCTTCTTCTCCGTATAAAACTGTCAAGCCATTCCTTAATTGCTATCTCTTTCTCTCTCTCTCTGTCTGACCTTTACTTTTCTGCCCAATCTTTCCATAAGTTTCCCCCTTTTCCATTTCCCACCTCATTTGTTGCATCTGCCGACCAACTTTGAGTGTGGAATTTGTAGTATGAGGGATTTGGGGCTATAACGGTTAATGTGGGACTAATGAAACAGTACCAGGTATAAAGGCCAGAATTTTACCACCCCACCCACCATGGAATGAGAGCGGTGAGGGGTGGACAACAGAAATAAATGTCCGTTGATCTTAGGTGGGATTTTACAGTTTCGCTATGAGTGAAGCCATAAAGTCCTGCTTGGAGAATTGCATGGGATGATTAGGGTGCTGGGGTGAGCCTGGTTGATGTTGGCAAGAAGATAGAATCTAGTCAGGGCTGCATCCTGTGTGTATGTATGTAGTTCTGAGTTATCAATAAATAGTTATCATTGTTATGTATGATAGGACATAGACCCTCTAAGGAAGCTGGTCAGGTGACCTGGGGTTTGGGGTGATCTGCTTGGGGACTGCTTGAGAGGGTAGTTGTCAGTGGAGTATGGGGCAAGTAAGATTGCAATAAAGATCAGTGATTCCTGATGCATGCCTGTGGAGTGAATTCTTGAAGATGCTCCTCGGTACTAAAGAGTTTAACAATTGTTCAACATACAGCCTCCCATCCATTGACTCCAACTACATATCCCATTGCCTTGGAAAGGACACCATGCACCACAGACATTCTCTCTTCTACCTTCTTTGGTCAGGAAAAAGATACAAAAGTCTGAGGTAATGTACCACCCAACTCAAGAACAGCTTCTTCATTGTTGCCACCAGACTTCTAAATGGGCCTACCTTGCATTAAGTTGATCTTTCTCTACAGGAGTCTGCATGTTCTCCCTGCGTCTGTATGGGTTTCCTCCAGGTGCTCCAGTTTCCTCCCACAGTCTGTAAAACATGCGGGTTAGGTGCATTGGCCATGCTAAATTCTCCTTCAGTGTAGCGGAACAGGCATCAGAGTGTGATGACTCGAGGGTTTTCACAGTAACTTGTGACTAATAAATAAACTTTGAACTTTAGCTATCACTGTAACACTACAATCAGCACCCTCTCCTTTCCTTCTCTATGAACAGTATGCTTTGATTGTATAGCGTGCAACAAATAATACTTTTCACTGTATACCAATATATGTGACAATAATAAATCAAATTAAAGATCTAGATCCCTTCATCAGACAACTTTCAACCTTATGACACAGTTTGGCTGCTTCGTGGTTACATGTGCTATGGCATGGATAGTTGGCTGAGTTCCAAGGCCACATGAGCAGGGCCAACCCCTTGCCCAAGTTGTTAACCTGTTCCCCACAGCCCTGCGATTCACAATAAAGCTGTAACGACTTTAATCAGGCAATTGAGGTGGGCCTATTAGAATATGTACACCCTGATTGGTCCATCAAATTGGCCTTAATCAGGGAGCCTCTTGCTTTGTACTTAACCATGAGTGTCAGTTCCTCTGGCACTCCAAGTGTAGACTGTGAACTGAAGGCACTCTGTATGCTGGTGTCAGACTTGTAAATAAAAGGATTTTGGTGAAGGGGCTTCCGCCCCCGAGGACTTATTACAAAAGCAAAGGATAAATTGGAGTTTAGAAGGATGAGGAGGCATCTTATAGAGACGTATAAGATAATGAAAGGGATGGATAGGGTAGAGGTAGAGAGATTCTTCCCGCTCAGAAAGGACAGCACGACCAGAGGGCAAAGCCTCAAGATAAGGGGGTGGGGGGGGCAGTTTAGAAGAGTTGAGGAGGAACTTCTTCATTCAAAGGGTGGTGAATCTCTGGAATTCTCTGCCCGTTGAAGTGGTGGAGGCTACCTCGCTAAATATATTTAAGTCACGGGTAGATAGGTTTTTGACAGGCAAGGGAATTAAGGATTATGGGGAGAAAGCTGGAAAGTGGAACTGAGCCACTTCAGATCAGCCATGATCTTATTGAATGGCGGGGCAGGCTCGAAGGGCTAGACTTCTATTCCTGCTCCTATTTCTTATATTCTTATGTTCTTAAAAGAAACCACTTAAAAACAAGCAGGAAAATCCCTTGAAAACAGGGCACTTGGCCCTCCTGCTGCATCTGGGGCCAAGCCTCAGGCCAGTCACCACTTGTCCTCTATGGAGCTAAAACATGGGTCAGTTCCCTCTACACCCTCATGAGTTGAGATTGAAAAGTGGGCTGGAAATGCTGATGTCCAAGTGTAAAGCACACAGGGGGCTACTACAAATATCAAGAATTTTCACTTACTCAGTTGTCTAGTGACCTTGGATATTGGTCTGTATTCAGTATTTTTTCAGTTGGAAGCTGTTTTTAAATTGTCAGTTTTTTGGAACTGTATTAGCATTTTACGAAACCATTCTCCAGCTTTTCTGAGTTTCATAGCTTGTGTGAAAATGAAAACATTGGTTTATTATTGCACTGAAGCATACAGATGTGAAGTAATTGTAAAGCTCCCCCTCTCCAAATGGGTACAAAGTCAATGGAAGCAGTTCAAGGCCCCAGCCATATCTGGCCTCATTTAAATGTCACCAACCATGGTGGCACTGTGGTTGGCGCTGCTGCTTCACAACACCTAGGAGCTGGGTTCAATTCTGGCCCTAGATGACCATCAGTGCGGAGACTGCACATTCTCCCTGTGTTTGCATGGGTTTTCTCCAGGTGCTCCAGTCTCCTCCCATAGTCCAAAGATCTGCAGGTGGATTGGCCATGATAAATTGCCCCTTAGCGTCCAGGGATGTGTAGGTTAGATGGATTAGCCATGATAAATGTATGGAGTTACAGGGATAGGGAGGGGCAGAGGGCCTGGGTAAGTTGCTTTATCATAGAGTCAGTGTAGACTCAATGGGCTAAATGGCCTCCTTTTGCACAGTAGGGATTCTATGATTTGTGGTACCAAATGGGTGCCATATGCAGCTTGCCTGTGTAAGGAAAGGAGAGGGAATCATTAACGGCTTCCTCCCTGAGTCAAACTGATCAGGGGAGTGGGGTGGGAGAGATTACAAGGGAAGCCCTTGAATGATAGCAGGCCCAAGTGTGGGACTTGAACACTGAAAGTTTCCTGTGACATTTTGATGAGTTGCCCCCTTTCAAGGATTGTCAGTTTAGCCAAAGTACGAATGCATTTCAGGTTTCTCACATTTTCCCCTAGATTTCCCATTCCAGGTCCCACTGCTGGCACAGGACCCTGAGTTGGAACATTTTGTTACATTAAAGGGGCTATTCAAATGCAAGATGTTACTATTGATTTGCGTATTTAATCACGCGTCTTTCAAGTGGGCACACCGGACGACTAAAGGTCCACATGCCAATGTGGTATCCTGTGCATTTCCGGTAGATTAAGATGAGAAATTTGAGAGTCTAACACCATGCCTAATTGAAAATCGGGCAGGGAAAAACAAGTTGAATTCTTACCACGTTGGATAAGAGTTTAAAACAGAATCAGAATCAACAAACAAGCCAACATTTTTGCATTGAACAAAGCTCCAGCGTTCTGAAGTCCTGTGTTTCCGTGGCTTGCTATAGAAGGTTAACAGGGAGCAGCAAGATGATTTAACGAACATCAGAGGAAAATATCTCGAGGAGAAACACAGACCCCCTGTACACGTGCTTTTCTTTGATGTGTTCAGATGGAAGTTCAGGATCCCTCAGCAGCTGCCCTGGGTAGAGTGCCAACAAGAGCTGGGCGCTTTGTGGGCAGCCAGTGTGGTGCAGCCTGAAAGAACAGACTCCGCAATTATCATATTGGAGCATTAGTGCCAGCATGCCGTCTGGGCAGGGACACCGAGGACCGGTGGGGACAGTGCCCAGAGATGCCAGCAGTCTGGATCATCTCATTGATCTGAATCCACATTGTGCACAGTCTCACATGGCATCAAACGGTGTGACAGTGCCAAGCGAAGCTTTCTTTCAGGGGAGGAGACTATGCTGATCTTCTAGTAGGGGGAGAGCTGGGGGGAGGCGGTGTGTGATAGGGATAGGAGGCAAAGGGTTAGATCTGTCAATCCGCGTGTGTTCATTTAAGACACAGGATTTGAATTCCACTGCCAGCGAAATCTGAAATAGAGCAGACAGAGCTGGCAATCTCCGCTTAACAAAACACATGTGGAGAGGATGGCTGAATTGCACTCTTGTTAATACTGGCATGGATTCTGGCAGCATGGCGGGAAGGCTACTTGGACATGGAGATATTTTTCTTCAGCTCCTCTCTGTTTGTTTAGATGCAGCCTCCAGTAGTGGCGGGGCTGTGAAATTGTCTTGTGTCTGAACCGCACTGTCCTTGGTTCCCAGGTATCTGTGCGTCGCCTCGCTCAGCAAGTCTCTGGAATGAAGCCTTCCCGTGATTGACACATCGTATTGTTTCAGCCTCTGCTCTCTGCCGCGCATAATTTTTCAAACTCCTAGAAACCATGGAAACTCTTCCAGACCCAATAAAGCCCCTGTATCCGATTATGCCTCTGTTTACAGCACAGTCTGAGAAAATGCAAACTCCTGACCTCAGTGTGTTGAAATGTCCTTGGGAAGGCTTTTTTGACAAAGGGAAATAATTGAATTTATTTTGCTTTCTCTCAATGATATCAAATTTCAAAGCCATCTTGTCAGCTGTAATATTGATGCTTTCCCAACATTATACATATACCAGTTAAAGGGTTTTTTTTAAAATCAGAAAGATACAACAAATGTCCAAACGTGGGAAATGTGTTTAAGTCTGTGGTGGTTATAGCAAGGCCCATAAAGCTTGTGAGGCCTACCTCCTGCACCTGAGACACTCAATTGACTACATATACATCTCTGGGCCTTCATTAACAAGCACCTTACTCGTGGGATGTTGGATCTTGTCGCTGTTCCCTCTCCTCTGTTTGGTATCCCATGTGGAAGCAGAAATATGTCTGTTGTAAGTTTTTATGTTGTCTCAGGAAATGGTCTAGAGGCTTGTATGGTTGCACAATAACTGTTTATTAATAACACACAGCTATAAGCATATATACAAGATACAACCCTGCCAAGGTGCTATCATCACACCAGCTGCTACCGGACTCACTACTATATCCTAACACTCGCATCATAATGTGAGCAGTACAGTTTCCTCAGTTCCACATTAACCCCTATAGTCTCAATGATGTGGAGTTAGACTGGGGTAGGCAGGTTGCTGGATCAGGCATTCACCTGATGAAGGAGCAGCTCTCTGAAAGCCTGTGCTACCAAATAAACCTATTGGACTTTAATCTGGTGCTGTGAGACTACTTAATATGCTTACAGTCTCAAACAATGCCTTCTTTCACGTCTTTATCCAAATGTATTTTACATGCTACCCCTTCTTCCCCAAGTCTCTGGAGGGCAGCATGGTGGCACAATAGTTAGCACTGCTGTCTCAAAACCCAGGGACTCATATGAATATGGAGATAGGGTGGGATTGTTGTTGGTGCAAGCTCAATGGGCTGAATGACCTCCTTCTGCACTGTAGCATTCTAGGATTATCTTTGAGCTCAAAGTGCCATTTAGATTCTAATTCCTCACTTTGGTTCTTTATGTGCACTCGTGCCTCCTGATGTTTGTCTTGGTGAGATGGTGGTTGCCTCTCTTGCTTTAGGATTGACCTTGTGTTATGTGTGTGAGTTTGAAGCTCCAGTTTTCATTGCTGTAGTTTTTCCTGATTCTGTGCTAGCAATTGTTTGGTCCTGAAATCAGGCTCAACTCCTCCTCTGTATTTTCTGTTTGAGTTTGTTGTCGCTCATCTGGAGGTTTGGCTTTTCCGACCAGTCAAGCCATCTGCAAAGGAACTGGAATATTGGCTTCTTCAGAGAGTGAGGACATTTCTGAACTGAAGTCCCCGTCAAGATTATCAACGCTGGTGCACATCTTGGGAGTGCTCGGTGCAGTGTGGTTGATTGCATTGGTCGTTTTGACATCTTCCACCATTTTGAGATGGTTAGGGACAACACATGCATCACTGCTCAGAAGTATGGATGACGTACAGAATATCAATTATTTTCTTGTTACCATACTGGAGCAGCTCTTGAATCGTGCTTCTAATTGGCAGCTGGATTCCTCCAGGGCCATGCAGTGGTGTGTCCCTCATCCATAACCAGAGATCTTTTAGCCAAGGTTCCTGAATCGACAGGACCACCACATTGGCTTCTCTACCCAACTTGAAATTCACGTGGTGGCCAGTTACAGATATATTAGTGATCTGGGATCCTTACACTCTCCCAAGGAGCTTTGTTGGACTTTCTTTTGACGTGGTTCATCTATCTCATGGATTCATTTGAGATTCGCCACTCTCAAGATTTGGAACTTACACATCTTTCCAAAGCGTCCCAGGCAGTTGCAGTGGAAGCACTGCACGCAAGTGAGTGCTGGACACAACCTGTAAGGCCTTTTAGTGGACAGTGCTGACATGGTCTGCATCAGCCTATGTTTTGCTTGGATAATGCTTTCCATATCCTAGTGTCTCCTTGTCCATTTGTTGTGAGCTGGATTGTTGGGGTTGCTCTACATCATGATTTAACTTTGCTGAGCAAAATGGATGATTTTTTATCTGATGGATTTCTAATTGACTGATGATTTGGATTTGTTTTTAGTTCTTATGTAAATCCAAGTACATTCAAAAGAGTATCATTGGCCATGCCTACTACCGTTCAGTCTCTTATTTGTTCCAATCTGAGGTCACCATAATCATAGCGTCCAGCCAATCTATATAACTAATTTATGAAAGAGCCCATGGGTTCCCTGTGCTTTTGGACTCTTGTAAATATTGTTCTTTCCAAAATGTAATTGCTTCTTAGATTTAAAGAAGTGTTAAAGGACTTCATAACCTCTTCAAAGTTATCGGAAGAGTCATTTATTTCTTGTCTGCCAATTTTGTCATCATCACTTGGGCCTGCTGAATATAATAGTGTATTCACTTGTTCAGCCTTTGTCTTCTTATTCAAGTCTGATGCTTTCAGATATCTGAACAGTTGTCTTCTCTGTTACGCCAAACCTTGCACCAGATCTGGCCCTTTCATCTGCTTTAATTAGTCCAGCTTAATTGGTCTGGCAGTGTTGATTTACCATCCACGGCTATTTTCAGCACAGGGGAATACAGCTTTATTTTTCCAAAATACCTCCGCAGTAACCTTTTCCTTCTCTTCCTGCACTTGTTGAGATTTTTTAGGCTACCATCATAGTCACAGAGTCATTACACTTGAGCAATATTTCATACAATTTTTTAACCAAATTGTTTTGGCCAGTGTGTTGCTTTCCTAAGCTTGAAGAATCAAATTGAAGCCAATTCTTTTGCTCTTACTTCTTTACATTTTTTTTCCCTGTTTGTGCATGGTCTTGTTATGTTGCAGACACTGGATCAGGCCTTTTGCATTTGTCTAGCTGTGCTCATTAAAACAATTGATCTGCTAGCATTGCCTGATTAATATGTTAATTCTAAAAGCTAATTTCAGCCTTTTACTTTGGAGTTTGCTCACACTCCTGCAATCTGGTTAGGTCTTCTAACTCTGCTTTTGATCAGGTCCCATAACGGCACTTACATACTCTGGTGGAATCCTCTTATACTGTACTGTGGATCTTTCTGCTGCTCTTCCGTCTCCACACCTATAATGAAGCTTCTTAAGAAATCTCCATCTGTATATACAAGGTCTTCAAGTTAAGTGCACTTCCCTTAGCTCAGTTTGCCGTTTCTTTACTTTGTCACTCTTAGGGATTTTGGTGTCTGTCACCTGCTGCCACCATATTGTAAGATTGAATGTAGTTTCATGAAGAGGCCTAGAGGCTCGTATGATTGAACAATAACTGTTTATTAATAACAGGTAATTATATACCTATTTACAGGATACAGTCTTGATTTGGCGTGATCTTCGTGTTGACTTCTATGAGACTCACGAATCCCGGATGACACTTTACACCATAATGTAGATATGGGGCTGTTTTCTCAGTCCCACATTAACACTTACAGTCCCAAACCCTCATACTACAATATCAAGATCCTTAAAGCCAGTAAAATAGATTGATAAGAACAATAGTTCCTATTGTCCTATTAATTCTGGAGATATGTTTTTCCTCTGGGGAAATGACTATCCCCGCTTCACACCTGCCCACAATAGGATGAGTGAAATTAGGAAATACAAGAATTAGCCACAGATTAACACCATGATGGACCACAGATCTTTAAAATCAGTTAATAAAATCACCAGTTTAAAAATTAATAAAAGGAAATTCTATATTGGTGTAATTTCTAAGCTCTGAATAAAATCTTTCTTAAAAGGCTCACTGAGTAGTCCGATAGCTTTTACTCAGCATTAGTGTTGGGCAAGTGGAACATACCTTCTTTGGGGTATCCCCTGTGCTTATCGAAAGCATAATCTCCCAAGTCATAGCCCCCATCCTCTTTTGCATTCCCCTCTGGCCTTTCAAACTGGGCCCAACTCCCTTATCCCTCCTCACTAGGACCTACCGTTCAGATCTTGTTGCGACCCCAGATTTAAATTAAGTCCAGATCCGAGAACCTCTTTTCCTTCAGGAAACTCCTGCAGTACCAGCAGGAGTGGCCACTGTTTGAACCTGGTACTGCTGGGACTATAGTTTGGCGAGCAACTCTCTAAGAAGGCTCTTGCTCTCGAGGTGGGGAAAGACGTATCAACCTTAGGCAATTAACCCCAGGTGTGTCATATGAGGAATGGTTGAGGAGTCTGGGCCTATACTTGATTGAGTTTAGAAGAATGAGGGGGGATCTAATTCAAACTTACCGCATACTGAAAGGCCTAAATAGTGTGGACATGGAGAAGATGTTTCCACTAGTGGGAGAGACAAGAACCAGAGGGCACAACCTTGGAGTAAAGGAATGCTCTTTTTGAAACTGAGAGGAGGAGGAATTTTTTCAGCCAGAGGGTGGCGAATCTGTGGGACTTATTGTCATAGAGGGCTGTGGAGGCCAGGTCATTGAGTATCTTTAAGGCAGAGATAGGTAGGTCCTTGATCAATAAGGGGATCGAGGGTTATGGGGAGAAGGCAGGTGAAGAGGATGAGAATCATATCAGCCATAATTGAATGGTAGAGAAGATTAGATGGGCTGAATGGTCTAATTCTGCTCCTTTACCTTATGGTGATATAGACATGGGTCAGCTGACATTTTGAACAAAGAACAAAGAACAACACAGCACGGGAAACAGGCCCTTCGGCCCAACGAGCCCGCGCCGCCGTCCCATTGTCTCAGTGACCTATTCATGATTTTAGTCTACGCCTAATGTGCGAGGATCAGGGAGGTCCAATATAGGGACAGTTTGTTACCCAATCAATCAGTGGGTGGTGTCCTGATTGCTTATGTATTTGGATTGATTGGGGGGTGAGGGGTGGTGGTGGGGTAAGGAATATGGTGCCCCATCAAATCTAGCTCATGTCTGTCTCCAATCACATGGCCCTGGAGAGTTCCCCTTTGCAATGCTGATGAAGCCATACCAGCACAGGTCCACTTAGAATCAATTAACTGTGAAAGAATTTTCTGACATTTGCTAAAATTGAGCAAATAGTATGAATGGCGGGTCTTCTCAATAAAAATTTCATTTTTGTGTTGGAAGTGGAACATCACAGGTGCAGAGGTGCTGCAGGATGTTGTGATCTCAGACAACTCCCCATTATCACTGTCGGCAGCCACAGCTTGTTGTCATCTTCTGGATCTTTCAGGGATGATAGTGAAATACAGAAACATTAATCAAAGCAGAATACCTAACAGGAGAGTATCTGAGGTCACGAGTGTGAGGGGAGCTAATTTCCCAAGTACCCCAAAGTGCATGTTAGGTAGATTGCCTCTTAGTATCCAAAGGTGTGCAGTTTAGGTAGATTCACCATTGCAAATTGCCCGAGTGCCCAAAGACATGTCGGTCGGGGGATTAGCCATGATAAATGCATGGGGTCATGGGGAGAGGACAGAGGGGAGGGCCTGGATGGGATGCTCTTTCAGATAGTCAGTGCAGACTTGATGAGCTGGTTGGCCTCTTCCTTTACTGTCGGGACTCTATGGTTCTGCAGATAGAGTGGGGAGCCTCCGGATTGCACCCCTACTTCTCATTGTGCCGCAATCATTTACTGGTGGCAGCTTTGAAGCAATGGCAGTTCACACTTGCTCAAGTCACCTTTGCAACTCCAGCATTTAGCCTGCAGAGCTGTCATGAGTAGAACATTAACACATTTGTGCGCAGGATCTCTGTATGAGTGAACAGTCTGGCTGCTGGTACTTCGAAACAACATGAATTCCTAATGCAGCTTATTTGTTGCAAACCCTCAATTAGTTTCCCCTTTAAGTCTATCCTGTGCCGTCTTTTCCATTTTGCACGAAGCCCGATTATATTTGCATACTTTTCCTCTCCGTGTCTATCAACCCAGCTTGTTGCTTGCAGCAGGATCCATTGGATATTAATCATTCCACCTCCAGGAGAGGTGGAGAGGAGTTTATAGCCTGCGACAGTGCAGTTTGGGCAATTAAACAGAAGCACAAATCACTTTTTCAAATTGCTACGTGTGGGAGCTGGTGGCAAACACACAAAGTGTCTGTGGCTGTTGGAAATTAAACATAAACAGATTATAAAAAGGAGTTACCCGTTGGGAAAGATAGAGTATTTACACGAGAAGATCTGCCTAACTGGACCACTAATTGGTGTTCATTATCTCACATTGATTTAATTACGTGCTGCGCATCAATATAAATTGCCTGCCGCCCACAACAGGGATCAGGAGTGAGGCTTGTGTCTGGCGATATGGGAGAAACAAGTGTCTCACACCTTTTATTTTGAACATGAGGGTCATCGATCGATGTGGTGCTTCCTGTGATGACAGGGCGATGCACTCAGTCATGTGCCTGCCGGGCATCCCCTCCTGCTTTCCTCTGTTGAAGCTGTAAACTGCCAATTAACTGGAGTGTAATTAGTGAGAGTAACATCATAATGTGGAATTACTGAGGCTGTGTGAGGGCCAGGCACAGGCACCTCGCACGCACTTTAACATATCTCCATCAGATTCTCACTGTCTTTGTGTCTGTCAGTCTGCTCACTCGCATGTTTATGCATTCATCTGTGTATGTCTGTGAGTATCTTAGTTTCTGTTATAGCCTTGGTGTGTGCCTGTTTTTCCTTCTATGTGTTCTTGCTGTGTTTATGTCTGTTTCCTTGTGTGCCTCTATGTGTATACCAATGTCTGTGCTTATGTATTCAAATTGGATAGGCTGTATTAATCTTAATGAACGCTGGAACATCATTTCAATGTTTGCAATACATGTGCCTCATTTTAATTGTCAAACTCCCTGTAAGAGATCATCTCACAGACCCCAGTGGAGGTTAGTTACTCAGTGGGGATGATTCTTGGCATTTAGTCCCTCACTAATCCTTCTCTTCACCAATACTGCCTAAAGGACTTACAACATCAACTAAAGTTCTATTGATAGCTGTATGTTGGAAAAAGAAAATACTGCCTTTGAAAAAAATATTGTCAGTAATCTGCCTGGTAGCAGGCACCTGACACCCTGTCAAAGTGCTATTGGCTGCTGGTAACAATGTTTGCATTTTCCTCCCAGAGTTAAACAGGGCAGCAATATTTCAACATTGGTGACTCAACAGTGGTGATTAACCAATTACTTGGATCAGAGGGGGTCAATCCAATTAATTTTTACTAGGCAATAATAATCCTAGTACAGCGCACTGCATTTTATTTGGATTCTTTCAGTCACTTTCAGTCCAAGTTCCAACTTAACACTGTCAGTGCAATAAGAATTGATTTTTATTATCGCCTGGAATCATGTTAATGAAAATAGCTAGCCATGCTGCACTGATGCGCGGGGGAAAAAAATCAACATTAATATGGAGGATTAGCAAATGTATATTTAAGCGCTGCTTTATATGCTATAACTCAGCCTGCAATGCATCAGGCAATGGCAAGTAAGTTTGAATGTGCAAATCTGCAAAATACCCATGTATCTGGACAATCTAACTGCAACAAAGGCCCCATTGTTCACACAAGCATTGTGATATTTTTTAGGGTGTTAAAATCCCCCATGGAGAGCTTTTAATAAGGTATGAATTTTCCAGCAACTGACAGAAAGCATTGCATGGAAAGATTTCACGTTTTAAGTTTTTTTTAAACTTTAACAAAGACACAAACACTACATAATAAGAAACCAGGATGCCAAAAATCACTGAAAAAGGTTCTTCCCCTCGAATTACTTACACAAGCAAAATACTTTACAACCCACTGATATCACACACTTAGCCTTAAAGAATAAGCCCCATACTCAAGCAGGCTTCCTACTCCCAGCCACACCAGGGTGTGTCTTCCAGTATCCTTTTAAACATCTCTTCACTCAGTTCTCTGAATTTTCTTCAGTTGACTTTTAGCAAAGGTCCACTCCAGTGCCTCTTTGGCTCTTAAACCTCCAAAAGTCCCATCTATTCCACTTTTATCTTTCTGAACAGAAAATATAATCCTTACAAGTATCCGGCTCTCACATTTATAGCTGTTCCAGCTTCTTAACCCAGCAGTATCTCTCTCTCTTGCTCCAGCGTCTCTAAGTCTGAGAGTTTGTATCCTGAGAGACCAGCTATCTGCTTTTCTCTCAATGCTTCAGAATCTAGTGTGTGATTTTCTATTGGTCCTGGCCTCAGCCTCTTTTCCCATGGTAACCAGATCTCATGGGCCTGTCTCCTGGAAAAGTTCAGGTTGATCACCATCCTCCTCTTCAGGACACTTTATTTTACCTTAACTTAACAAATATTTTAAAACATGACCATCTGATTAAATCTCAAACTGGTAGCAAGAGCCCAGAGAAAGAGGGTAAAATCAATTGGCGGCCAAGGAAACTGGTCAAGCAGGGTGAGGAGTGTTATAGCAAGAGTTCCATTGCATATGCAAACTGAAGTCACTTATGGGGGAGAGGGAAAGAAAATGTTGGCAAAAAGGAGAGAGAAGGTGGAGAAGTGAGAAGAGTGAACAATGCAAATTGGGGAAAATAGAGAACATGAATGGGATTTCGCTGGGGCGAGACTGGAAACTTCTGTCCGATGTCAACGGAGATTTCCATTGTCGGACCCGCGACTGTTCTGATTCCGTGGTGATTGAGGTGGTAGAGTTCTGGCCCATGTCATATGAAAATAAATGATCCTAAAGCATGTGGTATTTCCATGACAGCGATTAACCCCGGCGCTATTTGAGAAAGTTTGCCCCTGGAAAGTTAGTGATTTAGCACCGGAAATTTATCCCCAAATCATGGGAACCCTATGGCTAAAATTAGACCTTTTATGATGTAACGTGTCGAATTAGATGTAAATAACTTTAGAAAATATCTCAACGTCACATCGGCCAATGACTTGTAAATCTCTGAAGGTAAATGGGCAAATTTCTGTCCAAGAGTTGAAACTAGAGTTGGTATTACCCGTTCCAGTTTGTGATGGGTGTTATGCTGGGCAGGAACAGGAAATACCACGAGAAGGTCAAAAATAGTTTTCACGATGTAAAACTATTTGCAATTGCATACTGCAGCCTTCAATGATAGGCCACATTTCCCACCATGGCATGTTGGGAACATCATTTCAATATATATGCATTTGATTCTAAGGGCTCCTCACCGGAATCATCTCCCCATGCTGGATTATCGGGGCATGACATTTTTGACAATGGTTTGTAAGCAACATGCACATGCCAACCTGCACTTGACCTGCCCGTGACTTTGAGTTCTGTTTGTTGATCTTATTGCATTACACAGTACTAATGGTAATCAGTGACAGGCCTTATGTGACAGCACAACATCGCTTTGGGGGGTGGGGGGATGGGCGGGAGGGGGGTCACAGGTAAGTCATATGAACAAGGAGCAGGAGTAGGCCATCTGGCCCCTCGAGCCTGCTCCACCATTCAATAAAATTTTGGCTGATCTTTTTGTGGACTCAGCTCCACTTACCCGCCCGCTCACCATAATCCTTAATTCTTTTACTGTTCAAAAATTTATTTATCCTAGCCTTAAAAGCATTCAATGAGGTAGCCTCAACTGCTTCACTGGGCAGGGAATTCCACAGATTCACAACCCTTTGGGTGAAGAAGTTCCTCCTCAACTCAGTCCTAAATCTGCTCCTCCTTATTTTGAGGCCATGCCCCTTAGTTCTAGTTTCACCTGTCAGTGGAAACAACGTCACTGCTTCTTTCTTATCTATTCCCTTCATAATCTTGTATGTTTTTGTAAGATCTCCCGTCATCCTTCTGAATTCCAATGAGTATAACCCCAGTCTACTCAGTTGCTCCTGATAAGCCAATCCTCTCAACTCTGGAATCAACCTAGCAAATTTTCTCTGCAACACCTCCAGTACCAGTATATCCTTTCTCAAGTAAGGAGACCAAAATTGTACATAGTACTCTAGGTGTGGCCTCACCAGCACTTTATACAGCTGCAACATATGCTTCCTGGTTTTAAACTTCATCCCTCTCGCAATGAAGGACAAAATTCCATTTGTCTTCTTAATTACCTGCTGAACTGGCAAACCAACTTTTTGTGATTCCTGCACAAGGATGCCCAGATTCCTCTGCACAGCAGCATGCTGCAATAAACTTCCACCTCTCAGACTGGCAGTGGCTCTTAATGGATTGCAAGGTTTGGACTGTACTGGAAAGAGTGGGGAACTGGCCTCAGATATGGGAAAGTGCTGCAAGGCGATAGTTGTAGTGGGGGTACGAGTGGTGAAGGTTGCATTCAGACACATGATTGGGACGAGGGCACCAGTATGGGGAGAGACTTATGTTATAGAATGTTATAAGCTACTTGGGGACAGAATGGGAAAAAGAGGACATAGTGATGGGCCTTGACAGCAGCACGCAGGCATTCCAGTAAGGTGTCCTTTAAAAAAGGCCTTATCTTTTAGAAACGTAAGTTGTTGGCGGGGTGGGCCAGGGAGACATTGCCGTATGCTCCCCTTATTATTTTTCACCAAGGGGTTCACAACACAGTGGAGGAAGCTGATTCCGGGGTCAGTGGCTTTCACCCCATTTTACCCAGCTGCTGCCAGATAATGAGATAACTCTATCCATTAACTCTAACCTGACATTTTGTAACTCAAGACAGATCCTTATTACTTTTGCCCCCTTCTTTATCTTAATTTGACTTGGATGCTGGCCAGAGAAGGCAATGAGGAAAACAGTGGTCATGATCATTGAAGTTGACAGGGCTGATTGTGGAAGCAGTTAATAAGGCATACAGGATCCTGGGCTTTACACATAGAGGTACAGGATATAAAAGCAAGGACGTATGGTGAACACCGGCTTGACCTGAACTGGAGTTTGTGTTCGGTTCTGGGCTCCACATTTTAGGAAGTCATCAGAAATGATGCGGAAAACATTCACAAGTATGGTTCCAGAGATGAGAAACTTCAGTTGTGAGGATAGATTAAAGATGGTTGTTCTCCTTGAAGAAGAGAAGGCTGAGGAGAGCTTTGGTAGAGAAGAAACCATTCCCATTGGTTGAAGGCTCAAGAATGGGAAGACGCTGATTTAAGATAAAAAGCCAAAGGAACAAAGGTCTCTAAAGTGCTGCAGATTTTTAAGAACCCATTTTCTGCACCTGATTGTGAGAGCCTGCAGCCCAACATATGATACTGGCCAAGCCCAAATTCTCCCAGGCTCAACTCAACTTCAGCCTTTAGCCTGCAGTGTGTGGTTAAGGTCTGGAAAACACTGCTTGAGGCTGTGATGCATGCAGATTCAGCTGTGGCTTTTAAAAGGGATAATAATAATTGGGATTCTTGACACCATTTTCATAGAATCCCCAGAGTGCAGAAGGAGGCTATTCAGCCCATCAAGTCTGCACCGACTCTTTAAGAGAACTTACCACCCAAGCCCTATCCTGGTAATCTCATGTAATTACCCCACTAATCCCCCTAATTTACACATTCTTTGGCACTAAGGGGCAATTTAGCATGGCCAATTGCATGTAACCTGCGCATTTTTGGACTGTGGGAGGAAACCAGAGCACCTGGGAGGAAACCCAAGCAGACACAAGGAGAAAGTCATCCAAAGCCAGAATTGTCCTTGGGCCCCTGGCACCATGAGGCTGCAGGGCTAACCATTGTGCCTAACATACTGCCTAATATAACTTTCTGGCCAATTCCTTTCTCACATCGAACATAAACTTTCCTGGAATCAACTTCCAGTCATTAAGATAACATTTTGCAACAATACTTCAGACCATTTGCTGGCTCCTTCAGATTGTGTTTAAAATTGCGACGTGAATTTTATATCTACCCATGATTTGTGGCAGATACAGGTTGTGATGTGTGCAGAGAGTGAATCTGCAATGGTGTGCGAAAGGTATCAGTGGGGAAATTACAGATAAAATCATAAAATTGCAGGTACCTGTTTCAGAATCAGTAAAGGTAAAGTCACTATAGTCTCAGATAACCATAGGCTGTGACTGGTGGAGATTTAACCTGAGGATCACCGCATCTCAGGTGAGGGACAATGTTGAGAAGGCATGGATAATGAGTAAACTCCTGCCCACTACAAAAAAATCAAACGGCTCAAAAATGGATGTCTACTCACCTTCCTGACTATTCTTACATGGTTTATGCCCAGATCTGTGATATCATGTCTAAAACTCAGTCCTAATCAGTGCTTTCGAAGTAATAGTGTCATGCACATTCTAAGTACTTGAAGAAACATATACCCATGTTATGATTCATATGTGAGAAGGGCCAGCTAGTGAGTTTTGGGAGGGTCCAGAGTCAAAGGATGCTTCACCCATTGATACAGAATAGAGAGGACCTTAGTCACATCCACAGTGAGTGTTCACTCAATGCCATTTGAATGTAATGCCATCTGCAAATAAAAAATCTGACGTGAAGGCTTTTCCGAAGAGACAAATTCTTACAAGATCTATGGGGAATTACTGAATGATCTCCCTCTGGGGCTTGTTCAGTACGAGTTCCCCTGGTAACAGGCAGTGGCCTGTGCATCTGGAACTCATTACCTCAGCCCTGTATAAGGCAGGCCCAGGACTGGGCCTACTGAACTGCAGGTTTGCTCAGCGGGTAACTATAGAGATGGGTATAAGCGTGTGTTGGGACTCAGATCAGATACTACAAACAGCGTCTAACAACGTATCCAGAAGTGAGTCAAGTTGCACTTCCAACATGATAACCTGCAGAGATTCTCAGATTCATGTGTATATCGTTTCTTATTCAGTTTATGCAATATTTCATTCTGTATTCAGCTTCTAATCGTTCATGCTTTTTTTTTAGTGTGTGTAATGATTAATCATTTATTTGGTAGATAAAATTTAATAGTTTATTCCGTGTGCGTCAACTCAGGATTCTTTACTGCATGAACCTCATCCTGGCCTAATTTAGAACACTCTTTTCTTAACCTTGATAATGAGTGCTGGAGGATTTGCAGCTTGAAGGATCTGATCCTGTCTGCATTTTAATCATTGTGTACAGCTCTGGAATCCACATTACGGGAAGGGTGTGATGGCACTGGAAAAGGTACAAGAGGAGATTTACCAGGAGGTTGCCCAGGCTGGAGATTTTAAGTTATGAAGAGAGATTGGATAGACTAGCATTGGAGCAGAGGAAACTGAAGAAGGACATGAATAAAGTGTGAGGGGCATAGATAGACAGGAAGGAGAGATCAATGAATAGAGTATAGGTTTAACTAAGGGGTAGGAGCTCTAAAGGAAATGTGAAGGAAAACTTTTTCACCCAAAAGGTGTTGGGAGTCTGGAACTTGTTACCTGAAAGGGTGGTAGAGGCAATAACATTGACAAAGTATTTAGATGTTCACTTGTGATGACCAGACATACAGAGCTGTGGGCTGAAAAATGGGATTAGAAAAGTTAGATGATTTGGCCTTGATTGGTGCAAACAAGATGGGCTGAAGGGTCTTTTTCTCTGCAGGATATCTTGAAGACTCTAATCTTTCTCAAAGGGTCACCTGATGAAGGAGCAGCGCTCTGAAATCTCGTGATTCCAAATAAATCTGTTGGACTTTAACCTGGTTTTGTGATACTTCATATCATTCTCATCATAGACACACCATCTTCATTCAGTACCCACTGTCCATTCCTCCATGTTAATGGTCTGATGTCTACATGAGCTGAAGGACTCATGTCGAATTCACCTATTTAGTTATTCAACATAACTGATGAAGGCCTTAAATTAGTCCTGTTTTGGGTGACACGGTGGCACAGTGGTTAGCACTGCGGCCTCACAGCACCAAGAACCCAAATTCAATTCTGGTCTCGGGTGACTGTGTGCGTAGAGTTTGTAAGTTCTCCCCGTGTCTGTGTGGGTGTTCCTCCGGATGTTCTGATTTCTTTCCATATTCCAAAGATGTGCGGATTAGGTGGATTGGCCATGCCAAAATTGTCCCTTGGTTTCAGGGGGACTATTTAGGGTAAATACCTGGGGTTACGGGGATGGGGCTTGGGTGGGATTGTTGTCAATGCAGGCTCAAATGGGCCAAATAGCCTCCTTCTGTACTGTAGGGATTCTCTGATAATATTTGTATAGACAGGGGAAATTAACAGAAATTAGAATGAGAAGTTGAAAACAAAACTTTAAAAATTTGCGCAAAAATTGAAAGGAACCGTCAGCATCTGAAAAGAAATAAGACAGGTACAAATCAGTTTTTTACCCATACCTATCCCCCTCCATAGGCATCCACATTTCAAGATATTTTAAAATGTAGACATCAGCAGTTGAAACACCCAGCATTCATCTGACTATGAATCTGTGATGCTGTGTGTAACATGTTTTGTTGGCTGTTCTGCTCTCACAGTGACATTTGAGGAAATAAAATTCTGTTTCAGAAAATGTCTGGGCAATCTGCAGCCCCAGCAGAAATTCAATACTTCAAAGGTTGAAGTATCATAGAAACTATTTAGCTACAAAGCTAAATTTCCCCTCGGGCTGGTGTCCTACATTGGAGTAGCAGAGGCAATTACAACTTTTTTTGTGCTCGCTGCTCAGTTCAGATCAATAATTTTCTAACAACATCTTGAATCAAGATGTGGCCGAGAGTGAGTAAGTAGGTGCAACGTGCAACACACAGCCTTTCCCCCCTCTAGCCCTCTCTTTCTTTGCTTTTGCCTTCACGAATTAAATGCTCACCTTTTCTGCGGAAATAAAGATTATATTCATGAAATGAAGTGGCTCATTCACGTGTTTGCATTTCACTAACGGTGAAGCAGTGGAATTATTGCTGGGACTGGTTTTCTTTCGTAATGACCCCCCTTTTGATTTTCAGACAATGGCTTCAAGATTGAGAGATGTGCTTTGACCTTTTTCTTTTTGAAAAGCAAAATTGCTGAGTTGTAGAATCCAAGCTTGCGCTCCTGCTTCCCAGGCTGCCATTGAAATTGGGAAAGAATGTTCTGTTGGAGAACAAGTTGGGCAGGAAAGGGCTGTATCCAATTCAAGGACTGATAAAGTAAAGTACATTGAAAGATAAATAAGCAGCCAATGTGAGGATTGAAAGTCCCACAAGCCCCATGTCATGAAACTCAGTCAAATTGGTGGCACAGTGGTTAGCACAGGAGCCTCATAGCACCAGGAACCAGGGTTTGATTCCTGGCTTGGGCCATTGTCTGTGTGAAGTCTGCATGTTCTCCCTGTGTCTACATGGGTTTCCTCCAGGTGTTCTGGTTTCCTCCCCCAGCCCAAAGATGTGCAAGTTAGGTGGATTGACTATGCTAAATTGTCCCTTAGCGTCAGGGTACTAGCTAGGGTAAATTCATGGTGTTATGGAAATAGGGCCTGTGTGGGATTGTGGTCAGTGCAGACTTAATGGGCTGAATGGCCTCTTCTGCACTGTAGGATTCTATGATTCAATTGTCTGGCAGCCAGTTTGACTGTTTGACCCAGAGATGCCACTGAGAAGGAAATGGCAATAATGTCACATTTGGGATGGAATGCTGTATGATAGTGAAATCTGGTTGGGTAGTGGGTGTTTACTGTGTACCTAGCTTGCACTCTATTGAAGGTTCCTTGATGGGAGGGATATATACTCTGCATCTGATCTGCTGTACCTCACTTAGATATGCTTGATGAAGCTTTACATGGTGTATCTGATGTAAATGTGTCATATAGAAAAAGATTTTCCCTTTATTTCAGTGGGCGCACCTAACTGAGAATACTGAGAGAATCATAGAGACCCTACAGTGCAGAGGAGGCCTATTGGCCCATCATCATGCCTGCACTGACAACAATCCCACCCCATGCCCTAACCCCACGCATTTATCCCGCTAACCTACACACCCTGGGACACCAAGGGGCAATTTAGCATGGCCAATCCACCTAACATGCACATCTTTGGACTGTAGGAGGAAACTGAAGCACCTGGAGGAAACCCACGCAGACACAGGGAGAACGTGCAAACTCCACACAAACAGTGACCCAAGCTGGGAATCAAATCCGGATCCCTGGAGCTGTGAGACAGCAATGCTAACCATTGTGTCCTGGAGCTGTGAGACAGCAATGCTAACCATTGTGCCACCGTGCCACCCCAATATTGACATTCAGCCAGTTAGGAGTCAAACATGGACACTTCTAATCCATAGTCAGACGCCTTATCCATTGTACCACTGGCCCATTTTATAAGCAACGTTGAGATATCTAATCCTGGAATTATATTTATTGCTAGGATTGAATAAAGAAAAGTCAAATTGCTGGGATCATCTCACTACAGGAAGGATGGGATAGAGGGCGTCCAGAGGAGGTAGACCAGGATGTTGCCTGGGGTGAAGCATTTGAGCTTTAAGGAAAGACGAGATCAACTTAGATTTTTTTTAGAGCAGAGAAGGCTGAGGGGGGACACGTTTGAGGTACGTAAGGCATATGACCAGGGTGGGTTGGAAGCAGCTGTTCCCCTTGGTTGAGGGATCAATCATGAAGGGGGCAGAGTTTTCAGGTAAAGGGCAGGAGATTCAGGGGGGATTTGAGAAAAAGTATTTTCACTCAGAGCGTTGTGGGAATCTAGAACGTACTGCCTGGGAAGATAGTGGAGGCTGGAAACGTCACAACCTTTAAAAAAAATATTTGGATGAGCACTTGAAATATCTTAATATTCAAGGGTATGGGACAAGTTGCAAGAAATTGGGAGTAGTGCACTTTGGTGGTAGATATTGTCGATGCAGATTTGATGGGCCGAAGACCCTTTTCTGCACAATTTGACTCTATTAATGGAGATGACAGGGATTTCAATGGCCAGTTGGAGAGCTGGGGGGACCCTCACATTGCTTCTTTTAAGGAAGGCTCACCATCCTGAAGTGCTACTCAGGCATCTAAATGGACAGCAGTGGGTTCTCCTCAGGATCAAGGACTCTTGGATGGAAGCCTGATGCCAGCCAATCAGGGGTCTAGAGTGCAGCAGCAACACTGGGATGGTCATGGCTGCTGCTGCTGCCGGTACAAGATCAAATCAAGTCCTAAGATCACCACCGCATCACAGGCCATGGGCGAGTAATGGATAGCTGGGTAGGGAGGGGTTTCATGCCTGTGGGTCCTGGAGAAGAGTGGGGTGGCAGCAGGGGCAGAGGGGTGGCTCTCAACAAGTCCATCCCCTTCCCAATGCCAGGTCCCTCAATTAGGCATCGAGTGCCTTTGCATGAGAGACGCTCACCTGGGAGCTCGCAGGCAACCTTGCATAGCTCTCTGCATGGCAGGCCCCCTTGCCCATCGTTGGGTTAATAGCAGGAATGGGCTGAGGCCCTTACAGGGGCACTCCCATTACAGACTTACTCTGGATGGAAGTGGGAAAGCAGGGTACACCCACCACCTCCAAAATGACTAAATGCTCCCCACTTCCACCACCAAACTTGCCAGTGGGGGAAGGCATTAAATTCCACTCAAAGTGTGATATTAACCAGCATTAATGGACGTCACCTTTTTATTTATTCATTTTATGGAATCACTGGCTGGGCCCAGCATTTATTGTTCATCCCTAATTGCCCTCCATTTAACCACACTGGAGTCAACTAATTTGAAGTCAACTACACTGCTGTGGGTCTAGAGTCACATGTAGGCCAGACTGGGTAAGGATGGCAGATTTCCTTCTCTAAAAGATATTAGTGAACCAGATGGGGGGTTTTTTACAACAATTAACGATGGTTTCATAATCATCATGAGAGTTTTAATTCCAGATTTTTACTGAATTCAAATTTCACCATCTGCCGTGCTGGGATTCGAACACAGAGCGTTACCCTGGGTCTCTGGATTCCAGCCTAATGACAACACCAGTACATCACTGCCTCCCCATAAATGAGTGTGTAAAAGTAGCAAGGAGGAAAAGATATGCGACGTTGTGTTTTATGTCTTACAGATGTGATTCACTCATGTCCTTTGGGGAAGGAAATCTGCTGTCCTTACCTGGTCTGGCCTACATGTGACTCCAGAGCCACAGTGGTCGACTTTTGACCGCATTCTAAAATGGTCTAGCAAGCCACTCAGTTCTAGGGCATCTAGGGATGGACAATAAATGCTGGCTAGCCAGTGATGTCCATGTCCACGAATGAATAAAAAAAACATAATAAGTAGTCTCAGAACACCAGGTTAAAGTCCAACAGGTTTATTTGGTAGCATGAGGTTTCAGAGCGCTGCTCCTTCATTGGGTGCTCCAGAGCAGTGCTCTGAAAGCTCGTGCTACCAAATAAAACTGTTGGACTTTAACCTGGTGTTCTGAGGCTACTGGCTGTGCCCACCTGAGTCCAACACCAGCAATTCCACACCACGGTTTAAAAAAAACACTCCTGTCTAAACAAGAGCTTTATTTACAATGTTTTGCAAATGTCTGCAGCCAGCAGTCTCCCCTCTCAGTTTTGCTTGTCTTTCTGAGCAACCACACCCATAAGTTTGACTGACAGCACACAAAGCAGAGAGGAGTCAATAGACACAAATAATCAAAGAATGAATAATTGAACAATTGACTGCTGTGTGCAAAAAGCAAAAAGACAGAGGTTTACAATTGATATTCAGGCACAAACCTGACTGTCACGGATATTACCAAACACTGACATTTTTTAACATGACGGTATAAGTCAGCTGCGGAAAGGGTCAACTCGAAAACGAAGATTCCCAACGCTGTCTAAATAATCACGTTTCTCAACTTAAAGCAGTTTTTTTTGAGGCGGACGACTGAATCAGAAGTAATTTGGATGTTCCCATCAGCCTCCTCCCTTGCCCCTGGCCTGCTTCGTGCCAGCCAGGTCCAATCTCCCTCCGCCTGCTCGTTGTAGTCAGTTTATGCAGCGCAGGAATTTGTTCCATTTGCCGGCCTGTCACTCTGCATGGTTAACGAGCAGCAGGAGAAGACAAGCCTCTCCATTTGAGGGATGGAGTGGGGGGAGGCTGTTGACATTCAAAACCCTTTTGCTTTGAGAGCCTTGTAAAGCTGTTACTCTCAGAGAAGACTTTCTGCTTTGGAGTCCTCTGATAGCCTACAGACTTTACCATCCCCACACACAGTATGAGGTGGAATCTGGATAATTCTCTGCCATTCAGCAACTTCATGGAAATGTCTACAAGCATCTACTATGTACAGATAGCTCCATTGACGATCATTCCAGGATTTGGGCACAAAAATCAAGGCCGATGTTCTAGCGCAGTACTAAAGAGCTGCCTTCCAGTTGAGACATTAAACCGAGATCCAGTCTGCCCACACAAAGTGGGCGTAAAAGATCCCATGGCACTATTTTAGAAGAGCCAGGAAAATTTATTTCTGGTGTCTTAGCTATTAGTCATCTTTCAACCTAGCCACCAAAACAGATTATCAGGTCACTATTCAATGTGTGGGAGCTTGCTGTGTTCCAATTGGTTCCTGTGTTTCATTCATTGTATAATAACTTCAGGACTCAGCTGTAAAGGAAAAGTTCTTTATTGCATAAGATAAAGTAAAGCAAAACCACAAGCCTGTGGTGAACACAACAGGTCCTAATTGGGACAATCGATAATGGACCCACTCAGGGGCTTGCTTTATCGAGGGCTCAGTGTTTGAGTTCCACCTGGTAAGGTAATTACCAATCACCATGGAGCTCATATTCTACAAGTCCTACAAGCAGGTCAATCAGTGATTCTGTTGATCCTCCAGAAAGAGCTCTTCAGCTGGAGGCAACAAAATAAAACAAAACTTATTCCAACTTATAAATCAAAGAAAAAAGCTTAAGAAAGAAACTTCATTACTCCAACACTCGCGACCTCATCCTGGGCCATTCCAAGCTACCCACAATTCCCAACCAATTCTTATTTATACTGAGTCAGCTGGTCACCTGACCACCACATCATTTTGTCATTGGTTGCATAGTTTATTGGGTCAGCTGACCCTTGCAGCTTGTTACTATTGGTCACACTACAACAGATCCAATGTTATCATTAGTTACATTCTAACAATTCCCCACACAATTCCTGAGGGTCATCACACCTTGCTACTGGCATCTAGTAATCCCTGCTGGAAGGAGCATATAAATAGTTAACAGGCAAGGACAGAATTAGACTGGGATGTGATGCCGACCATAGGCGAATATCCTTGCTACTACATTGGCTGCAAAGTGCTTACATCTGTTGGTTGCAAAATGTATTATAACTTTCTCAAATTCATATAGTTCCACCATTGGTGGCAGTTCTCCAATTCCTTGGGCATTTCAGAATGAATGCAGCAGGATATTCGCCTGTGGTCGGCATCACACCCCAGGCTAATTCTGTCCTTGCCTGATAACTATTTACATGCTCCTTCCAACAGAGATAGCTAGATGGTGATCATGGCTGTATTTATCCACTTGCGCAAATGGAAAGCATTTGCCCGTTTATCTTTGTGTAACATGATAGCATTTCTCATTAAATCTTTGAATTTGGAATGTGATTTTGAAATTACTCAGTGGTTTCAAACCAATTACAATTACTAAAAGAATAAAATGAAGTATAGTCATTGTTGTAATGTAAGAAACACAACAGCCAATTGGCACACAGCAAGCTCCCATAACCAGCAATATGATAACCACCAATTAATTAGCTTTTTATGAATGCATAATGAAGGATAAACTTGGTCCAGATACCTGGGACAACTGCCCTGCTCTTCTACAAGACAACACCATGGGATCTCTTACAGCCATGCAAGCAGGCAGAAAGATGGCACCTCCACCAGTGCAGTATTCCCTCTGTACTGCACTGGAGTGTCAGCATTTGAGCTCAAGACATGGAGTGGAATTTGAACAGGGAACATTATCATTCAACTGCAAGAGTACCACTGCTTGAGCCACGTCTGACATTTGTTTGGAAGATGTAGCTGGTGATGTGAGACAGATAAAGAGAGGGACTAAGTTTTCTACTTGTGCTGACATAGATGGCCATGGCATTAATAAGGAAAAAAGTATGTAGCTGTCGTATCAACTCAGATGAGGGCTGTGCCATCTGCTGGCCATTGATATTACTCCTTGTGTTGTTCTTGCAGGCAGCAAGAAATATCCAATCATTTCATCAATAGTTTGACAGATACTGATACAAGCCCAGTAACAGACATAAAGACAGTCCATTGAGATCTTCAACACAATAGTTTACGATATTTACAGTAAAGAAACGGGTCATTCTGCCAACAGGTCCATGGCAGTATTGATAAGGTAAAATAAAAGCACATCCAATTCCACTGGTCAATGCATGGGGAGCACAGTGGATATCAATTTAAGATCATCGTCAAAAGGATAAAGGGAGATACTAGGAGGTATTATCCTTACGCATAAGGCTATGATTAACTGCTGAAGCCTTGGACTTTTGTACTCAGCATCTTCAGGTCTCTCCATCCTACCCTTCTCCCAGAGAGAGGGCTTTTCATACTGATTCCTCTCTCTTCAGTGCAGTATTGGAGAGCAGACAGGACAACCTCAGTATCGTGATGTGTTCCATAGTGGACTTCAACCACGACAGCCTCTGACTTCAGATCTCATGAGATGGTCCATTTCAGTAACCATCTCCTTTAGTAACAAAAGATGATGAAAATTGTGCTCCGTGGTTACATTTAGATAATCGATCCTGAGGTAGCGCATAGGTTTCCATGGGTGCTTGATGCCAGAAGCAATCAGGCTTCCTTGCAGTCTACCAATTCTTTCTCTCCTTCTGCAACTATGCACTAAATACAAACAAATACTGGCTCTGTTTTGTCTGATTTAAGTAGCATTGGGATGAACCCAGAACTCACCACACCTTACAGTGCAGAAGCAGGCCATTCAGCCCATAGAACCTGCTCAAACAACAATCCAACCCAGGTCCTACCCCATTACCCCACACATTTACTCTGCCAGTCCCCCTGATACTAAGGGGCAATTTAGCATGGCCAATCAACCTAACCCACACATTTTTGGACTGTGGGAGGAAACCTGAAGACCTGAAGGAACAGCACCAACAGAAAGCACCTGGAGGATGGCGCTCAGTTCTGTACCACTGCAGCTCAGAAAGGACTAATTCGCCAGAATGATATCAGGGCGAAAAGGATTGAATTAGGAGAACAAGTTGCTTCAGGCTTGTAATTTTTTGATCATTGAAGATTAAGGGATGATCTAATTGAGGTGTTTAAGATAATTAATGGCTTTGATAGGGTAGCTTGAGAGAAACTATTTCCTCTAGTACCAGATATTGAACAAGAGGGCAGCCCCTTAAATTCGAGCTAATGATGATACCAGAAAGCATTTGTTCACATAACGAGGAGTGGAAATGAGCAACTCTCTCTACCTGACAAGGTTAGGTCAATTAAACTGTCAAAACCAAGATTGATAGACTCCTACAGAAGCAAAAAGAAGACAGTGGATGCTGGAAATCAGAAATAAAAACAGCAAGTGCTAGAAATACTCAGTACATCAAGCAGCATCTATTGGAAACAAGATTTAAGATTTTAGGTCAACGGCCTCATGTCAGAATTGATAGATGTGTGTCGGGAACATTATTAAAGGATATGAAACCAAGCTGGGTATCATACAGATTAGCCATGATCTAATTGAACAGACATGAGGGGCCGAATGGCCTACTCTTGTTCTTAAACGTTATCTTCATTCTCACTGTTTACGAAACACACCATCCTACAGCCCCCAGTGGTTGTAGGAAACATAAACAGTTGCAATACTGCTCGCACCACAGCATTCAATACGTTATTTCAACTCCACTTTGAAACAAGAGGAGCTGGTAGAGATCAGCAGAGGGCAGTGCCGATGGAAGCAATTGGGCTACAAATAGGTTTAACAAGCAGCGGAAGCTACTGCTTCTGACTCAATTTGCCTCGTCCTCTGCTGGATTTAGTTTGAAACACAAATGGCCACTGGACTGACATTTCAGCACTTAACCCCTGACCAACAAGAGAAGTTCATGCCGCCCATCTGAAGCACTCAAACTCTTAGATTGGCAGTACAATGAGTCCTTCCTATTACCCTCCTATGCAGCTATTCCTAAACGCACGACTTTATCTCCTGCACTCGCCTAAACCTAAAGGTTATTTCTGTAACAACAATCACTTTCCATCCTTTGAAAAGGCACACAGAACTAAAGACAGGGGAAAAAAAAAGGCCTGTTTTCTGAATTGTTGCCGAATGCTATTTTATTGAATTAGATGCAAACGATTGGATTTAATACAGATAAGATGGATTTCATCCATTAGAAGTGAACATTGTTGGATTGTATACAGATGAACTCAGTTGGATTGATTAGAATTAGACTTATGCTTTGGGTAAACACAGCAGAATTGAATTGATTATGGATGAATGATTCTAGTGTATTTATTATAGGTTAACCACATACACTTGCTTATAGATAAATCTCATATTAATTAAAGATGAGCATTGCATTGATTGCCAACACAGTTTGATATATTGATTATAGCATTGTTGGATTGATTATGGAAGACATTTGTATGGGTTACAAGGTTATTCACTGAGATATTAATTAAGGATGAAAGTGTTAGCACCGGTTAGGGTTACAGATGAAATCTGATTGTACATGAACGGTGCTGTATGAATGACAGACTCACATTATTATAAATTGATTATAAGTTAACACTTCTGTGCTGCTAAAGTGTTGATTGTAAACGAAAACTGTCGTTTTGATTCTAGATATGAACTTTTGCACTAATTGCAGCAAAATGCAACTGTATTGATCTTAAATGAAGATTGTGGTATCATTTATAAACAGTGTTGGATTGATTATAAATGGACTGTGTGGTATTGATTTAGACTCTTCTGTAATCAATACTGTGACATGATCAGTACAATTGAGTTTCTCTGTTGCTGCTGCAGTTGGAGTATAATATGTGACCACCATATTATTGATTATAGACAAAGTGTGTCATATTGATTGGAGATGGCTTCTCTTGATATGTGTTCTTTTGTATTCTTCATAGATGAGCTTTTCTCTATTGTTTAAAAGTGAACATGGTTCTAAGCAATCTCTTTATTCATCATATATCAACACTGATTATAGATGGCCGCTATTGCACTGTAATTGAAAATGCTTGCAGTGGTTAAATACTAACTATTGCTTTGTTCATTATGAAATGGTGTTAAATTGATTATAGATGAACATACTTTCCATTGCAGTGATCGGAATTGTGTAAGTTGTACAAGAACTTTTATTATGGGACAATACTGTCAATTTATTGCCATTGAGGTCTGTTATGTAGATTATAAATGACCACGGTAGCATTGATTAAAAGTACACATTGTTACATCAAATATAGGTGATGTGATTAGAATGGAACACTATTACATTTGCTACAGATAAATATTTTTTTTCTAATGATAAATGCACTTACAGTGCTGCATTTGTCCTCAATAAACCATTATGTTGAATCTACGGTTTCATTATTGAGTGATTAACACTGTTGTAGTTTTTTTTGTCTTTACTGTTCAGTGTTTTGTTGATTTATAAATGAAGGATTTTATATAGACAAATACCTCTGTTAATTATAGGTCAGCTCTGTTGTATTCATCATGCACTGATTGATTGAAGGTGAGCTCTGCTCTGTGAAACTGGCTTTCTGTATTTTCCCCTACCGCAGAATCAGCTGTTGGTAATTTTGTGAGGAAGTCAGGGTGGCAAAATCTATTCTTTTAGCACTCCAGAACAGAGTCCACACAGAAGATTGTTATCTGCATGATGTATACACTCCAGTAGATTCCAAAAGGCTAGGAAGTGTCTCCAGCTTTAGGTCAGATTGAATCAATTGTATCCAACATAATCCTACTTTGCAGTCTCACCGTTTAACCACTGCTAGCCTGGTTCAGTGATGCTGAGGGAAAAGCATAGAGCAAGGAAATGGAACAAGGTGACAGCTCTTTATAGAATCATACTTCAGAGTAATATCAAATACAGGGTAAGGAATAAAGGCAAAACACTACTGAAATTGGAATCTGAAACAAAAACAGAAAATGCTGAAAAATCTCAGCAGGTCTGACAGCATAAGTAGAGAAAAAAATAGAGCCAATGTTTCGAGCCTGGATGACCCTTCATCAGCCCTGATAGGGTAGAGGATGGTGGTCAATATAGGAAAATGAGAAAATGTCAGCTGTAGGTTAATTCTCAGCAGACAGCAGTAAACATGGGGAACTCGCTACCCGAAAGTGCGGTAGATGCTAAGGCAGTGAGTAAATTTAAGGAGGAGTTAGACAGATTTTTGGGTAATGGGTTGAAAGGTTATGGGGAGAAGACAGGAAAATGGGGATGAAGAGCATATCAGCCATGATTGAGCAGACTTGATGGGGCGAATGGCCTAATTCTGCTCCTGTATCTTATGAATTTAAGCGGTTCGGGTCACTTTCGGGGAAATGGTCTCAGATCAAACAGAGACATTTCCAGGCCCTGAGTCTGAAAGAGATGGGCACCATCCACTCACCCATCCACTGCTGTAAGATGTGTGCCGGTCACAAGATGAAGGATGGGGTCTGATCATGAAGCTCGCCACAGGTTAATATCTTGCTGACAATCTTTATCCAGACTTCCGCATAAAGCATGGCTACTTGGCTGAGATGAATGATGAGTGTGAATAGAAATTTAGCACCTTAAGAAAGGGGAAAATTGGAAAAGAAATGCTGAATTTGGAAGTTCAGTTTTGAAAAGAAACAGCAGCTTAAATTTCTTTACCTTGAAGAGAGCAAATGACACTCAGAAAATTGCTTGCGTGGGTGTTGACAGAAGTGCATTCTGTGAGCACGGAGCTGTGCGTGTAAGTAATTCAGCTCTTGGGCAGAGTGAAGGGGAAGACTAGGCCAGAAGCCTAACCTAAATTATTCTCAACACTTGCAAATAATCTGGTCACTGGAAATGTACAGAAGTATTCGAGCAGAGTCTTCACACTGACAGTGGTATGCGGTTAAAGACCTGACGCCTTTCTAATTGCTCACTAAAATAGTCGCTGTCTCATTTTGGTGATAATGCGTACGTTATCACCAAAAATGACAAGAATAATGAATGAGTAATTCTGGTGTAATGCAACAATTAGACCTCGAAGCGGCTGTGTATTATGTTAATTCAGAGCACTCACTCCTGTTATTAAGTGCTTGATAATTATTTAATTACCTTTCTGCCAGGATAATTTACTCCGTTTATTTTACATTAGACGGAGGGCATGAAGGCTCAGGTTTGGGGTCCACTTGAGCAGCCCCTCCTGCTGAGGATTGTGACCAGCTGCCTCGGGGCTGTGTTGAATTGGCATCCTGTCACTACAACGTGCTCCTACTGACAAGGGATCTGACTAATGGCAGGTTTGTTGTTCTACATTGTATTTTGCCGCCGCTGTTATGTACAGACAGTTCTGTTTTCTAACAGTACAGCAACACGATTAAGGGCAGGGCTGAATACGCTATTTGGAAAAGGACAGTCACACAAAAACAAAGGCTTGGTGCTGCTCTGTCTCTCCAGTTGCTGTGACTTCAAGTCCAGGGGCACACTCACGGAACTGAAACAGCAACAAACTGGTCCACTGATCTGAGGGATGTCTTTCATAAAAGTCCATTTACTTTGGTTTGGGCCGGGAAGTAGGCAAGAAGAGACACCACTTGGCACTGCTTGCTAAACCATCACTGAATCCCATTAGCTGGTGTGATTCAGTTTTTTTTAATGCATGTATATCAATGTATAATTAAGAATGCATGCAGTTCTTCATTGCCAGTGAGAGCATTGCAATGGCCTACCTAATACATAGACTTACAGTGTAAAAGAATGACGAAATTGAGGCCCTTGTCCATAATTCCTGCAACATTTATTTCATGGCCTTGTTACTTTTGATGTGCAGATGCCGGCATTGGACTGGGGTGGGTGCAGGAAGAAGTCTCACAACACCAGCTTAAAGTCCAGCTGGTTTATTTGGAATCACGAGCTTTCGGAGTGCTGCTCCTTCATCATTGCGGCGTCTGCTGTAGAGCTGGTGTACAAGGCGGTTGAGGAGTGTGAGAGAGGTGCGCCAGCAGAGTCTCTCAGCACAGTCTGGATTGTAGGTCAATTTTAGTGGGTTTTTGATCTATATAGTCCTTTTGGGATCTTGTCTGCTTTCTTGAATCTTTGTAGAAACTTGATGTCTGTGACAATATGCATAATCTTCTTGGAGATCCACTCTGAGCCAGCAGTTTATTGTGTTGATGGTAGCCATGATGTGGACATGCTGGCATTGGACCGGGGTGGGCACAGTCAGAAGTTTCACAACACCAGGAGCACTCACCTGATGAAGGAGCAGCACTCCGAAAACTCGTGATTCCAAATAAACCTGCTGGACTTTAACCTGGTGTTCTGAGAATTCTTATTGTTACTTTTGGTGATGGAATATTTAAGACAATTATCATGGCTAAATAGTGATATGTCATTTTGATCAGGAAGCTTATTTCTTGCTGTTGTGCTTTAGACTAGGCAAAGTGACCATGGTCCCAGAAGACCATAGGCTGCTCTTGCCTTTGACTGGTGGTGACTTAACCTGAGGATCACCAAACCTCAGGTGAGGGACAAGCTTGAGAAGGCTGGATCTTCATGGATAACCTCAGCCGGTGCGGGAATTGAACCTGCGCTGTTGGTGTCACTCTGCATCACAAAGCAGCCATCCAGCCAATTAAGTTAAAGCGGCCCTTTTGGTGCTTGGAGTAAGAAAGATTAATTTACCTGAAAACAGTTTCGGCCAGTTGATCACTTGATCCATATTTCTATAGTCACCCAGAATGACTTAAAACAAAAAGCCACAGTTGCAGAATGGAGAACGGATAGCGACCATTCTCACCTACATACTATTTGACTGGTTGCTCAACAGTTCCCATTGTTAGGTTTCACGTTCTGTGACAGGAAGTTTAGGAATCCATATGTTGAGTTTTGGCTAAATCCACAAACAATAGGAGGTATGAATTCCACAAATGGTTTTGTCTTGGTTCATCATTAAAAGGAGGCACCCCACTCATGGTCATTCAATTAGGAACTTTCTTAAATGATATCCTCTTGTGCACATAATGTGTGTATTAACGTATCTGTCATTTCCCAGCCTATGTAGAAGTTGAAAAAAGTCACTTGACCTTTGACAGCAATCATGGTGGATTTTCAAAGTCCATTTTTAAAAAGAAACAGCTGTTCCATTTCTGCATCTGATAGACAAGGGAATTAAGGGTTATGGGGAGAAAGCGGGAAAGTGGAATTGATCCACTTCAGATCAGCCATGATCTTATTGAATGACGGGGCAGGTTCAAAGGGCTAGATGGCCTACTCTGCTCCTATTTCTTATGTTCTTATGTTTCTTATGTTCTTACTTAACATGGGAGAAGTGTCATTTATTTATTCCAACTTTTTTTTAGATATATTAATTTGTTCACACAACAATTTCCTTTTTTTAAAAGATTACATTGTGAGAACCGGATACAGCATACCTCGCAATGCTTGCACAATGGCACAGTGGTTAGCACTCCTGCTTCACAGCGCCAGGTGCCAGATTTGATTCCCAGCTTGGGTCACTGTGTGTGGAGGTTTCCTCTGGGTGCTTCCGTTTCCACTCACAGTCCAAAGATGTGTGGGGTAGGTGGATTGGCCATGCTAAAATGCCCCTTTCGTGTCAGTGGCACTAACTAGGGTAAATGCATGGGGTTGTGGGGATAGGGCTTGGGTGGGATTGTAGTCAGTGCAAACGTGATGGGCCGAATGGCCTCCTTCTGCACCTTCTATGATTTTATAATAAAAAGTTGGAGGCATGAAGAGATTCCCTGGTGTTACGCTGAAATGCTGCAATGCAGACAGGGGACGCAAAGGCTTGTTGACATCGGATGTGATTTTTTGGTTTGCGGGGGGGAATGTGGCTGACAAAATGAATGGTTAAGTGAAAAGATAAATAAGCCAGATCTGTGTAACTGGTACCAGCCATAAGCTGAGAGGAAAAAATACACACTTTGACCTTCTCCACCTACCTAGCTATTTCCTTATGATGGAGCAGAGTCAGCCTTGTCTTTCCCAACCTTCGCCCGCCACCCGAGTGAGAAAGAATTCAAAGTCCGCATTCAATAGTTGAACCTGAACAGATCGCTGTGAAGGTAATCCTAGCTGTTTGACATCGTCAGACCTGTTCAATAGCCAATGCGCACAGCGCTGTGAAAAGGCACAGAAAACAGGTAAGGAACACACTTACAAAAAAACAGCAACTCCCTAATGCAGTCTGCATCCTCATTCTGACCCTGCTCCGTGATTTCACTCGAGGCAAAGTAACAAAGCTGGATGAAACAACCACATATTTTAGTTCTCTCACCTTGTCAAGCTTTCATAGACTACAAAATGTCTTTCTTGCCTGTTAGCAGGTTTGGACTGTAGGTGAAACAATATTCACAGGCTGTCAACTCCATCCATGCAGCTCTTATTGATTTTTCGATACGTTGATTTGTTTGATTCCTGAGTCATCCAAATAAACCTTCAACGTATAATTTCCTTAAGTATAATGATGGAATGCCCTGAACAGCGCACAGTACTTGGATGTGTTCTAAATGATTTGGATATAAATTCAGCATTATTTTCAAATTCCCATATTTAACACCCCAGCACCTAAAACTAATTTCTCCAACTCCATCCCCAATTTTAAACATTTATGTAACTACTCAACTAAATTGCTTTGTTCTTTTGCTCTGTTAAGGATTGCACCATATAGGGTGTGCTTCCCCTCACCTTTTGACACCACTCTTCCCCAAATAGACTCATACACATCTCATACTGAGCACACCTGCCATTCATCCACCTACTTCCCTAGCTTATCTCTGCCCTCTTGAAATCACCAGCATTCTTTCTCAATTTTCCACATCTCTCATTTTGTATCACCAGAAAACTTTGATATTATTGCTCACAGCTTTTGTCCAAATTAGTTCCATAAATGGGAACTAAAATGATTCCCAGTACAGCTGCGCCACTACCTACAGGCTGCCAATCTGAAAAATAGCTTTTAATATAATCTGCTTTTGGTTTTCAGGACGAGTGGCACTTTATTAAACACATTCAGAAAATTCATATGTACCATATGCACTTTATTAATTTTTTTATTTATTAATTTTTTAAAAATTCATTTAATTTGGGCAAGCGCAGGGAGACTTTTACAAACTTATTCTGACTGCCTGTTTCCCAATTCAATCCCATCATTTGTTTAAACATTTCTGGATCATAGTGTCCAGTATGTGACAATGTTCAAACAGTATAGTAGACAGGAAGTGCATGCTTACTCCCAGCTAGTAAAGGATAAAGCCTCAAAAATATTGGTGTGTAGTGCCCATGCTGGAAAGGTGTACCACATATTTTGCTCATAATAGTCTATCCTCTGTCTGAGGTCCTCACTTGAAGGTCAGCTTGCCCTGAAGCAGGAAAACCTGTGCCACTTTTCTTAACAGATCCCCATTAGGCTACACAACCAAGGTAAGGTGCTAAAATGTACTTAAATGCGGAACCAAGAGGAACAGGAGTGTCCCACCTGACGTCACGTTCGAAGAATTCAGGTTGTGTTACTGAAGAGAAATCGACAATATTGTGTGAGAAATGGTTGGAGGGGCTGAGAACCAGAGGACATTTGAAGTGACCGACTAAAGAAGCAACTAAAAACATTTCTATGCAGTGAGTGGTCAGGATCTGGAATGCATCATCTGAGAGTGTGGTGCAGGCAGTTTCTCCAAAGGTGGTGGATTATTATCTGAAGAGAGAACATTTGCAGAGCTCAGGGATAAGTTGAGGGAAATAGGTTAGTTGACCTGTTCTTGCAGAGAACCAGCATGTAAACAATGGCCTCCCTGCTGTGTTATAACCAAACTATGATTCTACATGTTCCATGATGCACTCAGTAAGACAAACACATCTTAGTTGCAAGCAGCTGTTATTGACCAAGTTTGTTTCCATCTCCTGATTTGATTTGATTTGATTTATTATTGGCACACGTATTAACATAGAGTGAAAAGTATTGTTTCTTGTGCTATGCAGACAATACATACCATTCATACAGAAGGAAGTAAGAGAGTGCAGAATGTAATATTACAGTCATAGCTAGGGTGTAGAGAAAGATTAACTTAATGCAAGGTAAGTCCACTCAAAAGTCTGACAGCAGCAGGGAAGAAGCTGTTCTTGAGTCAGTTGGTACATGACCTCAGACTTCTGTATCTTTTTCCCCAACGGAAGAAGGTGGAAGAGAGAACGTCCAGGGTGCGTGGCATCCTTAATTATGCTGGCTGCTTTGCTGAGGCAGCAGGAAATGGAGACAGAGTCAATGGATGGGAGGCTGGTTTGCCTATGGATTGGGCTACATTCACAACCTTTTATAGTTCCTTGCAGTCTCGGGCAGAGCAGGAGCAATACCCAGCTGTGATACAACCAGAAAGAATGCTTTTTATGGTGCATCTGTAAAAGTTGCTGAGAGTTGTAGCGAACATTCTAATTTCCTTAGTCTTCTGAGAAAGTAGAGGTGTTGGTGGGCTTTCTTAACTATACTGTCAGCATAGGGAGACCAGGACAGGTTGTTGGTAATCTGGACATCTAAAAACTTGAAGCTCTCAACCCTTTCTACTTTCTCCCCGTTGATATAGATAGGGGCATGTTATCCTTTACTCTTCCTGAAGTTGATGACAATTTCCTTCATTTTGTTGACATTGAGGGAGAGAGGGGATCTTCTTGATTTGATTTATTATTGTCACATGTATTTGCATATAGTGAAAAGTATCGTTTCTTGTGCATTATACAGACAAAGCACTCTGTCCATAGAAAACGAAACGAGACAGTGCAGAATGTAATCTTACATCATAGCTAGGGTGTAGGCCCATATAAAAGTCTGATAGCAGCAGGGAAGAAGCTACTCTTGAGTTGGTTGGTACGTGACCTCAGAATTTTGTATCTTTTTCCCGACGGAAGAAGGTGGAATAGAGAATGTCCAGGATGCGTGTGGTCCTTGATAATGCTGGGGAAGTGTGGACGGAGTCAATGGATGGGGAGATGGTTTGCATGATGGTTTGGGCTGCATTCATGACCTTTTGTAGTTCCTTGCAGTCTTGGGCAGAGCAGGAGCCATACCAAGCTGCGATACAACCAGAAAGAATGCTTTCTATGGTGCATTTGTAAAAGTTAGTGAGAATGGTAGCTAACATATCAAATTTCCCCAGGTTGGAAGGCCGCAGAGAGGGCTCCACATTCTGTGGCCTGGGCTTTTGCAGAACTATGGAGTCTGTGACATACCCAAAATGTCAGATAGACCCAAATTTGGAAGTGCCACTCTATATCTGGCAGAAACCATTTTTTGCTGGGGTGTGTATGGGGTGGGTGGGGGGAAAAGAATCAGAGGTGGGAAGTGGCTTCCACATGTGGAAAACCCAAACTCGGTTGAAATTAGTGTTGGGTTCAAACAGCCCATTTTGGTGAAATGAGGGCCATATCCTGCAGTGTGAAGTTGATGAACTTTCAGATTAGATGTAAATGCTATTGGAGGGAGAATGGTGTCTGTAAAACTATGGAACTATTGAAATATTTAAATTTCCTACCCTTCAAAAATTAAAGAAAATCTGCTCACCTTTGTCAGTGAGAGTAAAAGAAATCTGTTTCAAAAACAATTTTTTGACGTAACCTTAAGTGCTTTCATTGAGATTGACTGTTTTTAACAGCATATCACTGTCACAGTGGGGACTGTGGACCAGATTTTACCATCAAATTGCACCCATTTTCAGGCAGGAAAACTTGGTAAAGTCGGGTAAAGTGAGGTGAGTAGCGTGATCTGCAACCATCTCCATGCCCGTTTCCCCTTTACCGGGTGCCTAAAATGGCCACAATTGGGACTGTGCCCGAAATGGACACAAACGTAATTTAAATGCATGCCATCATTTTAATGCATGCTGGACACCCAAACATACTGGCATTTTCCCCTTTATCACTATTTTTACCCATCCAGATTCAGCGCGAAACTGATATGGTCCACAAAGGTCCGGTTCAGGTGCTCCAACTTCTGAGATGGTAAGTTCAGGGCTTCCTATGGCACTCTGACTCCGTCAGCTGGCTCTCTGGTACAGGGGGAGGAGGGAGGTGGGCCAGATGGCTCTCTGTTGAGGAGGAAGGGAGGCACATCAGATCGCTCTCTGGTGGGGGAGAGGAAGGAGGCCGGTCAAATAGTTCTATGGTCGAGGAAGGCAGGAGGCGGGTCAGATAGCTCTCTGGTTGGGGGCACGAGGGAGGTGGGTCAGATAGTTCTCTGGTGAGGGGGAGGGAGGCAGGTTAGATGGCTCTCTGGTGGGAAAGGAAGGGGGGTCCATTTCCACTCTGCGTGCAATCAGTGGGTGGGGGAGCGGGGGCAGGGGCTGCAACTAGTCTGGATTGCAGGGGTTAGGGGGAATAAGTGGGACAGTTATATTGTGAGGGTGGGACAATGCCTGTGGGGGCCAGGGAGGAGGCATTATCCAGTCTGGGAGTGATGTGGTAGAAGAGCGTTTTTCTATTTTTTTTACAGTGCCTGCACAGTTGGAAGCTCTGATCAGAGTTGCAATGTTTTGGGCGTGATAAGTCCCTTCCACAGGCTATTGCAGCGCGATTCAAAATCACCTTTTTTTTTTAAAGCAGAGTGTGTATGGGGGTTCTGGAGAACAGGTCTAAAAATTGGATCTGAAACACTCCCAGATTCCGCACTTAGAATCAATATGGTAAAATCAGACCCTGTGAGTTCACAGTTTGATTGACAGCTCGAAGAGGTAATTAAAGAATTTTGATGTGTGGCTATGAACACAACGTTTGTTTTCATTGTGGATTAAGTACTTGATGGGAATTAAAAGTGTTGAGTGTGTTTTCAGAAATGAGTTTTTTTGCATATAGTGAAGTCTGCAACAGGTATTTCAAAGTTCATTTACTTTCATTTCAGCATTGCTCCTGAGGACTGTTGGTGGATATTAGATAAGTTGGCATTGGAGCTATCAGGAATCATGAGGCTGGGTTGAGGGCATGATTTGCATGGAAAAAATGAGAGCTATTGGGTGGTTGCGGGACATACATTGGAATGAATTATCAGTGAGTTAGCATAGAGGCTGAAGAGGTGAAACATCTGAGCGAGGCTGCATGTGTTGGCATGAAGAGTTTGAGAGGTGTGGGTGAGGCATGGGTTGGCATGAGTTGGCATGTAGGTGTATGGTGAGTGGGTAGGAACCAGAGAGAGGTGGTGAGGGCTAAGGAGCCTAGGTTTAATGAAATAACTAGGATGAAGTCCCAGAAGTTGGGGCTTTTAACCTGTTTACATTGAAACTCGGCTGCACCTGTGATCTGCATCTGGGAGCAGCAGGCCTGACTCCATCCCCCTGGAGTTCCCACCATTTGAGGCACTTCTCCCTGAGGTTTGCACAGTGAACCAGGGCATCTTACAACTTGGGTTACCAAGCCCCAGGCCTATGTTTTACCAGATCCTGTGTGTTTCCAGCCAAATGAAATTAGGGGAAAGTTACCTTTGTCTCATCCCGTGAAGCTAGCTCAAAGTGAAACGGGAATGATGAAAAAACTGTAGTTGGCAAATCCATTGGGTGGAAGTTTCCCATCCCACCCATGACTGGAATCCAAGCTGGCAGAACATGGACCATGCAATGGCCCATTGACCGTGGGTGGCACTTTCCGGTCTTGGGACAAGTGATGCTCGGGTGAGACCAAAAATTCCCAAAGTCAGTGGAGATTTCCGTTGTCAGATCCTTGCTCACGCAAATTCCATAGCGGGGGAGGTGGTAGAATACCGGCCATTATCTTCACACTGCACTGTCTACTTGGGGAAATATTTATTGCCACAGCATTTGAATGGCAAATGCCGATGACACCATGTGGAGGTGGTTGGGATGAACGGGTCTGGGGAAGTGTTTCCCAGCTTTAACACACGTAACTGATCTTGTCATCTGTGTCAATGATTCTACTTTACCCATGTGTGAGCTTGCTTCAGGGAATTTCACTGAACATCAATGTACAGCAGAGTATTGTAGTCATGATTTTCAGCATAGCTTGTGGGTATCAGTATGCACTCACAAAGCTATCCCGATTTCATTTGGTAATGCATCACCCTGGCACTATTAGGATCCTTGACTCCACCTGTCAGTATCCTGTATTACTACATAGGCCCTGAATTTACAGCAGAGTCATTCTTGATATTTAACCAGCGTATCTGAAACTGTATTGTCTGCTGTTGTTTAGGTGGAATCATAACCCACATGCATTAAATGAATCAATGCTAGTATCCCACAGTGTAATTTGAACAGCTATGTTTATACTACTATTAATCCAGTTTTCTTTTCGTTGTCATGATCAGTAACTCATTCCATCCAACACAGATTATTGTGGAATCCTTCTCCACTTGTGATAATCCAGCTCCCTCACGCTCTTGGAATCAGTAGCTCTGCCCAGCTGTCAGCATTTGCAGTCACCCCTGGTGTGAATACAATGCCTTACCCTCTATATCTAACCCAGTTTAGACTCATAAGGGCAGCAAAAAAAATGCCAAAATGCATACTTCACCTTAAACAGTTACAACATCTACTCCGAAAAAGGGACATTTTGGGAGACGATGACCCAGTGGTATTATCACTAGACTATTAATCCAGAAACTCAGTTAACGTTCTGGAGGCCAGGATTTGAATCCCACCACAGCAGATGGTGGAATTTGAATTCAATAAAATGACCATGAAGCCATTGTTAATTTTTGGAAAAACTCATCTGGTTCACTAATGTCCTTTAGGGAAGGAAATCTGCTGTCCTTACCCAGTCTGGCCTACATATGACTCCAGATCCACAGCAACGTGATTGTTCCTCAACTGCCATCCAAGGGCAACTAGGGTTGGGCAATAATTGCTGGTCAGCCAGTGACACCCATGCCTCACAAATTAATTTTTTAAAAATCCCACTCTGAGTGCAAGAAATTAAAGCCTCGATACCTGACTTTGACTTGTATTACAATGATGGTGCAATGCTATGGATATCTTCATTTAATAAATATTTAATAATCCCACCGCGCATCTTGTTGCTCCAAAAAGATTAATTTCCTCAAGTATATATCCTTAACCAAACCTCTAAAGGTCAGAAGCGACTCTGAGGAAAATCAGAATAGCAAACTCAGAGTTCGGAGAGATGACACACTTAGGCACAACATTAAAAGAAATCTCCTGCAAAATTCCATAAATCAGGGCAGCTTGCTGTTTCCTAAGTATTAGTCTGAATGATCAGTTATTAAAGAAATAATTTTGAAGAAAGCAATTAAATACAAAATACTGTGTGATATTTGTAGTTAACATAAAATTTCAGTCGATTTGTATGGGACAAAAATCAAATAAATAATTTAGCAGGCAGAAATAAAAGATGCTGTAATTGATATTTATTTAAAAAAAGACTGGAATCTGCCTTATTATATTACCATTTTGACCCTTTCTTAAAACCATGAAAAAGGACCATTTATTGTTCCCACTAATTGTCCCGATATGTCTGTGCTTGGTCGATTGTTCAGAGCGATTGAGGAAGAGGCGTTTGTGCCTTGCCAAGTGAATGAAACGAGCCTAATTAGAAAAAAAACTAAAAGGTATCATATTAAATAACTGGAACGGTGCTATTAATATTTATATAAGAGGGTCAGCACCGAGCTGGTATGAAACTCTCCTTCAGTTAATATTCTGCCTAATGCTGTCTGGGAGTATTCTTTACTAACTGGGTAAAATCGGAAGAATAAAGGCTGGCAATCACTATTTCTCGAATCAAGTGGTTGAACAGTCAGTAATGAGGCAGACAAGTAGACCTTCCCCATCCTTAGCGGATACGGAGGGCAGGGATTGCATGGATTCTTTCATTCCATTATGCATGTTGTCTAAAGGCCTGTCCTGTAGGAAGCTGTAATGTGGGCGGATTCTCATTATTTCTCCAGGTTCTGCATTGCCAAGGCTAGGGCTGAAGCTGTAATGTAAGTTTCTGTTGCCTAATTGACAAATTCTCATTTCCAATTCAGTTTGCACACCCCCCCCCCCCCCAACCCCCACTCCTCCTCTCTTAACATCCTCTGATAAAATTCAAACATCTTTTTTTCTCTTCGGTATAATTTTTTCATTTCCAAAGACTCTGCTCACATCTGAGCAGCCTGAGGAAGACTGATAGGGGATAACAGTGCGTGAAAATCAAATAGGAAGTAGGGGAGTGATCAGCAACAATGTGGGATTCTCACTGCCCAAAACCTCTGCACCCAACAACTTCAAGGGCAAGTGTCAAAAGATAAAGAAATATCAAGGTTCATTTTACCATATGGAGACTTGTTGGTGGTATAATTGTTGCAAAAATTCACATTTTACAGCGCATGATTTTTTAGGAGACTTAATGAGACCATGCTAATACCAGGCACAAAAAAAATTTAAATACAATATTTATTAAGATAATGTCTCTCGTGGTTGCTGTGCTGCCTGGTCTGTATCTCTTTCCCCATCATCCACACACACTGCCTGACTCGCTTTAGTAACAGCAAAATGCCTGACTGGTAGCATTTAAGGGGGGGGGGAGGGAGGGGAATCTACTGATGATCATGAAACCATTGTCGATTGAAGGAAAAACCCATCTCATTCACTAAAGTCCTTTAGGGAAGGAAATGTGCTGTCCTTACCTGGTCTGTGTTACATGTGACTCCAGAGCCACAGCTTTGCGGTTGATTCTCAACTATCCTTGGAAATGGCTGAAGGAGCCATTCAGTTTCAAGGGCAACAAGGGATGGACAACAAATGCTGGCCAGCCAGCGACACCCAGGGCCCATGAATGAATACAAAACAAAAGGCACAGCTGTTAATTCTGTTGGACCGTCAAACATGCCCTTGCAAGTCTACTCCCACCAGGAGATCAGTCTATGTGCTTGCAAGGGGTGACCCACATTATTATGCACACTATTACATTTCCCCCTTGAGGAATAATTAAGAGGAGACGGCACAGTGGCACAATGGGCAGCACCGCTGCCTCACAGCACCAGAGACCCTCGTTCAATTCCAGCCACATTCATGTCTGTGTGAGGTTTGCACATTTTCCCTGTGTCTGCGTGGGTTTCCTCCAAGTGCCCCAGTTTCCTCACACAGGCCAAAGTTGTGCAGGTCAGGTTATTGGCCATGCTAAATTGCTACTTAGTGTCAGGGGGACTAACTAGGGTAAATACGTGGGGCTATAGGGATAGGGGTCAGGAGGTCAGTGCAGATTTGATGGGCCAAATGGCCTCCTTCTGCACCGTAGGGATTCCATGGATGACAGAATTCCCTGTGCAATGGCATCCCATGTGGGCATCATATCAACTGCATGCCCATATCAACAGAACAGCTCAGTGAATGTTCACATGATGTCCAACCACATGGATTTCATTATTTCCATCAAGAATGGTCATTGAGGAAGCAGCCCTCATGTATTCATGACACATATGACGCCTAAATTCTTTGAAGGAGAAGAAACTGAGAAAGGAAACAACTGTTAATTGGGCACAGAGTTGATTTTGGTGCTAGTGCTGATCCTACAAAAAAAACGTTGTAACTGCTGAGAATTACTTCAGCCTAAAATTTACTGTTCCTCAACTGCCACTTTGATCCGATGGAAAAACCTGTCATTCAGCTTTGGCCCATTGAGCGGACAAAGGGATGGGGTGCCAGCTTCACTCCTCAGGGCTACAGAAATTCCCAGCTTTGGTTTCTGACCCAGAAGAAATATTCGCCAAAGTGTAGATCATGTTTATCTTTGCCCTGATCCCAGCGAACATCTTCCAAGGGGGATGGGATTGATAGCATTGACTCAGTCAACAATCTCCAGACTTACAGCTCATACCTGTGCCCTAACTGAAGAGTGACCTCAACCATTCCCCCCAGACAGAGCCAAGCTCCATTCATTAACTGACTGGAGCAATGGCAGCAGCTGAATGATTGCTCTAATAGTATTGACCTGCCTGCCCACATTGCAGACTCTGAAATACCTGTTGTGTTCTTCCAGAATTTTCTGCTTCTCTCTCCAGTTTCAATTTCTGACATTTTCAGCATTTCTCTTTCCAATTTCAGCAAGCAGTGTCAGCTGTCAACATCATAACTACCCTTTTCAGTGCTGACTTGCAACCATTTAAGAGCTATTTCCTGATCAGAATTGGTACTTCTTGGTCAAGCATACTCTCAGGGGTATACATCTCACATGCCAGTAGGCTTTTGGAAACAGCAAGGAGAATGTCGGTCATGGGGTTCACCAGAACTGACCCTCAGCTCTTCATCTGAACCACGGTAAGAAGTCTCACAACACCAGGTTAAAGTCCAACAGGTTTATTTTGTAGCATGAGCTTTCGGAGGACTGCCCCTTTACCAGGTAACTCACCTGATAAGAGAGCAGCACTCTGAAAGCTCGTGCTGCCAAATAAACCTGTTGGACTTTAACCTGATATTGTGAGACTTCTTACTGTGCCTACCCCAATCCCAATGTCCACATCATTTGAACCACAGGCCAGCTTAACTGATCTTTGCCATTCATATCAGGCTGGTCCAATTAAACCTGCTATTAGAAACAATTACCAAGAAACAGAATCCTTTAGGAACACAGGAATAGGAGTAGGCCATTCACCCATCGAGCCTATTCTGTCATTTAATGAGATCATATCTGATCTGTGGCCTAATTCCATATACTTACCTTTGGCCCATATCCCTTATTACAATGCTCAACAAATCTTTCTCTGATTTAAAGGTAGCAACTGATCTAGCCATTTGTGGAAGAGAGTTCCAAGCCTTTACCACCCTTTGAGTGTAGAAGTGCTTCCTAAACATCTCTCCTGATTGGTCTGGTCCTAATTTTTAGACTATGGTCCCTCATCGTAGAATCTCTAGTCAGTGGAAATAGTTTGGCCGGCATTCTCCCGGCAGTGTAGCGGGAGACATCTGCGGGGGTCCTTTTGCGAGGTTCACAACCAGCGTCTGTCTGGTCGTGAGTCTCCTGGGCATTTTTTTTTAGCACAATCAGTTCTGTGCTTATTTCTGCCGCGGAGCCGATTATCATTTGGAAATTACAATTTTCTTATGATTCGTTTCCTCCCACAGTCCAAAGATGTGCTGGTTAGGCGCATTGGCCATGCTAAATTCTCCCTCAGTGTACCCGAACGGGTGCCAGAGAGTGGCAACTAGGAGATTTTCACAGTAACTTTATTGCAGTGTTAATATAAGCATACTTGTGACTAATAAAAATCTTCACTTTTACATTTACTTTCAGTTCCCTGTTCAAAAATTAATCCATGCAATCTTCCCCTAGGCAGGAAGAGCTTTGGGCTGGGATTAGATTTTAAACTCTGCATGCACATCCTCTGAAGTTATGGTCACCGTTGAATAAGCTCGAGGGGAAATCTGTATTTAACGTCTCTTGGTACTTTCATCAAGTCAGTTGGGTTTTAGAAGGCTTCTGGAAACCCGCATTGTTTGAGAGTTTGTGAACTAGAGTAAGCCTATTAAGGAATCGGCAACATCATAAAAGTTAGTGACAAATGCTTTGACAACTGCAAATGTCTTTATATTATATGGAAGACATAATGAAGACATAGTGATTAATCAGAGGGCAAGTCCTACAAAGGTAAATTGACCATTACATTGCTTAAGTGTTGAGAAGCCTCCCCCAATTGGAAAAAGTGATATGATGCATTTAAAACTGTAAAAAAATATTATTGGGAAATCTCCTATCATGATATAGACAGTGGTTTAAATATCCAGAGTTTTTTTTATTTAGAACAAAATTGCCCCACTGCTGAATCATTAGAAAAAAAGTCAAGCTATCTGTTGCACTCTTTTGACTGACAAGGTATTTGCATTTGAAATACGAGAAAACCTATTATTTCAGTTTCATTGAGGCCTATTATCTGGAGTTCCAAGGATTTGTTTTGGCAGCTGAGCACTTTATGAATCCTTGGCTGAGTTCCAAAGGTATTGAACACATTTCAGCCCAGCAGAAGGTTGTGTACAAAGTGTATTGACAGTTTTAAAAGGTTATTAAAAGATTATCTGTCTTTGATGTGGTTAATGAATAAATTGTTTTTGAACTGGCTGACCACTTTATGGGATTCATCTTCTTTTCAATGGGAATGAAATTTTGTTTACTGTGCAATTTAAGTGTTAGTGTGTTCAATTGACACTTCAATCAGATTGTTAGAAGTTTAATACATCAAGTCAATTGCAAATAATTCTCATTGCTACTACATGGCTCCCAATGACTGTACTTAGTGGACCCTGGTGAGTGGCTATGGCAGATACATGGGTGGGTTGAGGGGACAATGGAGAAGGAAGAAGGGATGTGGAGGGGAATGGAGTGGGCATGGGAAATATGGAACTGGAAAAGTTGCTAGAAGGCTGATGTGGAAAGCTGGACAAATATCCTAGCAAATGAGGCTAGCCTTCCACCCAGCACGCTCCAGCACTCACACTGATGCTACAATAGGAGACGGAAGCCTGAACTCTGCCTGCCCATGTTTCCAGGAGACAAATATGTAGCAGGTAGGGGCAAAGGTGACAGTCTCATACTTAGAGTGTTGGGATATGACCTGACTTATGTCTTTTAAATCCAATATGAAAATCCAGCCCATGTCTATGGATGATACTGTCAATGGACAAGATGTAGATGAGGGAGAAGAGGAGGCCAACAGTAGATCTCTTGAGGACTCTGGAGGACAAGTGATTTTGGCTAGGGTAAGAAATTCTACTTCGATGATTCGATGGGAGAAAGTCAAAGTAAGCATGGAGTTGAAAAAATGGCACTAACGAATTCCTCGGGCATTCTGTTAAAACTAAAGATTGTGCAGCCTGGGAATTGGACTGGGGAGATTACACAATGTTTTTCCACTATTTGTTAACTATTCCTCTTAGTGCTGAACAGTGTATTCCTTGCATTCTTTATTCTTCATGGCTGAATAAGATTGTGGACTTACTGACAATTGGTGTTGGAACTTGTGGATTCAGCTGTTAGCCAGGAGAACTGGACTGAAACAATTTATTCTGTTTCCAGAGGAAATGTAGAAGACGACAGAAAGAGGAGGTTTTCATTAAATCGGTTGGGGCTGAATCCAGGTTTAAATGGTGAAAAGGAGGTTATTGAATTCACCATCCCACAAAAGAAATCCCATTTTAACGTTTTTCCCCAAGAATTCAATACTCCTTCACCAATTACACCTCACAATCAAGATTTAATTCGATACCGTTTGAGATGAGTTATTGTTGCTCAGGGTAAGGGATCACAGCGTGCAGAAGGGCAGAACAAATGCCACACTTACGTGTTGAGGTCTGGAGAGATTTCAATTCTGTCTGACATATTCCTGACTTTTACCTCACCAGCAACACTGGAAACCAGGATTGTTTGTTATACCTTCTGGCCTCCAGCTTTGCTGTGGCAAGTGTTGTATGTTTGATATCTTAGGATGGCACATTGGCACTGTGAATTGGCATGGTTCCTTCACAGCACCAGGGACCCGGGTTCAATTCCAGCCTTGGGTGACTGTCTGTGTGGAGTTTGCACATTCTCTCCCCATGTCTGCCTGGTTTTCCTCCAGGTGCTCCGGTTTCCTCCCACAATCCAAAGGTGTGCAGGTTAGATGGATTGAACAAGTAAATTGCCCCTTAGTGTAGATTGGGTGAATTAGTCAGGCAAACGCACAGAGTCATGAAGATAGGGAAGAAGGGGTGGGCCTGAGTAAGTTGTCTTTTGGAAAGTTGGCTCAGCCTCGATGGGCCGAATGGCTTCCTTTTGCACTTTAAGGATTCTATGATTCTATGATCGTGGAGCTATGCAGAGATGACACACCAGTTTATATGTGCGCAACCTAACATCGTTCACAGTGCTTTAAAATGTCTGCTCAGTGCTACAGCTTCAGCTTCCAGGATCCTCTACAGTTTGGTTACTTTCCTCTGTGTGAGTGTGAATGTGTGTTGGTGCCACAGACTTTCTACATCCCAACCACACTTCTATTCCGCTCATTTGAAGATTGTCTGCTCCTCCAGTGTTATTGCAGATACTGCAGCATCCCATTTACAGAGTCTGGACAATCCTGAGGCAACCTTGTGGAAGTGACTGGAGGAAATTCAGTGTTTTCATGAAGATATTTGAACCAAGGAAGGGAGCTAGCAAGGAGGGCAATACAAGAGCACTGGTAACCTAGTGATGGAGGGACATAGGGGTGTGAGATGTAGAGGCCAACAGAGAGATGACACATGGGAAAGGAGAAGATCTTGGAGGATGCTTCTGATCAAATAAAAGGAACCAGGGAGGAAGCATCCCCACCTGTACCATCAGAGGCTCAAGCAGGCTTACCTGTCAGGCTGTCTGTCACAGAGCTCTCCTAACAGCCAGCAAATTGTGACCTAGACCACAGCTAGTTAAATCATGGCAAGATCAGAGTGGGTGGCAGGGGCTGGAAAAGGCCTCCCTGCCTGCAAACCCAAGTGCAGGATACCATAAGATTCTACCCAGGATCTTGGTTTAGTGTTTCATCTGAAAGACACTGGCAGGGCGAAGATCAAAGGAGTGCAGAGGGTTAAAAATCTAGATTTGGATGAATTAGAACAGCCAACTCATAATTGTGTCATAGAATCCCTACAGTGCAGAAGGAAACCATTCAGCCCATTGAGTCTGCACCGACAACGATGCAACCCAGGCCCTATCTCTGAAACACCATATATATACCCTGCTAATCCGCCATACATTTATGGACAATTTATCATGGTCAATCCACCTACTCACGCATCTTTGGACTGTGGGAGGAAGCCAGAGCACTCGCAGGAAACCCACACAGGCATGGAGAGAAAGTGAAAACTCCACATGGACAGTGTGACCCAAGTCAGGAATTGAACCCAGGTCCCCGGCACCGTGAGGCAGCAGTGCTAACCACTGTGCCACCCATTGCAGTATGTCCTGGAATGCTGCAATGTTTTTCTTGCCACACTCAAATCAAAGGATTTATAAAGTTAAGTGAGTAAATTATTTACCATCGGTTTTGTACTTGACATTGTAAATTCATCAAGTTCAAATTGATCATGTGGGTCATCATTCTCAAACACTTCTTCCTGTTTCATGCTCCACCTTTGCTTTTCCACTGGAAAGGTAGAACCTCTGACAGTTCAGCACTCTCTCAGTCATGTAATGAGGGATGAAGGGGGCATCAGGGTGGCACAGTGGCTAACCAGGGACCCAGGTTCGGTTCCCAGCTTGGGTCACTGCCTGTGTGGAGTCAGCACATTTTCCCCATGTCGGCAGGAGCTTCCTCTGTGTGCTCCTGTTTCCTCCCAAAGATGTGCAGGCTAGGCGGATTGGCCATGAGGAATTGCCCCTTAGTGTCAAGGGGACTGGCTAGGGTAAATACATGGAGTTATGGGGAATGGACAATCCCATGGGATTGTGGCCGATGCAGACACAATGGGTCAAGTGGCCTCCCTTCTGCACTGTAGGATTCTATTGACCTCGATCAGTTCTCAGGTCTCTGCAGTGAGGTGATCTTCTAATTCACATTTAAAGTGCTAACTTTGATTCAAGAGAGGTGAGAGAAGCAATATAAAATGGGGATCTGGGATAAATAACTTATAAAATAAGGGATGCCAACGTTACAGGAGTTGCCAATTGCTGTGAGTGTGCACGTGTGCATGTGTAAGTTAATCCACACTGAAGCTAGTGACATTTCTCTTCCTCCTGCTAGTGCTGGGAAAAGCTTGGCCGATCTCACCGCTGTTTCCACAGGTGTTCTCTGTTTACAGCCACTCCATTTATTTTTTTCCCATGTTGTCCCCCCTGTTTTTCAAAGAGTAACAGGTGGCCCTGATAAAGCAGGACAATGGGGCACAACAGGAAACTATTAGCAGCTACAAGGGGGTTTTGACAAGCAAATTGTTGGCCAAGCCCTGAATGACAAGAAGGATTACTGCTGGGAGACACTTTATCTCTGGGATTCAGTGCCACCCACTGGCATCAGGCCAGTCAACTAAAAAAGGACTAAAAAAAGAACTGGCACATCATTTCTGGGAATGTAGAGAGAGAGAGAGAGATTTGTCAGTGTGTGTGTGTGTGAGAGTGTGTGAATTATTTGCCTTTCTGCTTCAGGAATGATGTTTGTTATGGATGGATTGAGGCAAAATACTGGGATGTTCCAGATGAATGTATTTCCTTCCCCCAAACTATCTGGGAGTCCTGGTGCTGCATTGTACTGGAAATGGATCACCCATTTGACAGACTTGGGTGTGAGCCTAGCTCAGACAAGTGGTGAAAGTCTCCTCTCTGTGATGGTAATCGTGAGTCCGGACTGCAGTGAGCTTTGGTAATGTTATCTATTTCACTCAGTAGCACAGTGGTTAGCATTGCTGCCTCACAGCGCCAGGGATCCAAGGTTTGATTCCCAGCTTGGGTCACAATCTGTGTGGAGTTTGTATGTTCTCCCCATGTCTGTGTGAGTCTCTTCTCGGTGCTCCGGTTTTCTCCCATAGTCCAAAAGATGTGTTGGTTTGGTACATTGGCCATGCTAAATTCTCCCTCAGCGAACCCAAATGGGAGCCTGAGTGTGGCAACTTGGGGATTTTCATAGTCACTTCATTGTAGTGTTAATGTAAACCTACTTGTGACACTAATAAATAAACTTTATAAGAAAGCTGTAGATAATGCAATATGGTAATGTTACACTGAGGTTAAAGAGCAATGTGTTTTATGGACACACACACACACACACACCTTCCTGCTGCCAATGAAGAGTCTCACCCATTGACCAAGCACACTGCAGCTCATGGGCAGCACAGTGATACAGTGGTTAGCACTGCTGCCTCACAGCGTGAGGTTCAACTCCTAACTCGGGTCACTGTTTGTGTGAAGTTCGCACATTCTTCCTGTGTCTACTTGGGTTTCCTCTGGGTGCTCTGGTTTCCTCCCACATTCTGAAAGACATGCTGGTTAGGTGCATTGGCCATGATAAATTCTCCCTCAGTGTATCCGAACAGGCACCGGAGTGTGGTGACGAGGGGATTTTCACAGTAACTTCATTGCAGTGTGAATGTAAGCTTACTTGTGACACTAATGAATAAACTTGAAACTTAAAACACTGATCACGACATAGTGGTCACTCATTACAGTGACATCCCGCCTTCAATTGCCAAAAATGTAAAGCTAATGGATAAGCCAATGCTATCATTCAAAATTGACCCAAGGGCATTATATCCCAGTAATAATGTTTCACTATATAATTAAATCTAGCCACTATTCTATACGCTGCACATGAGAAAGCAAGGTCAATTATAATCTTCAAAAGGGAGATGGCGGTATAGCAGCAATGTCATTGAATTTATCCAGAGGCTCATGCTCGAGAGACATGGGTTCAAATCCTACCATGCCAGCTGATGGAATTTAAATTTAATTAATAAATCTGGAAAACGTAGTGGACCGAAACTTGCGAGCACATTTTGTCCACATGAGACTATCACGCACATTTGCACCTACAGAGGAAGTGTGCAACTAGAGAAATAAAATGAAGTCATTGGTTTGTAGTTATACATTCTGGGTGACTCTGTCTGTTTGAACATCACATTGACAATGAGGATGATGGAAAATATGAAACATTCCTTTCAGATACCGATATTTTTGGTTTTGTCTACTTTCTGCAAAGAATACAACCCTTTGAGTTGGGGACTCAGAAAAACACTCAAGCAGTGTTAACTGCACATAAGCCTGGATCCAACAGGAACATGTGTAGAGTGCATGCACGCATACACACACACATCCAAATAACCATCCTGATCAAAAGAAAATTAATCTCTATCATTGCAGAAAAGTTTCAACACTATTGCTAATGGGTATGACATTATGCCCAATATACCAGCTTTTGATGTGCATTTGGTGTCATCATCTATATTCCCATGGCAGAAGTGATAGCAATGTTTGAAAGGTGCAATGGCAGGATTTGCAATCACAGGCACAGTGTGTTTTCTTGTTCTTTCTGCTTGCGAAGAACTGGGCCCTCTGTATTAATATATGTAACATCAAGTACACACATCGAACCCAACTGACATCAAATGTTGAACACTGTTTTGAGTTTTGCAGGCACAGGTTAGGTGGGTACCATCTGTAACTTGCTTGTCATGAACAGTGGAAGGGACATACTGTTTGATATGATCCATCAATTTTTGGGACCTACTGCTACATACCTAGCATCACACTGGTACTAAAATGTATATACCACATTACTCCTTTCTGTCATAGGCAGACCACATTTTGGCTTAACAGCAGCATCCTGTTAGTGGAGACTGTCACTTGTATTGCTACTGCATAATAGCAACGTGAAACAGCTAGCTTTACGTCTCCAAGTTTTGAAATATCTTGCCCTTCCAGGGCAATCTGAGATGGACTAGGCATTTTTCAGGGCCAAAAGTGACGGCCTCAGGCTCAATTTTACGTTTCCACACAATACAGCACTAAGTGATCTGATCAGGGTAGTCATTTTTCCACAGGATGTCTTTGATTCATCCTATTTTAACATCAGTTTATGGTTATTTGTTATAGTATCACTTACATTGACACAGCATTGGAGTTACTGTGAGAACCCCCAGTCGCCACACTTCGGCATCTCAGGTGCACTGAAGGACAATTTATCATTGCCAACGCACCTAACCAGCATGTCTTTTGGACTGTGGGAGGAAACTGGAGCACCCGGAGGAAACCCACACAGGCACAAGAGAATGTGCAGACTCAATTGAGATTCATTGCACACACGCAATGTCCACCCCTTCTGCACTTGCACAATAAGTAAGGGATAAGGAAAGAGGATCCAAGGAATCACCATAATAAAATAGGAGTTTAAGGTATGTCCAGAGTCCAGACTCAGACATGGAATCTTCCATCTAAGGAGAGGTTAATTGAATGTAGGGTGATCCATAATTCCAGGGTGAGGTTTCCATGATGGGGGAAGGAATGAAGGATAAAATCTTACTTAAAAATGGCAGAGCATTGTTTCCGATGAGAAAACCAAGTGTTTCCCTTCAGAGAAACCGATTGGTTTTCTCTCCAGATTTTATGACATTGGGAAAGGTTTAAATGTCAACAAAGATTGACAAAGAAGTTGATAAAGGAGGGTAGGAGAAGCTATGAGGCTGGGCTAGCACTTAATATAAAAAAGGATAGCAAGAGTTTTTATAAATATATAAAAAGGAAGAGGCTGGCTAGGGTGAACGTTGGTCCTTTAGAGGATGAGAAAGGGGACCTAGTGGTAGGGGATGGGGATCTGGCTAAGGTCTTGAATAACTTTTTTGTTTCTGTCTTCACGGAGGAGGACGTGAATAATTTGCCGGGTGTTAGCGATGGAAAGGTGGTAGGAATGGAGGGTCTTAATGACATTACTGTTACTAGAGAGGTGGTGCTCGACAGACTGGAGGGGCTGATTGTGGACAAGTCCCCAGGACTGGATGGAATGCATCCGAGGGTTCTGAAAGAAATGGCGGAGGTGATAGTGGATGCCTTGGTGGTTATTTTCCAGACGTCGCTGGATTCCGGGGAAGTGCCGGAAGATTGGAAAACGGCTAATGTTACGCCGTTGTTTAAGAAGGGTGCCAGGCAAAAGGCGGGGAATTATAGGCCGGTTAGTTTAACGTCTGTGGTAGGTAAAATGTTAGAATCCGTCATTAAGGAGGAAATTGCGAGGCATCTTGAAGGGAATTGCTTGATAGGGCGGACGCAACACGGTTTCATTAAAGGGAAGTCGTGTCTGACAAATTTACTGGAGTTCTATGAGGATGTGTCTAGGGCAGTGGATAGAGGAGAGCCGGTGGATGTGGTCTTTCTTGATTTTCAGAAGGCGTTTGACAAGGTACCTCACAAGAGGTTATTGCAGAAGGTCAGGGGACATGGAGTTGGGGGTAGGGTGTTAGCGTGGATAGAGGATTGGTTGTCAAATAGGAGGCAGAGAGTGGGGGTCAATGGGTGCTATTCGGATTGGCGGTTGGTGACTAGTGGGGTGCCCCAGGGGTCGGTGCTGGGGCCTCAGCTATTTACCATTTATATAGATGATCTGGAGGAGGGAACCGAGTGCAGGGTGTCGAAATTTGCTGATGACACCAAGATTGGGGGAAAGGCAAATTGTGCGGAGGGTGTGGAGAGTCTGCAGAAGGATCTAGATAGGCTGGGCGAATGGGCCAGGAAATGGCAAATGGAATTTAATGTTGGCAAGTGTGAGGTGGTCCACTTTGGTAGGAAGAATGGTAGGAAGCACTATTACTTACGTGGCGAAAAACTGCAGCAGGCGACGGTGCAGAGGGACCTCGGGGTCCTTGTGCGTGAGTCGCAAAAACCCAGCTTGCAGGTGCAGCAGGTGGTCAGGAAGGCGAATGGGATGCTGGCCTTCATAGCAAGGGGGATTGAATATAAAAGTAGGGAGGTCTTGCTGCAGCTGTATAGGGCATTGGTGAGGCCGCAGCTGGAGTACTGTGTGCAGTTTTGGGCGCCGCACCTGCGCAAGGATATTTTGGCCCTGGAGGGAGTGCAGAGGAGGTTTACTAGGCTGATACCGGAGTTGAGGGGATTGAGCTATGAGGAGAGGCTGAATAAACTAGGCTTGTACTCGTTAGAGTTTAGAAGAATGAGGGGAGATCTCATTGAGACGTATAAGATGATGAATGGGATGGATAGGATAGAGGTGGAGAGACTCTTCCCGCTCAAAAAAGACAGTAGGACTAGGGGGCACAGCCTCAAGATAAAGGGGAAGCGGTTTAGAACGGAGTTGAGGAGGAACTTCTTCACTCAAAGGGCGGTGAATCTCTGGAATTCTCTGCCCGTTGAAGTGGTGGAGGCTGCCTCGCTAAATATTTTTAAGAAGCGGGTTGATGGGTTCTTGATAAGAGAGGGGATTAAGGGTTATGGGGAGAGGGCGGGAAAGTGGAACTGAGCCACAACAGATCAGCCATGATCTTATTGAATGGCGGGGCAGGCTCGAAGGGCTAGATGGCCTACTCCTGCTCCTATTTCTTATGTTCTTATGTTCTTATGTCAAAAATAAATCAAGGAGGCATGTTTCAGGACATCACACGATGGGATGAAGCTCAACGCTCTGGCAAAACCCTGCTGCTCAGAGATCGGGTGCCATCTTTAAAATGGTGGCTCAATCAGAAACTGAGTAAAACTCCTGCCCCCGCCAAGTCAACCATGGGGGTCTCAGGGGTTCCCATCCTCACCCCCAATGGGAGTTGGCACTTTTCTAACCGCCCCCCCCAATCATTGGCCCCTTCACCTCCCCGATCATTGGTCCCCTCCTCCCCTCTCCAATGATCCCCCCTTCTAGCTCCAACAGGTGGTTTTGTGGTGCAGTGGGTAGTCTCCCTGCTCCGAGTCAGCAGCTCTGGGTTTGAGACCTGCCCCAGGACAAGATAGCCAAGGAAGGTGCATTCAAAATGCAGCCAAATAGGTTGAGTGTGTTAACCTGTGAATCCTTACAAAGACACCCCAGTGGCCATTGGTAAAAGAGGGTGAGACTCCTGGTCAGCTACGCTTAATGTGAAGTGGTGCCTCTCGAGCTGTAAACCTCTGGCAAAAGACGAATGACCTATTCCAGAAATTACTAGCTATGGAAACAGAAAAAAGCCTTCCTTAGTGCACCCGCTAGCTGTGTGAAGAGAATTGGAATTGGAAGCTCCCACAAACAGCAATGAGACAATGACCAGAATACCTGTCTATGTGATGTTGATTGGGTGAAAACTCCCTTGTGTTTCTTTGAAATCATGCCATAAGATCTTTTGCATCCACCTCAGAGGACAGATGGAAACTTGGTTCAGCTGAAACACAGCACCTCCGACACTGCAGCACTCCCTCCATACTGCACTGGATAGTCAGTCTGGATTTTTGTGTTGACGATGTATGGAATTTCACTCAAGAACCTTTTGGATCAGAGGCAAGAGAGCTAGCTACCAACAGAACCAATGGCTAACACTCTGATCAATTTAGAAGTAGCTAAAGGAAATAAAAATGGTGGAGAAAAATATCTATGGAGAAGGTGGAAAATAGGTTGTGGTAAAATGGTGAAGAAACTGTGATACTGGGTCGCACCACATCATTGCCAATGTTAGAAAGCAGAGAGTCAATGTCCAGATTTTGCTGTTGTAGGATGGGAGGCAATGGCCTGGTGGTATTATCGCTAGACTATTAGTCCAGAAACTCAGCTAATGTTCCAGCTTTGAATCCCGCCAGATGGTGGAATTTGAATTCAATAAAGTATCTGGAATTAAGAATCTACCATCGTCGATTGAAAAACATGTCTGGTTCACTAATGTCCTTTAGGGAAGGGAATCTTATGTTCTTACTTATTCTGGCCAAATACGACTCCAGAGCCACAACAATATGATTGACTCTCAACTGCCCTCAGGCAACTAGGGATGGGCAATAAATGCCAACCAGCCAATGATGCCCATGCCCCACGAATGAATTTTTTTAAACAAGTATTTGCTGTTAGTTAGATACTTTTGTGTACAGGATTTAAAATGTTGGCGTGGAAAGTGTGAGCTGATAACATCACAGCAAGACAGACAGGGGGCTGTTTTCTTCCCCCTCTACAGAAGACAAACAGAAGTCAGGACGGTTTCCTGGTCACCTAATCGGCTACCCACTGCTTAGGATGGGTGGCCCTGCTCGTACCCAAATCTGTCTCTGCAGCAAATGACTGGGGTTGGGAAACTGGCACTTTGAGCAGTGCCTGTGTTTTCTGGCCAATCTGTTTCCATTCCTGCCCCGGCAAAGCCCAGAGGCTCTTTCTGAGCAATGTGGAGCCTGAGTGAACAGGAAGCGCAACCATGCAGCTTCCTAACCAATCAGATTGAAGGGTTGAGAAATAGTTTAAAGACTGAGCTGAAAGTATCAAATTTATCGATTAAATCCAAAGTCAAGTCAGATACAGAAATGACAGAGAGGGAAAAAAGAATTGCATTGAGACAGAGATTTTAAAAAATGGTGGAAAAGGAAAGGCATAAACTTAATTTAGCATGCTTAAAATCTCCAAAAACAATTAATACCTTGAAAAATTAGTCTCGATGTTGTAACAGTTCCTTTTCATTGGGAGTAACACTTATAGTATCATTGAATCCTACAGTGCAGAAGGAGGCCATTTGGCCCATTGAGCCTACACCAACAACAATCTCATCCAGGCTGTATCCCTGTAACCTCATGTATTTAGACTGCTAATCCCCCTGACAGTAAGGTCAATTTAGCATGGCCAATCAACACAATCCGTATCTTTGGACTGTGGGGGGAAACTGAAGCACTTGGAGGAAACCCAGACAGACACTGGGAGAATATGCAGACTCTCCACAGACAGTGACCCAAGCTGGGAATCGAACCTGGGTCCCTGGCACTGTGAGATAGCAGTGCTAAACACTATGCCATCGTGTGCCCATAAGTCAGTTAAACAGATACTTACAACTGAAATGACAGGGTTTAAACTTTTTTGTGGCAAGTTTAGTTCATATCTACAAATACAGAAACCTCACGTCATTCAATTAATTCAATAATGCAGAAGGCAGCAAGAAGTCATGTTTGCAAAGCTAATAGTGGAATAGTGAGCCCAGAGAGCAACATATGGATATTTGCTGTTACCTATTCTTAGCCCCCTCGCCTGAGTTTGCTGGACGTTTTATGCATAAATAACAAGCAGTGCCATTATTTATTTTGACAGCAAATTCTGGCCTATTTAGTAACTGGTAAGTATAATGGCAATTTTAACTCATTATAAGTAATATAATTGGGCTTCGCGTTCCATATTAAAGAAATAACTTACATTCATATTACACCTTTCATCACATCAGGATTTCCCAAAGTGCTTCATAGTCAATTAATTACCTTTGAACTGTAGACACTGTTGCAGGAACAGTGGCACTAATCGTGATAAAGTCATCACAAAGGAAGTAAGTGTAACAACAGGGAAAACCCACAGTCCAAGAATGTACTGCACAGATACAATGGAAAATTATGCACAGTAATCTGTGAATAAGCACTCACTGAGAGGGGTGTTATACTCTGTAACGTACACTGAGCAAAGGCCAATTTGCTCTGTGTATTCACAATTGATTTAAGAAATTTAATTTGGAAAAGAGGTTTGATTTTGCTACTGTTTCAACTAAGTCAGGAAGAATAAACTGTTCCCCTTTATTCAGCTCCCTTGGTTGGCCACAATAATTCTCCCCCCACACCCCCTATCCCCGCCCCTGGTAAATGCCGGGGTCAATTTTGTCTTTAATAAGGAATCTATAAATCAGATTTTCTTGAGCCAAGGCATGAATAGGTTTATTACTTACTAAACCCAAGAATAAATAACAAAGATGCAACACGCACAGATACTGGAAAATTATGGAGCTGCTGGCAGCTCAACCGTTATTACATTGAATGATGATGGAGTAGACTCAAGTGGCCAAATGTCTAAAACCTATTCTGCTCCCAAGAATTCAAGAATAGCCAAGTATTTTTTGTTATATTATCTTTTCCCACTCCTTTTCACTTAAGATGCTGACTCTGGCAGAAGGTTGATTCCATGGTGCTCATGGGACTTTGGCCCACGACCACTGAATATTTCTAAGCATGGATATTGACAGTCGACAGGCTATTTGACCTGGGATGTAATGCAGTTGTAACTCAACTCAACATTGGTCCAGTTAGACTTTCCAGCAGTGGTTGCCCTGTGAAGAAAGGACAGTCAGGATATGGAACCTGTTGTGTGTGGTAAAATGAAATAATTGCACCAATCACTCATAAGAGATTGTGCAACCATGTTGTGGGTTAAGTTATTAAATTGAGGCAGTTATGAACAAATATGCATGGACAGGAAGCTTGAGAACATTGGAGCAGTGGAGCTGTGTGTCTGTGTGCTGCTCTAAGCCAAAGTGAAACTAAGGCTGGATCACATAACACACTTCCCTTAAAGTAGTGTCATGCTGCTATCCCTTAATGGTTCATTACAACTGAACCCATGCCCATCCAATCCAGCAATAAAAGGCATAACAATTTCATGGTGAATTGCCGCAAACATACAACAGATCATGAAAAGCATCCTTTCGCATATTATCACTCCATAGGCTTTCTCTGTACATGTTTATAAAGTTTATTTATTAGTGTCACAAGTAGGTTTACATTAACATTTCAATGAAGTGACTGTGAAAATCCCCTACCCTCCACACTCTGGCGCCTATTTGGGTATACTGAGGGAGAATTTAGCATGGCCATGGCCAATGCATCTGACCAGCACGTCTTTCAGAACTGTGGGACGAAACCAGAGCACATAGAAGAAACTCGCATAGGTATGGGGAGAACGTACAGACTCCACACAGACAGTGATCCCCAGCTGGGAATTGAACCTGGGTCCCTGGCTCTGTGAGGCAGCAGTGCTAACCACTGTGCCCACCATGTATTGCATTTCAGAGAAGATTAAACTTGCAGCACATCAGCTGCATTCTCACCATGAAATGTTACATTTCGAGAACCCCAGTTATCATCACGCTATAAAGCGACCATTTCCCAGCAATCCTTCATGGTTAACTAGTGCTGATGGGAATTTGTTTAAAACTAAATAATTTCAAGGCTTTGTTACTGGAGTAATTGACGTGCCTTAACAATAATTCTGAAGGAGAACAGCGCTTCTCTTTAGTTCACTCCCATGGGTTTTAAATCAGGTGGGAGGGGGAGGGTGGTTTGTTGCTCTTTTTGCTGTGAAATGGGATTTAGACAGGTGACAAGCTCTCTTTCTCTCTGCATGCTCTCTCCTTTGCATGTTTCTCCATTCCATCACAGCATTCTCTCTCCAAATGTCAGATGAAATCCGTTTCAGCTCACACCTCGGTTAATGAGTCACAAACACTCACTCTACCAAACCAACATTATTACCATTTATAATCCTGATTGGTAATTTGCATACGAAAATTAGTCCTGTGACATGCGTGAATTTTTCTTTTCCTCGGCTAATTACGAGCTGGAATGCCACACTATTTACATAGCTAATTACTGTTCCTTCTGTTCTCTTTTTTTTCCTCTCTCCTCCTGTCTTCCAGTTTACTATTCCAGTTTTTGACCAGCTGAACAGTGCAGGCCAAAGCCTCCTGCATCTACAATCATTTTCCCAATTCTGAAGTAAAGTCAAGATTAAAATAGGAAGCCGCTTATCTGTAATTAGCTGCAATATCTGTGCAAAACATGAATGTATGTGCATTGCGATCCCAATTTATGCATCATAGCACAATACAGTCTAAGAGGGCTATCTCAGGTACTAATCTGTAATAGAATGGGCTAGCCTAAGCTCGGCCTGGTCAAAAGCGAATCTGTAATTAGGACTAATCATTTGAGTATTGGCTCAAGCAGGAACATGTCCATCCTAAGGGGTGCTTCGACCAGTTCTGACTGAATCAGGAAGAACCCTCATTCCTGATCTCATGCCAATACTGGTGGTATCATAGAACCATAAGAGTCCCTCCAGTTCATCCCAACAGGCCATTGAAGGTGCGCTGGCAACAATCCCCCACAAGCCCTATCTCCTGACACTAAGGGGCAATTTAGCACAGTCAACCTAATCCGCACATCTTTGGAATGTGAGAGGAAACCGGAGCATCCAAAAGGAAACCCACACAGGCACAAGGAGAACATGAAATCTCCACACAAGCAGTTACCCAAGGCTGGAACTGAAACAGGGTTCAATTGAATCCTGGCACTGTGAGGCAGCAGTGCTAACTACAGTTCCATTTAAAATTTTGCTTGGATACCTGGCTTCATTGCAACACTATTTGGTGGTGTCCTCACACCTTTGCTACATTGGAGTTATCCCCAGTTTCTAGACCAATATTCACCTCCAAAACAATGTCACAAAAACGGATTATCTGGTATCTCATTGCTGTTTGTGGGAGCTTGTTATGAGCAAATTGGCTGCCACGTTTCTTATATTATAACAATGACTATACTTCAAAGACGACAAGTACATCACTGGGTCCGAAGTGTTTTAAAACATCCAGTGTTGTATAAATATGAATTTTTCCCTCTAACTCTAATCCCTTCATTTTCCTTGATCAGATCTCAGTGTGTACTTTATTCTGATGTACCTAAAAGCTTCCGAAACCCTGTAACCTTAATAAGAATTGCTGGTGGACTTCTGCCTCCTCCTGAACATGCTTTTGCTGTGGGGCAAAGTATTACACATAAAGATAGGAAACTCAGATGCACTTCCTTTCAGTGACAATTTGCACTTAGGCTTCTCAAGTATTACTAAAGTTTTAAAAAGTTCAAGTTCACTTATTAGTGTCACAAGTAGGCATACATTAAAACTGCAATGAAGTTACTGTGAAAATCCCTGAGTTGCTATAATCCAGTGCCTGTTTAGGTTCACTGAGTGAGAATTTAGCATGGCCAATGCACTCATCAGCACATCTTTCAGACTGTGGGGGGAAACCCACACAGACATGGGGAGAACAAAGAACAGTACAGCACAGGAACAGGCCCGTTAGCCCACCAAGCCTGCGCCAATCATGTTCTCCTATCTAAACCAATTGCCTGTATCCCTCTATTCCCCGCCTGTTCACATGCCTATCCAGATACATATTAAATGTCACTAATGTGTCTGCCTCAACCATCTCACTTGGCAGTGCACTCCAGGCCCCCACCACCCTCTGTGTAAAAAAATTTCCCCCACACATCTCTACTGAATCCTGCCCCCTTACCTTGAACTTGTGCTCCCTTGTAAAAGCCATTTCTGCCCTGGGAAAAAGCTTCCAATTCTTCACCTTATCTATGCCCCTCATAATTTGATAAACTTCTATCAGGTCACCCCTCAGCCTCCACCTTTCCAGGAAGAACAATCCCAGTTTATTCAATCCCTCCTCATAGCTAATACCCTCCATACCAAGCAACATCCGGGTAAACCTTTTCTGTACTCCCTCCAAAGCCTCCATTTCCTTCTGGTAGTGTGGTGACCAGAACTGGACACAGTATTCTAAATGTGGCCTAACCAACATTTTATATAACTGTAATATAATTTGCCAACTTTTATACTCAATGTGCCGTCTGATGAAGGCAAGCATGCCATATACTTTCTACACCACCTTTTCCACCTATGCTGCCATTTTTAAGATCTGTGGACCCGTACTCCCAGTTCTCTGTGTGTCTATGCTCCTGATGGTTCTGCCTCTTATATTATAGCTCCCACCTGAATTGGATCTACCAAGATGCATCACTTCGCATTTGTCTGGATTAAATTCCATCTGCTATTTCTCCACCCAATTTTCCAGTCTATCTATATCCTGCTGCATTTTCTGATAATCTTCATTATTATCCACAACTCCAGCAATCTTAATATCATCTGCAAACTTGTTAATCAGACCAACTATGTTTTCTTCCAAGTCACTTATATATATTACAAACAACAGAGGTCCCAGCACTGATCCTTGTGGAACACTACTAGATATACAGACCTCCATTCAGAAAACACCCTTCCACTGCTATCCTCTGTATTCTATGTCCAAGTCAGTTCTGAATCCACTTAGCTAGTTTAACCTTGATGCTGTGTGATTTAACCTTTTGCATCAGCCTGCCATGAGGGACCTGGTCAAATGTTTTATTAAAGTTCATGTAGGCAACATTCACAGCCCTTCCTTTGTCAATCATTTCTGTCATTTCCTCAAAAAAGTCAATCAAATTATTGAGACGTGAGTTCCCTCATACAAAACATAAGAGCATAAGAAATAGGAGCAGGAGTAGGCCATCTGGCCCTTCGAGCCTGCCCCGCCATTCAATAAGATCATGGCTGATCTGTCGTGGCTCAGTTCCACTTTCCGGCCCTCTCCCCATAACCCTTAATCCCCTCTCTTATCAAAAACCCATCAACCCGCTTCTTGAAAATATTTAGCGAGGCAGCCTCCACCACTTCAACGGGTAGAGAATTCCAGAGATTCACCACCCTTTGAGTGAAGAAGTTCCTCCTCAACTCCGTTCTAAAACACCCCCCCTTTATCTTGAGGCTGTGCCCCCTAGTCCTACTGTCTTTTTTGAGCGGGAAGAGTCTCTCCACCTCTATCCTATCCATCCCATTCATCATCTTATACGTCTCAATGAGATCTCCCCTCATTCTTCTAAACTCCAACGAGTACAAGCCTAGTTTATTCAGCCTCTCCTCATAGCTCAACCCCCTCAACTCCGGTATCAGCCTAGTAAACCTCCTCTGCACTCCCTCCAAGGCCAAAATATCTTTGCACAGGTGTGGCGCCCATGCTGTTTGCCACTAATAAGACCATTCAATTCCAAATGTGTATAGATCCTATCCCTAAGAATCTTCTCCAACAATTTCACTATCACTGACATCAAGCTCACTGGTCTATAATTACCTGGGTTATCCTCACTACCCTTCTTAAATAACAGGACAGGATTGGCTATGCTCCAATCTTGTGGCAAATGAGGAAACAAAGATTTCTATGAGAGGCCCAGCAATTTTCTCTCGTCTTTTTGATTTGATTTGATTTGATTTATTATTGTCATAAGTATTCGCATACAGTGAAAAGTATTGTTTCTTGTGCGCTATACAGACAAAACATACCATTCATAGAGAAGGGAACAAGAGAGTGCAAAATGTAGTATTACAGTGAAAGCTAGGGTGTAGAGAAAGATCAACTTAATGCAAGGTAAGTCCATTCAAAATTCTGACAGCAGAAGGGAAAAAACTGCTCGAGTATTCTTCTCAGTAATCTGGGATAAATGCCATCTGGCTCTTGGGATTTGTGTACCTTAATGCTTTTTAATACACCTACACTTCCTCCCTCATAATGATGACTTGTCCTAGAGGGCTTATATACCCCTCTGAGACACCATCAATGTGGCACTCTCCTTTGTGAATACAAATGCAAAGTATTCATTAAGGATCTCACCCACTTCCTTTGGTTCTACACATAATTTCCCTGCTTTGTCCTTGAGTGGACCAACTCTTTCTCTAGCTACCTCTTGTTCCTAATATATGTATAAAATGATTTGGGATTCTCCTTAATCCTGCCTGCCAAGACCATTTCATGATCCCTTTTTGCCCTCCTAATTCCCTGTTTGAGTTCTTTTTTACTTGCCTTGTATTCTTCAAGACCTTCATCTGTTTTTAGTTGCCTAGACCTGATGTATGCATCCTTTATCTTTTTGACTAGACTCACAATTTCCCTGGTCATCCACAATTCCCGAATCCTGCCTTTCCTGTCCTTCCTTTCCATTGGCATATGGCTGTCCTGCATTTCGATCAACTGCTCCTTAGAAAGACTCCCACATGCCAGATGTGGATTTACCTTCTAACAGCCTCTCCCAAACAACAGCCTCCAAATTGTGCCTAATCCGGCTGTAGTTTGCCTTCCCCCAATTTAGCAACTTAACCCTAGGACAACACTTTCCTTTTATATGAGTATCCGAAAACGTATGGAACTGTGGTCACTGTTCGTCATATGTTTGTCTGCTGCAATGTGAAGACTCCACACAGACAATTACTCAAGCCGGGAATTGAACCTGGGTCCCTGGTGATGAGGCAGCAGTGCTAACCACTGTGCTGTCTATGGACAGTGTGAAAATGTGCACTTGTGAGAATTATTTTTAAAAGTGAATTAGTATTTACTTCAAAAAAATACATTGGGGCCTTCCTGATTTGAAAGTTGCTGCAAGTTCACTCATCAATAGAATCCCTATAGTGCAGAAAGAGGCCATTCAACCCATCAAATCTACATCGACTCTCCAAAAGAGCATTCCAGCCAGGTACTCCCTCCACTCTATCCCCATAACCCCTTACGTTTCCTACAACCAATCTACCTAACCTGAACTTGAATTAGAGATGGTCACATTCCGTTGTTAAAAATTCAACCTCTAGTCAAAATTCAAAGTTCAAACTATTTCCCTCATTTCCATTAATGAGAATGATTTTGATTCTTGGGGTTCTAAATGATGAGGAAACAATCTCAGAACTGAACTTCTTCTCATTGATGAAAAGAAAGAACTTGCATTTGTGTAATATTTTCCACAACTTCAGATGTCGCAAATGTTCAATTTTTAAATAGCCAAGTGATGAAAGATAGAACTGGAGTCTAATCTTTAAACACTTAACATATTGTTTACAGAGACTCACTGTAAACATGCACCTCCTAACCCAATAACCCAGCATTTCCATCTGCTCCTAAATACTCTTTTGGTTGAAACAAATTAACCAGAAGAAAAACTAATAAACAAGTCAAATTAAAGAGATAGCCATTAAAAGGGTCACTGTAACAAAAGAACTAGTAAATGTATCAAACAAAACAAAATATACATTGTGAGGCTGAAAATGCACTTCCACCTCCGTAAAGCCCATTGGAAAACCTCAAGTATACCAGTGGACAATGTGTGCTCACTTGCCAGGGACTCCTATGCATGAAGTGCAGCAGACTGCTGGGCAGGAGGACCCCCTAACTTATTAATAACCACCTTAGCCAGGTCTACTCCTACATATAGGACAAAGAATACAGCTCCTCTACCCCCCAGTTCCCCCAATGCCTCCCTTCCCCAATAAGTGCATACCCACTCGAACACAATCAAACACATAACTGATATACAATTAGCACCAAAGTACTTTACTCTGTTTTAGTGATGTCAGTCGAGGGATAAGTTTTGTCCAAGACACTGGGAAGAATGTAGGTTTGATGTGTCAGCTGAAAGATGGCACATCTGACAGTAAAACGCTCCCTCGGTACTGCAATTGAGTGTCAGCATAAGAAGTCCCTGGAATGAGACTGGGACACAAAGGCATGACTGCTACCACAGAGCCACACCTAACACCTAAATGTTAAATGGGTGGAGGGTATGGAATGGTGCGGGGCTTGCTTCACACCTTTTTAAGACAGAGCGATAATTTATTTTGTGCAGTGAGTTGTGAACTGGAATGCATCGCCTATTTTCATAGGATATGACATTGCTGGTGGAGCCACCATTCATTGCCCATCCCTAATTGTCCTTGAGAAGGTGATGGTGAGCTACCTTCTTGAGCTGATCAACATCTCAAACTTTGGTCTCAGCTGGGAGAAATGTAAGAGCTAAACACCGAGTTCTGAGCTAGGGAAGCATTGCCTTTGTTGCATACAATAGGCTTCTCCCTACTCACTCTAACCTGCTTTTAAAGTCCCTTTCTTGTTTCTCTTTCTGGCGAGCTCAGTTTTTTCCCTTTCCTCCTTTTGGAATTTTCTTTCCATCTTCTCCTGTCTTTCTCTCTCTTTCCTCTCTCCAATCCTGTATCCCCCATCTTCATTTTTCTCTTGTCTCAATCTTTCTCTCTCTTTGAATTCTACATCTATTCTCCATGTGCTGTTGTTATACCCTGTTAGGGAGCATGTTCCAGGATTGTGACCCAGCCTGAGAAATAAAACAAATTCAACTGAAACTTCAAATTGCATAACTACTTGAATGGAAAACATGTACATGCCTACAGAGAAAGAGCAGGGGTGTGGGGCTAATTGAATTGTTCTAACAAAGAGCTAGCACATTTACCATGGGCAGAATGGTCATCTCGGGTGTATCATTCCATGTTTCTATGATTCTATGCAATTCATATTTGACTTGGATAGTCAGCACAGAATTATATGATATAAGCGTAAAATTCGCAAGTGTGGAACAAAATTTGAGATTAGAGGACACTTCACATGGACCGGTAGAAAAAATTCTAAATATTGATTGAAATTGTTAACAAAAAGAAGTGTCACTGATTTAATCCCACTTCTGATCACTGTCTCAGGCTGAATCAATGTAAAGATGCTCATTTACCACCTTAGGGAAAACATAACTCCTTTAGTTACAGGTTTAAACTGTATTTAAGCTGTAATCAGCTCCTGAGATGACTCTGAGTACAGAAGCCCACACTTACTAGGATGATTTCCCCCCCCCCCCCACCCTACTCTCTGATTGGTTCCCCAGATCATGCCACCCTTACTCTACAAATTGGTGCTTAAAGGGGCAATCATCACAATCAAACTACGCATAACCTCGGCGTCCTGCCCAACCCCATATAGTTTTTATTACAGATTCCCCTTACTTCCACCTCCTGCCTCAGCCAAGTTATTGTTGAAGCCCTCTTCTATATCCCACTATTCCAATACTCACTTGGCTGGTCTCCTATCTTGCACCTGCGAGAAACAATGGACCCATTTCCTCTGCTGTTGATATCCTATGCTGTTCATCAATTACAGTAGAAAGTCTGACAACACCAGGTTTTAGTCCAACTGTTGTCAGACTTTTTACTGCGTTTACCCCAGTCCAACGCCGGCACATCCACATCATGACTACGTTCATCAATTATCCTGTCCTTGATAACCTTCGTTTGGCTTCCAGTCTCTCAATACCCCCAAGTTAAAATAATCATTCTAGTATTTTGATTTCTCCATATTCCTGTAGCTGTTACCTCCTCCAATCTGTATTGCACTCAGAATTCTATGTCCCTCCAATTCTAGTCTCTTGTGCATTGCTGACCATCACTTTAGCTGTCCAGACCCTCATATTGGAATTTCCCCCCTAAATCTTTCAACCTCTCTACCTCCCTTTCCTTCTTTAAAATTTGTTTTTTTGATTTGATTCAATTTATTATTTTTACATGTATTAGTATACAGTGAAACATATTGTTTCTGGTGTGCTATACAGTCACGACATACCATCCATGGAGAAGGAAAGGAGAGGATGCAGAATATAATGTTACAGTCATAGCTCGGATGTAGAGAAAGATCAATTGAATACAAGGTCGGACCGTTAGTTAGAGTTTTAGAAGCATAGAATTAGAGGGTATGCTGGACACAGCTTGCAAGAAGTCGCCATGCTCCAGCTTCTTTTAAAACCCACCTATTTGATCAAGATTTGTTTGCTTCTACTTAGGAGTCTTCCTGTATTTTGGAATGTGTTTCTATGATGAAGATGTTATACTAAATGCAAGTAGTGGTCAACAATAGTTAACACAGGATTTTAAATAGGAAAGGTATTTAACAGCTTTGTTTAATGCTCCTTTGGGGGAATGGAATGAAGACAAAAAAAAAATCTTTACCCTGGAGATTAAATTATTGGGCCAGAGAGCACTACAAGGTAAATTGCACACAACCTATGGCTGGAGAAGGGTCAATAGGTCAAAAGGCCTTTTTATGCTCCACACTTTTGTGTGTTCAGCATTTTGATGAAAGATTCACATAAATTAAGGCTTTCATCTAGAGCTCCGATCTATCATGTAGTGCACCCAACCGCATCAGTAATTGCCCATCCTGGGCTGATATATGAAGTTGAAATGTTGCATTATATTAAAGATATACAGTAACGACTGAAGATATGGGAGGGCTCCAGTAAGCTGAGCGAGACCAGATCAGCAGACCTGACCTCTTTGAGATCATGCATCCAAATGCCCCCTCCCCTGCCTTTGATTATTTCCAACTGATGCGTCACCTGATTCTACTCAAATCCTAATTACACTGAGACAGCGTCCCTTAAGAACTGTCGGATAAAACTCACCGGGTTCTCACACAGCACGGCCTGAATGCCCTTTCCTTATTCGGTGCATAAACCACCTGAAGCCATCCATCACAATTGCAGCTCGTAATTCTCTGCCTGGTAACTGTTATCCTTGTTAATTTTGCAAAATCACATTGGAATAGGAAGTCTTTCCCAAAGGAGTGAGTGTACTTGGGAAATTGTGTCAGATTCCTCGAGATTCTTTGCCCATTAAGTTTAATGGATGAAAAAACTGGAATTTGCTTGTAATTTCCTGATATGCATTGTTTAGTACTTAAGTCCTTAGCAGTTAACACAGGGGTATTTCATTGGCTGGAAAGTGCTATCGGACATCCCCAGGCTGTGTTTGGTGCTATATAAATGAATGTCTTCTTTTCCCTTTTTCTAGTGAATGGGAATTCACCTGAGGTGCTTACGTTGGTCGTTCTATCATCATAGAATTCCCACAGTATAGAAGGAGGCCATTCAGCCCATCAAGTCTGTACGGACCACAATCCCACCCAGGTCCTATTCCCATAGCCACACACTTACCCTGCCAATACCCTTGACACTAAGGGTCAATATAGCACAGCCAATCAACCTAAGCTGCTTATCTTTGGACTATGGGAGGAAACCAGACCACCCAGAGGAGACCCACGCAGACATGGGGAGAATGTGCAAACTCCACACAGACAATGTCCTGAGGCTGGAATTGAACCTGGGTCTCTAGCGTTGCGAGGCAGCAGTGCTAACCACTGTGCCACCGTGCCGCCCATGACAATTCTATTTCAACTGTTGAACCATTTGATTAGATTCCAATCTCTGACTTACTTGCAGGCTGTGTTATTTTTTAGGAACAGAGCTGGGGTGGGGGGGGGGGGGTGGCAGTATTAATTTTAATAGTCCTGATTTATCCTCTCACTACCCATTCATCAACAGAATGGTGTTTTTGATTTCCCCCTTTCTCCTTTGGAGTTCTCCAATCCTCGAGGAATAACTCACACAGCAAACTAGATAAAATCAAATAAAGAGTTGGTTTATTTCACATACACTCAAAATTAGGGAAAGGGGTTTTGCAATGTCTGTCTCTTTTGCACTCGTACAATAAGAGAGAGAAGGGAAAGAGAGAGACAGGGCCTAATCACAATAACAAAATTATTGTTTAACATGATTCCAGAATCAAGAGCCTAATGGAATGTTTCTTCAGAGATACATTCGTTGACTCAAGGAGAGGCGTGGCGTTGTGGTATTGTCACTGGACTAGTAATCTAAAATTCCAGGGTAATGCTCTTGGGAGCCAGGTTCAAATTCCACCATGGCGGATGGCGAAATTTGAATTCAATAAAAATCTGGAGTTAAAGTCTAATGGTGACTGTGAAACCATTGTCAAATGTCATAAAAACCCATTTAGCTCACTAATGTGTTTAGGGAAGGGAATCTGCCACCCTTATCAGATCTTGCCAATATGCAACTACAGATTCACCACAATGTTCTCAGGGATGGGCAATAAATACTGTCCCAGCCTACTGACATCCATATCCCACTGCTGCCTCACAGCGTAAGGGACCCAGGTTCAATTCTGGCCTCAGGTCATTGTCTGTGTCACACTGTTGGAGTTTGCACTTTCTCTCTGTGTCTGCTTGGGTGTCATCTGGGTTCTCTGGTTTCCTCCCACAGTCCAAGTATCTGCAGGTTAAGTTGATCGGTCATGATAAATTGACCCTAGTGTCAGGGAGAATAGCTGGGTAAATGTGTGTGGTTATGGGAATAGGTGCTGGATGGAATTGTGGTCAGTACAGACTTGATGGGCCAAGTGATCTCTTCCTGTACTGTGGGGATTCTATGATTCTATGAATATAAGAAAGCTGTGCAGGGTGATTCATCTTTCCAGGAGTGGGGACTTCTTTGAGGGGAGAAGGCCCATTGAATTGAATTAGTCTCTAAGGTACCAGTTGTTTTCACAGTGTAGATGAGGGCCAAGCAATTGTGCCTGGACAGAGCTGGCACTTGTTCATTGGTAAGATGGTAGATAGCAACATGGAATTACTGTTCTCTTCATAGGTCCAAAAGTGACTGATGATACGATACAATAGCTTACTAATTTAGACAGTTCTAGTCTTGGTTATGTGACAATGTGGCTTTTGGACTCACCAATGAGTCCTCTTGTTGAAACTTATTGTGTTTAGGAGCTGGTAATGTTGGGCCATTGACAGCATCTTGGATATTAGGAGTTACAAACAGCTGCTTTTGTCCTTGGTGATGGCGGCACAGTAGCACAGTGGTTAGCACTGCTGCTTCATAGCTCCAGGGTCCTGGGTTTGATTCTCGGCTCGGGTCACTGTCTGTGTGGAGTTTGCACGTTCTCCCCGTGTCTGCGTGGGTTTCCTCCGGGTGCTCCGGTTTCCTCCCACAGTCCAAAGATGTGCAGGTATGTTGATTGGTCATGCAAAGAAATTGCCCCTTAGTGTCCAGGGTAGCGGAGGTTAGAGGGATTAGTGGGTATAGTATGTAGGGATATGGGCGTAGGGCCTGGGTGGGATTGTGTTCGGTGCAGACTCGATGGGCCTCTTTCTGCACTGTAGGGTTCTATGATTCTGTGATACAATAGGAAGGATTTTATGGCCTCCCAAAGCCATTAAAACCTGTCCAAGTTCAACGGACCGTCCCATGCTCTGCCCCTCGCCCACTCCGATTGCCGTGGTGAACAGGACGGTAAAATTCCAGTAAATGTGTCTGATGGCCAAAGTTCCTCTTCAGAAGTGCAAAGAAGCCTTGTGCACCTTCAAGAAGTGGCAGAGCACTTGTTTTAAAGATAACAAGACTCAACTGGTTTGTCTGAAGGTTAGGAGTTCCAATGGCATGAGGCTTGGATGGTCATGATAAAACCTTGACCATTTTAAAAAATAAAACTAAGAATTTAACAGAGACGGCCATTTGACAAAGAAGTGTATTCATATTTTCCTTCCTGTTTCACATTGAGCCACTTGATTAGATTCCAATCTCTGATTTCTGGTGCTGTGCTGTTCCATGTATGCTGGAGGAGGAGGGGATGGTGGTATTAAGTTGTTATTCGGTCAAAGAGGGATGTGTGAATGGAATTCACTCGCACCTTATCTGCACTGTTTTGAAGGTTACTAGAACAAACAAGGCCCACTGGAGATCAATTAGCAGGGAATTTGAGAGAAAGTCTCTCATCAGCCAGTGCAGCTGCCTAGCCTAGACTCCCAGTTTTAAATATGGTCAGGAATAAGTAGGTCTGTATGTGGCAATCTAGTGTTGCAAAAGCACACTACATTTCAATCACTATGTGGAAATGTTGTTGCTGTTGCAAAAAGTTGGAGTTCACAAAGACTGGTGTCTCTCATTCTGGTTTTTGAATCCTGTGGCTTTTACATCTGTTATACAGAGGCATTTTCGTTCATTAATTTGAGCACAGTGAATAGACACTTACCCAGGCAGAGTAGACAACAAGAAAGAAAGGAAGCTTGCATTTATGTAGCAAAATGTCAAAAAGAGCTTTCCAGACAAAGACGTACTTTGGAAATATGCTCACTATTGCATTATAGGAAACACAGCAGACAATCTGTGCGCAGATTGAAGACTCTGGGTCTGCACTCGTTGGAGTTTAGAAGGATGAGGGAGGATGTTGCGAGGCCTGAATAGGGTGGATGTGGAGAGGATTTTTCCATTAGTGGGAACAACTAGAACCAGCTGACTAAAGGGACGATCCGTTACAACAGAGATGAGGAGGAATTTCCTCAGCTAGAGAGTGGTGAATCTGTGGAACTCTTTTCCTCAGAAGACTGTGGAGGCCAGGTCTTTGAGTGTCTTGAAGACAGAGATAAATAGGTTCTTGATTAATAAGGGGATCAGGGTTATGGGGAAAAGGCAGGAGAATGGGGATGAGAAAAATATCAGCCATGATTGAATGGCAGAGCAGACTCAATGGGCTGGGTGGCCTAATTTTGTTCCTGTGTTTTATGGTCTTATTACAGCAAGCTCCCACAAGCAGCAGGGTAATAACAACCAGACGATCTGTTTGTTCAGCAATGTTGGTTGAGGGAAAAGTGGTGGGCAGGACACAGGGGAGAACTGCCTTGCTCCTCTTCTATGGCATCTTGTGTTTCCACTTGAGAGAGGACAAAGGGCCTCAGTTTAAATGTCTCAATTTAAACATGGCACCCCGAACTGCACAGCACTTTCTTCATACTGAGGCATCAGCCTAGATTACACATCGGCAGAATTTGCTGGTCCCGTTGCAGTAAACAGAGATTTGGTACCAAATTCTTCCTCCTTGCTTGCAGCGGTGGCGGGACATGAACGGCCAAAAAAAGTCTGGCTCTAATCTAGGCTGAAGTGGATCTAGGTGGATATCAGATCCTCTAGGGGCTTGACAGGATAGGTGCTGAGGTCTTGGCTCCCCTCATGTTGAAATCTAGAAACAGGAGGTGAAGTTTCTGAGTAAGGAAGCTTCCATTTAAGATAGCGATGGGGATTCTCTCAGAGGGTCATTGCTGTTTGCAATTATCAGCAACAGTATCACTCAATATATTCAAGATTGAGTTAAACAGATTTTTAATGGACGAGGGAGTCAAATGTTGTGGGGCTGGACAAGCAGACAAATGGAATTAAGGCCACAATCAGATCAGTTAAAGATTTATTGAATAGCAGGACAGGCTTGAGGGGCTGAATGGCCTACTCTTGCTCACTTGTCATAAGTTCTTATGTTTGAAACCACAAGCAACAGTCTCACCAGCACGAGTGCCAACACAGTCAACACTGCATTCATAGAATCCTACAGTACAGAAGGAGGCCATTCGGCCCATTGAGTTTGCACCAGCCACAATCCCACCCAGGCCCTATCCCCATAACCCCATGCCTTTACCTTAGCTAGTCCCCCTGACAATAGGGGACGATTTAGCTTGGGCAATCCATTTAACCCATACATTTCTGGACTGTGGAAGGAAACCTGAACGCTTGGAGGAAAGCCATGCAGGACAGAGGAGAATGTGCAAGCTTCACATAGACAGTGGCCCGCGCTGTGAATCGAGTCCAGGTCCCTTGCGCTGTGAGGCAGCAGTGCTAACCACTGTGCTGCCCTCATGGGTGCAGGAGCACATCACAACCTGAGAGACATTCAAGGAGATTTCCCTTGTTTTGTCACCTCAGGAAAGGTGAGAGACCATAGCTGACAGCTGTAGAAGATTCCCTACTTATGGCTGCCCGATGATTCTGCCATAATCTTTTGCAGATTTGTCAGCTGGACAGCTTCATAAAACCAGATGAAGCATCTATCTGCAGCAACAGCAGGCATTTTTACCTGCAACAAAAACAGAAAACGCTGGATAGACTCAGCAGGGTTGACAGCATCTGCGGAGAGAGAATAGAGTAAATGTTTCGAGTCAGGACTGAAGATAAAGATTTATACCATGAGGTGGGGGGAGGCTGTAATTATAAGAATGACATGGACAAAGAGAATGTAAATGGTGATGATAAAGGCTGAGAATGGTGCTAATAGCACCCATTAAGGGATTGGAATGTGTGAATGGCAGAACAAAGGTGCAGATAGTCAAATTTCAAGATGAGAAAATGTAATAGATGGGGGGAGGGCAGGTTGGAAGAGAAGATGAACAGCGAGATTTCAGAATGGAAAAATAAGAATATAAAGCAATAAAAATGGATAAGTAAGATGACTTCAGCATCTGCAGTATTTACCAGCAATGTGTCTGCATTGCCACCAATATCTGTAATCTACCTCTATCTATTATCCAGCCCAATTGTGTACACACGGGCACTGCAGGGCATGTTTGCAAGCTGGTTGGGCGATACCATCTGGAGCATGGGGTGGCACAGTACCGCAAATGCCAGGGACTTGGGTTCGATCCTGGCCTCAGGTCACTGTGTGTCTGGAGTTTGCACGCTCTCCCTGCGTCTGCGTGAGTTTTCTCCTGAGTGCTCCGGTCTCCTCCCACAGTCCAAAGGTGTGTGGGCTCGGTTGATTGGCCATGTTAAATTGACCCTAGCGTGAGGAGGATTAGCAGGGTAAATATGTGGGGTTATGTGAATAGAGCCTGGATGGGATTGTGGTCGGTGTAGATTCAATGGGCCACACGGCCTCCTTCTGCACTGTAGGGATTCTGTGATTCTTGTCACGGCCAGTCGCCCAGAATCAAAAATGACATTGGAGGAAGCAGAAAATTTGGCTGTGCTACATATAGCCAGATCTCATTTCCTACAGGGGGCTTTTTTTTCAGCCCAGTCTGCAATAGTCTTACTGAAACAGAGCCATAGTTTAATGTAAATCTTGCAATACATAGAATGAATTCAAGTGTGATGTGCCAGCTGTTTAGAGCAGGACTGCATTGATCCCTTTCCAAAAGTAAAGTCCCAAGAGACGGTGGAGCTCGAAAAGGGTCCGGTTGAAAAAAAAATTCCAGTCTTACAGTTTGCTTAATTGGGCGCTGGCTTGGTGTTAATTTTTTGTTGGCATTCTTATGAAAAAAAATCTGAATTTGTTTCTTGTATTAATTTGGAGTGTTTTTATTCTTCCTCCTTACTGGAGTTGACGCTAGAATTTTAAGTAGTCGTGAAGGTTGTTGAGGATTGCTTTTTAATTTTGTGAATCATCAATTAACATTTGAAGCATTTCCACTAGTCAAACTGCCAGAACTGAAGAAACAAGGGTCACAAAGAAGGTAACCATGTTTACAATGTAAACTTTCACATGAACATAATGAGTGACAAGACATCTAAGTAAGAGCCCCTTGGCAATCAGCTAATTAAGTTAAAATGCATGACAGTGTTGATTTTGAAGCACCACCAAGATACTATTTTATGGTTGAAGTGTTGCAAGATGAAAGAAAACATTCTGGAGAGATAACTGGGGGGAGGGGGGGGGGTTGTGGACTGTCCCCCCTCCGAGTATAATATTGTAGCAACATTTCTGCAGCCCCAGAGTTGGCACATTGACCTGACACTGATCGTGGGAGCTGCCCCGCATCCCTCCCCCCCGCATGGGCTTTTTGGTCATCGTTGAGTTAGTTCATGATTGGTACCATCTGGAACATGGCCACTTGAAGGAAATCTGCAGCAGGCAGCTTTCAGATAAAATCTAGAATCAGGCGGGGCTGTCCTTCTACTGCATCCACCCCCCAACCCCTCACTACACCCTATGTGCTGTATCTAACTTTTTGTCAAGTCTCTCAAGAGGGACAAGAGGGGTGATCATTCCAGGCTGTGGAGGCACTGAGGTCATAGTCTCTCTGTATATGGTCAATATCACCATCTTCTGCTTAGATCCACTGTTAGTGCGTATAATGGTGACCATTTCCAACCAGTTTGAATTAGCCATGGGAGTCAAAGTAAATCACAAGTATGAGACCAACCAATCTTTGCCCAATCTGCTGCCAGATCAAACTACCTGAAGATCCTGGGAAATGTTTCAGGGGAGTCCAGGTGCACTCCCGAAACCGGAAGGACCATACTGCCATGGTGAAACAGAAACTGGGTATGTGAGTTTGATGCTCCCTTTCCATTGTCCGAGAGATCTTGATCATAAGATGCTCCCAGTATTGCTCTATTTAGCGCAGGTCTGGCCCGTACCCAGTTCCTGCACTGTGGTAATCGCCTGAGCTATCTGCTTTAATGATGTGGGTATGCCGGCGTTGGACTGGCGTAAACACAGTAAAAAGTCTGACAACACCAGGTTTTAGTCCAACCTATGTCATCGATGCCAACCTATGTGACATGGATACCATCATCACACGTGAGAATACCATCCACCAGGTACATGGTAAATACTCTTGCAACTCGGCCAACACTGTCTACCTGATACGTTGCAAGAAAGGATGTCCCGAAGCATGGTACATTGGGGAGACCATGCAGACGCTACGACAACGGATGAATGAACATCGCTCGACAGTCACCAGGCAAGACTGTTCCCTTCCTGTTGGCGAACACTTCAGTGGTCACGGGCATTCAGCCTCTGACCTTCGGGTAAGCATTCTCCAAGGCGGCCTTCACGACACACGACAGCGCAGAGTCGCTGAGCAGAGACTGATAGCCAAGTTCCGCACACATGAGGACGGTCTCAACAGGGATCTTGGGTTCATGTCGCACTATCTGTAACCCCCATGACTTGCCTGGGTTTGCAAAACCTCACTTACTGTACTGTCTGGAGACAATACACATCTCTTTAAACTGTGATCAGTGCTCCTTCCACTCACATTATCAGCCACTTCAGGTCTTGAACAGCAGGTTAGGTGTAAGGATTCGCATTTTAATCAGTAATCTCTAAACTGTCTGTGCTTTATATGCTCTGTTTGAGGCCAGAACTCTCCATTCACCTGACGAAGGGGGTAACCCCGAAAGCTAGTGAGTATATTATCAAATAAATAGGTTGGACTAAAACCTGGTGTTGTCAGACTTTTTACTCTATCTGCTTTACCCACAGGGACACCACGTACAATTCTTAGAGTCAAAGGGAAGGGAACATATCCAGCATTGCCCTGATCTGCCTTTATGTGTGGCTGCATCAAGCTCTATATCGACCCCTCAACATGTAAACATCAAGGGCGGGATTTTACAGCCTCACTCATCCCGAAAAACCTAAAATCCTGTCCAAGGCCAACGGCCATTTCCATGCTCCAGCCCTCGCCAGCCACGATTCCCAGAGTGGACAGGGCGATAAAATTCCAGCCCAAATGTCACTAGGTGCTGAGGTTCTATTTGTCTCGAGTATTGCAAAGACTAGATCTGCCCAAGTTACTGCAGAACATTCTGACTAGTTAAACTAGCTAACAGGCTGTTTCTCATGAAAAAATCTGAGTGGAATAGTGCCTTTGACCACCAGTCCATCAGCGAATGCTCCTCGAGGCCCTGCAGGAAAAGGAGATGTGGATGTTGTTGCATGTTCCACTGAGCAGACTGCCAAAGTAATTTGGCAAAATGCCTCTTTGCCAGAACCTCAAACAAGCATCAAGATGCAACTAGGCTGGTGGTTCGAAGGGATATCCCATTCAGCTCCATCCTGCACCCCTTCCCCCTGGTGTCCACATACTGCCTTCTAAGTGGCTGCAGTAGGGAAGCGATCATTGTCCACATCCTGCAAAATGTCAATGTGAAGCAGCTCCGGGGAGAAATGGAGAGATTTTTGTCCACATTTATCCTGAGTGGTTCGGTGACACAGGAGTCTGTGCTCTGTGGGCTGTTTCCAGGGACGCACACCAGAATAAACATCAACTGCTGCCAGGGGACCATTAACACAGTGAAAGCAGCCCCATGGTCTGTCCGAAGCTTGCTCATCTTCTGCTGCGAAGAGCTGTGAATGAAGGAGTGTCTCACAATACCAGGTTAAAGTCTAACAGGTTTATTTCGTAGCAAACGCTACCAAATAAACCTGTTGGACTCTGACCTGGTATTGTGAGACTTCTTACTGTGTTTACCTCAGTCCAACGCCAGCATCTCCAGATACTGGAGGAGTGTTACAGACTGACACATTCCAAGATCAAGGAATATTCATAGAATCCTACAGTGCAGAGGAGGCCATTCAGCCCATTGAGTCTGCGCCGACCACAATCCCACCTAGAACCTATCCCCAAAACCTCATTCATTTACCTGAGCTAGTCCCCCTGACACTAAAGGGCAACTTAGCATGGCCAATCCACGTAACCCGCACATCTTGGGCTGTGGGAGGGAACCAAAGCACCCAAAGGATGTCCATGCAGATAATGGGAGAATGTGCAAACTCCACACAATGGCCCAAGCTGGGAATTGAACCTGGGTCCCTGGCGCTGTGAGACAGCAGTGTTAACAACTATGCCACCCAACTACTTGCTGTGTAATGCACTGAAATCTGGGGCAGCGGTCCATAAGGCACCATGGGAGAAGGGCCAGTGTTGAGGCCATTCCACTACAGTATACATGGAGGGGCCAGAATTCAGGATGTATGCACTGGAGAATGTTTGACCTGGTGGGTGTGAGCTTACGTGCCATGCTGCAGCAAGCTCGGAGAATTTGGTGTCTAGCTAAATATCCATTCACTGCAGGGAGGTGGGAAAATCCTGCTGGCTTGAATGGTGGTAACATTCTGACTGAAATGGTAAGCGTAGCTGATCATTGTTGCTCAGTGTATTGCGCTTTATACTTTGTAAAACTTAAACTATTACTTACTTTCAAATTTTATTAATAAAGCACACTTCTGGGGAAAAATAATTCTGCAGCATATGGGATGCATCACAAGAGGCAGTGCAAGTCAACCTGCAGCCTCACCCTTTTGGCTTTGACTCCTCTGCATAAGGATTATCTGCTGTACCAACTGAAGTATCAAATATAGAATTGATGCACACGTTACCCTGCCAGCATCCTCTTTCCTTTCCCACTGAACAGTAAAAGCAGCATGATATATATATGCCCACTATTGCCACATTAGAGAAGTCAGGGTGACAGCTTAGTTGAATAGGTTGGTTGGCCATGCTAAACTTTCCCTTAGTGTCAGGGGCACTAGCAGAGTAAATATGTGGGATTATGAAGATAGGGTAGGGATGTTGTTAGTGTAGGCTTGATGGGCTGAATGGCCTCTTCCTGTACTGTAGGGATTCTATGATTCTACAAGTCTCATCTTGCACTCCATCCAACATGTCAATAAGTGCCTGCGGATCCTATAGGCTTGTTGTGTCACAATAATTTTATCACAGCCACTGTAAACATAATTGTGACAAAGATGCCAGTTGTAACACCGGATGTGTGCCAGCTGGGGGGTAGGTGAGGAACCTGGTGCAAGGTGAGTAGTGAAGAAACCCACAGCCCAATTGATGTGGTGCCGCACTATTGGATGAGATGTTAAACTGCGATCTGCCCTGTCAGGTGGATGGGAAAGTGTCCACCACATCATTTTTGAAGAAGAGTATGGGATTTTCTCCAAATGTCCTGGCCAATGTTTATCCCTCATCTAACATGACTATAACTAATCTACCGGTCGTTATCACATCGCTGTTTGTGGGAGGTTGCTGTGCACAAATTGGCTGCCACACTTCCTACATTACAGCAATGGTTACATTTCAAATGTTGCAAAAAACACTCTATCCATTTAAATCCTTGCTTTTTTGCTTTCTTAATCTCTCTGTCAGTTCCTAAATTTGTTCCAAGTGTTTCAGGTACTGAACTGAGTACTGACTCTGACCAATACCTCCTGTCAAGAATTGATACATTGCTGCCCTCTATGGATGGCACCCCAGAGTGTCAAACAGTTCAACCCCTCTTGCACCAATTCACACAACACCAGCTCTGTTCGAAGCTATTGCTAGGTTGCTGCATTGTTCCATCCCTTGCCCCAGACTCCATCTTCTGCTGTCGTACTTATATCCATGCTGATGGTTTTTCCAGCTCTTATTCACCTCCATGCATATGTCGAAAAGGGCGACATATACTTTAAACATATTTAGTGCCGTTACACTGGCTGTAATTTTGTAAGAAGTCTCACAACAGCAGGTTAAAGTCCAACAGGTTTATTTGGTAGCACAAGCCACTAGCTTTCAAAGTGCTGACCCTTCATCAGGAACAGGTTTATTTGGTAGCACAAGCCACTAGCTTTCGGAGCGCTACCTCTTCATCACCCCTTCCTGATGAAGGGACAGCGCTCCGAAAGCTAGTGGCTTGTGCTACCAAATAAACCTGTTGGACTTTAACTTAGTGTTGTGAGATTTCTTACTGTGTTTACTCTAGTCCAATGCCGGCATCTCCACATCATGTAATTTTGCCCTCACTGCTCTATATTTTGCCATGCACATTTTGAGTGGTTGCACACATTTTAGCTGCCTTCCTTTTAAGAATTCTGATTCATGTAGTCTCTTGCCCCCAGCCATACCTTAGAGAGCTCCCAATGCCAGGTTCAATATGATCTGGGAGTTTATTACAAAAGATGATTAGAACCAACTCCAGAAATTCCCAGGGTTGGCCCAAGGGAAGTTGCTGAGCATTTGAAGGGTATTCATGCAATGGTTATATTACTTGGCCTAAACTAATAATCTGAGAACATAAATTCAAAGCTCACCCAGGTAAGTGGATGTGGAAGGTGCTGTCAAAAGAGCCTTGGTGAATTGCTGCAGTGCACCTTGTAGATGTACACATGGCTGCCACTGTGTGTTGGCAGTGGAGGGGGGTGAATGTTAAAGTGCTGAATGGGGTGCCAGTCAAGTTGACTGCTTTAAGCTGGATGCTGGATGCTGTCAAACCTTTTGAGTGTTATTGGAGCTGCATTCATTCAGGCAAATGGAGAATCTTCCAGCTAAGTCATTTTAGATGGTGGACAGGCTTTAGAGAGTCATGAGGTGAGATATTGCAGAATTCTCAACCTTTGATCTGCTCTTGTAGCCACGGTATTGATACGGTTGGTCCAGTTTAGCTTCTGCTTGATGGTAACCCTCTGATGTTGATATTGGGTCATGCCCTTGGATATCAAGAAGATGTGGGTAGATTCTCTCTTGATGGAAATGGCCATTGCTTGACCCTTGTGCAGTCCAAATGTTATTTGTCACTTGTTAACCAAACCTGGATTTTGTCCCTGTCTTGCTGCATATGGATACAGACTGCTCAGTACTTGCACCTCTGAAAAAATTGCCATTGACAAAGCAGCTGAAGATAGTTGGGCCTGCAATATCACTAAGGTTCTCCTGCAGCAATATTCTGGGACTGAGTTAGTTGACCTCCAACAACCAGAACCATCTTCTTTTCTGCTAGGTATGTCTCTAGTCATTGGAGAGTTTTCCCCCGGTCCAATTGACATCAATTCCGCTAGGGTTCCTTGATGCCACACTCAATCAAATGTCTTGACACTCTCTTTTCAGCACCAGAGAGCAACTGTTTTGCCCATGTTTGGATGAACGCTGTAATAAGGTCTGGAGCTGAGTGGACAGGTGCAGCCTGGAGTTAAGCCAGTCAATCCAGGAAAAAGTACACACGGGGACTGCTAAATGTGGAGGGTGGAAGGTGGAGGGTAGAAGGTGGAGGGTAGAAGGCGGGGGGTGGGGTGAGGGGGGGGTGTGGGGAGGTGGGGGTGTGGGTATGCTGTTTAAAAGGCCCACCTCAGACTTGCACTCCAGTTACAAAATAACAGACAGATCTTCCAGCCCTCGCTCTATCACACACACTCATGGCCCGCACATTCCCCATGCTACCTCATGCCCCACTTATCCTGCCTCATGCCCCACCCAGCCCCAATCACTCCTCATGCCTCCATGTCAATTAAGGTTCCCACCCACCTCCTATGTACTCTCAGACAAAGTATATCCCCATATAAGGATGGTAGATCCTCATGTCCCTAAAGCCAAGCTCACTTCCAAGTCCATTCACTGACTTTAAAAAAAATAATTTATGGAATGTGGGCATTGCTGGTGAGGCCAGCATTTATTTTCCATTCACTATACGCTGAAGAAGTAATACATTCCAGATGACAATAGTGTGTGTAAAAATACTTTTAAAACAATCATTCATCAATAACGTAACATTTTCTTTGAAAAAAAAAACTCCTCTACTACAGCTCAATAAAAATATCAATCATCTTGATTTTTTTAAATGTCAGTAGCAGAAACTGCAAGCACTCAAAACCCCATTATCTTAGGTAAACAAACATTGTGAAAATGACAGCTTGGATCAAAGAGCCGATTAGTTCAAGCAGCTCTATCCTTGATTAGTGTCTTATTATTTTGTGTGTGTGTGTGTGTGTGTGTGTGTGTGTGTGTGTGTGTGTGAGAGAGAGAGAGAGAGTGAGTGAGCGGAGTGAGTGAGCAGGCTGTGCACAAAATGCCTGCCATTTTCATTTTGGCATAACAGCGGCCATTGCACTGAAGCAACTAATTATAAGCAAGTGTTTCTCAGAGGCACAATATAAGGTGCAAAGTCAAAAGATGAACAACATCATACTATCTCCACCCAAATTACTTAACTCCTTCCTCAGGATGGAGTTTCTCTGAGAACATTCTTTGGGATAAGTCGTGCTGATTCCGTTCAGGAAGGAAGGAGTTTGACTGAGTGAACTGTGCATCAGTTGAGTGCTTAGTTATACTTGAGTGGTGGACGTGGTGCTTATATGTAAATGGCAGCAGACTGTATAAGGTGTTTCTGGCTGGAGGTGCATGATATATGGCATGTGTGACTGTACATAAGTGTGTGAAAAGCAGCACCATATCTTTCAGGTAATCTGAGTTGTAACACTGGGGACCTGTCCGAAACAGAGGAGTTTTACTGAAGCCTTTCAAAAGGTTCTCTGAAAGGCAGTGGCTTTTTTTTTGGAGCCACCCTTCAAAGAGGGCAATGTTTTTTTCTCTTTCTGGAGCCTTTCGGGAAGCAGCGTGGGGAAGGTAAATGATTACAAGGTTTCGATTTAGTCTCCGGCTGCTAGTTGGCTGTATTTTTATTTTGCCTCAACACTCCCAACATATAAACTTTTGCCAATCTTGGGCACCGCAGCTATATTCAACACTAGTGAAGGTCCTCTGCCAAAAAATAGTTACAAAAGGGGCTTAATTGCCATTCTACATGTTCCATGACACAATTAATCTCTTTCATTGAATCATAGAATCACACAGCGTAGAAAAGGCCCTTTGGTCCAATGAGTCTATACCGACACAGAGAAACACCTGAACTCCCACCTAATCCCATTTACTAGTACTTGGCACATAGCCCTGATGTGCCAAGTGCTCACCCAAATACTTTTTAAAGGACATGAGGCAATCCACTTCTACCAGCTTCCCAGGCAGTGTATTCCAGATCACCACCACCCTCTGGGTAAAAACGTTTTCTCCTCACATCCTCCCCAAGCCTCCTGTCCCTCAGTTGGAACATATGTCCCTTCGTGACTGACACTTCAACTAAAGGAAACAGCTGCTTCTTACCCGCTCTGATTATGCCCCTCATAATCTTGTACACCTCAATCAGGTTGCCCCTTAGTCTTTACCCCAGTGGGCACTCCTGCATCTAATTTAGTTTTATTCATCTTTCATATCGTTATTTTCATATTGATTCAAATTGTAATAAACACAGGACAAATATTCACCTGCCACACTCTGTATTACAAGTTTATGCGGAAAATACTCATTAGTTTTCAAACATCTGTGCATATAAAATATTGATTGAGATGCTGTTGTCTAAACACTACTTTCAAATACATTTGTGCTTCATATGGTCTGTCGCTACCTTGAACATGGTTGGAAAAGGCAGCAGGGAAATAAGAAATGGATCAGCGATATTGTTTATCACTTGTGTACACTCTGAACTTTGTACAGGCAATGGTGATGCTGTAGTTCTTGTCTGGCTGACTACTGCAACTTTGTGATAATTTCCTCTTCAGCATGCACAGAGCAGATACACTTAGTTTATCCAAAGAGGATTATCGGATTGGTTTCTGTGAGAAAAGTTGACTGAACTGCTTTCTGTTTGACCTGCAGTGACACCCGGGACTGAGCCAGCCCTTGATTTACTGTGACTGTCTGGATATGACTTTCAAAGCAAGTGAGCCTCTACAAGACATTCAGTGATGTATCCTTGCAGTCTCTGAGGGAAAGGAGCCCAACACTCAAACCAAATAAAAAACAATAAAGCACTGACTTTTGTCTTTTGTCTGACATGTGTTGAAGCATGTTTTCCTCACTTGAAAACCACTAATGGTATTTTTTTCCTCTGTAACTTGGAGCATATTCAAGATAAAGGGTTGTTCAAATGAGCTTTTCCTGTTGAACATCCAGTTAAATGGAGCTGAAAGGGAAATATTGTTAGAATTAAGGGCGGTACAGTGGTTAGCACTGCTGCTTCACAGCGCCAGGAATCCTGGTTCGATTCCGGCCTCAGGTAACTGTCTGTGTAGAATTTGCATGTTCTCCCTGCATCTGTGTGAGTTTCCTCCATGTGCGTCTGTTTCCTCCCACAATCCAGAGATGTGTGGGTTAGGTGAATTAGCCATGTTCAATTGCCCCAGGAGGATTAGTAAGGTAAATACACGGGGCTAGGGCCTGGAAATGTTTTTGGTGTAGACTTGATGGGCTGAATGGCCTCCTTTGGCACAGTAGGGACTCTATGAGAATATACCCTGGCATACACAGTTGCTCAGTAAGAAGTCTCACAACACCAGGTTGAAGCCCAACAGGTTTATTTGCTAGCAAATAATGAGCATCTGTACATCTCTTTAACCCATGCTTAATGCTCTCTCCACTCATTGTCTGTACCTTTAAGACTTGATTAGCTGTAAAGACTCGCATTCCAACCATTATTCTGTACATTGAGTTTGTGTCTTTATATGCCCTATTTGTGAGCAGATCTCCCACTTACCTGACAAAGAAGCAGCACTCTGAAAGCTAGTGGCGTTTGCTACCAAATAAACCTGTTGGCCTTTAACCTGGTGTTGTGAGACTTCTTACTGTGTTTACCCCAGTCAAACGCCGGCATCTCCACATCATATACAGTTGCTGACAGATAATGTGAGTGTGTGGCAAAAATGGAGAATGGTCAAGTTGATATTAAACTTACCTGGTTGCTACACTCATTGCGTTACCCCCATCACCTGCAAATTAAAAATAAAATTCTAACACACCCTAAACACATTTTGCAATATATATTTGGGCATCATGCCTTCATTATGGCAAAGTATAAGGCCATGCCAAACTCAACGATGCCATGCATCTCTCCAAACATAGGTCACAGCCATACTGTTGTGATGATGCTGTGGCACTTTTTTTAAAAAGTGCTTTTAAAAATATGAAATTTATGGTGGCTTCTGAAAACCACCAGACAGTTTTGTGTATTATAGAACATTGTCTTATTACCAGCGAGAACTCTCTCTCTGATACTGACTCAGTGTTTGTGAGGCCAGGAGAAAAATGATACCCCACCAATAACTTAATTGTAAAGAAAAATGCAAGTTTGTTTCTCGAGCACAAAAGATGACTGAAGCCGCAAGTAGATGAAGAATGCAACTACTTAATGGGATTGCGACGATATCTGATTTGAACTATGATTCAACACTTCATGCATAGTCAACTGATACACAACCATATTTGCATCCCACTGGCAGATATCTACAGTAGTTCAAATTGACTTTTCAAAGAAACATCATCAAGGATGCTTCTGTCCGTGATATATTAGTAGGGGTAACCACCACACAGTCCTTGTGGAGATGAAGTTCGGCCTTCATATTAAGGATCCGTTCCATCATATTGTGTGACACTACCACCATGCTCAATGTATAAGCTTGTGAACAGTTCTAGCAACTTAAAACTGAACCTCTATGAGGTACTGTGGGCCCACCAGAACTGTACTCAACCACCTGATGGCCCAGCATATCTCACACTGTACCATTACTACCAAGCTGGGAGATCACCATGCATGAGGACATGTCAAGACCAGCACGAGGCACACTGAAAAATTAGGTGTCAATCTGGTGAAGCTACAACACAGGACTACTTCCATGCCAAACAGTGGAAGCAGCATGATATAGACAGAGTTAAGCAACCCCCAAAACAATGGATACAGTCTAAACTCTGCAGTCCTGTCACATTTGTTCATGGGTGGTGGTGGAGAGTTAAACAACCAGTAGGACGAGAAGCAGGCTCCACAAATATCCCTTTTCTCAATGATCTGGAAGCCCAGCACATCAGAAAGAAAAAGAAAATTAAAACATTTGCAACCATCTTCAGCCATAACTGATCCATCCCAACCTCTTCCAAAATCCCCATTATCAGAGATGTCAGTTTGCTGCCAATTCGATTCACTCCACGTCATTTTAAGAAGCGAGTGGAGGAACTGGATACTGTATAGGCCATGAGCCCTGGCAACATTCCAGCAATAGTACTGAAGACTTGTGCTCCAGAACTAACCGCACTCCTAGCTGTGCTTTTCCAGCTGCAAAACTGACATCTACCCGGTAATGTGGAAAGTATGTCAAATCCCACAGAAAACAGGACAAATGCAACCTGACCCAATTTACTCTCAATAACAAGTAAAGTGATTGAAGTGATCATTGACAGCAGAACGTACTCAGCAATAACTTGCTCACTGACACTCAGTTTGGATTCTACCCAGGGCCAGGCAAATCATTGGAGCCTTGGTCCAAACATGGAAAAAAAGAGATGAGCTCCAGAGGTGAGAGTTACTGCCCTTGACATCAAGGTCACATTTAACTGATCGTGGCATCAAGGACTCAGAACAAAACTGAAGTAAATGGGAATTGGGAAAGGAATCTCCACTGCCTGGGGACATACCTCGCACAAAGTAAGAGAGTTGTGGTTGTTGGAGGCCAATCATTTCAGTTCTGGGACATCGCCGCTGGAGTTCCTCAGGATAGTGTCCTGGGCCCTAACATCTTCAGTTGCTTAATTAATGGCCTTCCTTCCATCATAAGATCAGAAGTGGGGAAGTTCCCTGGATATTGCACAATGTTCAGCACCTTTCATGACTCCTCAAGTACTGAAGCAGTCTTTGACCATATGCAGCAAGACCTGGAGAATATAGATGGTTGGGCTGATAAGTGGCAAGTAACATTTGTGCCACACAAGTGCCAGTAAATGACCATCTCCAACAAGGAAGAACCTGCTCACCTCCCCTTGACATTCAAAGGCATTACCATCGCTGACCCCCATCTTATCAACATCCTGGGTGCTACCATAGACCAGAAACTGAACTGGACAGGCAGTATAAACATTGTAGATATAAAAGCAGGCCAAAGGCTGGGAATTTTGCAGAGAGTGACTCATCTCCTGACTCCTCAAAGCCTGTCCACCATCTATAAGGTGCAAGTCAGAGGTGTGATGGAATACTTTCCACTTGCCTGTGTTGGCAATGACGTAATAGATTGGTCCAGTGCAGATCAGGTATTGAATCTTCACAGTAAGAATGATGATACACTCCATTGCTTTTTGAAGAGGTCGTACATTTTCTATTGAAGATAAACCACTGAGGCATGTGAATGGAGTATATATACAGTTCAGACTGAGATGCAGGGTCAAGGTTTCTCTGTTCGAGGGAACCCTACATAATAACTTAAACCAGTATCCAGCATGGCAGAACAATATTCCCTTGCAAGTATTTTAAGTCACTCCAGGGTATCCATTATTCGATATATAAATCATTCAAAGTTGTCAATTAGATTCCAGCCTGTAACTCACCCCCTGGTCTCCATTTTTGCATAATAAAGGACCCAGGATTCTTATTTGGAATGGTAACCATCAATTTATTTCTTAACATGCATTATTCCTTGCACAAACTATTTGAAACCTTCAACTAGTCACATAAAATGTACATATATACTGCATGTGCATATATGTTTTAGATCCTATCGAAATCCCTTGATTCAATCTACTTTTAATTCAGTGTTGATGACTATGTAGTATTCTATTGAATTGTTCCATTGTTATGAAGACCTGGAATCAATATTTTTCATCGATAAAGAGAATATATAGGCACAGGTTATTGTTTCTTCGGATGTGACTGTTCCTTAGCAGCTAGAGAAGCTTCCTGCAGGGGTTGGTTACAGTATTATGAGAGGAGTGTACATGATGTGCGAGGCTGTCATATCAGGACTGATGGTGTGAGTACTGTGAAGTTTAATTACCACAACGCGACTGTTGGATAATTAGCGTGCTGGTAATGGAGCACACCCACATCCACATTAGCGTTAGATGAAAGCTTTTAGGTTTGCTAGCTGTAAACGAGCGACCCCTGACCTCTCCTCACTGATCGTCTGATGGCTTAAAAGTGATCAGCTAATTAGCTGTTGCTTCTTTGTGTGAAAGTGTTTTTGAGTGTGTGTGCAGAAGGACAAGTAACACTCATCCAATCAACAACAAACTCATGGGAGACTTGTGTGTGTAAAAATAAGCAAGAAAGTTTTATTATTGAGATTGGGGATTATTAACGCTAGTTTAGCTAAAAAAAAATGTTATTTTGCAAAGGAGCAAATTTGGTGATCTCCATTGCATACAACTGAAGACTTACTTTTACTGCGTTCTTCATACATTGGCCACAAATTCTAAAGTGGAAGCATGGGCTTTAACTTCCAAATGGATTTCTTTTCTTCATTTATTCTTTCACGGGGTCATGGGGTCAGCATTTGCTTCCCATCTTGTGTTTGCCCTTGAACCCATGACCACTTCCAGCTATAAGGACAAGGGCAGCAGATAAATGGGAACACTACCACCTGCAAGTTCCCCTCCAAGTCATTCACTATTCAGACTTGGAAATATATCATGATGTGGAGATGCCGGCATTGGACTGGGGTAAACACAGTAAGAAGTCGCACAACACCAAATTGAAGTCCAACAGGTTTATTTGTTAGCAAATGCCAATAGCTTTCGGGCCTCTGACCCTTCGTCACTCACCTGACGAAGGGTCAGAGGCCCGAAAGCTATTGGCATTTGCTACCAAATAAACCTGTTGGGCTTTAACCTGGTGTTGAGAGACTTCTTACTATTGGAAATATATCGCCATTCCTTCACAGTCACTGGGTCAAAACCCTGGAATTCTCTCCCTAACGGCATTGTGCGCCAACCCACGTAGATTGCAGCGGTTCAAGAAGGCAGTTCACCACCACTTTCTCAAGGGTAACTAGAGATGAGCAATAAATACTGGCCAGCCAGCGATGTCCATGTCCCAGAGGGCAGTCAAGAGTCAATCTCATTGCTGCAGATTTGGAGTCCATTTAGGCCAGACCAGGCAGACTTCCACCACTAAAGGACACTAGTGAATAACTTTGATTGTCAATCAACCATTCCAGATCTTTATATTTCATTAATTGAATTTTTAAAATTTTGACAGCCACCCATGATGGGATTTGAACCTGTGTCACCAGAACCTGGGTCTTTGGATTTACTGGTTCATTGACATTGTTAGTATGCCGCCATCTCTCCCTCATCTGAATGGAGTCACCAAACTTTCGGTCAGAGAATTTCTGGGAGATCCTAACTGCGATTCTGCCATTGTGGCTCACCACTTTTCTGGTGGGTCGGGTTGGGACATGCGCGTGACGGCCATTTTGTGGACTCCCCGACGTTTTTTTTGACCCACGCACATCTCCCAGCTGGAGAAAGATGGCGCTGCCTGTGTGTCCTGAGCTGGAATATTGACCAGTAATAATGCTCACTCTCTCTGTCCCTCCCTGGGATCCTACTTTCCTTCAATATTTTTGTCTCACTATTTGCCCATTCCTGTAGAAAAACTGAGTGGTAAAGTGAGAAAAATTATTGCAACCCATGATTCAGCTTTGTGTGTGGTTCCCTCATTATGTTGGTATAGAACTTGTTATTTTTCTTTTCTTCTCTTATATACTATTTTTCTTTCTTTTTCAGTACTCCTGAATTCTCATAGATAACATTTTCCCTCGTCAATATATGCGCTGTCGTACGTTGTGAAAGCTGCCTTGGAGAATGATTACCTGAAGATCAGAGGCCGAATGCCTGTGACTGCTGAAGTGTTCGCCAAAAGGAAGGGAACAGTCTTGCCTGGTGATCGTCGAGTGCTGTTCATTCATCCATTGTTGTAGCGTCTGCATGGTCTCCCCAATGTACCATGCTTTGGGACATCCTTTCCTGCAGCTTATTAGGTAGACAACGTTGGCCGAGTTGCAAGAGTATGTGCCGTGTACCTGGTGGTTGGTGTTCTCACGTGAGATGATGGCATCCATGTCGATGATCCAGCATGTCTTGCAGAGGTTGCTGTGGCACGGTTGTGTGGTGTCCGGTGTCTATAGAAAAGGATATCCTGAAGCATGGTACGCTGGGAGGTCCATGCAGACACTACGACAACAGATGAATGAATACCATTCAACAATCACCAGGCAACACTGTTCCCTTCGTGTTGGCGAACACTTCAGCGGTCATGGGCATTCGGCCTCTGATCTTTGGGTAAACATTCTCCAGGGCGGCCTTCACGACACACAACAGTGCAGAGTCGCTGAGCAGAAACTGATAGCCAAGTTCCGCACACATGAGGACGACCTCAACTGGGATCTTGGGTTTATGTCACACTATCTGTAACCCCCATGACTTGTCTGAACTTGCAACATCTCACTCACTGTCTTGTCTGGAGACAATACACATTTCTGTAATCTATGCTTAATGCTATCTCCACTCACATTGTCTGCACCTTTAAGACTTGAATAGCAAATTAGTTGTAAAGATTCACATTCTAATCAGTATTCTGTAAACTGTGTGTGCCTTTATATGCCCTGTTTCTGATCAGAACTCTCCATTCAGTTGACGAAGGAACAGCATTCTGAATGCTTCTGGCATTTACTATCAAATAAACCTGTTGGACTTTAACCTGGTGTTGTGAGTATTTTAAATTCACCAACCAAGGGAAGCATCCTATCTACATCTACCCTGTGACACTCTGAGAATTTTGTAAGTTTTAACGAGATCACCTCCCTTTCTTTGAAACTTTAGAGAATACCGGGCCAATTTCCTCAATCTCATAGAATCCCTATAATGCAGAAGGAGGGCATTCGGCCCATCGAGTTTGCACTGACTCTCCAAAAGAACATCTTACCCAGGCCCACCACTTGCCCTATCCCTGTAACCCCATACATTTACCATGGCTAACCTCCCTAACTGGACTGTGGGAGGAAATCCACACAGACATGGGAAGAACGTGTAAACTCCACATGGACAGTCATTCAAAGCTGGAATCAAACCTGGGTCCCAGTGCTAACCATTGTGGTACCGTGCTACTCCTCTCCACAAAAGGAAATCCTGCCATTCTTGGGATTAATCTAGTGAATCTTTGTTACACTCCCTCAATGGCAAATACATCCTTACTCAGATTAGGAGGACAAAACTTTACACAATGTTCCAGCCACGGTCTCACCCCAGCTCAAAACAATTACAGCAAGACATCTTTACTCCTGTACTGTACTCAAATCCCCTTGCAATGAAGGCCAACATACTATTTATCTTTCTAATTGTTTGTTGTACCTGCATGCTAGCCTTTATGAACAAAGATACCCAGGTCTCTTTGGACATCAACACTTCACAACCTCTCACCATTTGAAAAATGCTGTCTTTCTATTTTTTCTACCAAACTGGATAACATCGCACTGATTCATGTTATATTCCATCTGCCATGTCTTTGCCCATTCACTTATCCTGATCAAATCCCCTTGAAGCCTCTTTGCATTCTCCCCAGAAGTCACAGTCCCACCTGTTTTTGTGTCATCAGCAAACTTAGAAATTTTGAATTTGGTCCCACCATCCAAATCATCTAAATAGATTATGAGTCTCTGCAGCCCCAGCACTGATCCTTGCAGATCCCAATTGACTTCCCACACTAAGTACATCTTACCAACCTCCTTTATGCACACCAGTCACTTCCCCTGAAACGACTCATTTTCTCCCTTTATTTCATGAACATTTCAATGCATTTCAGCTACTTAATCCCTTCTCCAACAAAACCTCTTCTCATTCACAGCTCCCAGCTTCTCTACAACTGTTTTCTTCTTCATACATTGACACCACACAGAAAGGGCTACCCAGCTCATCTTTGAAAGAGTTATCCATGGACTCCCAAAACCCTGTGCCGTTCCTCTCTTTGATGTTTCATTCATCTGCATCACTCAATCCAACTTTCTCTTCATACACTGTGCAACTATCACATAGCCAACTCCACATATTAATAGCAGATGAACTGGCCACTAAACAGGTATAAACTTCTTGCAATATTTCTTATTGTATGGTTGAATTAAAAAAATATATTTTCTAGAAAGTATGGTTAGTACTTTTGTGGTTGGCCCTTTGTGTCCAAGTTGATTTCATCAATATGTGACTTCATCATTTCCTGTGGGTCTTTTACTCACTATATAATACATTTAAATATCCTCTGCAGAGCAAGTTCTTCTCGTTGGCATCATATTTATATCCTGTAGCAAATTCCTCATCACACTCAGCATGAGCTCCAAAACTACATAAAGTTATATGGAGCACACAGCACAGAAAGAAGTTATTCAACCCAACTAGTCTACACCAGTGTTTATGGTCCATACAAGCCTCCTTACACCCACTCCAGCTCACCCTATCCACATACCTTCTATTTCTTTTTCCCCTCACATGCTTAATGGGGCTGATCATGGTGCTGTTATCATTGGGCCATTCTTTCTTGGATGCTGTGTATGTTGTTGTTGAAACAAGCTTTGTTTGGATGATAACATGAGGTTAGTTCATTAACATTTTAATCATTGCACTCATGGACCACAGTATGTCATGGCTGAGAGTCTGGAA